>NW_027507903.1:654369602-655574602 GCF_037356315.1 Lithobates pipiens
AAGTCAGTGTATGTTAATGTCAGTGTAGGTAGGTCAGTGTGTGTTAATGTTAGTGTAGGTAAGTCAGTGTATGTTAATGTCAGTGTAGGTAGGTCAGTGTGTGTTAATGTCAGTGTAGGTAAGTCAGTGCGTGTTAATGTCAGTGTAGGTAGGTCAGTGTGTGTTAATGTCAGTGTAGGTAGGTCAGTGCGTGTTAATGTCAGTGTAGGTAGGTCAGTGTATGTTAATGTCAGTGTAGGTAGGTCAGTGTGTGTTAATGTCAGTGTAGGAAGGTCAGTGTATGTTAATGTCAGTGTAGGTAGGTCAGTGTGTGTTAATGTCAGTGTAGGTAGGTCAGTGTGTGTTAATGTCAGTGTAGGTAGGTCAGTGTAGGTAGGTCAGTGTATGTTAATGTCAGTGTAGGTAGGTCAGTGTATGTAATGTCAGTGTAGGTAAGTCAGTGTATGTAAATGTCAGTGTAGGTAGGTCAGTGTATGTAAATGTCAGTGTAGGTAAGTCAGTGTATGTTAATGTCAGTGTAGGTAGGTCAGTGTGTGTTAATGTTAGTATAGGTAAGTCAGTGTATGTTAATGTCAGTGTAAGTAGGTCAGTGTGTGTTAATGTCAGTGTAGGTAAGTCAGTGCGTGTTAATGTCAGTGTAGGTAGGTCAGTGTATGTAAATGTCAGTGTAGGTAAGTCAGTGTATGTTAATGTCAGTGTAGGTAGGTCAGTGTGTGTAATGTCAGTGTAGGTAAGTCAGTGTATGTTAATGTCAGTGTAGGTAGGTCAGTGTGTGTTAATGTCAGTGTAGGTAAGTCAGTGCGTGTTAATGTCAGTGTAGGTAGGTCAGTGTGTGTTAATGTCAGTGTAGGTAGGTCAGTGCGTGTTAATGTCAGTGTAGGTAGGTCAGTGTATGTTAATGTCAGTGTAGGTAAGTCAGTGTGTGTTAATGGTCAGTGTAGGTAGGTCAGTGTGTGTTAATGTCAGTGTAGGTAGGTCAGTGTGTGTTAATGTCAGTGTAGGTAGGTCAGTGTATGTTAATGTCAGTGTAGGTAGGTCAGTGTATGTTAATGTCAGTGTAGGTAGGTCAGTGTGTGTTAATGTCAGTGTAGGTAGGTCAGTGTGTGTTAATGTCAGTGTAGGAAGGTCAGTGTGTGTTAATGTCAGTGTAGGTAAGTCAGTGCGTGTTAATGTCAGTGTAGGTAGGTCAGTGTGTGTTAATGTCAGTGTAGGAAGGTCAGTGTGTGTTAATGTCAGTGTAGGTAGGTTAGTGCGTGTTAATGTCAGTGTAGGTAAGTCAGTGCGTGTTAATGTCAGTGTAGGTAGGTCAGTGTCTGTTAATGTCAGTGTAGGTAAGTCAGTGTATGTTAATGTCAGTGTAGGTAGGTCAGTGTGTGTTAATGTCAGTGTAGGTAGGTCAGTGTGTGTTAATGTCAGTGTAGGTAGGTCAGTGTGTGTTAATGTCAGTGTAGGTAGGTCAGTGTAGGTAGGTCAGTGTGTGTTAATGTCAGTGTAGGTAGGTCAGTGTGTGTTAATGTCAGTGTAGGTAGGTCAGTGTGTGTTAATGTCAGTGTAGGTAGGTCAGTGTATGGTAATGTCAGTGTATGTGTAGGTCAGTCAGCGTAGGTAGGTCAGGCAAGTCAGTGTAGGTAGGTCACTACTGTTAGTGTATGTAGGTCAGTGTATGTATATGCCCAGTGTTTGTAGGTCAGGCAGGTGAGTGTAGGTAGGTCACTATCATCAGTGTAGGTCAGTCTGGTAGGTAGGTAGGTCACTACCGTCAGTGTAGGTAGGTTAGTGTATGTAAGTCACTACTGTCAGTGTCATGGCCCAGCCAAATAAAACCTGCGTCGCGTACAACACCCCACCCCCCCCCCCCCCCCCGTTTCCGGCCTCCTGAAGCCCCTGGTCCTTTTGCCACCTAACAACACCCCTGGGTGTGACCATGTAGAGGCAAGACAGTTTGAGCAAAATTCAGTCGGAATTCCGACGGGAAAACCATCAGAGCTTTTTCCGAACGAGAATTCCGACCGCGTGTACGCGCCAAAAGTGTTCCTCATTTTATATTTGAGCAGTGTACTTCCCTGCCCTCTCAATGGTCAACTAATAAAAGCTTTCTCTCTCTCTTATAGTTTGATGTAATGACACTAATAATAGTTATAATAGAGATACTCACAGTAAGTGAAGAGGAGACTCACGAGGATGACCACAACAAGGAAAGCCAACATTAGGAGGACCCCCAGGATCAGTATCACCCGGTGCTGTGTACTCCTGGTAGCCGGAATCTCTACAGACAGAGAGGATAGTGAATAACCCTTCGTGTATCAGCCGGTATAATAAACCTCCAGAATTCTTATCTCACACGCAGTGCCGGGACAAGGTCATCTAGATGCCAGGGCAAACATGCCAAATAGTACTGACCCCGCCCTCCCGACTCTTCCTAAACTGGAGTTACCTCTGGAACCTACCTGGCCACACCCGCACCCCCAATGGGAGCATACTGTGCTGGGCGAGATCCATTCGATTCCCCGGCCTCCCCCTATCAGGCGGGGAGGCCCTAGCTATCGGTGGAAGAGCTGGAGGTACCGGGGCTCATTTCAAGCTCTCCAACTACTTAGCCCTCTGAGGAAGGTTTGAGATGAGTGAAAAATCCGGAGAATGTGCCCTGAAGTTAAGGGGGTGAGCAGGAGGGCGTGAAAAGGGAATGGGGGGAGTAGGGCAGGAGGGGGAGGAGAGAAGGGTGAAGAATGAGGAGCATGTCAACAGACGAGGAGCACGTCAACCAAGGACGTACTGGAGGGGCTAAGGACGCCCTCCCGGTATAAGGGATATGCCCAGGCGGTGGGCCCACGGCTCCCAGGTGGCTTCAAACTGAGCTGTGCAATCCAGTAAAATACCGGTAAGTTTCTCTTGCAACAGAATCCACAAATTCTTCCCTATAGCTGCTTTAAGGGAAACCCTGGGAAGTTTCCATGCCTTGGCTATTGTCATCCTAGCTCCCAAGAGGATGAAGTGCATCAGTTTGTGAGTATGTTTCTGTGCCTTGGGGAGGTAACAAGGGCGATGGCAGGGCTTCTCGGGAGGGGGGGGGGGGGTTTGGGAATTTTTTGGATTAGGGAGAACTTTTTTCCCAAATTGTCCTTATTCTGGGGCATTCCCACCAGATGTGGGCCATGGAGCCCACCAACTGGCAGCCGCGGAAGCACCTGAGATCCGTAGTGGGGTACACTATGGACAATCTCACAGGGGTCCGGTACCATCTGGTCACAACCTTGAGGCTGGACTCTATTCATGATATATTTCTAATGCCCTTGAAGGCATCAGAACTATATCCTCTTCTATCCTCTTCTATCCTCTTCTACCCTCTTCTATCCTCTTCTATCCTCTTCTATCCTCTTCTACCCTCTTCTATCCTCTTCTACCCTCTTCTATCCTCTTCTACCCTCTTCTACCCTCTTCTATCCTCTTCTATCCTCTTCTACCCTCTTCTATCCTCTTCTATCCTCTTCTATCCTCTTCTACCCTCTTCTATCCTCTTCTATCCTCTTCTACCCTCTTCTATCCTCTTCTATCCTCTTCTACCCTCTTCTACCCTCTTCTATCCTCTTCTACCCTCTTCTACCCTCTTCTATCCTCTTCTATCCTCTTCTATCCTCTTCTACCCTCTTCTATCCTCTTCCTCCATCCCACCTCCTAACAACCCCCCCTCAAAACCCCTCTCCTAGCACAAATCCTCTTTCTCCACCCCCCCCCCCCCCCCCCAACAACTCCGCCGCTCTCAAATCCCCTCTCCTAGGACAAATCCTCTTCCTCCATCCAACCTCCCAACAACCCCCCCCCCTCAAATCCCCTCTCCTAGCACAAATCCTCTTCCTTCATCACACCTCCCAACAACCCCCCCCCCTCAAATCCCCTCTCCTAGCACAAATCCTCTTCCTCCATCCCCTCCCAACAACCCCCCCCAAAATCCCTCTCCTAGCACAAATCCTCTTCCTCCATCTCACCTCCCAACAACCCCCCTCAAATCCCCTCTCCTAGCACAAATCCTCTTTCTCCACCCCACCTCCCAACAACCCCCCCTCAAATCCTCTCTCCTAGCACAAATCCTCTTCCTCCATCCTCCCTTCCAACAACCCCCCCTCAAATCCCCTCTCCTAGCACATATCCTCTTCCTCCATCCTCCTCCCTAAACTCCCCCTCAAATCCCCTCTCCTAGCACAAATCCTCTTCCTCTATCCCACCTCCCAACAACCCCTGCTTAAATCCCCTCTCCTAGCACAAATCCTCTTCCTCCATCCCCCTCCCAACAACCCCCCCTCAAATCCCCACTCCTAGGACAAATCCTCTTCCTCCATCCAACCTCCCAACAACCCCCCCCCCCCCCAAATCCCCTCTCCTAGCACACATCCTCTTCCTCCATCCCACCTCCCAACAACCCCCCCGCCCTCAAATACCCTCTCCTAGCACATATCCTCTTCCTCCATCCCACCTCCCAACAACCCCCCCTCAAATCCCCTCTCCTAGCACAAATCCTCTTCCTCCATCCCACCTCCCAACAACCCCCTCCCCCTCAAATCCCCTCTCCTAGCACAAATCCTCTTCCTCCATCCCCTCCCAACAACCCCCCCCAAAATCCCTCTCCTAGCACAAATCCTCTTCCTCCATCTCACCTCCCAACAACCCCCCTCAAATCCCCTCTCCTAGCACAAATCCTCTTTCTCCACCCCACCTCCCAACAACCCCCCCTCAAATCCTCTCTCCTAGCACAAATCCTCTTCCTCCATCCTCCCTTCCAACAACCCCCCCTCAAATCCCCTCTCCTAGCACATATCCTCTTCCTCCATCCTCCTCCCTAAACTCCCCCTCAAATCCCCTCTCCTAGCACAAATCCTCTTCCTCCATCCCCCCTCCCAACAACCCCCTCAAATCCCCTCTCCTAGCACACCCTCCTAGCACAAATCCTCCTCTTCCACCCACCTTCCCAACACAACCCCCCCCCCCCACCCCGTCCCCAAATCACCACTCCTAGCACCCCTCCTAGAACAATTCTTACTCCCAGCCACTCCCCGAATTCCCCTTCTCAACACAAATCCCCTCCCCCTTGTGGTGCCCCCCCCCACCTCACATGATACCACCGAGCCCATGGCAGCCGCCCCTCCTGCCCGCTCCTTGTCCCAGTCCTGCTCACATAAAGATATTTTATATTCATGCCGGATCATCTGTGTTATATACCTATATCATATCTTGTCACTGGGTCATTCAGTATACAGTATATATATCACATTGAGGTGTGAAATTCATCCTGAAGCATGGCAACCAATGAGATTCTGGCTTTTATTACCTCTGTACAGACATAGTAAGCGGTGATATCTGATTGGTTGCTCCCAGATCTAGTATAGCAGTATTGGTAGACATGTGTTCTATAAATCGAGACCCGGGTCCTCAGCTGTCCATAATGAATAAAGAGGATCCCCCTCATTATAATAACTTACCTTCGGCTTTTTGTGTTTTCCTCATCCTCCATACATCGAGATCACACGTGTTGGCATATATCTTGGCCTCACAAAGTTGATCTATAAAGGAACAGAGACCTTCATATGAAAACCTAAGATTCCCGGGAGGACATTCAGGCAATGCAATGCAGATATAATGGAGCTCTGTGAGAGAGATGTATAATCTCCGTTCAATATTCCTCCCATCAGATTGATGACCGATGGACAAGGGTTGCCACTTTTTCTTCTACATCAAACCCGAACACTTAAGGTGCACACAGTAATTATTTTATTTTTTTAGTATACTCTATAGCAGTGATGGTGAACCTTTGGCACCCCAGATGTTTTGGAACTACATTTCCCATGATGCTCAACCACACAGCAGAGAGCATGAGCATCATGGGAAATGTAGTTCCAAAACATCTGGGGTGCCAAAGTTCTCCATCACTGCTCTATAGGATTGCATCAGACCTGGGGCACCTTTGGGCACTCCAAAGAGAATAGTAATGTGGCACACATAGTGCACCCCCCCAACCCTCCTGTCAGGCCCTGTTATGAGCCACATTCCTGTCTGAATAATGCGTCCGGGTTTCAGGTGGACCCAGACACGCGTTTCAAAACACAGACTGTCCGTGTGAATTCCGGACGGGTGGCAACCCTAACCTAGGCACTTTGCTGACCAGGTCTTTTCTGGAACTTTTTGTTTAAAAGTTTAAATTAGTATTTTTTGCTAGAAAATTACTTAGAATCCCGAAACATTATATATATCTATATATATCACTACTATATCTCCAACCAACATGTTTCGTCACAACTGACGTCATCCGGGGGGCACAGGAATAGAGATGGACCTATTCCCAGACTCTATAAAGGATACCTGAGGATAGCACTAGAGGAAATCCATAATAGTGCAGGTGATGGCAATCAAGCTCATTCAATACTTATGTTTCCAAAAACGTGTATCTAACTTAAATCTAACTGTAACAATGAAAATATAATAAATCAATGAGAATTTATATATATATATCTGTATCTCTATATCTCTATCTCTCTATCTCTCATTCCTTGTAATAGAAAGAAGATCTCTCATTTACCTTTAAAACCCCCAAAATTTTGACATTTTGACTTAAAAAATACCCCAAAAAATAATTTATGCCCGAGAACGGGAAGCGCCAGAGGTCGCTCCAATCCTCCAAAGGTAAAGAGCAGAGTGAGGGCCATCTTGCCCTCACTCGACTTCCTGCCTAGCCATCGGCTGCATTGGATCGCTTCCGGGTGAACCGACAGCTTCGGTAAGCTCGGAAACAACCGGGAAGCAGCAGGCGGAGAAGGGGGCACCTCCCCCACCACCTCTTAAGGTGATCACCTAGCAAATGCGCCCATGGGACCACTTTTATCAGACGCTGAATCGCCCACAGTAGAAATTGATACTGGGTTTATAACAGCTTATGCTCGGGAACCAGAAGTGACATCAGAGGTCACTCTGGTCTTGCAAGGGCATAGAGCTGAGTGGGGGACCATCTTGCCTTCACTCGATTTCCTGCCTAGCTATCGGCCACATGGAATCGCTTCCAGGTTAACCAACGGTTTCGGTAAGCTCAGAAACAACAGGGAAGTGGCGGGAGGTGGGGGGTACCTCTCCCATTGCCTCTAAAAGTGATCCCACAGTGAATGCGCCCACGGGACCACTTTTATCAGATGCTGAATTGCCCACAGTAAAAAAAAATTATACTGGGGGTTGTAGCAGCTTGTGCCTGAGAACTGGAAGTGACATCAGAAGTCACTCCGGTCTTGCAAGGGCATAGATCTGGGTGGGGCCATGTTGGGCCCAATTAGCCATTTTTCCTCCCCAGTGTCATGTAACTCGTTAGTGTTACAAGGTCTCAGGTGTGAATGGGGAGCAGGTATGTTAAATTTGCTGTTATCGTTCTCACTCTCTCATACTGGTCACTGGAAGTTCAACATGACACCTCATGGTAAAGAACTCTCTGAGGATCTGAAAAAAAAGAATTGTTGCTCTATATAAAGATGGTCTAGGGCTAGGCTATAAGAAGATTGCCAAGACCGTGAAACTGAGCTGCAGCATGGTGGCCAAGACCATACAGTGGTTTAACAGGACAGGTTCCACTCAGAACAGGCCTCACCACGGTTGACCAAAGAAGTTGAGTGCATGTGCTCAGCGTCATATCCAGAGGTTGTCTTTGGGAAATAGACATATGAGTGCTGCCAGAATTGCTCAGACCATACGCCGCACACTGCATCAAATTGGTGTGCATGGCCATTGTCCCAGAAGGAAGCCTCTTCTAAAGATGATGCACAAGACAGCCCACAAATAGTTTGCTGAAGACAAGCAGACTAAGGACATGGATTACTGGATGAGACCAAGAAAAATGTATTTGGTTCAGATGGTGTCAAGCGTGTGTGGCGACAACCAGTCGAGGAGTACAAAGACAAGTGTGTCTTGCCTACAGTCAAGCATGGTGGTGGGAGTGTCATGGTCTGAGGCTGCATGAGTGCTGCCGGCACTGGAGAGCTACAGTTCATTGAGGGAACCATGAATGCCAACATGTACTGTGACATACTGAAGCAGAGCATGATCCCATCCCTTCGGAGACTGGGCCGGCAGGGCAGTATTCCAACATGATAACCACCCCAAACACACCTCCAAGACGACCACTGCCTTGCTGAAGAAGCTGAGGGTAAAGGTGATGGACTGGCCAAGCATGTCTCCAGACCTAAACCCTATTGAGCATCTTCAAATGGAAAGTGGAGGAGCGCAAGGTCTCTAATATCCACCAGTTCTGTGAAATCATCATGGAGGAGGGGAAGAAGACTCCAATGGCAACCTGTGAAGCTCTGGTGACCTCCATGGCCAAGAGGGTTAAGGCAGTGCTGGAAAATAATGGTGGCCACACAAAATATCGACACTTTGGGCCCAATTTGGACATTTTCACTTAGGGGTGTACTCACTTTTGTTGCCAGCGGTTTAGACATTAATGGCTGTGTGTTGAGTTATTTTGAGGGGACGGCAAATTTACACTGTTATACAAGCTGTACACTCACTACTTTTATTTATTTACCAAAACAAAATGGTATTACATTGTGCTTGTGTGCTCTAAAAGTGCTTTTTTCCCCCCAAAAAATTGCATTTAAAAATGCACTGCGCAAATACCGTGTGATATTAAAATAAATGCAAAATTCATAATTTTATTCTCCAGGGCCTCTGTGTATATATATATATATATATATATATATATATATATATATATATATATATATATATATATATATATATATATAATATATATATATATCAGAGGAGGTTATTTATAAAATAGGATTCATAAAGTGTGGCTGTGTGGGTGCGTGTTATCGTCACTGAGGACGTCTTATGATGAAACGCGTATGACGCAATTACGCACGCCACTTCCGCATTGTCACGTGTGTTAGGTGGAACGCAGGACGGAACGCACGCTAGGTACGGTTGCCTACGTGCTTGCTCCCGTGCTAAAGCTGGGCATTGTGAGCCTTCATACGGGTGGTAGCGTTACACCCCCGTGTGAGGACCGACGGCGGAGCTATCTCCATCCCCCCAGTTGTTAGCCTGTTTGAACGGAGTGGACTGTCGACTTGGGGACTGGTCGGATGCATTGAATCCCCCTGTCCATCCAACCCTGCTGCCTAGTATTATATTTAACATCCTCTAATATCAGCGCCTTAAAAAGCTTCTCACCAGGGCTTGCTATAGGGCTTATGGTTTTGGAGAGGTGCATATACGTTTAGCCACCTACACTCTGTGCACAGTTTTTGTGATTTTTATTTTCAGCTTTATTTTTCATATTTTTCAAATTTATTATATAGATTTTTGTTTTTTTTTAATCATATATATTTTTTATTCCTTGGTACCGATACTTACCCTTTGTGTCATACTGGGGTGGTACATTATATACCCCCCAAAGGGTTTTCTGTGTGGTATTTTCTGTGAATGCCATAAAAAAATTTTTTTGTAGTTTAGCTCATTTTATATATTGACCTTCTGTTATTACATTTTTTGTTATTATATTTTTATTTTTGCAAAACACATCTCTGTCTGAATACCGATGTGTGAATAAAAGTTTATGGTTTTTTAAAACTACACACCTCTGTTGGAATTACTACACTATGGAATCCTCCCCCCTTCTTTTTTCCTTGAGGAAACTCTGAATACCAATATCAGTCTCACCTGCTCATCAGGACTTGAGTGGACTACAATCTCTGCAAATAATCTCTCATCAGTGCATCTACGTCAGCAGTGTGATATCTACGGGCCTGACTGCCCTGTGTGGGCTCATAGTTTCGGTGAGTGGGGAGCTAAAGGGGGTGAGCACGAAAGTCACCTGAAAATCTGTTCCTGGGCACCAGTCACTTTTCCACCTACTGTACTCTTTTTGCTGTGAAGATTTTGTGGACTTATTAATTACTAATTTTTTAATTTTTTCTAGTAATATATTTTTTTCACTTTTTGGACTGCATTTATAGCTCTTAATAGATTATCTGGGGCTAACTTTGAGATTTATATGCATTTTCTTGGGTAATAATTATCACATTGATTTATTTAATATTTATTTATTTATGTAATATCTCCTATTTTATGGATTTACATTCCTGGTATTATCACATATTTATTTGAGGGTATATTACACTGTATGGTCACCGTATTTTCACTTTATTTATTTTTATTCATGCAATTAACTTCACTGTGTTAATTTTTCAACACACTTATCAATTTAGTGGCATATTAATATTTTATTATTTACCACGTATTTATCACTGCTGCACGCTATGCATATGTTATTTACCATATTACTAATTCCCGCTGCTTACGTAGTTGTCTAGTTTTGTGTCTACGTAGTCAAGCTTGGTCTCATTTATAGCCATCTTTTGTGGTACCTGATTGGCTGTGTTCAGGAATTGTTGTATAATATTGTTGACAGTGTGTCTCTATTTTCTATATTCTGCATATTAGTAGTAGTTAGCTTTAGGGGGGTTATATATGTACTTCCCTTCCCTCTCTCCTGTGTAATTCATATATATACTCCTCTGGATAGGATCTGATATCTATATGACACCTCCTGTGGCTCTGTGATAGGCTAATGGTGGAGACGTACTTCTATTTTATGTACACACCCCATTTGAGCAGATTTACAGTGGCGCCGAACCCCTTTTATAAATAACCTCCTCTGATTCTGGTTACATCCCCTTAGGGGGTAGTAACTATTAGGGTTGGCGACATTGTTTGTGAGTCCTTCTATTTACGCCTACATCTCATTTGAGCCTCCGTAGCGCGGCCTGGGATCTGTAAGGTCTGAGCACACATTCTTTTGATATATATATATGTATATATATGTATGTATATATACATATATATATATATATATATATATATATATATATATATATATATATATATATATATATATATGTATATATATATATATATATATATATATAATGTTTTGGGATTCTAAATCATTTTCTATCTATACAATGATTATTTTTACATGAAGGAAAAAAATGTCAGAATACGCTTGGGTGGCAAGTGGTTTCTCTTTGGGGTTTATTTTCTAAAGGCAAATCCACTTGGAAGTGCAGTCACTGTAGATCTGAGGGGGACATGCAAGGAAAATAAAAAACAGGAATTTAGCTTGCACATGATTGGATGATAGAAATCAGCAGAACCTCCCCTCATTTCAGATCCTCCCCTCAGATCTACAGCGACTGCACCTCCAAGTACCCTTGTAGTGCACAGTGGATTTGCCTTTAGTAAATCCACCCCAGTGTATATAAGTTTGCAATGCTAATAATGATACCTCGTATGCCCTCAAGAATGGGGCCAATACAGTGGGAAGACCATCTTTATTTGAGGCATCCCAAGTCTATGGTCTCAGTCATCTGGTATCCACCAGGCATTGCTGTCCTCCTCAGACTGGGGTCTACATAGGCACTACATGCAAAAGAACAAAAGCGGGCGCTCCAACCTTGTACATTGACCAAGACACAATTTACTTCCAAAGTAACAATAGGTAATATACTCACAAATGGTTATTCAGAAAAAGCTGGTCACAAATCTCAACAAGAAATCCCCAGAACCCCCCTGTACACTTCTCCAGATGGACTGGGAAATTTTCACCAAGTCTTACAAATCTGATGCATTTTGAGGGTGCGCCTTCTTCTTCAGAGCTGAATGTCTGCTGCACCCCATTTGTTCTTATATATGGTCTAAGTATAAGAGATTTAACCTCTAGCTCCACCTCTAATTAGAGAGGGGGCTGGGTTAATAGTACTGGTGGGGTATTTCAGACATGGGATCAAATGGCTAGACTATCAACCACCAATAAAAAGAAGACAGGGGGTGTCCACCACATTATAATATACTCTCTATCAAATCTTCATAAGACAACATATGAATCAAACACTGAAAACACATCAAGGGGGGATATGATCTCCATGTATAAATATATAAGAGGGGATATGATTTCCATGTATAAATACATAAGAGGGGATATGATCTCCATGTGTAAATCAATGGGGGGAGGGGTATGATCCCCATGTATACATATATAAAGGGGGATATGATCTCCATGTATAAATACATAAGGGGGGATATGATCTCCATGTATAAATACATAGGGGGGGGGGGTATGATCTCCATGTATAAATATATAAAGGGGATTTGATCTCCATGTATAAATACATAAGGGGGGATATGATCACCATGTATAAAGACATAAGGGGGATATGATCTCCATGTATACATATATAAAGGGGATATGATCTTCATGTATAAATAGATAACGGGGATATGATCTCCATGTATACATATATAAGGGGGGATATGATCACCATGTATAGATACATAAGGGGGATATGATCTCCATGTATAGATACATAAGGGGGGATATGATCTCCATGCATAAATACATAAGAGAGAATATGATCTCCATGTGTAAATACATAGGGGGGGGGGGGGTATGATCACCATGTATAGATACATAAAGGGGGATATGATCACCCATGTATAAATATATAAAGGGGGATATGATCTCCATGTATAAATAGATAAGTAGTGGATATGATCACCATGTATAAATACATAAGGGGGGATATGATCTCCATGTATGAATACAGAAGTGGTCCATATAGTGAATTTGGTCTTCAGATATTCACTTTAAGGTCATTATGAAGGACAAGGTGGACTTTTTATGTCTGGAGGAGAAGAGGTGTGAAGAATGTGGAAGAGACTCCCTCTGGACAGTTCAGTAGATTGTTTTTAGAAACCATTGTTGAATTCATTCCTAAATGCATAGAATATAACTCGCTATTAACATACATGGAATTACACCAGAGAACGTTGGTCCAGGGAATATATGACCACGTTATGGGAATTAGATTGAACCATTCTTTATAGGTTTTTTTTTGTCTTCTTTTAGGTGGATTGTGGGTTTTGGATTCTATAGATAGAAATTTACTATTTATTTATTCATCTTTTTTTTTCTGTTGATTAAACTCAATGAACTTTTTTTTATATAACTAACCAACTATGTATCTGATAGGATCAATAGACACATTTAACAAAATGTTTTCATGGGAATATTTAACTGACCAAAAGTGAAGGGAAGCTCATTGAATACACACCCTATAAGGATATTAAATGTTATTTTTGCAATATTTCCGCCCCCCCCCCCTTCAACATTAGTCATTGATCATATCTACCACCTACCTGGCTCCATTTTCAGCTCCCTTCATCGCAGGCTGCGGACAAACTCGATTCTGTTCCCTGCGCAACCTGCATCTTCATCACACCTTGTTGTTATCTTTATAATCTTCTTTAGAAAGTGTTGCCTCTTGTTTTTCCTGTTGCAGGAACCTTAAAAAAATGCCACAAATTAGCAAAGGGGTAGTTTCTGCAATATTCCGTATAATATTATTGCAGAAAAACGTGTTCCCAGTCACTCATGAGTAGAATATTTCATCTCAGGGAGTTCTGGACTCTGAATGGTTTATAATAAATCGATGTGCATTACTCCTCATCAAAAATAACATTTAGGAGATGCAATCGGTGCTTGACGAAGAATCCCTTCGGATAAGAGATAAAAATAGAGCACAACGGTATAAATTTGGAAATAAATCTGGAAAAATCTTAGCTAGAACATTAAAAAAAAACAGCTGCCTCTGAGTCATATAGAAAAAATATTAAAAACAAATGGGGAAATGACATATGACACAGGAGAGATATCTGAAACGTTTGATGCTGATTATTCCAAACTACACAATATAAAAGAGCAGCAGGAATATAAGGAAAAAGGGGATAAGGGAGAAGATATACGAAAATATGTAAAGGAAACAGCCATACCTAAATTACCAAAAGAAAGTATAGAAGATCTGGAAGAGGAAATCTCAACGGAAGAGATACAACAAGTAATTAGCCCCATGTACACACGGTCGGAGATTCCGACTGAATGTGTCCTATCGGACTGTTTTGTCGGATATTCCGACTGTGTGTGGTCTCCATCGGACTGTTTCCGTCGGAATATCCGACCGACCAACTTTTCCAACTTGCCGGTAAAATTTTCCGACAAAATGCTCCGATCGGACATACTCCGATCATGTGTAGCCTACTCCGACGGACACGCATGCTCAGATCAAATTCCTAGACCAAAGCTATTGGCTACTAGCGTGAACGTAGTCCCGTCATAACGAAATAACGTCATCACGTTATATACAATCGGATTTTCTGACAACTTTGTCCGACCGTGTGTATGCAACAGTTTCGGACAAAATCCGTCGCACAAAATCCAACGGATTTGGTTGTCAGAATGTCCGACCGTGTGTACAAGGGCTTACAGAGTTAGCTCTAGGGAAAAGTCCAAGCCCAGATGGGTATACCGCTAGATTTTATATATCATTTAAGAACTTAATTATGCCTATACTTAAAAAAAAAACGTATAATTCTATATCGGAAATGCAGCCATTTGTGGTACAAAGTACGGAAGGTCATATTGTATTAATACCAAAACCCGAAAAAAAAAAACTCATTATGTAAGAACTATAGACCCATATCTCTGACAAATATAGATATGAGAATATACTCAAAAATCTTATCTAAAAGAATAACAGCGATTATATCAGAACATATAAACCTGGAACAGACAGGATTTATGAAAGGGAGAGAAACAAGGGATAATATCATTAAAACATGCACGCTGATGGAATACGCTTGGAGAACTGCCATCCCAGCATGCCTCTTGGCTATAGATGCCAAGAAGGCATTTGATAGGGCAGTTCTTAGAGGAAGTATTAAAGCAAATAGGAATGGGGCCAAAAATGTTAGGAAGGATTATAGCATTATATAAAAACTCAAGAGCTAAAGTAAGAACAAATGGAATACTATCAGAGTATATAAAAATCTCAAATGGGACCCGACAAGGCTGCCCCTTATCCCCTTTGCTGTATGTATTAGTAATGGAGCATCTTATGGAAGCTATAAGAGAAAATAAGGATATTAAAAGGCATAAAGTTTAAGGGTAAGGAATATAAAATGTCTGCATATGCAGACGATCTTTTACTATATGTAACTAACCCTATAATAACTATACCAAACTTAAGAAAAGAACTGGATAGATTTGGGGAATTGAGCAACTTTAAAGTAAATTATGATAAATCTGAATTGATGAGTATTACATTAGAAGAAAATATACAAAAAACTCTACAAAAGGATTTCCCATTTAAATGGAAACACGATGCAATTAAATACTTGGGAATTTATATTCCAAAAGATTTAAAGCGCTTACAAGATATGAATCACAATGTGGCAGTATATAAGATAAAAAAAATCGCAGAAAAATATGATAAAATAACATATTCATGGTTAGGGAAAATAAGCATTGTAAAGATGGAGATATTACCAATTATGTTGTATATTTTTCAAACAGTACCTATTATACCATCAAATAAGCTAATGAGGGAATTGAGAAGAATAGTGGAAAGTTTTTATATGGGCCTATAAGGTTCCTAGAGTAGGGAAATATTAATTAGAACAAAAAAAAAAAGGAGGATTAGCATTACCTGATTTCTTTAAATACCTACAAGCAGCCTCATTAATGAGAATAATTGACTGGCAGCATAATGCGAAAAATAAACAATGGGTTAAGTTAGAGGAAGATATGATAGGGGTGAAATTAAAATACCTACCATGGATAAAACCTAACTTAAGACCAGGAGAGAAGGAGTTACCTATCTTTGTAAAAAATGCATAAAAAAATCTGGGATGGTATAATAAAAAAAGGAAACCTATCTTCTATGATAGGTCCTATGACTCCACTATTTGCTAATCCCGATTTTGAGCCAGCTCTGAAAGTCACAAATTATTTAAAATGGAATAGGAATGAGCATGAACGGATAATACAAATATTAGTTGATGGGAAAATGCCAATCTTCCGGGAATTGGGACGTGAGTATAAAAATAAATGGTTACAATATTGTCAGTTGAGAACATTTATCGATCCAATTGTAATGATAATAATTAGGCAAATAACCAAATTTGAACAAATGGTACTATATAAAGATAAAGCGAATAAAAAAAATATCTAAGATCTATCATTTATTACTCCCTTCTGGAAATATTAAGGAAATAATAGGAGTAAAAAATGGGAGGAAGAAACAGGGAAAAAACTTCTGGAGAAAGAATGGGAAGAAATATTCGGAAGAATACATAAATTATCGATAGCAACCAAACATCAAGGAAAGAATTATAAGATTGCAATAAGATGGTATAGGAGCCCAGTGGTAATGAATATAATAAATAAAGGGAACTCCGAAAACTGCTGGAGATGTAAGGTAGAAAGGGGAACATTAGAACATATATGGTTTGGCTGTAGTAAGATAAAAGGATTTTGGGATAAGATAATGGAAATATACCAGGAGGTGACAAGAATAGAGTTAAAACCAAATATAAATATGGTGTTATTCTCCCTTACTCCAAAAACATTAAAACAGAAGGAGATAGAATTCTTGCATCATATGACCACAGTAGCAAAGGTAGTAATAGCATGTAAATGGAAAAAAAAAATGGTCCAACAGTAATGGAATGGGTATGTGAAATGAGTGAAGTATATTATAGGGAGAAAAAAAAATAAGAGAAGAGGGCTACGTAGAAAATCAGATTTCAAAATTTTGGAAAAGATGGGAGGAGCTATGTACCTCAGGGAATTTGAAAGAATATATGTAAGAGGAGGGGGGAGGGAGGGGAATAACACACCAAAATGAATTCTTTTGGTGTGTTGGATGTATGTTGATATGCTATGAGACTTATCAATGGATAAATGTTAATAAATGTTAATGTATGTTTTTCTTAAAATATAAATAAAAAGAAATTTGAAACAAAAATAACATTTAAGAAAAATATAATGTTGCTACGTCTCTTTAAATCATAAATATTTCTACAACACTCAAATAATGTAAATAATGCAAGTCAAGTGAAAAAAAGAATCATCCATTATGTGATTTAGGTGCTCAAACACAGTGTGATGTAAATACAGTCCAATAAAAAGTAAATATTTTACTTGAGGGGTCCCCTTAGTCTGCCTGTAAAGTGGCACATCTGTACCATGTATAAAACCTGCTGCAGCAAAACTGACAGATATAAAGCAAAAAAAAAAAAAAAATACATTTAAATTGCTGCCAATAAAATACCTTTGCCTGCCATACAAAAAAACATGAAAAAAACAGCTTGGGGTCCCCCTCATGCATATTTTAAGTTCATGCTGGGTCGGTGACCTTACCAGGTGGCCTGCCCCTTACCTATTTGTAGCACTGACATTCTTGTTTATTAATGTGTGTATAGCGGATGGCATTTGGGATCAAATGTCATCCGCATTGTAAATTTAGTTTTTGGTCTCAGGACAATAAAGGTTCTGAGGGTTAATTATGTAGGTTGGCCTTAACACCAGTCTGGTCAGGCTGTGTTTGAAAGTTCTGCCTGGTCAAGTGAATGGTGAGATGCACATGACAGGCCAGAACCAGGTCTGGTTGGATGTGCCGGGGCCCGCTGAGGAGTCTGGGAAGGGGTACTTAAGCGGGTGTGGTCACGTGTTCGGGTTTCCAAAGTGGTTTGTGAGACCCGTGTGGTCTGTTCTGGTTCCAGGACTGGGGTAGCCCCATGTGGGGTCCCGATCAAGGAGTGTTTGACACCCCACAACATGTTCCTGTCAGTGGCCCCTGTTAGACCTGACTGGTCTGGGGTAGGGATCCGTCTGTTCCCGAGTCTCGGAACCTGTTGGTCCGAGGCACAGTAACTGAGGGAGGATTCACAGTGTCCAGGTGTGCTCTCGGCTTGGAGGGACACCACAGCTCATGGAAGTGACCAGGGGAGGACTCTTCGGAGGAGGGCCGGCAAGTGGCAGCCTAAGAAGTGCCTTGTTACTGAGTTAGGAAGGACGGGATACGTACCAGGTACAGAGAAAAAAGGTTCCTGTTCACCTTTAGTTGATTGTTCTAGCTTCGAGTCAACGTGCCGACTGCCATGATCTCTGGCTAGTAATCTGTTCAGCCTTGAAGTACCCAGCTGCGAGTGGCTACTCTCTGGGTGGAAATAGAGACTTTGCTAGACCTGCAGTTCAAGGTGCCTGAGTTCTTCATCCATGCCCTCTGTTCCCTAAGAGACTGTTTGTGAAAGTTCTAATGCAAAATAAACCTTTTTAAAAGGACTTCATCTGTGTCAGTGTACAAGTCATTGGGTATCAACCCTGGGAACCCCTAGACTCGGAGGAGCAGGCCAAGAGAAGGTAACTGGTAAGCCCAATAAGTTAAGGCCGCCCTGCAAAGGTTTATGACCTCTACATGTGGGGGCTTTTAGTCCGGGATTTACTGTTACCTCGAAGGGCCTTGGAACAGAGGGTGAAGAATGTGTTTTTCGAACTGCGCCACAGAGATCAGTACCATTTTGGAGAGACTTACACTGAGGTGCGTAAGCATGGGAGGAGCCTGTATCAGAAGCCCGCGAAAATATACAGGAGCCAGCGCCCAGTGGGAGGAGTATGAGCTGATCTTTTTCCTGCACGAGACACCGCGTGAGTGTGTGTTGCGGAAAGAAGCGGTGAGGTTGTTTCTCGGTGTTGGGAGAAAAAAACCTGAAAATGTTTCGGCCTTTACATGCGCAGTCAGCGCCTGGACCCAGGATGTCTACAGAGAAGGGTCTGGCGAGTGTGCAGATGCCAGGGATGGAGGTCACAGATACTGGCATCCGGTTGTTGCCGCAGGGGAGGTTCACCCTGTGCAATATAGGGGAAGTCGAGGCCCTCAGGATGTTATGTAGAAGGTCTGATGGGCTGTTCACAAACCCTGACCGTTCTCGAGATGCCCCAAGTGCGGGAATTACGTGTTCCCGGTGGAGCAGCCTGTTGTTCCACCCCGTGCCTTTCGCTACAATTGGGTCATGGGTGTCACCACGGAAGAGACGGTTGATATTACACCGTCATCGTCTTTTGAGGGTCAGGCTACTACAAGTGACCCTGTCCCTTCCGAAGCCCCAGAAACCTTTTCTGAGGTTGCGGAGGAGGCTCCGTGGAAGAAGGCCGCCATTGCAGCGTGGGCCGTACAGGCAGAGGAGAGGGGCAATAAACCCCATCATTGCAGAGGCAGGCCTGCCTCCTGCACTCCGAGGCCAGAGATCTGGGGAAAGGTGTTTAAGTGCAAGCCTCGGGGTACCACTAGAATCAATATGGAGAACTATCTGCCTGCTGGAGATTCTTCACCTGGCTCACTAGCGGAGACCGGCTCCGACGAGGGAGATGACTGGTATTTTGAGCCAAAGCTGCCGTGAGTAACAGTTTTAGACTTTTAAATTCTTTTAACATTAAACGGACTGTTGCCGGTGCATGGACACTGCCCAGAATGACGGGGCCGCTAAGCCCCTGAGACTTTTATTAAGCGGGCGGCAACAGAGTATGGACTTGATTTCTCTTGTGTTGGGTGAAGTCATGCACATTACGAAGGTGACATAAGGAAAATGTTGAGACCGTCTGAAGGTCTCAGAGTCACCGTAAGAGATGTTTTTCATATGAGAAGTGCTGAATGGATTACGGGACTGTTGTTACACTGGAGCTATGGTGGGCACATCTACAGTGACAAAATCATAATTTGCCAACCGGATAAAGAGAGCGCCATTTACTTCATCACTACAGTGGGTGCTCAAGGTAAAGATTTGACTCTACCTGACCCAAGGTTCTATTGGTGAGCTGTTTCTGGAGTCAAGTTTTGAGAAGTTTGCAGAAAGAAAAGGAGAAGAGTTCCTTGTGTCTTTGATTTTTTTCAGTGTTTCTGCAATCCACAAAGACTCTGGGGTAGTTAGACAGGTGGTTCTACAGCAGAATGCATGTCAAGTTCTTCAGGCTTTGGGCCCAACGTGTTCACTTGTTAAAGGACTTGCAGTTACAGTGGCTCTGACCACTAGATGGCGTGAGTCAGCAAAAAATAGTGGTAGTGTGCAGAGATTTTTTTTTCTTTTCACCTGTAATTAGAATGTGTTAGAGACGATATTTCATATGCTATTGAAGGAGGAAATTCCATTGTGAAAACGCTGGAGTTTTGCTCTTCAAAATTCTGGAGTGTGTAGTGTACAGTATTGTCTTTTGCATTATGTTTCTTTTTCAGGATGCATCGAGATCGGCTATCAAGGTCATCGGAGGAGTCCAGGTGGGCTTAGATAGTTAGTTGGGTGGTGTGCATACAACATTGATGTGACATTGTGATAAGTATTAAATGATTGAACATGTTTCCCTTTCTTTCCCTTCCCCAACACCAAAAACAAGAACTCAGACGCTGTTTAGTTTTTTTTATTGTGTAGGATTTTTTACCCTGGTTGTTACCTGCACGATGGGGACATCGTCTAAATGGCTGGGGGGATGTGTGGTGGATGACATTAGGGATCAAATGTCATACACATTGTAAATTTAGTTTTTGGTCTCAGGACAATAAAGGTTCTGAGGGTTAATTATGTAGGTAGGCCTTAACACCAGTCTGGCCAGGCTATGTTTGAAAGTTCTGCCTGGTCATGTGAACGGTGAGGTGCACATGACAGACCAGAACCAGGTCTGGTTGGATGTTTGGGTATCAGCTTTCTCGAAACCAATCAGCGGGAGTGCCGGGGCCCACTGAGGAGTCTGGGAGGGGGTACTTAAGCGGGTGTATGGGTCACGTGTTCGGGGTTCCGAAGTTGTTCGTGAGACTCGTGTGGTCTGTTCCGGTTCCAGGACCATGGTAGCCCCATGAGGGGTCCCGGTCACGGGGTATTTGACACCCCGCAACATGTTCCTGTCAGTGTCCCCTGATAGACCTGCCTGGTCTGGGGTAGGGATCTGTCTGCTCCCGTGTCTCGGAACCTGCTGGTCCAAGGCGCATTAACTGAGGGAGGATTCACAGTGTCCGGGTGTGCTCTCGGCTTGGAGGGACACCACAGCTTGTGGAAGTGACCAGGGGAGGACTCTTCGGAGGAGGGCCGGAAAGTGGCATCCTGAGAAGTGCCTGGTTACTGAGTTGAGAAGGACATTGACGAATTCACACTTTTCCAGTACCATTAAGGAGACGGGATACATTCCAGGTTCCAGGTAACTGATTGTTCAAGTTTTGAGTCAACGTGCTGACTGCCATGATCTCTGGCTAAAGATCTGTTCAGCCTTGAAGTACCCAGCTGCGAGTGGCTACTCTCTGGGTGGAAATAGAGACTTTGCTAGACCTGCAGTTCAAGGTGCCTGAGTTCTTCACCGGTGCCCTCTGTTCCCTAAGAGACTGTGTTTGTGAAAGTTCTAATGCAAAATAAACCTTTTTAAAAGGATTTCATCTGTGTCAGTGTACAAGTATCAACCCTGGGAACCCCTAGACTCGAAGGAGCAAGCCAAGAGAAGGTAACTGGTAAGCCCATTAAGTCAAGGCTGCCCTGCAACGGGTTATGGCCGCTACATTTGTGTACATATTATAATCAAAAGTCAATGGACATTTTTATGGCTTAGTATTTGGCGCCACCTAGCGGCCAAATACTGATAGTAAACTTAAATGATTATTGTTTTTAAAACACAAAGACTAAATACAGGAAGTTACTGTTATTTACATCAGAAGGTTGACCTTTTTACCCAGGATGCTTGGTGACCTACCCAAGGGCACCCTCTCTGGCAGTGCATGCTGGGTAGGACATAAAGGGAACCCGGGCGGCCATTTTAGGTCTCTTGGGATCGCCTGGCCTGCCAGTGAGGACCTGTAAGGATGCCTCCCGGAGGAAGCGGCCTACAGCCATTGCGGAGCGCAACCCTGCTCGTTTGTTGAGTAACCTGACGGTGCCAGAGGTACAGTGACCGGATTAGAAAGATCCAGAGACACTCATTTGAGCATCGGAGGACCGGGACCACCCAGTGGAATGGAGTGACAGAGCCAGCTGACAGAGAAGCAAGCTACAGTCACCGGATCTAAGTCACCATACAGAACTCCGATCCAGTTGGTGAGCGGGCTGTGGCCCACAGTTTGTTAACTTTTTCACCTATTCAGACTTATACACAGGCCTCACTGGTATCTATAGTCCTACGGAGGGGGAGTATAACAATTTACTTTAGGCAGGCATAAGGCCTATCTGCTTTGCATCTCAAGCCTTGTATTATAGTTACTGAAGTTACACTAGGAGCATCTTTAACTCAACTTGATTTACTTTAACTCTTGGATTACAAACCATAAATAATTACACTAGCTAGCGAAGATCAGAAGACTAAAGGCTAAGTACTCTAAGTGAGATCTCATGCATAGCAATAAAAGTAGGGGGAGCTCCTGTGTATTTATATTGTTTGAAATTGTTATATTAACATCATTGTCCTGTCATTCTACGTTGGGATGACAGCACAATTACTGTAATCACTTGTTTGAATATATTCATAGTAAAATATATTTTTTGGTTAAGTACCCAGTTGTGTGGAGTCTTGTTTTTTCCCAGCAGGAGGAGCCAGTGGATCCTGAGAATCCAATACAGGTATATTGTGTTATATTATATTGTACTGTATTGTGTTACACCACAGCTGTGTCAAGGGGACTGAGCCAAGTTACCGTATATACTCGAGTATAGGCCGACCCGAGTATAAGCCGAGGCCCCCAATTTACCCCCAAAAAACTGGGAAACCTATTGACTCGTGTATAAGCCGAGGGTGAGATATGCCTGTCCATCCCTGTGTGTGTGTGTCCATCCATCCATCCCTGTGTGTGTGTGTGTCCATCCATCCCTGTGTGTGTGTGTGTCCATCCATCCATCCATCCCTGTGTGTGTGTGTGTGTGTCCATCCATCCATCCATCCCTGTGTGTGTGTGTGTCCATCCATCCATCCATCCCTGTGTGTGTGTCCATCCATCCATCCCTGTGTGTGTGTGTGTCCATCCATGTGTGTGTGTGTGTGTGTGTGTGTGTGTGTGTGTGTGTGTGTGTGTGTGTGTGTGTGTGGCCTTGTGTGTCCAGCCTACCTGTGTCCCGAGCCTCCGTCCGGTCCCGAGCCTCCGTCCGGTCCCGTCCCGTCCCGAGACTCCGTCCGGTCCCGTCCCGTCCCGAGACTCCGTCCGGTCCCGTCCCGTCCCGAGACTCCGTCCGGTCCCGTCCCGTCCAGAGCCGAGCCTCCGTCCGGTCCCGTCCCAGGATCACCGCTCTTCGTCGGCGCCCATTCCCCTGTTCAAATGCCGCGCCTCCCTGTCTGTGATAGGCGGAACACAATTTCCCAGCAGTCTGTGTTCCGCCTATCACGGACATCCTCTTATCCTCGTCCGTAGTATGAGGATGAGCGGATGTCCGTGATAGGCGGAACACAGACTGCTGGGAAATTGTGTTCCGCCTATCACAGACAGGGAGGCGCGGCTTTTGAAAGTTAGAATGGCCGCTGTCTGTCTGCTCGACACGCTGTTCGGGCAGACAGACGGCGATGACTCGAGTATAAGCCGAGGGGGGCACTTTCAGCCTCAAAAAAGAGGCTGAAAATCTCGGCTTATACTCGAGTATATACGGTAGTGGGGTTTATCAGCAGAGTGCAGGCCCAAATTAAACCAGCAGCTTCTTCTGGGGTCAGTGCTACACGTGGGGGCTAGTCCGGGATTCTGTCACTCTGCAAGCAACCTCTCCCCCTGGGTGCCACTATGGACCCCCTCAAAGTGGTCCAATGGTGCGAAGCAGAAGGCACCCGCTCAGAAGCGAGCGTGTCCATTGAACTCCCAGGAGAAGACTGGGGAGAAAAACAAGTTGAAGAAATTGTGCAAACATTGTCCCCAGATAGAAAGGCTTATGTGATTGCAGTGAGACCAGAATCTGGGGCCAATTGTACTTACGCACTACTAGAGTGGAGGCAGGGTGTCCCCAAAAACTTTCAAGGTGCCAGTGTAAAATTGTCCGAAAATACAAAGTTCCACCTGACACATCCCAACAAGTCAAAAGAGGACTGTCCCAGTGGGAAGCAGATAGAACCCCTTGACAAGAAAGTAGGGACTGCTGCTAAAAGACAGTCAAAGCAACAGCTGGCTGACCTGAAACGGCGTATCTCACACCTACAGATATGCAGAAAACACTGCAAAATATTTTTTTTTGCCCTAAATGGGTGTTTTTGGAATAGCAGAATATACCAACAGTATCTAAAGGATGTATGTCAAACATACATATATGCAGAAAATGCTATTCCAAAAAAAAATTTTTTTTCCCTACATTTTTTTTTTTTAGAATAGCAGAAATGACCAACAGTATCTAAAGGGTGTATCTCACAGTAACATATGCAGTGCTGGTGCACTGAGCTTGCATAAAATGCCAGTCGACGCCGACCTAACAGACGGATAAAAGTTATCTTTTCTCTGGCACTGGGCTCAGGGCAGTGTAAAAAGATTGTGCACTGCACCCACACAAGAAAATCAAAATAGATCGCTGAGTAATTCGATTTATGAAGCAGGACTCCTATCTAATTCTCTCCCTCAAAATGGCAGCAATGGTCACATGCTGCACTGGCCAATCACAGCCATGCAATTAGTAGGCATGGCTGTGATGGCTTCTGAGGGCACACCAGTTAAACAAATCTTGTTTTAAAATGCGCCATTACATTGCCGAACACCGAACCCGAACATACAGTAAATTGTTCGGGCTCGGGTCCGGGTACCAAAAACCCAAAAGTCCGGTACGAACCCAAACATTACAGTTCGGGTTCGCTCAACCCTACTCCTGGGGCATCAGAAACAGACGTTGATGTCTCCCCAAAGACAGGAGAAGATGGTAATGGGACTCTTAGGGCAGAGGCCCCAGAATTCATACCGATGATCCATCACACAGAAGAGCCAAATATGACTGCTTACTCCCCATTGTCAGCATCTGAGATGAGGAATGAGGATATTAGTCCAAGAGTAGTGGATCCCCCAAGAAGGCAAAGGACAAAGAGGGACATTTGCCCACCAAAGAGACTGACTTACGACACATTGGGCGAGTGTTCTGAAGCGTCTCAAATTGTCAGCAAAAGAAACTCTGAAGTGCCTGGTCCCTCTACTTCTGATTCAGTAAGGGACAACCCCAACTCACCCCTTGACACATCTGTACCAGACACTGTAGTGTCAGCTGTGGGTGTACAGGACAGCTCCCCATCACATGAGAATTGGTGGGAAGCTCTCCTGTCTGTATTGTATAACCGTAAAGAAGCAAAAATACAGGATAGAGTTAACATTTTTAAACTCTTTGGGGACCAAAGAGACAAAATAGGGGGAGTGTGTAGCGCTGACATTCTTGTTTATTAATGTGTGTGTACATGTTATAATCAAAAGTCAATGGACATTTTTATGGCTTAGTATTTGGTGCCATCTAGCGGCCAAATACTGATAGTAAACTTAAATGATTATTGCTTTTAAAACACAAAGACTACATACAGGAAGTGACTGTTATTTACATCAGAAGGTTGACCTTTTTTCCCAGGATGTTTGGTGACCTATCCAAGGACACCCTCTCTGGCAGTGCATGCTGGGTAGGACATAAAAGGAACCTGGGTGGTCATTTTAGGTCTCTTGGGATTGCCTTGGTTGCCTATGAGGACCTGTGAGGAGGCATCCCGGAGGAAGCGGAGCAGAGCGCAACCCTGCTCATTTTTTGGGTGACCTGACGGTGCCAGAGGTACAGTGACCAGATTGGAAAGATCCAGAGACACTTGTTTGAGCATCGGTGGACCGGGATCACCCAGCGGAATGGAGTCAGCTGACGAAGAAGCAAGCTACAGTCACCGGATCAAAGTCACCATACAGAACTCCAATCCAGTTGGTGAGCGGATTGTGGCCCACAGTTTGTTAACTTTTGCACCTAGTCAGACTCATACACAGACCTCACTGGGATCTATAGTCCTATGGAGGGGGAGTATAACAACTGACTTTAGGCAGGCATAAGGCCTATGTGCTTTGCATCTCAAGCCTTGTATTATAGTCACTGAAGTTACGCCAGGAGCATCTTTAACTCAACTTTATTTACTTTAACCCTTGGATTACAAATCATAAAGAACTACCCTAGCTAGCGAAGATCAGAAGACCAAAGACTAAGTACTCTAAGTGAGATCTAACGCATAGCTATAAAAGTAGGGGTAGCTCCCGTGTATTTATATTGTTTGAAATTGTTATATTAACATCATTGTCCTGTCATTCTACGTTGGGATTACAGTACAATTACTGTAATCACTTGTTTGAATATATTCATAGTAAAATATCATTTTTGGTTACAGTCCCAGTTGTGTGGAGTCTTGTTTTCTCCCAGCAGGTGGAGCCAGTGGATTCTGAGAATCCAATACAGGTATATTGTGTTATATTATATTGTACTGTATTGTGTTACACCACAGCTGTGTCAAGGGCACTGAGCCAAGTTAGTGGTGTTTATCAGCAGAGTGCAGGCCCAAATCCAACCAGCACCTCCTTCGGGGGTCAGTGCTACATATTTAAGAACTGTCACCAGCAGAGCAGGCATTCGGTGGACGCAGAGTTTATTTTTTTTCCCTGGTTCAGTGGTGTGGCGGGCATCGTGATTGATGATGGATCTAAATTGAGGGATATTTATTTTAAAAAAAAGGAATTGTCAATTGGCTCATGTCTTTATTTATTGTTGACACTTTTTTTTATGAGTAGGGGTACAATGTACACATGGGGGGGGCGGGATCTGGGCCCCCCTTATTAAAGGAGGCTTCCAGATTCTGATAAGCCCCCCTGCCTGCAGACCCCCACAACCACCTCCCAGGGTTGTCGGGAAGAGTCCCTTGTTCCCATCAACATGGGGACAAGGTGCTTTGGGATGGGGAAGGCAGAGGTGTTTCAGCAAACACCCAAACGGGCGATATTTGGGCCAAACTTACACTCAGCCCGAACCATTCGCCCACGCTTACACACAAAGCCGAAACCTTGTGAATTCTCTCGATGGGGTTGATTTACTAAATCTGGAGAGTGCAAAATCTGCTACAGCTGTACATGGAAACCAATCAGTTTCCAGGTTTTTTTTTTTTTTGTCAAAGCGTAATTGAACAAGCTGAAGTTAGAAGCTGATTGGCTACCATGCACAGCTGCACCAAATTTTTCACTCTCCAGTGTTAGTAGATCCACCCCAATGTGCTTTATCTCAATAGTGTAGAACACAGGCAGCCAGGATATCATCCACCCGCATATTAACCAATGCAAGCCAGACTAACATGCATCATAGGGAAAAGAAAGTGAACACTTCATGTACAAAAACTGCATCGTGGTGAAAAGAGGTACTTGCACGTAACAAATGCATGTAACACGAAAACTCAGGTTTGCAGTGGTCAGCAAGTGTAATTATGTCACCACTATATCTCCAATCAACATGTTTTGTCACAACTGTTGTCATCCGGGGGCACAGGAATAGAGATGGACCCATTCCCAGACTCTATAAAGGATACCTGAGGATAGCACTGGAAATCCATAATAGTGCAGGTGATGGTATGAATGGCAATCAAGCTCATTCAATACTTATGTTTCCAAAACGCGTATCTAACTTAAATATAACTGTAAACAATGAAAATATAATACATCAAAAAAAATTATATATATATATATATATATATATATATATATATATATATATATATATATATATATAAAATATTCTCATTTATTTAATATGCATATATAATAAAGCAATGAGAATTATACAGTATTTCACAAAAGTGAGTACACCCCTCACATTTTTGTACATATTTTATTCTACCTTTTCATGTGACAACACTGAAGAAATTACAGTTTGCTACAATGTAAAGTAGTGAGTGTACAGCTTGTTTACCTTGCACTTTAACAGCCATTAATGTCTAAACCGCTGGCAACAAAAGTGAGTACACCCCTAAGTGAAAATGTACAAATTGGGCCTTGTTAGTGACTTGTTAGTGTTTCAAGGTCTCAGGTGTGAATGGGGAGCAGGTGTGTTAAATTTGGTGTCATCGCTCTCACTCTCTCATACTGGTCAATGAAAGTTCAACATTTCCCTTTTGTGATTGGAACCCCGTTAGTGAGGTACAAAACTATCAATTCCTATCAACTTGAGACTAGTTTGACCCTGCTTATGTGTAGCCTACTACCTACCTAGATAAGCTATGCCCATGGAAACCCTTCTTAATATTAGCAATATGTTCACTAATTCTAAACTGTAATGTGCCCTATACATTGCAACTTACAAGGACACTCCAAGAGATATACAGCTCCATGAATAGAGCATGTAATAATAGGACCTCTTGGTTACTGTAGAAGAAAATATTTGGTCCTAAATATTTTGGAACCCCCCCCCCCCGCAGTTGCAAACCGGGAACCTCTTAGCCCTTGTACACACAGTCGGAGATTCCGATGGAATGTGTCCTATCGGACCGCTTTGTGGGATAATCCGACTGTGTGTGGTCTCCTTCGGACTGTTTCCATCTGAGTATCCGACGGACCAAGTTTTCCAACTTGTCCGTAAAATTTTGCGACAAAATGCTCCGATCGGACATACTCCGATCATGTGTAGCCTACTCCGACAGACAAAGTGCCACGCATGCTCAGATCAAATTCCTAGACCAAAGCTATTGGCTACTAGCCTGAACGTAGTCCCGTCGTAACAAAATAATGTCATCACATTGTCCGACCGTGTGTATGCAACAGTTTCGGACAAAATCTGTTGGACAAAATCCAACGGATTTGGTTGTCAGAATGTTCGACCGTGTGTACAAGGGCTTACAGGGATTAAACCCTATAAGTCCCCCAAAGAGAGAAATCCATTAAAGCTGACCAATAATATTGGTAAATATCATACTTTGAAGATTTCATGCTCCCTTAAAGATGACAGTGGGGTTTTTCCGGTAATGCCGATCTCGATCCCAGAACCTTTTTCATTCTTTAAAGTGTGCCAGTGTTTCCTCAATAGACCATTCACTGACCGCTGTTGATTTTAAAAGGTGATATTGAATGACCACAGTGTCTTGAGTTATCCACTTTGTTTGTAACAAATTAAAATTTATTCCTGTCCAATTGGGAGATTTCTTAAATCATACAATCAAGGTCATGAGTATTATAACCCTAGTCCACAAATCTCTGTCTAAGTATATTGGCCTGCATCTTGAAGTCTTAATTTTCAAAGCAATTACATCCAATCCTAAGGAATTGTCATTTGGGTATTGCCCTTAACCAAGCCTGATGGCAATGACTTTGTAGAGGGATATACCGATTCCTGTCTGATTTTTTTTAATATATTGATATTTAGGTGGGTTTCTTTTTATGAGACCTAAGAAACAGACCTCAGAAACAGACCTAAGAAACAGACCTCAGCCTAAAGAGATAGGATCGGACATCCACAGCTTGAGCATACCTTTTATTTTCGATAGGGCAGGGATATAGTTATAATGAAATTAATCAGCAAGTGTAGGGGTGAGGATTATACCTAAATAGAAGATAGAAGTATCAGAACAGACAAAAGGAAAATTAGGTTTCAAGATGCCTACACGTGGCCAAGGGTAAATTAACAAGTAATGCAGTGAGTTTAGATTATTTGTTATACCTGAAACAGAGGAGAATTTTTGTAGGAGCTGGACAAGATTGAGGCAGGAGAGCTTGGATAGAAAAAACAGAATGTCATCCGCATACAAACTTCGAGCTATAACCAGGAAGTCTAACCCCGGTGCTAGGGGCATCATAAAGGGCTGTAAAGCCATAAAAAAAATTGTCCAGAGAACCCAAACCTTTGCAGGAGCATATGAAGATAAGGCCATGTCACACTATCAGAGACCATATGACATGGCCTGGCGGGCCATCTGTTTGACATATGTGCTCAACATCTTTATAAACATGTTGAAAGATTGAAAGCTAGAGAATTATGCAAAAAGATGTCTACCACCCTAGGTTTAGTAGAAAATAAGGCATAATGGGCTTGGGAGAAAGATTTATTAAAAAACTGGTGGATGGCTATCCTGTGCAAAGTGAGTTTCCTACGAAAAACCTTTATGGCATTTTTGTGGGGGTTAACCACTTCCCCCGGAGTTACGTTCCTTTGGTGCATTTGATGGGTGCAGCTACAGGCATCATCCAGATACCTTTTCTTTCAGTCAACAATTCCCTACATTGTAAAAGCCACCATAGCGGCTGTTTAGCCGCTTGATTGCTTTTACAGGCTGCTTCTCCGGTTTTTCCCGTGCGATCAGGGAGACTGAGAATGCAGAAGGGATAGCGTACATAGGTAATACCTGCATATCTAGACGACGTTCAAACCACACATGTGAGGTTTCTCTGCATTTGTTAGAGCAAGAAAAATATTTCTAGTGCTAGACCTCCTCTGTAACTCCAAACTAGTAACCTGGATGAAACTCAAAAGACAATTGAAAAATTACCGAACTCCAAATCCCCAGGCCCTGATGGGTTTACCAGAGAATACTTCAACATATTTGAATCAATATTAACCCCACATCTGTGTGATCTGTACAATCACGCTGCCTCTTCCTCCTCTTTTCCAAATGAAATGTTATCTGCACTTGTGGTAACCCTGCCGAAACCAGGAAAGGAGCCAACACCCCCCAAAATCTCCGCCCCATATCCCTATTGAACCTTGACCTCAAGATATACACCAAAATATTAGCTAACAGACTGATAGATATTTTTCCCTCTTTGATCCACAAGGACCAAACTGACTTCACTAAAGGCCGTCAGACTTCAGACACCACAAGGAGATTAATTGATATCCTCCATCATGGAAACACGACTGGGACGCCTTCTCTGCTTTTGCCTTTAGACGCAGAGAAGACAATTGTAACTACCTCTCTCTGGTCCTAAAGAAATTTGTATTCGAAGGTCAAATTTCCAAAGCCATACTAGCCCTTTACACCAATCCCTCAACAAACGTATACACTCCCAACCTTCTCTCTACGCCATTCCAAATCACAAATGGCACAAGGCAAGGATGCCCATTATACCTCTTAATTTTTTATTTGGTGATGGAACCTTTAGCTGAACATATTGGATCCAACAACAAAATAATAGGTATCAACATCGAAACACACAAACACAAAATCTGTTTATTTGCTTATGATGTGATATTAACCGGTTCCCGACCAGCGCACGCCGATGTACGTCGGCAGAATGGCACGGGCAGGCATATTGGCATACAGGTATGTCCAATCTTTAATGCCGCCCTGCCACCGCGAGCGCGCCACCGGTGGCGCGCTTGCGTGCTGGTCGGGACCCCCATGAGTCCGGTCGCAGGTCCTGCGGACGTTATCGCCGCGGGCATACCCGGGATCGTCTCACGGGACCGCTGAACGAGGAAATGCCTTTGTAAACAGCATTTCCCCGTTCTGCCTAGCAACTAGTGACGCTGATCTCTGCTCCATGTGATTGGAGCAGAGATCAGTGTTCACTAAATTAAAGCCCAGCCCCCAACAGTTAGTAAAACGCTCCTAGGCACACTTAACCCCTACACTGCCACCCACTGGTTAACCCCTTCACTGCCAGTGTCATTTTTCACAGGAATCACTGCATTTATATAGCAGTGATTGCTGTATAAATGACAATGGTCCCAAAAATGTGGCAAAAATGTCCCAGGTGTCCGCTATAATGTCGGAGTCACAATAAAAATCGCTGATCGCCGCCATTACTAGTAAAAAAAAAATATTAATAAAATTGCCATAAAACTATCCCCTATTTTGTAAACGCTATAACTTTTGCGCAAACCAATCAATAATCGCTTATTGCGATTTTTTTACCAAAAATATGTAGAAGAATACGTATCGGCCTAAACTGGGGGAAATTTTTTTTTAATATATTTTTGAGGGATATTTATTATAACAAAAAGTAAAAAATAATGCGTTTTTTTCAAAATTGTCGCTCTATTTTTGTTTATAGCGCAATAAACCCTGATGAGTTTACTTCCTCTTTGATTCCCTGCAAAGGTAAAGAATAATGGACTACTATGCATCGCATAGTAGTCCATTATGTGTCACTTACCTGACACAGGAGCCAGCGAAGTCACCGCTGTCCCCTGTAGTTCGGAGCCTCCATCTTCTTGGTGGGTCTCGCTGCTCCGGCGCTGCCATTCATCGGAGCCGCGATAACGTCACTCCCGCGCATGCGCATGGGAGCCGCCACTCGCGGCATATTGCCGTTAACTGTGGCGCGCTCAGTGCGCCTGCGCGCCGCTGTCTACGACGCATGCGCCGTAGACAGCGCTGCCTGTCTTTCGCCAAATATCTCCTAAACCGTGTAGGTTATGAGATATTTCTTGGACCTACAGGTAAGCCTTAATCTAGGCTTACCTTTAGGTCAAAGTGGTTTGTAAGGGTTTACAACCACTTTAATGCAATCTAATCCCTCATCGTCCCGTATAGAAGTCCAAAAAATCCTCTCTGGGTTTAGTTATATCTCATATTACAAAGCAAACAAAACCAAATTACACATCCTCAATCTGGAAATTGACACGGTCACAAGAAACCTCCTGAAACAACAATTTCCATACACATGGGCAGATACAAGTATATCCTATCTAGACATACAGCTAACAAGATCCATAAAATCACTCTTTTAACATAATTATCTTCCCCTCCGCACTGAATTAAAACATGATCTCCACAATATGGCCAAATGCGAATTTTTATGAATGGGTAGACTGGCTGCATTCAAAATGATGAAACTGCCTCAAGTCCTCTATGTTTTTCGAACACTTCCATTCCCATTTTTTACATTTTTTTACACTTTCTTTGTGAAATGGTAGGGGTACAATGTACAATGTATCAATGCAAAAAAATGTTTTAAAAACGGAAGTTTTTTCGGGAGCAGTGATTTTAATAATGCTTAAAGTGAAACAATAAAAGTGAAATATTCCTTTACATTTCGTACCTGGGGGGTGTGTATAGTATGCCTGTAAAGTAGCGCTTGTTTCCCGTGCTTAGAACTGTCCCTGCACAAAGTGTCATTTCTTAAGCAAAAAAGTCATTTAAAAGCACTCGCGCCTATAATGTATTGTCATGGGGGGGCCGCAGACCCCCACAACCACCAGGCAAGGGTTGTGGGGATGAGGCCCTTGTCCCCATCAACATGGGGACATGGTGCTTTGAGGTCAGGGCACACAGACAACAACCACTACAGAAGAGCAAGATCAAAAATCGGCCGATAACGATCGGTGTGTACTGTGTTGAAGGTACACAGAACACCCACTAAAAACAAAACATCCTCCCCATATTGAGGGCATGTGGCCTGGTACGGTTCAGGAGGGGGGGCACTCTCTCGTCCCCCCTCTTTTTCTGCAGCCTGCCAGGTTGCGTGCTCAGATAAAGCATCTGGTATGGATTCTTGGGGGAACTCCACACCATTTGTTTTTACATTTGCCGTGGAGTTCGCCTTATAATCCATACCAGACCTGAAGGGTCTGGTATGTATATTTGGGGGAACCCCACGTCCTTTTTTTTTATTTGATGCAGGGTTCCCCTTAATATCCATGAAGGGCCTGGTAATTGAATTTGGGGGGACCCCCAGGCATTTTTTTATCAATGACTTTCAATGAGTGTTCTCTGTGTTACGGGGAGCCGACAATTCATTATAGCCGCGAGTGATTTTAAATGACTTTTTTTCCTGCAGAAATTACACTTTGTGCAGGGACAGTTCTAAGCATGGGAAACAAGTGCTACTTTACAGGCATACTATACACACCCCCTAGGTATGAAATTTAAAGGAATATTACACTTTTATTGTTTCACTTTAAGCATTATTAAAATCACTGCTCCCGAAAAAATGGCCATTTTTAAAACTTTTTTTTTGTATTGATACATGTCCCCTGGGGCAGGACCCCGGTCCCCAAACACTTTTTATGACAATAACTTGCATGTAACTTGCATTTTTCATGTTCGATTCCCATAGACTTTAACGGTGTTGGGATGTTTGAACAAATTTATTGCCAGTTCGCATGTTCTGATGTGAACCGAACTGGGGGGTGTTCGGCTCATTGTGGAGACTAGGGATGAGCTTCGTGTTCGAGTCGAACATACGTTCGGCTCGAACATCGGCTATTCGCCCGTTCGGCGAATTCCGAACGTTATGGGCCGTTCGCGCCAAGTTCGTGTGGCGGTCATGGCCCACAATGCACTGCGTCATCGCAGTGCATTGCTGGCTCATGATTGGCCAAGCATGCACTGTGACCCCGCATGCTTGTCCAATTACAGCGCCAGCAGCGAGGAGAGCCATGATGGGCCACAGGCAGGATGCCTGTGGCCAATCATAGCTCAGGCTGTGTAGTACACGCCCCACACTATATAAGGCCGCCAGCGCGGCGGCCTAGTGTAGTGTGTTAGCGTTTGAAGCAGTTAGTGGGTGTTCTGTGTACCTTCAACACAGTACACACCGATCGTTATAGTCCGATTTTTGATCTTGCTCTTCTGTAGTGGTAGTTGTCTGTGTGCCCTGACCGCAGTATACACCGCTATATTCACCTCACCTATATAGCTAGTGATCTATCTTTTATAATAGAGCTTGCAGTCAGTAGTATTAGGAGCTTGTGCGTGCTGTCTGCATGCTCTGTGCCCAGTACACACTGCTATATCCACCTACATAGCTCTTCTCTATTTGAGCCCACTTGCCATCTGCAGGAGTTATTGGAAGTTATGTGTGCCTCCAGCACAGCACAGTATACATCTGTATATACCCCTTTATCTCTGGTGTTCTATAATAAAGGCATCTGCAGGAGTTAGAGGGTTTTTTGTGCCTACAGCACAATATACACCTGTATCTACCCTTTATTGCTGTTCTCTAATAGAGCCATCTGCAGGGCTTAGTGGGTGTTGTGTGACTCCATTACAGTATACCCCTTTATCTCTGGTGTTCTATAATAAAGGCATCTGCAGGAGTTAGTGGGTGTTGTGTGCCTCCAGCACAATATACACTACCCAACTGCTGTTTTACCCAACTCCCTTCAGGCCATTACCATGTCTGGAAGGCCAGCAAGCAGAGGCAGACAGGCGCGAGCCGATAAAAGAGGGCAAGCAGGCTCTGTGTCTAGAGACAACAGTGCTGGTCGTGGACGCGGTGCATTGTCATCAGCACGTGGCCATGGGACACGCTTGTCCTTCTTTTCGGCAGCTGGACATGTTGAACCGCAACATGCCAACGACTTGGTAGAGTGGATGACAAAGCCCTCTTCATCCTCCTCATCCTCCTCATCCTCTCTCACCCAGTCTCAGGGTACTAGCAAAGCAGCCGCCAACGCATCGTCTTCCCTCCTCTCAATGTCATCATCAGTGACTCCTTCCCTAGACCCACCACGTCCTCCTGAGGAGTCTCCTGAACTCTTTGAGCACAGTGTTGGGTACATGCTCCAGGAGGATGCCCAGTGTTTTGTAGGCTCTGATGATGACACTCAGCTAGAGGAAGGCAGTAGCGTGAATGCAGAGAGAGGGGATGCTCAAGAAGGACAGCAATCTGGCAGTCATGTTCCACAAGCTGCAGCATATTGCCAGGTTTGCTACAGCGATGAAGAGGGAGGGGATGATGAGGGCACTGACTCCACGGGGGTGCCTGGTAGGAGAGAGGAGGAGGAGGAGGCGGCACATGTCCAACGAGGCAGGATGCCCTCCGGGGGCCAGCTTAGGGGCAGCACGCCGACTGAATCACACCGCAGAGCTTCGCCTGTGCAGGGTGCTGCCTCTGCGCGTTATTCTAAAAGTTCTTTGGTGTGGGCCTTTTTTGAGACGAGTGCATCAGATCGCACCACTGCTATTTGCAACATATGTCTCAAGCGTATATCGCGTGGCCAAAACATCAGCCGCTTGGGCACAACATGCTTGACCAGACATATGTTGACCTGCCATGCAGCTCGTTGGCAAGCGTACCTCAAAGACCCACACCAAAGAACAAAGCGGACCTCTCCTTGCTCCTCATCAGCTGGCATCTCCAACCCCACTAGACCTTCAGTCCTCTCTGAAACCTGCTCTGAGAGGAATGAAGGTGTAGAATTAGGTGTGTCACAGCCAAGTGCATCCGGGCACTCTGCTAGCAGTACACCCACGTTTGATTATAGCAGGCAAATGTCCCTCCCCCAGCTGCTGGAGCGGCGAAAGAAGTTCACTCCCAGCCATCCACATGCCCAGCGGTTGAATGCTAGCTTGGCTAAATTGCTAGTACTTCAACTGCTGCCTTTTCAGTTGGTAGACTCGGCCCCCTTCCGTGAGTTTGTACAATGTGCGGTTCCTCAGTGGCAGGTCCCCAAACGCCACTCATTCTCATGGAAGGCGATTCCGGCTCTCTACTGGCATGTGGAAGGCAATGTCCTTGCCTCACTGGACAGGGCGGTCAGCGGTAAGGTGCATATTACCGCTGATTCATGGTCCAGCAGGCATGGACAGGGACGTTACCTGTCTTTCACGTCCCATTGGGTCACTCTTCTGGCAGCTGGGAAGGATGCAGGACAAGGTGCAGTAGTGTTGGAGGTTGTTCCGCCACCACGCCTCCAAAATGCTACTATTGGTTGTGACACACCTCTCTCCTCCACCTCCTCCTCTTCTTCTTCCTCCATGGCCTCTTCCAGTGCTCTGTCCTCAGAACCAGCGGTGCTCCATAGGCGTTCCAGGGGCTACGCAAGTACGCAGGCAAAATGATGCCATGCCGTGCTTGCGCTGGTTTGTTTGGGGGACAGGAGCCACACTGGGGCGGATGTTTTGTCAGCTCTGCAGGGGCAGGCCGAGAGGTGGTTGACGCCACGCCAGCTTAAGCCACGAATGGTGGTTTGTGACAATGGCACCAACCTCCTCTCCGCCCTCCGACAGGGACAACTGACCCATGTGCCCTGTGTAGCTCACGTCCTTAACCTGGTGGTGCAGCGGTTCTTGGGCAGGTACCCCGGCTTACAGGATGTCCTGAAGCAGGCCAGGAAAGTCTGTGTGCATTTCCGCCGATCATTTAATGCCTGTGCTCGGCTGGCTGAGCTCCAAAAGGAGTTGAACCTGCCCAAGAACCGCCGTATATGTGACATGCCCACCAGGTGGAACTCAACGTTGGCCATGCTGCAGAGGCTTCACACGCAGCAGAGGGCCATCAATAAGTACCTGTGCGACTACGGCACCAGGACAGGTTCAGGGGAGCTCGGTTTTTTCTCACCACACCAGTGGGGCATGATCAGGGATGCATGCACTGTCCTGTCACCGTTTGAGGAGGCCACAAGGATGGTGAGCAGTGACAGTGCATGCATCAGTGACACTGTACCTCTTGTCCACCTGTTGGAGCATAGGCTGCGTGGAATAATGGACAGGGCACTTGAGGCAGAACAGAGGCAGGAAGAGGAGGACTTCCTTGCCTCTCAAGGCCCCCTTTATCCAGACAGTGTTCCTGCTGTGCCACCCATCACACAGGAAGAGGATGAGGAGGAGGAGGAGGATTGTGTCAGCATGGAGGTGGAGGCTGGCACTCAGCATCAGCATCAGCAGCAGCAGCAGCAGCAGCAGTCTTGTAGGGATGATTTACAATCCCAAGAAACCCATGGACTTGTACGTGGCTGGGAGGAGGTAGCTGTGGATCATGTTGTCCTTAGTGACCCAGAGGACTCCGGACTGAATGCCTCAGCTAACCTACGCTGCATGGCCTCCCTGATCCTGCAAAGCCTGCGGAAGGATCCTCGTATTCTTTGGATCAAGGAGAGGGACCATTACTGGCTGGCCACTCTCCTTGATCCACGGTACAAGGGTAAGGTTGCCGACCTTATCTTGCCATCGCAGAGGGAGCAGAGGATGAGACATCTCCGGGAGGCCTTGCAGAAATGTCTGTGCAATGCGTTCCCAGAGACTGGGAGGTTACAAACTCCTGGTCCTGGACAAGGTGTTGCTGAGGCATCGGTCAGAAGGAGCGGTGGAGAAGGTGGCCGTCTGACCGATGCTTTCAGACAATTTTTTAGTCCGCAGCCCAAAGGTATGATCGGTTCCAGCAACCATCGCCAGCGTCTGATTTACATGGTGCAGGAATACCTAGGGGCAAGGACAGACTTGGACACCTTTCCCACCTAAAATCCTCTGGCTTACTGGGTCTTGAGGATGGATCACTGGCCAGAGCTTGCACAGTATGCAGTTGAGCTACTGGCCTGTCCTACATCCAGCGTTCTTTCGGAACGCACCTTCAGTGCTGCTGGTGGCTTTGTTACTGATCACAGGGTGCGCCTGTCCACCGAATCAGTTGATCGACTGACCTTCATCAAGATGAATCAGTCTTAGATCACCCACAGCTACCAAGCACCTGAAGCTGATGTAACCAAATAATTTTTTTTTAAATATCACATCCCTTCAAGACTGCCTATGCTGATGCTGAATGACTGTCCTGTTATGTTGATTGTCTATCCTCTTCCTCCTCCGCTGATATGTTGGAAGAACATTTCTGGTTCTGGGTGATGCCATCAGCCCTTTTTCTCTGCCCCTGTTTAACAGGGGCGTTTAATTACAATTTTTGATGCAATGCTTTGCAGCAGGGCTAATTCCTGCACTAAAACTAGAGTATATGGGAGAGGTTACAGTGTCATGGCACCAGCATCAGTGCCTAAGGCCCAATTTTTCTGCCCCTGTTTAACAGGGGCGTTTAATTACAATTTTTGATGCAATGCTTTGCAGCAGGGCTAATTCCTGCACTAAAACTAGAGTATATGGGAGAGGTTGCAGTGTCGTGGCACCAGCACCAGTGCCTAAGGCCCATTTTTTCTGCCCCTGTTTAACAGGGGCTTTTAATTACAATTTTTGATGCAATGCTTTGCAGCAGGGCTAATTCCTGCACTAAAACTAGAGTAAATGGGAGAGGTTGCAGTGTCGTGGCACCAGCACCAGTGCCTAAGGCCCAATTTTTCTGCCCCTGTTTAACAGGGACATGTAATTACAATTCTTGATATAATATTTCACAGGAGGGCCCGTTCCTGTGCCCACCCAGAGTAACTGTGAGGACTTATAGTGTTGTGGCACCAGCACCACAACCACCAAAGGTCAATTTTTCTACCACTTTTCAACAATGGCATGTAATTACAATTCTTGATATAATCGTTCACAGCAGGGCGCTCCAGTGCCCACCAAGAGTCACTTTCAGGGCTTACAATGTTGTGGCAAAACCAACACCTTGTTCCGCCATTTCTGCAGAGCATATAGGGCAGGCTCCTACTTTCAAACATCCAACTTACAAACATCTCCTACTTGCAAACGGAAGGAGACAACAGCAAGTGAGATGAAAAAAGACGGACGGCAAAACAAATTATACAGGGGTGATAACCCTTCCCTATGTTTTCCAAAAAGCTTAAAAATAGTTTTTTTGACTGGAGCTACACTTTAAAAATGTACCAGTTGAAAATTACAAACAGATTCAACTTAACACAACAAACCTACACAGTCCATGTCTTGTTTGCACTGCCTGTATACTGCTGTTCTGAGTATATAGGGCCTGGGGGCCACACGTATTTCCTTTTTTTAATATGGGTACGGGGTTCCACTTAATATGCGTACTGGTAATGGACAGGGGAGGGCTACCCATGCCATTTTCTCAATGATTTTCAACCATATTGCAGGAACCAGATATAACATTAAAACCGCAAGCAGTTTTAAATGACGTTATTTCCGTTAAATGTCGTTTTGTGCAGGGACTGTTCTAAACACGGGAAACACGTGGCACTTCACAGGCATACTACAGACACCCAACAGGCATGATATTTAAAGGAATATTTCACTTTTTTTTTCACTTTAATCGTCATTAAATTCAGTGCTCCTGCCAAAATGGCTGTTTTTAAAAGTTTTTTTTGCATTGACCCATGTCCCCTGGGGCAGGAGCCAGGTCCCCAAACCCTTTTTAGGACAGTATCTTGCATATTAGCCCTTAAAATTAGCACTTTTAATTTTGAACGTTCGAGTCCCATAGACTTCAATGGGGTTCTAACATTCGTACGAATTTGGGGTCCGTTCGAAAGTTCTGGTGCGAACCGAACCGGGGGGTGTTCGGCTCATCCCTAGTCTTCGGTATAAATATCAGTTTTGCTTTCTCCTGATAGTCTGAAATCTTTGTACAGTTGTTTTAAATCCACAGAAATTGACCTGTTGGGATTCCATATTTCAGATGCACTGGGTGGAAACTGTCTGCTTTTAATAGTGTATTAGCCGCTGTTTCTTTGCGGTAAGTTTTTCTGACTAAAAGTGTTATTCTCCACTGCTATCCTCAAATCCAAAAAAGGGATCTCCTCGTCGCTAAAATTGTATGTGAGTCTGATATTGCTGGAGATCAGGTTCAGATAATCGATGAATGTCTTCAGTTCTTCACTGTTTCCCTTCCAAACAATGAAAACATCATCAATGTACCTCAGACATAGCTTAACATGGCCAAGGAACATTTCTGACACATAAATCTCCTGTTGTCCCAGTAGCCCAAGTGCAGTCAGGCATATGCTGGTGCCCATGGTGCCCCCTTTCAGGTGCACACCTTAGAGTAGCCACAGGGTAACATGCCCTTCCATCTTTTGATTTTGGGATAGCCAATCATCAGCTGGTGATCTTACAAACCCTGAACAAATTAGGTGGTCTCCTAGATTTCATGCTCGATGCACCACCATTTTAGGTACAAGACCCACGATTTCAGGTAGAGATGGGCAGCTGGTCAAGACCTTCCACTGTTTTTGGAGTATTTCTCTGACCTTCCGCCATTGTGCTCCATATTGTGTGATCAACCTGACTGGTTAATTTGTGATGGGGCTGGTTCACTTTCTTTCAGGAGACTTAACCTATCCCACATGGCTGCCTTCTTCCTAGCGGATCTAATCTGCATATGTGAGTATCCACATTCCCAGAGTCTTCGGTATATCAGTTTTGCTTCCTCCTGATAGTCTGAAATCTTTGTACAGTTGTTTCAAATCCACAGAATTTGACCTGTTAGGATTCCATATTTCAGATGCACTGGGTGGAAACGGTCTGCTTTTAATAGTGTATTAGCCGCTGTTTCTTTGTGGTAAGTTTTTCTGACCAAAAGTGTTATTCTCCACTGCTATCCTCAAATCCAAAAGAGGGATCTCCTCGTCACTAAAATTGTAAGTGAGTCTGATATTGATGGAGATCAGGTTCAGATAATCGATGAATGTCTTCAGTTCTTCACTGTTTCCCTTCCAAACAATCAAAGCATCATCAATGTACCTCAACCATAGCTTAACATGGCCAAAGAACATTTCTGACACATAGATCTCCTGTTTGTCCCAGTAGCCAAAGTGCAGTAAAGGCATATGCTGGTGCCCATGGTGCCCCCTTTGAGGTGCCTTTTATCTGTTCATAGTTTTTTCCCAAGAACTGGAAGTAGTTGTTCACCAAGGGCGAATTTGAGTAATTCCAAGATAAATTAATTTTGTGCTACCATCTGTGGAAAATATTTCTCGAAGTAGAACCGGGCTGCTCTTAATCCACAATGGCGAGGGATGGATGAATATAGTACCTCAACGTCTATCCTGATCAAAAGGCAGTCTTCCTCAAACTGCACACCCATAGTTTTAAACAGTACATTGCATGTGTCTTGGATGAATGATTGCAGTGAGATCATCATCTCCTTTAGCAGGGAGTCGATGTATAATTCTACCTTCTCTAATGGGCCTTTTATGTGATCAGGGAAACTGGCATCTGATCCACTTGGTGCCATCGGGTTACCATAGAGCTGGCCATGGGCTAGATAGTTCCCAGCCATCTCTATGGTCCTCAGAGGCCAGAGTCGATGTCATGGCAGATCTGGCTCTGACAGATGTAAACACTGACATTTTTGTTCTGGAAAGAAGAGATCAATGTTTTTTTAACCACATCCCACGCGGCCTATAGCAGAATGACAGCACAGCGGGGGATCAGTTATCCTGACTGGGTGATCGGGGTGCAATCGGTGGTGTGGTCTGTCCCTCTGACACACCGCAATATTCATCTCGGAAAAGAGCCTATGACGTAGGATCTTTACCACATAATCAGCTGTGACCAATCACAGCTGATCATTGCGGTAACCAGGAAGTGCCGGTAATGGGCTTTCCTAAGCTCTCGCTGACAAAGCTCAAGCAGAGGAGCCAATCAGCAGCTCTCCTGACAGGGGAGTCTGCGCTGATAATCAGCACAGCCCCATCAGAGATGCCCACCACATATGCCAATCAGTGCCCATTACAAATGCCAATCAGGGCCCATCAGTAATACCTGTCAGTGCCCATCACAGATGCAAATCAGTGCCCATCAGTAATGCCTGCCAGTGCCTTTCCATCAGTGCTGCCTATCAGTGCCCATCATTGCCGCCCATCAATGCTGCCTATTAATGACCATAAATCCCACCTATCAATACCCATCAGTGCCCACCAGTGCCGCATATCAGTGTTTTTGAGTGCCGCCGATCATTGCTCATGAGTGTTGTATATTAGTGCCTCCTCATCAGTGCAGCCTCATCAGTAATGGTAAGTGAAGGAGAAAACATAATTACGGTATCTCACAAAAGTGAGTACACCCTTCACATTTTTAAAATATTTTAATCTATCTTTTCATGTGACAACACTGAAGAAATGACACTTGTCTACAATGTAAAGTAGTGAGTGTACAGCTTGTATAACAGTGTAAATTTGCCGTCCCCTCAAAATAACTCAACACACAGCCATTACTGTATAAACCTCTGGCAACAAAAGCGAGTACACCCCTAAGTGAAAATGTCCAAATTGGGCCAAAACTGTCAATATTTTGTGTGGCCACCATTATTTTCCAGCACTGCCTTAACCCTCTTGGGCATGGAGGTCACCAGAGCTTCACAGGTTGCCACTGGAGTCCTCTTCCCCTCCTCCATGATGACATCACAGAGCTGGTGGATGTTAGAAACCTTGCGCTCCTCCACCTTCTGTATGAGGATGTCCCACAGATGGTCAATAGGGTCCAGGTCTGTAGACATGCTTGACCAATCCATCACCTTTACCCTAGGCTTCTTTAGCAAGACAGTGGTGGTCTTGGAGGTGTGATTGGGTTTGTTTTTTTTTTGTTTTTTTTTCACAATAAGTTTTATTGATGAAAATATGTAAATACAGAGAAAACAGGGTAATAATAATAAGAACATAAGGTGAGCTAAATATAAGCTTTCGACATTAGGCAATATTCCATAATAATACAATATTATTGAGAGCAACATACTATTGTTATTAAAGTATTCTTAATCAAAATATACGAGCAATAATCTGATAGAGCAATAAAAGGAAGGGGGTGAGGACCACTTTAAGTCTAGTATCATTGGCTACCAGATACCTGATATGAAAAGTCAGTATATGAGCGGGATCTAGATTTGGGAGAGCATAGGAAAGTTAATCTAGAGCAGTGAATAGTGTTAGGTCTTGTGTGAACATTTGGTTAAAAGAGTGTATGTGTTTGAAGATGAGAAAGTACGCCATGGTTTCCACGTTTGGTGGAAACGTTCAGTGTTCTCTATTTTCGTGGCCACAATCTCTTCCATGTTGTGTATATAATTTATTCTAACAATCCAATCTTTGATGGAGGGGATATTTTGAGAGTTCCAATGTAATGGTATCAAGCTCTTTGCTGCATTCAGCAGATGTATGATGAGTGATTTCTTATAAGCCTTGTAAGAAAGGTGTGTTAAATGGAGGAGGCACCAGGCAGCATTAAGATAATTTTTGTAGCCTGTGATGTGTTTTGTCCAGTGTATAACCTGGGTCCAGAAAGGCCGAATTTTTGGGCAGTTCCACCATATATGAATGAAAGAGCCCACGTCTTCTCCACATCTCCAGCAGGTGTCTGACTCCCCAGAGGACCAATGTTTCTTTTTTGTCGGTGTAATGTACCACTGAGAGCGTATTTTATAGGATGTTTCTTGCATGCGGGCGCTCAGAGAGCATTTGTGGGTGAAAATATTTGCTTTCTCCCATTGGGATTCAGAGATTTGTATTTGTAGATCATTTTCCCACAGTAGTTTATGTCTGTCTGGGGCGTCCGACACCGGCTGGGATAACCATTTGTACAGCAGAGAAGTGCTTTTTTGTATCGGCTCTTTCTTATCACAAATGCGTTCAAAATTGGTTAATTGTCTGAAAAAGGAATCCTTATTTTTATTATTTAGGATAAAATCGTGTATTTGTGTATAGGTCCACAAGTTCAAGGGATAAGGTCCTATTCCGCGGCTGAGGTCTGCAAAGGGTTTCAAATGACTGTTTTGAAGACAACTAGAAACTGTCAATGGATCATTGGGAAAGTTTCCAAAAAGTCTTTTGTTGTTTAAACCTGGGGGGAAATCGGGATTGTTAACCAGGGAAGTGAGAAGACCAGGGGTCGATGAGATCATGTGTTTTGATGCAATCTTTTGGAAAATCTTTAATGTGGTGTTAATGACTGGGTTTCCTTTGATGTTGAGTGGGATAGAAGAGTACCTTGTCCAGGGCAAGAATGAGACGTTCAGATCTGAGCTCGCTTTTTCAAGTCTCACCCAATCTTTACAATTGTCGTGGCAGTGCCAGTCAATGATTCTGGCAAGTTGTGATGCGTAATAGTACTTTTTAAAATCAGGTAGACCTATACCCCCTTTTGATTTAGGTCTTTGTAAAAGTTGAGACTTATGCGAGGTTTCCTTTTTGCCCAGAGAAAGGCACTCTGCATTCTGTTTAGTTTCCTGAAAAAGTACTCTGGAACGTCAATAGGGAGGGTACGAAATAAGTAAAGTAGTCTTGGCAGAACTGCCATCTTTAGAATGGCTGCCCTGCCAAACCAGGAAAACTTCCCTCCACTCCATCTTCCAAGGTCAGTCCCGATTTTCCTGAGTAGGGGTTGGAAGTTAAAAGCAAATAGGGAGTCTAGTTTTGGAGATACATGGATTCCCAGATATTGTAGTGAAGTGGATTCCCATTTAAAAGGGCAGTTGGATCTGGTCAGTTGTTCTGTCTCTTTAGAGAGATTGAGTCCTAAGGCTTCACATTTTTTGTGGTTAATCTTAAAATTTGATAAAAGGTGGAATTCTTGAAAGGTCTTAATGAGATTTGGAACTGATATGTGGGGTTGAGTTACGGTATATAAAAGAGTAAATCATCAGCATAGGCTGCTATTTTATATTCCCTTACGGATAACGTAAAGCCTCTAATATCTGGTTGAAGGTTAATGGTTCTGATAAGTGGTTCAATGGAAAGTATAAATAGGAGGGGTGAAAGAGGACATCCCTGTCTCGTTCCATTATGGATTTTCACCATATTAGAGAGGGTTCCATTTACTTTGATTTTGGCATTGGGGTCAGCATAGATAGCTTTAATCCACGTCATTAGGTTGGTACCGAAACCCACATGCTCACAGACTCGGAAAATATAGTCCCATGCGACTCGGTCGAAGGCCTTCTCCGCGTCAGTTGGGTTTGTTATCATGTTGGAATACTGCCCTGTGGCCCAGTCTCTGAAGGGAGGGGATCATGCTCGGCTTCAGTATGTCACAGTACATGTTGGCATTCATGGTTCCCTCAATGAACTGTAGCTCACCAGTGTCAGTAGCACTCATGCAGCCCCAGACCATGACACTCCCACCACCATGCTTGACTGTAGACAAGACACACTTGTCCTTGTCCTCCTCACCTGGTTGCCGCCACACACGCTTGACACCATCTGAACCAAATAAGTTTATCTTGGTCTCATCAGACCACAGGACATGGTTCCAGTAATCCATATCCTTAGTCTGCTTGTCTTCACCAAACTGTTTGTGGGCTTTCTTGTGCATCATCTGTAAAAGAGACTTCCTTCTGGGGTGACAACCATGCAGACCAATTTGATGCAGTGTGCGGCGTATGGTCTGAGCACTGACAGACTGACCCCCCCCCCCCCACCCCTTCAACCTCTGCAGCAATGCTGGCAGCACTCATACGTCTATTTCCCAAAGACAACCTCTGGATATGACGCTAAACACGTGCACTCAACTTCTTTGGTCGACTATGGCGAGGTCTGTTCTGAGTGGAACCTGTCCTGGTAAACCGCGGTATGGTCTTGGCCGCCATGCTGCAGCTCAGTTTCAAGGTCTTGACAATCTTCTTATAACCTAGGCCATCTTTATGTAGAGCAACTATTCTTTTTTTGCCGATCCTCAGAGAGTTCTTTGCCATGAGGTGCCATGTTGATCTTCCAGCGACCAGGAAGAGAGCGTGAGAGCGATACCACCTGAGATCTTGTAACACTAACACATGACACCGGAGAGGGAAAATGGTTAATTGTGCCCAATTTGGACATTTTCACTTAGGGGTGTACTCACTTTTGTTGCCAGCGGTTTAGACATTAATGGCTTGTGTTGAGTTATTTTGAGGGGACAGCAAATTTACACTGTTATACAAGCTGTACACTCACTACTTTACATTGTAGACAAGTGTCATTTCTTCAGTGTTGTTACATAAAAAAAAAGAAGAAAATATTTACAAAAAATGATCAGGGGTGTACTCACTTTTGCGAGATACATTTTATAACAAAAATTAACAAAATCGTTTTTTGTCTTTTTTTTTTCTCTTGTTTAATTTATTTTTAATCAAAAAAATAACAAAAACCCAGAGGTTATCAAATACTAACAAATGAAAGCTCTATTCGTGGGAAAAAAATTATAAAAATGTCATATGGGCACAGTGTAGCATGACCGTGCAATTTTCATTCAAAGTGCGACAGCGCTGAAAGCTGAAAAATGGTTTAGGCAGTGTTAAAAAACAAAAAAAAAACAAATTAAAGCACCCCTGTCCCCCATAGTTGCACTCAGAAGCAAACGCATGCACAGGTCATGTCAGCATATGTAAACCGTGTTCTCACCAAACGTTTGAGGTACCACCACAAACGCTGTAGTGGAAGCAATAATTCTAGCATCAGACCCACTAAATCCATGGCAATACGCTCAAAAGGCACCTCTATAATAGGGAGCGAAACCAAAGGACTGCGAAAATGTGACACTGGGGCACTAACCTGACATGTGGGGCACGACTCGCAGTATTTTTTAATGTCATCATATATCGCCGGCCAAAAAAACCTCTGGAGAACCCTCTCTCGCGTTTTGTCAGTCCCCAAGTGTCCCCCAAGAACATGGTTATGTGCCATGTCAAGCACCTGACGCCGGTACGGCTTAGGTACCAGAAGCTGTTCCACAATCTCATCCTTAACCTTATTGACTCTATAGAAAAGATCATTAGTCACCGAAAAATGTGGAAATCTTTTTTCAGCATCTGGTTCCTGAGGTACCCCGTTCATAACAGCAACCTGCTCTCTCGCATTTTTGAGAGTGGGGTCCTGTAATTGTGCAGCGCCAAAATTATCCCTAGACACCTCTAAGTCTAGTATATTTTGCTCAGTGGGAGGAGCCTCCTCCTCCCCAGCCAGGACCTGCAAAGGAGAACAATCATTTTCATCCTGCACACTTCTATCATTCACAGGGGACAAAGCAACCCCCTTAGAGGTATCCCCACTCCTTTTGGGGATTTTTTCTTTTTTCCCAGAGAGCCCAGAATAATGGAAAATCGCCCCCCAATATCACACTATGCATGAGGTTTTTTACCACACCCACTTCATATTGTACGATGCCTTGTTCAGTCCCGACTTTAGCCAGCACTATAGGGTACATTTTTGTATCACCATGTATGCACACAACACTCATATGCTTTTTAGACTCTAAGTCCCCAGCCACCAGGCTAGCATGCACCAAGGTTACGAGGCTTCCCGAGTCCATTAACGCCTCAACGGGAAGGTCATTGATGGTAATATTGCAGATTTGCGGTTCAGTCTCTAGTCCAGGAACTGCAGCACAAGATGGTTCCGCAAACAGCGACTGACGCCGGCTAGCGTCACACTCCATGGGTTCAGTGGTAAGAGGGCAATGGGCCGACACGTGTCCCGCCTCATGGCATCTCCAACACTGGATAGGGCCTGGTCTCTTTGGCAAGGAGTCCTTTTCAGAGCCCCTTAGCCACCCGGGACCATCACCAGTCTTTTGTCCCTGAGACACCACTTGAGCCCTTTTCCCCCCATCAGCACCCCTCCACACTCCCCCAATAGATGGAAGTCTCTTACCAGCTGACGGCACAGATCTGGCGCTCCGGGGAGGTGAAGATGCTGCAGGAACATCACGGAGGTAGTCCTCAGTCGCCTGGAACCTCTCCACAAGGTTGACAAGTTCGTTTGCATTCTTAGGATCACCTTGTCCCACCCAGCGTTGCAGGTCAGTAGGAAGCGCTCGGAGGTAGCGATCCATCACGACCTTCTCTAGGATTTGTGCAGGAGTAGAAGTGTCTGGCTCCAACCACTTTCTTGCCAAATGGATTAGGTCGTACATCTGGGACCTCGCTGATTTGTCCAGACTGTAGCTCCAGTTGCGTACCCTCCGGGCACGGACTGCAGTAGTAACTCCTAGTCGGGCAAGTATCTCCTCTTTTAGCCGAGTATAGTCCTTAACCTCTTGCTCACTGAGGTCATAGTAGGCCTTTTGGGGTTCACCTGTTAAATAGGGCGCAATTACCTCTGCCCACTCAGCGGCTGGTAACTTCTCTCGCTCAGCCACGCGCTCAAATACTGTTAGATAGGCTTCAACATCGTCCTCAGCAGTCATCTTTTGCAGCGCTTTCTGCACAGTCCTTCTCCCAAAAAAAATCTCTGGAGCGGCTCCCATCACTGTGGGTGGATTAGCAACCACAGGCGCCTCTCGATTTGCTATCAGGTGCTCGAGAAGTTGTTGTTGTGCAGCCATGGACTGTTCATGTCGTCTATTGGCCTCTGTCTGAGCCTGCTGTGGTTGCAAACTCACTTGCATAAACTGCTTCAGCATCTCCTCCATGTTGCTGGACTGTTCTTGGAGTGTAGTTGCAGCTTTCACCCAGGACATCAGCAGCTGTAGCCAAGTCTGTCCACACCGTTGCCCCTAGCAACCGTGTTGCCCGCTACCTCCACCAATTGTAAGGGATCTTCCCGGGGTAGGGTGTGTTTGGACACAGTTCACAGCAGACTTGGACTTTATAAAGCAGACCTTGGCATTTATTCGTGGTACAAACAGTCCAACAAACAAAATATACAGCAACACCGTGCTTCTTGTGTATAACAAGAACAAAATAATAACAAAAACAAACAACCTAGCCCGGCTGGGCGCTTACTAACAGGTTCTTCTCACCTATCTGACACTTATAAACACAGCGTCTTTCGCCTGGATATCGCAGGGTGGATTTTAGCTCCAGCAGTGGCTGTGCTTGCAGCTTCCTCAAACACACAGACTGTTCGTTTCCCTGGCTGAGAGCAAACACCTGCAGGCCCGCAGAGCCTTTACCTTCCCAGGCTAATTAGGATCAAAGCTCACCTGATCCAAAACCCAGAACTGGAACGAGGGATGGGGGGTGTGGAATGACAGGTCCCTCTACCAAACCTACCTGCCATTCCATATAAACCCAGGCCCGGCAAGATTAAATAACAACTCAGCAGCATATTGCTGCTGAGAAACTGATCCATCCTGGACTTACCATCTCACACTGTGTAGCAACCTAGGTGAGATGTACACCCCCTCAACCACTTCTCCAGTGACATGTCTACAATATATATATATATATATATATATATATATATACCGTATATACTCGAGTATAGGCCGACCCGAATATAAGCCGAGGCCCCCAATTTACCCCCAAAAAACTGGAAAACTTATTGACTCGTGTATAAGCCGAGGGTGAGACATGGCTGTCCATCCCTGTGTGTCCGTCCATCCCTGTGTGTGTGTCCGTCCATCCATCCCTGTGTGTGTGTCCATCCATCCATCCATCCCTGTGTGTGTGTCCGTCCATCCATCCCTGTGTGTGTATCCATCCATCCATCCATCCATCCCTGTGTGTGTGTGTGTGTGTGTGTGTGTGTGTGTATCCATCCATCCATCCATCCATCCCTGTGTGTGTGTGTGTGTGTGTATCCATCCATCCATCCCTGTGTGTGTGTGTGTGTGTGTGTGTGTGTGTGTGTGTGTGTGTGTCCATCCATCCATCCCTGTGTGTGTGTCCGTGCAGCCTTGTGTGTGTGTCCAGCCTACCTGTGTCCCGAGCCTCCTCCGTCCCGAGCCTCCTCCGTCCCGTGCCTCCTCCGTCCCGTGCCTCCTCCGTCCCGTGCCTCCTCCGTCCCGTGCCTCCTCCGTCCCGTGTCGTGCCGATGGATCGCCGCTCCAGGATCGCCGCTCTTCTCGGCGGCCATTCTACAATTCAAAAGCCGCGCCTCCGCCTCCGCCTGTGATAGGCGGAACACTCAATTTCCCAGCAGCCTGTGTTCCGCCTATCACGGACATCGTCTCATCCTCGTCCGTAGTACGAGGATGAGAGGATGTCCGTGATAGGCGGAACACTGACTGCTGGGAAATTCAGTGTTCCGCCTATCACAGGCGGAGGCGGAGAAGGAGGCGCGGCTTTTGAATTTTAATGTCCGCCGTCTGTCTGCTCGATACGCTGATCGAGCAGTCAGACAGCGGTGACTCGAGTATAAGCCGAGGGGGCACTTTCAGCCTCAAAAAAGAGGCTGAAAATCTCGGCTTATACTCGAGTATATACGGTATATATATATATATATAGAGAGAGAGAGAGAGAGAGAGAGAGAGAGAGAGAGAGAGAGAGAGAGAGAGAGAGAGAGAGAGAGAGAGAGAGAGAGAGAGAGAGAGAGAGAGAGAGAGAGATAGATAGATAGATAGATAGATAGATAGATAGATAGATAGATAGATAGATAGATAGATAGATAGATAGATAGAGCGGGTAAAATAAGTATTGAACAAGTCACCATTTTTGTAGCTACATATATTAGTAAAGATGCCATTGACATGAAATGATCACTGCACGTCGGTAACAAGCCATGCAATCCAAACATACAAAGACACCAAAAACAAATAAGTTCAGAAATTAAATCATGTGTAATAAAATGGAAAAAGTATTGAACACATGAAGAAATTGAGGTGCAAAAAGGCATTGAAAGCCAAGACACCAGCTGAAATCTATCAGCAATTAGAAAGCAATCCTGCCCCTTGTCAGTGTAAATTAATATCTGGTGGTTCAGTCTCAACTGATGACCTAAAAAAAGGTATCTCATTACCAAGGTGTCACACAAGAAACATCTCATGATGGATAAAAGATTCTATCAAGACATTCGCAAATTTATTGTTGCAAAACATACTGATGCCATTGGTTACAGAAGGACTTCTGAATGTTCCAGTGAGCACTGTTGGGTCCATAATTCGCAAGTGGAAAAACATCATTTTCACCATAAACCGGCCACGACCAGGTGCTCCTCGCAAGAGGAGTGAACAGAATTATCAGAAGAGTTGCCCAAGAGCTTGTGGAGAGCTTCAGGAAGACCTGGAATTAGCAGGTACAATCGTTTTGAAGAAAACAATAAGTAATTCACTCAACCATCGTTGGCCAGTATGCATGTTCACCACGCAAGACTCCATTGCTGAGTCTATAGTATGCCTGTGAAGGGGCTCATGTTTCTGGTGCTTAGAACTGTCCCTGCACAAAGTGTCTTTTATGCAGGAAAAAAAGTCCTTTAAAATCACTCGCAGCTATTATGAATTGTCGGCTCCGTAATACAGAGAACAATTATTGAAAGTCATTGGTAAAAATATAAAAAATAAATAAAAATAATAATAAAAAAAAATCAATAAAAAAGCGTGGGGGTCCCCCAAATTCAATTACCAGGCCCTTCAGGTCTGGTATGGATATTAAGGGGAACCCTGCGTCAATTTAAAAAAAAAAACATTGACGTGGGGTTCCCCCTAAATATCCATACCAGACCCTTTATCCGAGCACACAACCTGGCAGGCCGCAGGAAAAGAGGGGGGGACGAGAGAGCGCCCCCCCCTCCCTCCTGAACCGTACCAGGCCACATGCCCTCAACATTGGGAGGATGTTTTGGGGGTCTGTGACCCCTCAAAGCACCTTGTCCCCATGTTGATGTGGAGAAGGGCCTCATCCCCACAACCCTGGCTGGTGGTTGTGAGAGTCTGCGGGCGGGGGGCTTATCAGAATCTGGAAGCCCCCTTTAACAAGGGGACCCCCAGATCCTGCCCCTCCTGTTTGAAATGGTAAGGGGGTACAAAAGTACCCCTACCATTTCACAAAGAAAGTGTAAAAAATAGTTAAATAAGACAAACACACTTTTGAAAAATTGCTTTATTAAAAATAAAATAAAATAAAAAAAAGATTCCAGCATGTGGCCTGGTACGGTTCAGGAGGGTCATTTATTTATGTCGGATCTTTCGTTTTTCGGAGTCTGTGCTTTCGTTATCGTTTGTCAAAACGAAAACAAAAATACCTGAAATTCGGACGAAAATGAATGCACATGTCTACCTATTACTATTATGGCAAGCCACAGACAGGAAGGGACAGACAATGAACAGGTGAGATATGCTTTTATTTGGATCTTTTTCACAGGTATGGCATAGTGGGCTGTGTATCTCAGCAGATCCATGCTTTTTCACATATGTAGCCAATCTTGTCCTCACAGTTGCGGTCATTCATTGATTGTAATCCTCCCAGGATCTCTGCACAATGTTCTCTGCCTTTGTCATTATTGGGTTCTCCCGTATTCCAGGGACTGTGAAAACAGGAACAATACCCTTCAAGAATATATTTTTTAATTGCTACTAAAATCAACAAATCTGCCTCCAAATTACTCATTGACTTGACTTAAAAAATATTTTAGACCTAAGCGAACACAGCAAGATCAACCAAAATCTCTTCAGTAGCTTTGTAATGGCCTCATTATGGTTGTTATGGGATCTCAAGAGTCTTCTGGGATGATTCAGAACCAATGTTTTATTCAAAATCAAAAAAAGTCTTGGTAGACTTCCACTTTAACCACTTAATGCCCGCCCGCATTGTACTGCGGACTAGGGGGGGCCACTGTAGCCAAAGCAACGACCTGGTACATCACTGCCAACATCCCGAGTTTAGGGAGCGCACACCCTCCACCCATCATCCACTGCGATTGTACACAAAGGAAGTCTGTCAGCAAGTCCGAGCCGGTGTTTTGGCATATTCAGTCCGGCCATCATTTAGTGTCCGCCCCGTACTGCGCATGCGCAGTACAGAGCAGAAGATGCTTCGGAAAATCTATGAAGATGAACGGCGCCTGCGCCGTGAGTGGAGGTGGTAGCCCCACCATCCAAGCGGACATAGGACTGGGAAAATGAGAGGGCCCCTCGCGGGCTTGCTTCGCTCGCCACGCTTCGGGTTAGGCTTCACTGCGCTCGGCTCTTTTATATTCCAACTCTATGTCCACTTGGATGGTGGGGCTAGAACCTGGACTCACAGCGCAGGCGCCGTTCATCTTCGGCTATTTTCGGAATATGTGTGTGCTGTGTACTGCGCTACACTATCCGATGGGGGACTGTATATGATAGGACACCGGGACCTGCTTATTGCCTGTGTCCAATCACAGTCCAGAGCTCTGTGCTGACAATCCACACAGAGCTCTGTACGGAGGGAACAATCTCTCTGTTTCTCATCCCTGCAAAGAAAGAAGTGTGCGTAAGAAGGAGAAGCAGCCTGCCGACAGAGGAAGCGTTGACTGGTGATGGGGCCTCTGGTAGTGAGGGGACAGTTTAGTACTTCGTCTTCCCCACTTAGTGGTAGGGTCTCCATGTTGGAACTTACTGTGTTACAGAGCACCCCTACGGATCAAGCCTGAAAGTCACAATGTGCAAGGTCTTGCAATGTAAAGTATGGGAGATGTTCTCTGTGTCTTTGGGCAGAATACAACCTGGTTCAGTGAGTGGAGGCAAGTACAAGGTGGTGGAACAAGTGTGCGCGATGCACAACTTGATCAAAATGACTTCATAGTCATATGTTGGGGCAAGTAGGAACAGGCCACAGCATCGGCTGGGAAGGAGATGCTACTTTCTGTAAGTGTGTGGGGCCCAGGAATACAGTATGCCCCAAGGCCCGCAGGCAGCATCAGCCCCCACTGGTCATTGGTGAATGTCTTGGCTGGTAACTCTCTCGAGGTGCTCCTAGAAGGTGACTTCCCAACATGTTTATTGCCTAATATGTGCTTACTAATGGATGCCTGGGGCTGGATCTCAAGCTGTCCTTTCTGGAAGTAGATGGAAGCTGCTCAGGAATGAGAGGCGGGGATGGAGACTCTGATGGGGGAAGGAGCTGGATTCCAGGAGGGGCCTGGTGACTCTCTTGGAACAAAGCATGGAGAAGTCTATAATCCAGCGGAAGGCGTTATTTACGATGTTAATGTTTCATAGTTAGTAACGTTGAATAAAGACACCAGTCCATCCAGTTCAACCTGAGTGAGTGTCTACAATTGTCCTTATCCCTGTACATTGCTCACTCACATCAGTCCCTACCCTCAAGGAGCCCACAATCTAAGGTCCCCATTCATATACTAGGGCCAATTTTGGACAGAAGCCAATTAACCTACCTGCATGTCTTTGGATTTGGATAATGGTGTCCTATGTAGTGTTTCTATCACACCTGGAAGACCTCACCTGAATGAAAGGCTGCTCCCATCTGCCCACAGCCAATTATTGATATTTTCTCTGTCCCTCTTCAGTCCTAACCAGTATCTCCCACTTCCTATGGTTGGCAGCAGAGAATCCTGGATCAATAAAGAAACGGTCATCAGAAATATATAGCACACACTATATAACACTAGAATAGTTACATAGTTAGTCAGGTTGAAAAAAGACACAAGTCCATCCAGTTCAACCACAAAAAAAATAAAAATAAAAATAAAAAATAAATAATAAAAATAAAATAAAATGAAGTAGAGGAATCATATATCACTATAACGAATAGTACTAAAGAGTAATTTTAACCACTTCTGGACTGCCCACCGTCGTTATACGTCGGCTGTTTGAAGAGGATTATCATTGTTATGAACCCCCTGGTATCCTCTTCTTCAGTGAGCGGTCCGGTTTAAGATAAAAGTGGTCTCTGCGGCGGTTTCGCCACGAGATTACTTTTATCGGCAGCGGGAGAGGGCCCCGCGCCTCGCCGCGGTGCCCTCTGCCGCCCTCCGCTGCTTGCCGGAGGCCGTCGGCAGCGGCGGAGGCGATCGGGTTGCTTCTTGTGGTCTGAAATGGAGACGAATGAGGGGAAGATGGCCCTCACCCATCTCCATATCATTGCAGGGTGGAAGCTAAGTCAAAACATCACTTTCGCCCATAGCTCTTAAAGGGACATTTTCTTTTTTCATTTTTTTAAATGATAAAAATTTTTTAGTGCATTTTACTGTAAATATGAGATGTGAGGTCTTTTTGACCCCAGATCTCATATTTAAGAGGTCCTGTCATGCATGTTTACATCCCTTGTAATAGGAATAAAAGTGACACCATTTTATTTTTATTTTTTTCAAAAACAGTGTAAAAATAAGAAATAAAAGGTAAAATGAATAAGGAAATAAAAATGTTTTTAAACAGGCCCGTCCTGACGAGGTCATGTGCAGAAGCAATGTGAGTAGCGCCGGCATATGAAAACAGTGTTTAAACCACACATGTGAGGTATCTCCGCGATCGGTAGAGCGAGAGTAATAATTCTAGCCCTAGACCTCCTCTGTAACTTAAAAGATGCAACCTGTACAATTTTTTAAACGGCACCTATGGAGATTTTTAAGGGTAAAAGTTTGTCAACATTGCACAAGCAGGCGCAATTTGGAAGCGTGACATGTTGGGTATCAATTTACTCGGCGTAACATTATCTTTCACATTATAAAAAAAATTGGGCTAACTTTACTGTTTTATTATGTTTTAATTCAAAAAAATTTATTTTTTCAAAAAAAAGTGCGCTTGTAAGACCGCTGTGCAAATACGGTGTGACAGAAAGTATTGCAACGACCGCCATTTTATTCTCTAGGGTGTTCAAAAAAATGTATAATGTTTGGGGGTTCTAAGTAATTTTCTAGCAAAAAACAACTTGTAAACAACAAATCTCAGAAAGAGGCTTGGTCCTTAAGTGGTTAAGCAGAACAATCACATTTCAGATTTTTTATTTATTTAAATGTTTCAGTACGTAACTGCAATGACTCTTTCCATACAAGAAGAAAACCCATGGGACCTACCCATTAATATGTGTCACCCAACAGGGCTTACTCATGATTGAGCTTTAAATCGAATCCCCTGCTTCACTAAAGAATATAAATAAAAATAAAAAAAATAAAAAAATAAAAATAAAAACCATAAAAGGCCACATGCCCTCAACAGTGGGAGGGTGCTTTGGGGTAGCCCCCAAAACACCTTGTCCCCATGTTGATGGGGAGAAGGGCCTCATCCCCACAACCCATGGCCGGTGGTTGTGGGGGTCTGCGGGTGAGGGGCTTATCAGAATATGGAAGCCTCCTTTAACAAGGGGAGCCCCAGATCCCGCCCCCCCCCCCCCGTGTGAATTGGTAATGGTGAACAAATGTACCCCTAGCATTTAAAAAAAAGTGTTAAAAAAGACAATAGACGGTTTTTGACAATTCCTTTATTTGTCTTCTTCTTTCCCCGCTTCTTCCATCTTCTTTCTTCTGGTTTTCCTTCAGTGTTCTTCTTCTTCCTCCACCTTGTCTTCCCCCGCTTCTTCCTCTATCTTCCTCTGGTCTTCTCGTCCGGCTTCTTCTTCTCTGCTTTGTGCACGATCCGCCTCAATGGGAGTCTTCCGCTGTGTGATGCTTCTGTTCAGGTAACAGTTCTTATATAGCAGAGGACTTCCCTATTTGCGTAAATGGGTTACCCTGCCCCTCTCTGACAACACGGGGAAAGCCATAGGGAAGTCCTCGTGCGTCATAGGGGGCAGGGTCACCGGGTGGCCCCGCCTTCCGTTATACAGACAGTTTCCAGTCAGCCAAAATCCTGGCAGACAGTTAAATATATATATAAAAAAAAAAAACACAATACAAACTGTACATGGAAGTTGTTTTACCTGCCTAAAGGATTTGTATTTCTGTCCATCCATTCCTGAGATTTATACATCTATGCCACATTGCAAAGCCAACCCTGACCTGACTTTTCTGCAAAATGACAGCGGGTAACTGAGGTAGGTGTGACACTTACCAGCTCAGCTTTGTCCTTCAGGATCAGCATGATGCCATTACGCTTTTCACATTCCTCCCGACTCTTCTCCCAGGTTTCTCCATTGGGCTGGAAATAGTAGCAGTTGGATTTAATTAGTCGCCATCCACTGGGGCAGCTGGTGCAGGAATCCTGGATGTTCGCTAGGAAGAGAGGAGAAGACAATGAAGTCAGTTCTGAGATCTCAAACCCAAAACAATGCTGGGAAAAAAAGTGAAGCTGAGTAACGGTTATACCAAACGCAATCAGAATGTAACTTTCTGAATATCATACTTAAGACATTCTACATTCTATTATTTTTATATACATAGACTCCAATCTGTTATCTTACAGTGTGAGGATGTGCAATCATGAGTTACTGCATACTACATTGATTGAGACTTGATTAAACTTTGAATGGGCATAGTCAATGTGTAAGGTGGCCTCTATAAATGATGTCATGGAGTAAAAGGTCCAAGATGTACATTAGGAGAGGGAGGAATTTTACAGTTTAATAATATCTTCGGATTCCAGTGGCAGAACCACCGGGGGGCACAAAAGTCCACTTGTGACCAAGCCCTGGCATTCCACCACCATGAAGGGCCACAGGACCAAATAGTGTTTGTGGGCCAAGATGGGCATGCAGTGACACCTGTAGGAAGGAGGGTGATAGGCCAGCACACGGCCATACTCTGCACACAACACCTGACAAGACAAAAATCTTCCAAAATGTCCACAGAGCCACACTCCAGACACCAGCCTAGACAGGACATCTCCCCCTCAGATCTCTGTCACCGGGAGCTCGACCCCCCACCAAGCCAATTTCTCTATTACCGGCGCCATTTTGTTGAAGTCTGCCCATATACACAGATCTGAGTTAGTCTTCGACAATATGGTGCCCAAAGCCGCAAATACAGTATGGAATAAATGTTACTTGTTTTTCAGCATCTCACCAAACAAGGCGCTAGAGATGATAAACTACACTGAAGGGGCGGGTGATATAAAGAGGGGGGGGTGGGAAAGTCAAGAGGAGAAGAGAAAGGGTGATGGAGCAAAGCCAAGGTCCATCTGACTGAGCCTGCCCTGCATCTGAGAGGTGAGGTCAGTTTGACAGCACCAACCAGGCCACACAGAGTCTATGGGGGGGTCACTGTGGTCATCAGAGTCCCACCTTCACATCATCCCCTTTACATCGAACTCTACGGGATTCCCCTCTACAGTGCAAGGGGGAACTCTGCGGATCCTGATGTAAAGGGGAACTCTGATGTAAAAAGGAATGTTACATACATAAGGGGAAACTCTTATGTGTTTGATATAACTGTGAACAATTAATTAACTTGATTTTCTCAGTCTGAGGACCTCCCTTCCATTAGAGCAGTGAAGACATTAAATGTTTCAGTTAAATTTAACATTGAATAACAGGTAACAATAAGTATTATCAGGTGAAGGTACTTACCTGTTCTATTGTAATGGGCACCTTGAAGCACAGTTTGGGCAACTGAGATCAGTTTTGCCATCCCTAAAGCTTCATCAGTGCCACCTAAACCAACATAGAGGAGTGCAATGCATGGAGAGGAAAAAATACAACTTCAGTATTTGTTTACTGAATGCTCTGGACTTTACTCAGGATGAACAAAGGTCCATGGTGGGACTCCATGAATAAAGGTTCATAATGGGACCCTGTAAATAAAGGGTTATAGTTGGACCCCATAAATAAAGATTGATGGTGGGACCCTAAATAACAGTCAATGGTGGAACCCCCATAAATAAAGGTCCATAGAGGGATATCTAAAATAAAGGTTGATGGTGGGACCCTAAATAATGGTCCAGGTCGGGATACCATAAATAAAGGTCTATGAATGGACCCCATAAATAAAGGTTCTTGGTGGGACCCTAAATAACAGTCAATGGTGGAACCCCCATAAATAAAGGTCCATAGAGGGATATCTAAAATAAAGGTTGATGGTGGGACCCTAAATAATGGTCCAGGTCGGGATACCATAAATAAAGGTCTATGGATGGACCCCATAAATAAAGGTTCTTGGTGGGACTCCATAAAAAAGGTCCATGGTGGGACCACATAAATAAAGATTCATGGAGGAAGACCATAAATAAAAGTCCTTGGTTGGACCTCCTAAATAAAGGTTCATGGTGGGACCCCATAAATAAAAGTCCATGGATGGACCCCATAAATAAAAATCCTTGGTTGGACCTCAAAAATAAAGGTTCATGGTGGGACTCCATAAATAAAGGCCCATTGGGGAACCCTTTGCTACCTGATTTTACAGCACACATAGCATTATCTCTGCATTAGGTCAGGGAGTGAGAAGGAGGGTGGAACTAGCTACTACTCTGGGCTTCTGTTTCATAATTTATTTCAGGTACTATAGAGCTGTCAATTTACACTGTGCTTTACATTTATACATATATTATACCTTCACATCAGTCCCTGTCCTCAAGGAACTTACAATCTATGGTCCCTAACTCACATTCATACACATACTAGGGCCAATTTAGACAAAACCCTATTAAGCTATCAGCATTCTTTTGGAGTGTGTAAGAAGTACCCAGAGGAAACCCAAGCAGGTAGTGCCGTGGTTGGGATTCAAACCATTGACCCTAGTTCTACTAGGTGGGAGTGCCAACCACTTAGCCACTCTGCTGCCCAATAAGGAACGCCAAATGTTTACCTTTATTTATAATCAGTTTTATCTTGTTCAGATCATCCATTATGTTGGCGACTGGAAAGAGAAAACACAAAGCTGAAGAGACTGAACATTGCAACAACATTTCTCATCACTTCCTGTCTAAGTAACAATGGTCACAAGGACAGATATACAGCGTGGAACTCCTCAATTAGGGACACAGACCGCAAATAAATAAACTCACAGAGATTCTAACCCTGTTGACCCTAGTTCTACTAGGTGGGAGTGCTAACCACTTAGCCACTCTACTGCCCAATAAGGAAAGCCAAATGTTTACCTTTAGTTAAAATCACTTGTATCTTGTTCAGATCATCCGTTATGTTGGTGACTGGAAAGAGAAAACACAAAGATGAAGAGACTGAACATTGTAACAACATTTCTCATCACTTCCTGTCTAAGTAACAATGGTCACATGGACAGATATACAGGGTGGAACTCCTCAATTAGGGACACAGACCACAAATAAATAAACTCACAGAGATTCTAATCCTTCTGCTTTCTATCCAAAAAAAAAATGCTTTTAGCATTTCATACACTTTAATAGATTTCCTATAATTACCTGATTTCTGAAGATCAGATACATCCTGTGTCAATCCAGAATCTAAAAAAATATATATAGTAAAAAAAATATATATATATATATATAAATCAGAAACGTTGGACAACAAGACTCTCCACAGACAGGAAGGGTGATCAGACTACGCAGAAAACATGTGACTGCTCAGAACAACAGTCGTTCAGAACACGACCCACGTTAAAGCTTAAAATGTATTCAGAAAGGGACATTAGAAGGGTGAGTCACTTCCCATAATGATTTCAGTTGTGTATGTACAGTGTATTCAAGCTTGAGCTATTGAGCTCTGTACAGAATACATTTTGTTTCCAAGAAAATAGATGAAGAGTGCTTAGAAAAATATGAAAAAGGAGCAGAGAGAGAAATACCCGTAATACTGGCTACAAGGCCTGTATCTGTACTTGGCACTAATATAGCATAGGTATTAGCACTGCATGTGTTGTTTTTATTCTTTTTTTTATTCATAGAGATGGAGGGTGCAGGGTATTGGGACCTGCACTGATGTTGGAGGAGGTTCATTAGCCTTTAACCACTTCCCAACAGTGAGGGGTGTCTCTACAGGAGAGCCCCTCACCAAGTACCCAGTTGACTGGCTTTGGCCTAAACAGAATTTGGGGACCTTGCACTCCCTGGGGAGTTAAGAGTTAGAGGGCCCTCTTTTTTGCAGGCTTGGACATTTCTTCAACATATGCAGGGTCTCCTTCCACTACGTCCTCCTCCACAGAATTATGTATGGAGGATCTCCTTCCACTACCCTCCTCCTCCACAGAATTAGGTATGGGGGATCTCCTTCCACTACCTCCTCCTCCACAGAATTATGTATGGAGGATCTCCTTCCTCTACCTCCTCCTCCACAGAATTATGTATGCAGGATCTCCTTCCACTACCTCCTCCTCCACAGAATTATGTATGCAGGATCTCCTTCCACTACCTCCTCCTTCACAGAATTATGTATGCAGGATCTCCTTCCTCTACCTACTCCTCCACAGAATTAGGTATGGGGGATCTCCTTCCACTACCTCCTCCTCCACAGAATTATGTATGCAGGATCTCCTTCCACTACCTCCTCCTCCACAGAATTATGTATGGAGGATCTCCTTCCACTACCCTCTCCTCCACAGAATTATGTATGGAGGATCTCCTTCCTCTACCTACTCCTCCACAGAATTAAGTATGGAGGATCTCCTTCCACTACCTCCTCCTCCACAGAATTATGTATGGGGGATCTCCTTCCACTACCTCCTCCTCCAAAGAATAATGTATGGGGGATCGACTTCCACTACCTCCTCCTCCACAGAATTATGTATGGAGGATCTCCTTCCACTACCTCCTCCTCCACAGAATTATGTATGCAGGATCTCCTTCCACTACCTCCTCCTCTACAGAATTATGTATGGTGGATCTCCTTCCACTACCTCCTCCTCCACAGAATTATGTATGCAGGATCTCCTTCCTCTACCTCCTCCTCCACAGAATTATGTATGCAGGATCTCCTTCCACTACCTCCTCCTCCACAGAATTATGTATGCAGGATCTCCTTCCACTACCTCCTCCTCCACAGAATTATGTATGGAGGATCTCCTTCCACTACCTTCTCCTCCACAGAATTATGTATGGAGGATCTCCTTCCTCTACCTACTCCTCCACAGAATTATGTATGGGGGATCTCCTTCCACTACCTCCTCCTCCACAGAATTATGTATGGGGGATCTCCTTCCACTACCTCCTCCTCCACAGAATTATGTATGCAGGATCTCCTTCCACTACCTCCTCCTCCACAGAATTATGTATGCAGGATCTCCTTCCACTACCTCCTCCTCCACAGAATTATGTATGCAGGATCTCTTTCCACTACCTCCTCCTCCACAGAATTATGTATGCAGGATCTCCTTCCACTACCTCCTCCTCCACAGAATTATGTATGGGGGATCTCCTTCGACTACCTCCAAATCCACAGAATTATGTATGCAGGATCTCCTTCCACTACCTCCTCCTCCACAGAATTATGTATGGAGGATCTCCTTCCGCTACCTCCTCCTACACGGAATTATGTATGCAGGACCTCCTTCCACTACCTCCTCCTCTACAGAATTATGTATGGGGGATCTCCTTCCACTACCTCCAAATCCACAGAATTATGTATGCAGGATCTCCTCCCACTACCTCCTCCTCCACAGAATTATGTATGGAGGATCTCCTTCCACTACCTCCTCCTCCACAGAATTATGTATGGAGGATCTCCTTCCACTACCTCCTCCTCCACAGAATTATGTATGGAGGATCTCCTTCCACTACCTCCTCCTCCACAGGTAGGAAAAGAAAATGGCAAACGCCCCCTGGGAGCAGCAGAGAAAATGTCCAGTGTGCATGAGGCCTTACTAAACTTCACTGCTGTTTATTCATAAAAAAACTTTTACGGAAGCAACTGAGAATTTTATACTCACCTTCATTCTTCATATGTCTAATTTCTTCATTTATACTTTTGTCTGAAAAGGAAACAGAAAACCGTATGAGTGAGTTTTCTCGATATTTAGTGCTCACATGTGCAAATGTTGTTTAAAAACTTTAAGGCATATTCAGCCGATCGGATGGAAGTCGTCTGGGTGTTTTTGATCCTTACTATGGGTTTTGTAAATCCTAGACGATGTGCATTTCATTACCAATTGAAAAATTCAGCCAATATTTTCGTTATTTGGAGATTTGGATGTATAGAAACTTCTGAATCACAGTAGTAACGCATTTCAAAGAATCCAAAATAAATTATAACAAAGCAAATTATCCAAATTTGTTTCTGAAAATTAATCAGAATTTCAAATGGAAACATGTTGCAATAAATACAATAAAAGTGAAATAATAATAATAATAATAATAATAATACAAATAATAATAATAATAATAATGAGGCGCACAGGGCAAAGAAGAATAAATTAGAACAAATAATAAAAATTAATACATTAGACTATGAAATAAAATAATAGAATATCATAGAATAGAATATTTTGACTGATGACTGATGAGATCATAACCAAAAACCAGTATGAGCATTATGTGTCAGCAAAAATCCTCTCCCAAATCCCCAAAACATTAGAGCACCTTTCTTCACACTTATCCCTTAAGTATAAATTTGCAATGTTCTCCCCACCAAAATAATTCCCCCTCTTCCAGTACAGATCCTCAATCCCAGCTCAAATCCTCTACTTCCCCAACCCCTCCCCAGCAAAATTCCTCTACCCTTCAGAGCATAAATCCCCTCCCAGCTCAAAGCCCCCCAAAGCCCATCTCCTAGCACTAATCCTCCCTACCCAAATTCCCCCTCCTAGAACAAATCCCTTCAATCATCCTTACTAGCACAAATACCCCCCCCCCCCCCGCAACAGAAATCTGCATTCCTAGTACAAATATCACCCTTCAAATCACGCATTCTAAAACAACCCCCCAAAATCTATACTGCGCCCTGGGCAGCCTCCCCTCCTGCCCTTATCCCAGCCCTGCCCAAAACCACAATGATGCTGCCCCCCATCACTACTCCCATCACAAATGACATGCTCCTGGTCAGCTGCTGAATGTAAACCAACCGGTCAGAAATGATGGATGTCATTGATCAAATATAGTCATGACCATATTTCGGGGGATCCTCCGTTGACTTGTTTCCAATGGTAGAATACAAAATTGCAGTGTTACAGAAAACATAGAACGTGCAAAGTGCAATAGTAATAAAAGTCCCAAGTGCAGCTCAAATAAATGGAATTTCTATAAAAACAAACCCAAGAAAATTGGAATCAGCATCTACTGAAATGTACGTCCATCTTCCATATCACCATTAGAGTTGGGCGAACAGTTCGCTCCAAGCACAAGTTGGGCTCGAGCACTGTCTTTTCGCCCATTTGGCGTACATTCGAATTTGCAGGGCACTCGGTGGGATGTTCGCCTGCTGAGCGCCCCACAATGCACTGCACACTGCACAGTTCATTCTAGGACACTAATTCGATGAAGCAATGCACCAGACCACTAGTCAGGTTCAAGGCTTTGCCCAGTCAGGGCACAGAGCACAGTCAGAGTCAAGACATATACGCAGTTGCATTGAAAAGGAGGTGTAGGACATATATAACAGGGTGCAAGGAGATTACGGAGAAGAACAGGGGTATAGAAAAGTGGTCTTACTGGATTGGATGACCCGATGAGAGGGGAGGAGTGGGTTATACAGTGCAGGAGATGGGTGTAGCAGGGGCAGCAGTCTGGGCACAGCAAGCTATGAGGAACATTCTGTGTGCACTGGAAAGGAAAAGATAAGTGGGTTAGAGCAGCTGTGGGAACAGCTTAGGGATGCAGTGGAGTTGCATGGCACAGAATGGCTGCAGATCCAGACAGTGGCCACTTTACAGGGGGTAGGGCAGGGCCCCTCTACAGCGAGGCCGGCTTCTACACAGGCTCGGAGGTCCAGGCCTCCGGTGCGCCTAAGCCCAGATAACACCCCCTGGACTCAACGCTGACTCGGGAGTCCCAGTTGGGCCCCTTCAGGCCCCCTGCTAAGCAGACCCGTCTGTTGGTGGGCAGGGGGCCTGGGAGGAATCCCCGTCCACAGCAAAGTCCCGGGGGGGGGGGGGGGGGTTACTCACCAGGCTTCCAGGCAGGCCCCCTCCAGGACTGTCTAGGCACAGATCAATTCGGCTGCCACCTCAGGTGAGGCTCTGGTTGGGGTGGCAAACCGGAAGGGGAGGTCGGGCGCTGGCCTTGTCCTGGATGCGGCTAGCGGCTTGCCACGTGTTGGCACCATCTTGACTCATGGAGGAGGCCCAGCTACATATACAGAGGTCCAGGTTAGGGCCTGGGAGGGTTGGCCAGAGCGGTGCCTGCGCGCTGACTGTGTTGGCGGTGCAGCTGGATGACATCAGCACACTGCAAAACAGTGATGGAGGAGGGAGCCCTCAGGGGGAGGTCAGCCCCCCACCGAGCAACACAGGCACAGTGCACAGACACAGAGGATGGCCAGAGGAAGGACAGCTGCAGTCGCAGGTGAGAGCAGAGAGGTCACCCAGCAGTAGTGAGGAGGGAGAGCTGAGTAAAGATCCCCAAGAGGCTGCGGTGGTGGGACAAATGGCTGGAGGGTCTTCTTGCCCGAGGCAGCCTGGTAAGCAAACATCTACTTCTCCTAATGTTACAACGGTATTGTCTCTGGTACCTGTGGTTGAGGGAGGGGGTAATATGCAGGGTACGCCGGGGGGGCCTGTGGGAGTCACTGAGGGGGCTACTGCGCCGCTTGGAGAGTGCTCGGCCCCAGTTAGTCCCTGGTCTCACCCCCCACGAGTGTTAGAGAGCCCCCGGTCATGGTGGATCCCCCCAAAAATCTTCAGCGTCAGTGGTCGCAGAGACACAGATAGAAAAAGGCGGCGTGGGAACGACAACAGGGATAACGCCGAAGGACAAGGAGGCTGAAAAAGTGCGCTTAGCGGGCGCTGCACGGTGCGAGGTGTATGTGTGCTTCAAGGGGCCACTAGGGGCGCATTTGAAGAAAGATGTGTGAGAAAAAATTTGGAAATATGAGTTTGTGGAAATATTTTCCCTGCTCCTGTGCTAGCCTTTTTTGGGGCATTCCGAATCGGTGAGCTGGTTTCGCCGTCCAAATGGATGGTGGGCGGTTTGCGGTTAGGAGATGTACAGTGCTCACAAACGTCAGTCCAAATTTGGATCAGATGCTCAAAAACAGACCAACAAGGAAAAGGGGTCAGAGTAGATAGTAGTTTCTTAGGGGGCTGGACACCCAGTTTTGTTCAGTAACAGCCTTGAGGCAGTTTCTGGCTATTTGCCCACAAGGGGAGGGTGCGTTGTTCATCCACTGGGATGGATCGTGCCTGTCCAGATTTCAGTTTACAGCAGTCTTAAGGAAGAGTTTAAAGGCGGGTGGGTTGCCCCTGGGGGATTATGCAGCTCACTCTTTTCGCATTGGGGTGGCCATGGAGGCAGCCCGGTGGGGACTTCCTACAGAAGTGATAAAGAAGATTGGCAGATGGGAGTCAACGAGATATCAATTGTATGTTTGTCCACATTTGATGTGATTATCCTTTCGCCTTTAAGTATATTTTTTCCAGCTTGTTGGTTAGGTCTGTTGCTGGGTATGTTTTTGTTATGTTTTTTCAGATTCCCCACGATGTCTCATCTGGATACTGGGACATTCGTACATTTTTTTGGGGGGAAAGAAGGGCGGATGTCAGGCCAGATGGTAGACAGCTGAGGCTTACAAGAGAGGAAGGCAGGATCAGATGAACTGGGGTACCGGGCATGATGTGGCACAAGGTGGTACCCAAGGTACATCGTTTTTCTAGGTTGGACTGGGCTCCAGACATCCTGGTCCTTCACGTGGGTGTCAATGACTTGGGAATTCGACCCATGAGACAGGTCATAAAGGACATTCAATGGGACTTTCTCAGGCTCAGGACATCCTTTCCGGACATGATTGTGGTGTGGTCAGATATAGTGTTCTGCATGTCCTGGAGGAGGGCCTGTTCATGGGAAAAGTTGAACAAGACACGGATCAAGGTCAATAAAGAAGTGGGTAGGTTTATTGCCCGTAATGGTGGAGTGGTGGTCCGGCACTGGGAGTTGGAGGTAGCCATCTGGAGATACTTGGGAGGGGATGGGGTTCATCTCAAACCTATCAGGATTGATCTCTTGGCATTGGGGTTGGAGCACGTTATCTGGAGCCCAGCAACCAGACATTTGTGTGCATACACGCGCTGGCGCAGAGGCAATCCTGGGTTTACCCATCAGAATGGGCATAGACGTACATATGTGCACAGGAATACCTGCCAGAGGCACACACGTTGATTCTTCTTGGCGCCATTTGGCACATAAAAGGATGACAGCTGCACTAGGGCACCGCTGTCTGATCTGCAGCTTTCCCCTGTATCCTGTTCCTGTGAGTGTCCATGATCTTATTTTAACCCGGCTTCCTGACCATTCTTATTCTCTCCAATCCGGACCCCGGCTTGCCTTTCACCTTGATTTATCTGCATCTAAATGATTATCTGTTGCCAGACCTCTGCCTGAACTTTGACCATTCTTTGCTTGCTGTCGTGGATGTGTCTGATCTCCCGTGTATTACCTGGCTTGTCTGACTCTGCACCAATCTCCACACCTTCCAACACCTGCATCCACAATGTACCTGCATCTGCAGAAAATCAGCATTCTCTACTACTGCTGCCACCTGCTTCTCCTACCTACCTACAAATGGAGATGATCGCAGGCACCTATTGCAACCTTGGTGGTCCTTGAACCGGGGTTGTAAGAGAGGCCTTCCTCTGCTCGTCAGGCTCTACCCAAAGGTATGTGACAATAGTAGGCAAATTTCTCTGCCCCATCTGCTGCAACAAAAAATAAATAAATACACTCCCTGCCACCCACATGCCCAGTGTCTAAATTCCAGCTTTTCCAAATTATATCATTCAGTGCTTCATCTGGTCTATCTTGGGGACAGGAGCCACACTGGAGCAGAGATTCTTTCAGCTCTGCAGGGACAGGCCCAGGTGTGGATCACGCCATGGAAGCTTGAGCCAGGAATGGTGGTGTGCATTAATGGCACTAACCTTCTGTCAGCCCTTCAACAGGGAACATTGACACATGTGCCATGCTTGGCACCTGTCCTCATTTTGGTAGTGCAGCATTTCTTAAACAGGTACCCAGGACTAAGGCAGGCCGGAAGAGTCTGTAGCCATTTCAGGTGATCATACACAGCCAGTGCTTGGTTGGCTGAAATTCAGGGGGAATTCCACCTGCCCATAAACCACCTGATTTGTGACATGCCCACCAGGTGAGACTATACTATGACAATGCTGCAGTGGCTGCACATGCACTATCCCTCTTGTGCTCCTGCTGGAGCAGACTCTGTGTGGCATTATGGACAGGGCACATGAGGCAGAGCAGCAGGAGGAAGAGAAGGCCTTCCTTTCCTCTCAAGGCCTGGTTTATGCAGACACCATTCTTGCGATGCCACAGAATACACAAGAGGAGAAGGAGGAGGAGTACTCTGACAGTTTTTTTTTCGGCTTTGATGCAGAGGAAGACATATGTTGAAGCTTAAGGGATGGTTTTAAGTCCCCAGAAACCATGGGAGTAGTATGTGACTGGGAGGCAGTTCCAGATACTGTAATCCTCAGTGTCCCTGAGGACTTTGCTTCTCATGTCCGCTGCAAACTTGCGGTGCATGGGCTCCTTTATCCTTCAAAGCCTGTGAAAGGACCCAAGAATTTTTGGCATTAAGGGGAAGGATCTTTATTGGTTGGGACCTTTATTAGGTTTTTCAACCCTCCCTAACCCTCCCTAACCACTGTTACAAGGGCAAAGTCTCAGAACTCATCCTGCCCTCATAGAGGGAGCACAGGATGAAATATCTTGAGGACACCTTAAAGTTTATGTAACACCTTTTCAGACTCTGGTAGTTTACTGTTTCATGGAAAATGTAGTTTTGAGGCTTATGTTGTACAAAGGAAGAGCGGTAAAGAAGGGGGCCTCCTCAGTGATGTATTTAAAATGTTTTTTAGTCCAGGGCTGTCATCTTCCACATCCCTTAAGCAGCATCTGCATCATATGGTGGAAGATTATCTAGGAGCAAAAACAGACATGGAGAGCTTTCCAGTTGACGATCCACTGGCTTACTGGGTCATGAGAATAGACCACTGGAAAGAACTTGCCTGGTATACAATTAAGCTGCTGTGTTTCCCTGCATCCAGCGTGCTTTCAGAACAGGCGTTCAGTGCTGTTGGAGGTTTTGTGACAGATAAAATAGCTTGTCTGTCCACAGACCCCGTGGACCGGCTATCAAGTTGCTATCAAGCCCCTGATGCTGATGTCGCTGATTAAAAGGTTTTGGGATCTGGAATCTCTGCAAGAGTGTCTAGGCTGCCTAGCTTTGTGTTGATTTTATCTTGAAGTAATGCTTTGGTATGGTTTCATGGTCCCAATTAACACCTGTCAGGTAGGCTGTATGGTGCCCTGTGATTTATAACAGCAGCCCTGGCTGCATCTACAAACCACACCACTTTGCGAACTGTAAAACAATGGGAGTCGTGTATCTATTAACTTGCCAATGCAATTGCTTCGATGTGGGCAAAACCAAGCTGGAGTTCTCCAAGAGAGCTTCCAGACATGTGACTAGCATGAAAAACATGCCCCCTCCCAGCTCCAATCCTCTCTCTCCCCAAATCTCTCCTCCTAGCACAAAGCCCCTCCTCCAAATCCACCCCTTCTCAATTGCCCCGTGAACACAAATCCCCCCCCCCAGCACAAATCCACCCAAGACCCCCTTCTAAACCCCTAAACTCCTAAACCCCTCTCCCACCAAAAAATATATTTTCTTAGCACAAAGCCCCCCAGCACAAATACCCCCAAATCCCAACTCCTAGCACAAATCCTCGTGAGCACAAATACTTCCCTCCTAACAGAATTCCCCCTCCTAGCATATACCCCCCAAAACCTTTCACTAATCCTCTTCTCCTCCCCCAGCAAACTCTCATCCCCAATTTCTTACTTTGCCCCCCCCCCCCCCATGTCTCCATTGCAATTGCCACCCTCCATCAAGCACACAGAGCTCAGATGCAGTGCAGCAGTGGCTGTGTGTATCCCCCCCCCCCCCGGCTCCCCCCTGGGCACCTTTGAGTTCAGGAGGTGCCTAGAGCAAGCAGACTTAACACTCCCGCCAAGCAGCCGGCGGGGAGAGATGCCGGCTACTACATGGGATTGTGGCTGGAGACACCTGGCTGTCAAATCAGGACTTTACAGGATTATAAACCCTGCATAGCCCCCAAAACCTTTCACTAATCCTCTTCTCCTCCCCCAGCAAACTCTCATCCCCAATTTCTTACTTTGCACCCCCCCCCCCCATGTCTCCATTGCAATTCCCACCCTCCATCAAGCACACAGAGCTCAGATGCAGTGCAGCAGTGGCTGTGTGTATCCCTTCCCCCCCCCAGGCTCCCTCCTGGGCACCTTCGAGTTCAGGAGGTGCCTAGAGCAAGCAGACTTAACACTCCCACCAAGCAGCCGGCAGGGAGAGATGCCGGCTACCACATGGGATTGTGGCTGGAGACACCTGGCTGTCAGATCAGGACTTTACAGGTTTATAAACCCTGCATAGTCCTGATCTGACAGTCCTGATGCAGAAGCCATCATCAGCAGCAGGACCCACGAGGAAGAGCTGGAGGGAAGAGAGAGCATCTCCTCCGGCTCTCTTCTGCTCCCCAGATTCAGCTTGTGATATAGGGTGCTCCTTTCACCTACCCTCACCAATAAATCAATGACTTTCCGGCTGCACCAGCCAAGGGTTCAGGTGGGAGGGCTGGCCATATTGTTCAATCAATTGCCAAACTGCAAACAGGCTGAGATGGGTAGAATTTGTGGTGAACCCAAAGTTCATCCCTATTGGCTGGCCCCCTGAATATCCTTTTCTTTTACATCTACTACATGCCCTTATCCTTAGTGCTGGCCTCTCCAGCCTTGCCATCCCAAGTGGTGACCCCCACCAAGCACCATAATGGTGAATACAGATATAATAACAACATGATCAAAGTTGATAATTATAATAGAGATACTCACAGGAAATGAAGAGGAGACTCATGATGATGACCGCAGCGATGAAGGCCAATATTAGGAGGATCCCCAGGATCAGTATCACCCCGTACTTTGTACTCTGGGCAGGCGGAATCTCTACAGACAGAGAGGATAGTAAATAATCCTGTGTGTATCAGCCGGTATAATAATCCTCCAGAATTAAATAGGTGCAAACAAAAATAATAGTAAATTTCCAAAAAACTAATTAGTTGCACGTGGCGCTATAACCTGTGTACCTTTCAGTGCACAAATCCTCACCTCCTCAGTGATCTTATCTCAAATCATAAATTGTCTAATCAATAACAAAATATATAACTATTAATCACTCAGTGAATACCCAAATATACATTTAGATTACACATATAGTGAAAACTACATATAAATGAATGTGAATATAGTCCATCCACCACACAATATTCAAGAAAGCATCCAGATTACAGAAAGTCTTTCTATAAATGCATAAGAAGAATATCCGGTGTTCAGATTCCTTTCTACAAGTGACTCCTTCACCACACCATCCGTGATTTCTACTCCCCCCTTCGTGAAAACACTCACCGACTGCTAAGCCTTACACTCTCGTGTGAGGCTCAAGGGCTTTCAAATGATCTCTCAAGATGGAATTCAGACCCCAGCACATCCGATTGAAACTTCTCCACTTATACACTTCATTGTATAAATATATACCTCAAAGAGAAATCACAGAGGGAGACCCCAATAGTGTAATACTGCAAACACTCTTTAATGTATAAAAAATCTCACTCCTTATGCACTCACATGAACTTAAAAACGCAAAATCACTTCAAGAGAGTAAAAAGACTCGCTTCACAACTTCACTCCACAATACTATTCTGAATACGTCGGGGCATTGGTGGTCACGGCGGACTCATAAGATACAATACTGTATCGTTTGATCTCACCCCTCCTCGTGCGTCCCGCCTGGTCCCACACAGCAGGTTTATTCGAAAAAGGGCGCCTTCAAGTCAGATGAAACAGTCCTCTCAGTCCTGTGCCTCCTTCCCAGCTCCGTGTATGTCAGCTCAAAAGTCTCCAGATAGCCACGCCCCCGACATGTTTCGTCACATCAGACTTAATCATGGGAAAATCCCATGATTAAGTCTGATGTGACGAAACATGTCGGGGGCGTGGCTATCTGGAGACTTTTGAGCTGACATACACGGAGCTGGGAAGGAGGCACAGGACTGAGAGGACTGTTTCATCTGACTTGAAGGCGCCCTTTTTCGAATAAACCTGCTGTGTGGGACCAGGCGGGACGCACGAGGAGGGGTGAGATCAAACGATACAGTATCGTATCTTATGAGTCCGCCGTGACCACCAATGCCCCGACGTATTCAGAATAGTATTGTGGAGTGAAGTTGTGAAGCGAGTCTTTTTACTCTCTTGAAGTGATTTTGCGTTTTTAAGTTCATGTGAGTGCATAAGGAGTGAGATTTTTTATACATTAAAGAGTGTTTGCAGTATTACACTATTGGGGTCTCCCTCTGTGATTTCTCTTTGAGGTATATATTTATACAATGAAGTGTATAAGTGGAGAAGTTTCAATCGGATGTGCTGGGGTCTGAATTCCATCTTGAGAGATCATTTGAAAGCCCTTGAGCCTCACACGAGAGTGTAAGGCTTAGCAGTCGGTGAGTGTTTTCACGAAGGGGGGAGTAGAAATCACGGATGGTGTGGTGAAGGAGTCACTTGTAGAAAGGAATCTGAACACCGGATATTCTTCTTATGCATTTATAGAAAGACTTTCTGTAATCTGGATGCTTTCTTGAATATTGTGTGGTGGATGGACTATATTCACATTCATTTATATGTAGTTTTCACTATATGTGTAATCTAAATGTATATTTGGGTATTCACTGAGTGATTAATAGTTATATATTTTGTTATTGATTAGACAATTTATGATTTGAGATAAGATCACTGAGGAGGTGAGGATTTGTGCACTGAAAGGTACACAGGTTATAGCGCCACGTGCAACTAATTAGTTTTTTGGAAATTTACTATTATTTTTGTTTGCACCTATTTATATGTGACATTGTATGGTAAGTGGCAGCTAAGATATAAAATATTGAGTTATTCACAGCGCTGTGATGATACACTAGGGAAAGGGTTTGTGGAGTGTGTATCTTTAAATTAACAATCCTCCAGAATTCTTGTCTCACATAAAGACATTTTATATTCACCTCGGATCATGTGTGCGCTTGGTGGGCCACTTTTATTTAACCATTTATGGTTAAATAAGATGTGCCCCCCCCTTCTTGACCAGGAGATTTTTTGTGATACGGCACTGCGTTACTTTAACTGACAATTGCGCGGTCGTGTGACGCTCTACCCAAATAATATTGATATTCTTTTTTTCCCACAAATAGAGGTTTCTTTTGGTGGTATTTGATCACCTCTGCGTTTTTATTTATTTTTTTGCGCTATAAACAAAAAAAGGCTGACAATTAAAAAAATAAAATCCAATAAAAAAAGCACGTCTTCATCAATTTAGGTCAATATGTATACTCCTACGTATTTTTGGTAAAAAAATAAAATAAATACCAATAAGCGTATATCGATTGGTTTACGCAAAGTTATAGCGTCTACAAACTATGGGATATATATGTATATATCGTTTTTTTTTTACTAGTGATGGGGGCAATCAGTGATTTATAGCAGGACTGCGATATTGCGGTGGACAGTCTGACACTAACTGACACTTTGAGGGGACCAATGACACCAAGGCCAGGTTCACATTGGTAGGACATGGAAGTCAGATGACTTCTGCGCCGACTTTGCCCTATGACTTCACGTCCAACTTCCATGCGACTTCAATGAACAGGATCTGACTTTGATCCAACAATACCAGGCCCTTTGCGTCTGGTGTGAATCTTGAGAAGGGGACGCCATGCCCAAAAAAAAAAAATAATAAAAACTGCGTGGGGTCCCCCCCAAGACCATATCAGACCCTTTAGTCTTGTATGGATTTTAAGGGGAACCCCCACGCCAAAGTAAAAAAAATAAAAAAAGCTGTAGGGTCCTCCCTCCAAAATCCATGCCAGCCCCTTATCTGAGCACGCAGCCTGGCGAGGGCCTCTTCCCAAAAACCCTTGGAGGTGGTTGTCAGGGTCTGTGGGGATGGCTTATCGGAATCTGGAGGCCCCCTTTAAAGAAGGGGGCCCCCAGATCAAGGCCCCCCACCCTATGTGAATGAGTATAGGGTACATTTTAGCCCTACTAACTCACCCAAAAAAGTTACACAACACCCAGTACACAAATTTTTGACAAAGGTCCTTTATCCTGGTAAATGATGAGGCCGTGACATAACAAAGGGCAGGGTCTCCAGATGACATCACCAGATGACCATGTCCCATGGCTAAGTAATGGCACATGCCGGGTGCTAACACAACAGCGGGAGCTAGCGTCCGGAGAACAACTGGAGGAAGAACCGGCAGAGGAAGAAAACATCAACGCAGAGGGAAGAACCAGAGGAAGAACCGGCAGAGGAAGAAGACATCAACGCAGAGGGAAGAACCAGAGGAAGAACTGGCAGATGAAGAAGACATCAATGCAGAGGGAAGAACCAGAGGAAGAACCGGCAGAGGAAGAAGACATCAAAGCAGAGGGAAGAACCAGAGGAAGAACCTGCAGAGAAAGAAGACATCAAAGCAGAGGGAAGAACCAGAGGAAGAACCTGCAGAGAAAGAAGACATCAACACAGAGGGAAGAACCAGAGGAAGAACCGGCAGAGGAAGAAGAAAAATACACCACTGGAGGGAGAAGAAATCAGAAGGAGAAGAAATCCAAAGGAGAAGACACGCTGGAGCTACTTTAATAAAGGACTTTGTGTACTGGTTTTATTTAGTGTTGACACTTTTTTTGGGTGAATGAGTAGGGGTACAATGTACCATATACTCATTCACATAGGGTGGGGGCCTGGATCTGGAGGCCTTCAAATTCTGATAAGCCCCCAGCCAACTACCTCCGCCCAGGGTTGCCGAGAAGAGGCCCTTGTCCCCCATCAACATGGAGACAAGGTGTTTGGGGTGGGGGGGCAGAGCTACCGCCCCAATGTTGAGGACATATGGCCTTGTATGGTCCAAGAGGGGGGCCCTTGCTTGTCCCCCCCCTTTCCTAAGCTGCCAGGCTGTGTGCTCAGATAAGGGTCTTGTATGGATTTTGGGGGGAACCTTACAACACTTTTTTATTTAATTCTGGCGTAGGGTTCCCCTTCAAGATCCTCAGAGCACAAGTCGCATGTCAAAGTCTGATAAGTTAAGATGATGATCCAACTTTGATCCGACTTCAATGATATTGAATGGCTGAAGTAGGACCAAAGTCGGACCAAAGTAGTGCAGGAACCTTTTCTCAAAGTCGGACCGGCGAATTATCAGAAGTAACGAATGTCGCATCTAAACGAATGGAACGCAGAAAATACGAATGCATCCAAAGTCACAATTAAAAAAAAAAAAAAAAAATGAAACGAAAATGAAACTAAATTAATTTTTCGGTAGTGCACATGTCTAATAGGCAGACCGCGGTTCTGTGTCTTCTTATGATCACCAGGTGCTGGAGGACATTGAGTCTGTGGTACCCGCTGTAATCACAGCGGGAGTGAGCTGCTAGAGGTGCACATGTGACCATCAATCTGGAAGTCGGATCACATATATATACGCATGATACGATGCAGAGGTGCCGACCCATAGCAGTAAAACTGCTATAGGACAGACCTGAAGTGGATAAAAACTAAAAGCTCACTAAGTGGTTACCCATGGAGGTGATTTTCATCAATACAACAGATAATGAGAATACTAGACATGTGCGGCTCGATGCATTATCGAAAATTGTTATTTATATATCAAATTTCAAAAAGAATAAAATAGAATTAAACAGAACAGAATACAATAGAAAAGAATAGAGTAAAAAAAATAATAGACTAGAAAATAATGGAATAGAAAATAATAGAATAAAATAGAATAGAAATAGAATAGAAATATAGCCGTCAGCTGAAATTTGAATTTAAAAAAGAACAGAACAAAACAGAATGGGATAGAATAGAATAGAACATATTAGAATAGAATATTGGGCTCACCTGGCCCTATGGGCTATCCTTAACTTGTGGGCTCACCTGACCCTCTGGGCTCTCCTTACACTTCGGGATCTCCTTACCCTCTGGGTTCACTTGATTCTCTGGGTTCTCCTGACCCTCTGGACTCTCCTTACTCTCTGGGCTCTCCTGGCCCTCTGTGCTTTAATGATCTTCTGAGCTCTCCTTACCCTCTGGGCTCTCCTTACCCTCTGCGTTTTTCTTAACCTCTGGGATCTCCTTACCCTTTGGGCTCTCCTGACCCTCTGAACTCTCCTTATCCTTTGGGCTCACATGACCCTCTTGGCTCTCCTTACCCTCTGGGCTCACCTGTCCCCCTGGACTCATCTGACCCTCTGGGATATCCTGACCCTCTGGGCTCTCCTGACCCTCTGGGCGCAATATACCATTTGGGCTCTCCTTACCCCTGGGCTCTCCTGACCCTCTGGGTTCACCTGACCCTCTGGGCTCACCTGACCCTCTGGGCTCACCTGACCCTCTGGGCTCACCTGACCCTCTGGGCTCTCTTGATCCTCTAGGCTCAACTTACCCTCTGGGTTCACCTGGGCCTCTGGGTTCTTCTTACCCTCTGGGCTCTCCTGACCCTCTGGGATCTCCTTACTCTTTGGGCTCACATGACCCTCTGGGCTCTCTTTACCTTATGGGATCTCCTGACCCTTTGGGCTCTCCCTACCCTCTGGGCTCTCCTTAACTTCTGGGCTCGCCTGACCATTTGGGCTCTCCTTACCCTCTGGGATCTCCTGGCTTTTTGGGCTCTCCTTATCCTCTGGGACCTCCTTACCCTCTGTGCTCTCATTACCACCTGGGCTCACCTGAATTTCTGGTTTCTCCTCATCCTCTGGGCTCACCTGACCCTCTGGACTCTCCTGACCCTCTGGGCTCACCTTACCCTCTGGGCTCACCTGACTCTTTGGGCTCTCTATACCTTCTGTGATTTCCTTATCCTCCTTACCCTCTGGGCTCTACTTGCCCTCTGGGCTCACCTGACCCTCTAGGTTCTCCTTACCCTCTGGGTTCTCCTTACTCTCTGGGCTCTCCTTTCCCTTTTGGCTCTCTATACCCTCTGTGATTTCCTTACCCTCTGGGCTCTCCTTACCCTCTGGGCTCACCTGACCCTCTGGGTTCTCCTTACCCTCTGGGCTCACCTGACCCTCTGGGTTCTCCTTACCCTTTGGGCTCACCTGACTCTCTGGGTTCTCCTTACCCTCTAGGCTCTCCTGACTCTCTGAGCTCACCTTACCCTCTGGGTTCTCCTCACCCCAAACTAGCTCATCCATGTCTTTAACGACCTTGCTTTGTGCGCTGGTGCACATTCACCAAACTGTTCCCACAAAGTTGGGAGCCTGAAAATGCCCAAAATGTCTTGGTATACTGACGCCATAAGAGTTCCTTTCACTGGAACTAAGGGGCAAGCCCAACTTCTGAAATACAAACCCACACCATAGTCCCCCCCCCCCCCCTCCACCAAATGATTTGCACCAGTGCACAAAACACTATATTATAATAACTTACCTTTGGCTTTTGGTGTATTCTTCATCCTCTGTATATCGTAATCACCCACGTTGGCATATACATTGTCATCAAAAGATTGCCCTGCAGAGGAACATAGACCTTCATATGAATATTTTAGATTTCAAGGAGGATATACAGATATAATGGTGCTCTATGAGAGCAATGTATACTCTCCACTCAGTATTCCTCTCATCAGAGATCCACACATATCAGCTATGCTCTAATAATAATCTCATAGTATGACGGTTATAGTGGACTTAGCTTTGATATGTCTTCATGACAAGAGCAACATGCCAAGTCATGTGTCAGGATATCACTTATCTCACAGAGATCACAGGGCTCCCTCTCCCCGCTAATGTCTGCATCTGACTTTCTCTCCAGAGGGACGGAACCATCTTTGTCTCTTCTGGACTGAGATGCCGACTCAGAGAGGACCACAATCCTGTAAATCCTAAGGCCACCTAACCTCCTGCCCCCTGGACCCTGTTCCTTCTCAAATACTACGGTCACCCTCCAGCTCTATCCTACACTCTTTAACTCATATCTTCAACCTCTCACTCTCTACTGGCATCTTCCCCAACCCTCTAATGCCACATACACACGATCGGAATTCTCATTGGAAAAAGCTCTGATGGTTTTTCCGACGGAATTTCCGATGGAATTCCGCTCAAGCTGTCTTGCCTACACACGGTCACACCAAATTCTGATCGTTTAGAACGCGGTGACCTACAACACGTACGACGGGACTAGAAAAAGGAAGTTCAATAGCCGGTAGCCAATAGCTTCTGTCTCGTAGTTGAATCTGAGCATGCGTGATTTTTGGCGTGTCGGAATTGCATATACACGATCGGAATTTCTGATAGAAAGTTTTTCCGTCTGGAAAATTGAGAACCTGCTCTCAATTTTTTGGCTGGCGGAAATTCGGACAGCTAAATTCCGATGGAGCATACACACAGCCGCATTTTCCGATGAAAAGCTCTCATGGGTCTTTCTTCTGGCCGGAATTCCGATCGCGTGTACGCGGCATAAAACATGCGCTAGTCACTCCCATACCAAAAAAGGCCTCACTGGATGCCACCAATCTTAACAACCTAAGACCCATCTCTTTACTCCCTTTTGCTTCCAAATTCCGATGGAGCATACACACAGCCGCATTTTCCGATGAAAAGCTCTCATGGGTCTTTCTTCTGGCCGGAATTCCGATCACGTGTACGTGGCATAAAACATGCGCTAGTCACTCCCATACCAAAAAAGGCCTCACTGGATGCCACCAATCTTAACAACCTAAGACCCATCTCTTTACTCCCTTTTGCTTCCAAACTCCTTGAACGTTTAGTCTACAACCGACTGAGAAACCATCTCATTGAGAATACCCTTTTTGATCCCCTTCAGTCTGGATTTCACCCACAGCACTCCACAGAAACTGCCCTCCTAAAACTCTCAAACGACTTACTAACAGCCAAAACCAGAGGCTATTATGCCGTACTCTTACTCTTGGACCTTTGTCCGCTGCCTTTGATACAGTTGACCACCCCCTCGAAAAATAAAAATAAAATGACTTGGTCTCCATGGCTGCACTCTCCTTTGGTTTGAATCTTACCTATCTCACCACACCTTCAGTGTCACTTACAACTCCACTTCCTCCCCTCCAACTCCTCTTACCATTGGGGTCCCCCAAGGTTCTGTCCTTGGACTTCTACTATTCTCGATCTACACGTCCTCCCTGGGTCAGCTGATAGCCTCCCATGGTTTCCACTACCATTTATATGCCGATGACACCCATATCTATCTCTCTGCCCCCCACATCACCCCATCAGTCTCCTCAAGCATCACCGATTTACTAACAGATACATCGGCCTGGATGTCAAACCACTTCCTCAAATTGAATCTATCTAAAACCAAGCTCATAATATTTCCTCTCCCCCTTCCCCTGACTTCTCTTTCAAGATCAATGGCACAACTATCAGTCTGTCCCCACATGCCAGGTTTCTAGGGGTAACCGTAAACTCTGAACTGTCCTTTCAGGCCCACATCCAATCCCTGTGCAGATAATGCCGCCTCAACCTCCGCAACATCTCTAGAATATGCCCTTTTTAAATCAATGACACCACCAAGCTTCTAATTCACTCCCTGGTTATCTCTCATCTCGACTACTGCAAATCCCTTTTAATTGGCTTATCTTTACATAGACTATTCCTCCTTCAGTCCAAGAGAGGACCGGAGTGAGAGTGGACGGCAGGGGAACGTAGGGGAGGTCCAGACATGACAGTGTGTCTAGTGACACACTTTGAATAAGGGGCGTAGGATAGGCGGAACAAGGGGCGGGTCCGGAGCAAGAGGAGCAGCCATATAAAAAGGGGGCGGAGCTGACCCCGGGCAGTTCGGAGGAAGTGGGCATACGAGGAGACAGTTTTTTTACTGCGCCTTGTTTCTGACGACCGGGAAGATGGCAGACATCGGGGACTTGCTGGAATGGTTGCGGGAGGCAGCGGCACCCAGAGGGCCTGACTGCCTGTAGAGCCAGGTCGCAGCCGTGTTGGTGGCAGACAGCGGAGTCGTGAGGTGGCGCGCTGCAGGATTTCCACGCCGCCATCCAGGTACGCTCCGGGGTCAGTCGCAGGTCCATCTAGGGTCATGAGGAGCCCGAGGGGGGAGTGCTCAACCCCCGGCAAAACGGAGCCTGTATTCGCCCACGGCTGGGCCTAGGCGTCCTGTACGCCGCGTGCAAAGCACAGTGGGTGGGGCCACGTGCTGACATGGTGCCACTTCCCTGGCCATTTTAGGAGGACAATTTGCAGCTTTGGTTCCCCCAGCAGCTCTGCACGAGCCAAGGGGGCGACGGGACAGGGGACCAGGCACCCATCAGGGGCAGACATGGACAGGGGGGTGGCCAGCTCGTCAGGATCTGCAGCAGTGGTGGTCCCCCCAGCAGCTCTGCACGAGCCGAGGGGGGAGGACAGGCGGGCAGCAGGCCTGCGGGCAGCACTTGGAATGGTGGGAAGAGGGACCACAGCAACCAGGCATTCGGCAGTTATAGTGGACAGAAAGGGGACTAAGACACAGGCCGCGGCTGGACGAGCGGGCAGATCAGCAGGATATGCAGTGGGTAGGCGGACGCCACCCGGCGGTTGCCGAAAAGGGTCGCAAGGCAGGAGCGGTGCCCAGGCCAGCCCATTTACACAGGAATCAGGGCGGCAAGGGGCTCAGACTGGAAGTAGAATAGCAGCAGGAGGAAGAGTTGCTTCCATTGGGGGCTTCCATTGGTATCTGAGCAAGAGGAGGAAAGCAGATCCGAGGGGGAAGTGTCGGAGAAGGAGGAGGAGTCCGGACATCCAAAGCCATCAAGGGAGGTCAGCATAGCGGCTGTGGGGAAGGCACCCGGTCAGCCTGATAAGTCAAGTGATAATGTTGCTTTTACCAATGCTTTGCAATGTTTACTGGGGGTAGTGTCTGCTGGGGGGGAGGGGGCAGTCCCTGGGGACTTCTGACCAACTGCGGACTGGGATTGGGCCTGCAGGAGTGGGGTCTGGGGGGCAGATGCAGGAGTTGCTGGAAGGTCTGAGGGTTTTGGTAGGCCGCTTTGGGAAAGGGCAAGCGCAATAACTGGTAAGGGCGCAAGGGGTTACCAGTGATGGGGCAGCTGAGTTGATGGGGGGTGCCCCCCAGGGGGAGGTGGTCACGGTGGCCCCGGGGGCGTCAACTGCCACTACAGCGGTGGTGGAGGTGGACAAGGAGAGTCCTAGCGATAAAGGGTCCACGGAGCCGGCTGCAAGGTCTGGCATTGTGAGGATTGCAGATGCTTCTAAATGCTTTAAGGGCCCATTGGGAGCACACTTGAAACAGGAGGTAAGGGATAAAATTTGCAAAGGGGAATACATGGAAATTTTCTCTCTGTTACCTCTTGAGAAGTTTAACCTGGATCGGGTCAAGCCAGATGACTCTTGGAAAGAGGACGAGGAAAAGAGGAGATACCGGTTAATCCCGCAGACGTTTGCTAATTGTCTGCAATCGTTCATCATTATGGTAAGCGTCATAGGCGAAAAGAACCCCGAGCATTGTTCAACGTTGTTTTGCTATATGGATGCCATCGGGGGGGGGGGGGGGGGGGGCGCATAGGGTGTGTGGAGGTTCTGCTTGGCTGCATTACGACGAGCAGTTCCGCCAACGCAGGGCGGTTCGCCCGCTCTTTGTTGGGACCATAAAGACATTAGCATCTGGATGAGGCTTATGGCAACAGCTAGGGCCCCACCTCAGTTATTTCAGGGGGGGCTGGGGGAACCACTCCTCAGGACTGCTGGCTGGAAAGAAATGGGGAGTGTGCTGGCAATTTAATGAGGGCTCATGCAAGTTCGGGGGAACGTGCAAATTTAAACATGAGTGCTCAGGGTGTGGGGAAGCCCATACACTCGCCAGGTGTTTTAAAAAAGGAAAGCGTGCCAGAGAACCTACTTACAAGAGGGACAACTCCAGTGATGTGGGAAAGGATGCAGCCTTTCCTAAGTAGGTACGAGGATAGGGCTGCTGCAGGTTTGATCATTTCAAGATTTAAACAGGGGTTCCAGATTCCGTGTGCTTTGCAGGTTGTACCCCCGCTGGCAAAAAATTTGAAATCTGCATTGCAACACCCCGAAGGGGTGATGGACAAGTTGTCTAAAGAGGTGGCTTTGGGACGCATGGCAGGGCCATTTGCGATCAATCCGTTATCGGATTTAGTGGTGTCCCCGTTGGGGGTGGCTCCTAAAAAGAAGCTGAATACGTTTTGGTTAATACACCACTTGTCTTTTCCAAAAGGGGGCTTGGGGAATGATTTAATTGACCCCGAGGCCTGTACGGTGTCGTATACATCGTTTGACGCAGCTGTCAGGTGGGTCAGGTGATACGGCCAAGGGGCCTTAATGGCAAAATCAGATATAGAGTCAGCGTTTAGGCTCCTTCCCGTTCACACTGAGAGTTTTCACTTACTGGGTTGTTGCTGGCAAGAACAATTTTATGTGGACAAGTGTTTGCCCATGGGTTGTTCCATAGCCTGTGCTTTTTAGAGTGGGTTGTTAGGGACGTTGCAGGAGTAGACTCCGTCATCCATTATTTGGATGACTATCTTTGTGTGGCCCCCCCTTCTTCGAATGTGTGTGCGATTCTGCTTTCAACATTGCAGCACATTGCGAAGAGGTTCGGAGTGCCCTTGGCAGCTGATAAGACGGAAGGTACACGAACAGAGCTGTGCTTTCTCAGTATTGTGATCGACTCCATGGTTATGGAGTGTAGGTTACCGGAGGAGAAGCTAAGGGACTTGCAGAAGGAGATTAGGGAGATCCATGGTTTAAAAAAGGTTCAGTTGCATACGTTGCAATCATTGTTGGGAAAATTAAACTTTGCCTGCCGGATCATTCCCATGGGCAGGATTTTTTGTCGACGGATGTCGGGCACTACGGAGGGTGTGAAGTCTCCCACGCATTTCATTCGGCTGAACAGGGATCACAGGGAGGATCTGAAGGTATGGTATCAATTCCACTCGGTGTACAATGGCAAGTCGTGTGGATGTCGGGCGAAGTGAGCAATTTCGACATGGAATTGGTTACAGAGGCTGCGGGATCCACGGGATACGGAGCATTTTTCCAAGGGAATTGGAGTGCGGAACCTTGGCCACAGTCGTGGGTGGAGGCAGGTTTCCTTCGGAATTTGGTGCTACTGGAAGTTTTCCCAGTGGTGCTGGCATTGGAATTGTAAGGGGCGGGACTGCCGGAATTTGAAATTGTGTCTGAACTGCGATAATATGGGAGTAGTTCAGGTTATCAATAGCATGTCAGTGTCTTCACAACCTGCCATAAGGCTGATGCGACAGTTGGTGATGCGTTGCTTGCAATTGAACGTTTTTCTCTATGCTGTGCATATACTGGGGGTGGACAACACCTTAGCTGATTCTCTGTCTCGCTTACAGTGGGACAAGTTCAGGGCTCTGGCACCGGCGACGAAGAAGGAAGGAGTGCCTTGCCCGGGCTGGATATGGGAGCTGGCGTTGGAATCGCCGAGGGATGGATCCAGCAAGTGTGTCCACGTGGTTGGCATATTTATAGGTATGGAAGGAATGGTCGGCTTTAGTTCAGGAGGCATGGGTCCAGAAAGACAAGTCCATGGTGAAGTTGTTAGTCCTGTACTTTGTTTCCAGGAACATGGAAGCAGGGAGCTCAATTTCGTCCATAGAAAAGAAGATGGCGGGTTTAGCATTTTGGTTTAAGCTGCAGGGGGAGGTGGATTGGACAAAGGATTTTTGGGTTAATCAGGCAATTAAGGGCTACCGGAAGGAGCATAGGAGTAAAGATACGCAGCGGCCGGTAACATTTGCAAATCTGTTGGCCATATGTGCACAGTTGGAGTCGGTGTGCTCCTCATGCTACGAAGGTTTGCCGTTTTCATCTGCTTTTTCACTGGCTTTTTTCGGGGTGTTCCGCATTGGGTAACTGGTTAGCCCTTCGAAGTATGTGGTAGGTGGGTTATTGGTACTGGATGTTCAAGTGTACGATGATAGGGTATCATTAAGGCTTAGAAAGTGAGAAAGTGTGGTTGTATACATTGCTTGGCTGTGCGGTATGCCCGGTACAGGCAGTGAGGTTGTTCTCAAGGATGAGACCAGGTGGGGGAGGGCCTTTCCTGTTACATGCGGCTGGGTCTCACTTGTCAAAATTCTAATTTGTGTCGGTGTTACGGAAATGTTTGGGGAGATAGGCTTGGATAGTTTTGCACACTCCTTCCGCATTGGGGCGGCCACGGAGGCCGCCAGATGTGGGTTGGAGGAGGCGGCCGTGCGACGGGGAGATGGGAATCTAAGCGATTCTGCACCTATATTCGGCCTCATTTGATTTGAGAATAATTTAAAAAAATATATATATAATTCTTTGTGTTATGAGAAGGTTGGGAGGGGGGGCGTTTCTTGTGTTGACTGATACAGGGATTGGGTCTGACTGAAATCACGTTATTGTTTTTCATTTCAGATGGAGGGCTCCACGCCTCGTCTGGATTCTTGGGCATTCATACGTGTGTTGGGGTGCCAGAAGAGGGGATGCAAGACCAGATGGGAGACAGTTAGGGATCTCCAGAAGAGAGGCGTACATAAGGTGGTTGGGGAGGCCGGGAATGATGTGGGTCAGGGTGGTCCCGGAGGTGGAAAGGTATGCCACCAGACCAGACATGTTAGTCATCCATATGGGTGGTAATGATTTGGGAGTTAGGACGGTCAGGGATCTGATCATGGACGTAAAGTCGGATCTGGTTTACTTGCATTCGGCATTTCCAAATACATTGCTGCTGTGGTCATACATGGTGGCGAGGATGGCATGGCGAATGGCCCGGTCTATGGATAGGCTTAACAAAGCGAGGATAAGGGTTAAAAAGGTGGTGGGGAGGTTTTTGGCCTGGGAAGGGGGCATGGTTATTTGCCATAGAGAATTAGAGACGAACGTTGGTCTCTATTTAAGGAAGGATGGGGTTCACCTCACGGATGTGGGCATTGACCTTTGGTCCATGGGACTTCAGGAAGGGATTCAGGTGGCCCTGCGGGTGTGGAGGGGCCCTCAAGGTTGAGGTTTCATCCTTTCAGGCTGTGGCAGTGTTTGTTTGTTGGTCAGTGACGGTAGCAGTAACAGATGTGGTAAAATGGGTGGGGGGCTCATCGGCAGGGCCGCTGATAGGCCAGTACAACTGGTCCTGCTGTACCAGGCCTGACAGCAGAGGGCCCCGGGCAACCTGAACTGCAAAATTGTATGTATAAAAAAAAGTTTCTCCTCCACCGCCAATACTCTGCAATACATACCACGCCAATACTCTGCAATACATACCCCGCCAATACTCTGCAATACATACCCCATCAATTGTTTCAAGGCGGGGTCTGGGGAGGGGCAATGGGTGGGGCCAGGGGTGGGGCTGAAGGAGGGACCAGGGGTGGGGCCAGGGTGGAGCTGAAGGGCGCCCCATCAGGTAGGCTGTACGGGGCCCCATGATTTCTATCAGCGGCCCTGCTCATCGGTAATATGGCCCCTCCAGTGTATTACATCAAAAGGTTGATGAATACTGGTTTGGTTGCACTGCGCGAAAAGGGGTTGTCTCCGAGCGGTACAGCTGGATGCCTATGATGTTTGGTAAAAGGTCCCGCAGTATACTGGTGATAAAAGGAGGTAGCTCCGTCACTGACCAATAAATTGGGGTTAAAACATGTTGTTTCTCTGTGGTTTATATATGTTGTTTATATTTAAGGTTAATTTGGAGTTTTACTTCAGACTGTTTAATAAAGGCTGTTATGGCCATTATACTCCATAAGAACGGTGTGGTCTTTCATTCAAGGTAAAAGGGGGAAGGGAGTATAAAGGGTCTGTAACAGAAAAGTGTGGCATATCTGGGGCTACACTGGTCATGAATGCCTCTGCAAGACTCATCCACCTTACCAACCATTCAGTGTCCTCCACCCCTCTCTGCCAATCCCTCCACTGGCTTCCACTCACCCAACGCATAAAATTCAAAGTACTAACAATATTTTACAAAGCCATCCATAACTCTGCCCCCCAGATACATCATTAACCTAGTCCCAAAATACCAACCAAACCGCCCTCTTTGGTCCTCCCAAGACCTCCTGCTCTCTAGCTCCCTTGTCACCTCCTCCCATGCTCACCTCCAAGATTTCTCCAGAGCTTCTCCCATCCTTTGGAACTCCCTACCCCAATCTGTCCGACTGTCCCCTAATCTATCCATCTTTCGACGATCCCTGAAAACCCTTCTCTTTAACCACTAGAGATCCGCGCTATAGCCAAATGACGGCTACAGCGCGGACCTGTTTTGCCGGGACGACATCAATAGAGGGGCGCACACGGCGCGCTCTGTGATCAGCGAGTCTATGAGACTCGCCTGATCACGGATCCGAGCAAGGGGTCGATCCCAACCCCTTACCACGTGATCAGCTGTCAGCCAATGACAGCTGATCATGTGACAAAACAGAGCGAGAAACAGAGAAAAAAAAAAGCCGATCACCGGCGGCTGTGATCGGGACATCAGTCCCGATCACGGCCAGCGTATCAGTGCCCACCTGCCCCCTGCCAGTAACCTCCAGATAATTAAAAAATGCCACCCAGCAGTGCCACCCATCAGTGCCCATAGTGCCACCCAGCAGTGCCATACATCAGTGCCCACAGTGCCACCTATCAGTGCCCACAGTGCCACCTATCAGTGCCCACAGTGCCACCTATCAGTGCCCACAATCTGCCTCAACAACAGCTCAGTGCCACATATCCGTGCCCATCAGTGTCATCTACCAGTGCCCATCAGTGCCCAGCAGTGCCACCTATCAGAGCCACCTATCAGTGCCACCTATCAGTCCCATCTATTAGTGGTACCGATCAGTGCCCCTTAGTGCCACCCATCCGTGCCACCTATCAGTGCCCATCTTTGCCCATCAGTGCCACCTTATCTGTGCCCATCAGTACTGCCTTATCTGTGCCTATCAGTGCCACCTTATCTGTGCCTATTAGTGTCACCTTAACTGTGCCTATCAGTGCCCACCAGTGCCGCCTCATCAGCGCATTTCAATGAAGGAGAAAAATTACTTGTTTGCAAAATTTTATAACTATTAAACATGATTTTTATTTTTTATTTTTTTGCATTTTTTTTTGTTTGTTTAGCAAAAAATAAAACTCCCAGAAAACTTCCGGTTCCGGCGCCACATGAGGAGGAGGTAAGCGGACTCTGCTCCCGCCGCATACCCCCTGTTAACCCGCTACAAGGCAGCTAATCGCCTCGGGGATCCCTCCTGCTGCTAGGGGAAGGTGAAGAGCCTTGGATGGATCACTTTGTGGAGCGGTCCGGGAACCGATCGCTGGCCGCAGCGATGCCCGCGTCGGCGGACGCGGCCGAATCCTCAGGCAATATGGCGCCGATGCAAGGCCTTGCTGAGCCATCGCTCACAGCAGCTCTGCTCCCTGGCGCGGAGGCGCCTCCCTCGGCAGACATAGCCCAGGCTGTGGTAGCCTTGTTAACCCCTACACTAACTGCCTCCATAGACTCTGCTATTCAAAAGGCTATGGAACAATACAGGAACGAACTGCAGGCCCAGGCACAGCGCTTAACACAGGCAGAGGAACGGATCTCCCTCATGGAAGATGACACCACTGCTCAAGCTGCTGCTCTAGCTCGCCTCACACGTACCACCAGAGACCTGTGGATCAAATTAGATGATTTTGAGAACAGGGCAAGAAGGAACAACCTGAGAATAGTGGGTTTGCCTGAATCAGTAACTGCGGGACAGCTCATGGACCTCTGTATGATTACTATCCCTGCTAGACTGGGCCTCACTACCCCCTGTGTGGTGGAACGTGCACATCGCCTGGGACAGCTCTCTGAACAGCGCAGCAAACCTAGAGCGGTCATAGCTAGATACTTGAACTATGCAGACAAGCATGCTATCCTGCAAAAGTTCCGCTCTCAACGCACCCTCACGATTGACGGCGTTAATTTACTTCTATTTGCCGATTATTCTGCTGAAGTCATGCGACTGCGTAAAGAATTTTCACCAATCTGTGCCTCTCTCGTCAAGAACCATATTAAGTTTACTTTGGCCTATCCGGCAATACTACATGTTACTCTTCCTAATGGCACTCGCCGCACCTTCAACACACCCTCTGAGGCGGAACGTTTCACTAATTACCCTGCAGACATGGATACCACCCGAGACCCCTCGATGGGGAGTCCCTCTGCCGATCCTGCTGCTGCCCCCCAGGCCATTACTGATCATCAGCTGAGCCCCTCCAAGCCACCATACAAGAGAAGTCGCTCCACTACTCAGCGCCCGCGCTCTGAGATCCGCTGAATCTGTCTTTGGACTCATCCTGACTATACGCCTGGATAAGGGTACTGTTTGAAGTGTTTTCACTTATTGGTACTCGCAGCCAATACACTTGCTGTGGGGTCCTCCGTGAGTTGGTTACCAATGGTATGGTGCTTGCCTATGTTTAATCTGTTTGATATACTATGTTCCCCATTTGTTTGTTTACAACTGGGTCTATTACCCATGTTTTTAGCACTTGTCTATGATATCTAGTATTAATTAGGGGTGTTAGCCTGCCTATTTCACCTACACGGTTGATTATCCTATACTTCTCATACAGCATTCAGGCTGTTCATCTACAACTTTGGGGTTAACCCCCCCTTCCCTACCCCCAAATCCTCCCCCACTTCCCAGCCCGAGATACTGCTGGTTATTCTCGCCCTTCCCTTATCCTTCCCCCTACCCTCATCCCCCCCCGGGGATCATTTTCGGCCTATCCCAGGGGGCTATTGCGCCCACTGGGAGCCGTCTACCTTAGATGCAACCCGTGTGGAAAAAGGTGAAGTGGGCTATGGCTATTCTATGGTGGATACACCTACTATGTTTGGTTACATTCCGTACTGTATGGATCTGTCCAACTTTTTTCTTTTTCTTTTTCTTTTCTTTTCTCTTTCCTGTTACGGCTTTTCTTTTCTCTCTCCCTTCTGCTTATTCACGGACACCCTTGGGGGTCTCCCTACATATGCGCACTCCTGGGATCATTTTTGTCTGTCTCACTGTTGGATTACATTCTCCTCGACCTGATATTACCTCACCCGATGGCCCCTATGGCTGATGCCTCTAACGACCGACTGAATGTAATATCGTGGAATGTTAAAGGCCTGCGTTCACCCTCCAAACGCATGAAAGTCCTCCGTCATCTGAAGCGGTTGAAGACAGATGTGGCGCTCTTACAAGAGACCCACCTGACTGACGGAGATCTTTCACGCCTTCGTAAATTGTGGGTTGGCGAAGTTTTGGGTTCCCCGGCCGTGGGTCGCAAGGCGGGGGTGATTATTCTGCTTCATAAACAGCTGCAGTATACCACCCGTAATGTCCGTGTGGACTCGGGGGGTCGTATGATCACCTTGCACCTGACCCTAGCTTCTAAAGACATTGCTATAACTAATGTATATGCGCCCAACTCCCCCGACTTGTCGTTCTTCAGTGAGCTGGGAGCCTGGATCTCCCAGGTGTCTGAGCCACACCACCTGATAGGGGGGGACTTTAACTCGGTTATGTGTCCCTCTGAGGATAGGACTTACAATAACCCCCGTGGCCCTACACCTTTAACTCAGACTAGTAATGACACCACCCCCCTTGCCCGGACGTTCTCATCACAAAATTTCACCGATGTATGGAGACTGTCCCATCCAACGGAGCGTGAATTCACGTTCTATTCACCCCCCCACAAGACGTTTTCGCGACTTGACTATGTCTTTGTGTCCCCTGCACTCTTGCCGCTGGTGAGTGATTCTGACATCAAGGACATGGCCATTTCCGATCACAGCCCTGTAACGGTTAGCTTGTTAAATGTTAAGCCTTCCTCTTCCTCGCCTATATGGCGTTTCCCCTCCTATCTGGCAAATAATGAGGATTTTAAGCACATGTTACTCACTAGTTGGACCGAATATACAGAAACGAACGGCGAACATATCGCCACTCCAAATCTCTTCTGGGAGGCGGGTAAAGCCTTCCTCCGAGGCAAGATTATGGCTTATGTGACACAATACAAGAAGCACTCAAAGCAACACTATATTCAAGCTAGTGAAAAGCTTCGCTCCATGCACCTTGAGCTCCAACATAATCGCACCCAGGCTACTGTCAGGGCATGGCAGCTAGCCAAGCAAGATTTTGATCTCTGGGCGGAAAGGCAGGAGCAGATTGCCTCCTCCTTTCTGTCCATGCGCCTCCACAAACATGGCAACAAGGCGGGTAAGCTTTTAGCTCGGCTATGTGCAGGCTTTAAAAGGCCGGCTCATATCCATGCCTTGAAGCACCCTGATGGATCCATCGCTACCTCCTCTAAATTGATTAGCCAACTACTAACTGACTACTACTCTTCCCTATATGCAGAGGACCCCATTGACCATTCCATCGCTGACCAGGTGCTCTCGAGGGTGAGTTTGCCACAATTGACTGGACCTCAATTAGAAGCCATAAACGCCCCTGTTACCCTGGACGACATTCGGTCTACAATAAAATTGATGTCCCCTTCTAAAGCACCTGGACCCGATGGCTATTCGGCCGAATTTTATAAACTTACCCGAGATTTTATACCGGCCACTCTATCAAAAGTTTTTACAGCCCTATGGGACGGTGGTTCCTACCCCCCAACGGGTTCTCAGGCTTACATCAAGTTGATCCCCAAACCGGGCAAAGACCCCTTATGCCCAGGTTCGTATAGGCCCATTTCTCTTATAAATGTAGATGTTAAAATAATGTCCAAAATTATAGCTTCTCGCTTGGCTACCATCCTTCCTACCCTTCTGCACCCGGCCCAATCAGGGTTCACTACTGGCAGGTCCGCAACATTGAATATCCGCAAGGTACTTCTGGCACTGGAAAAAGCGAAATTGTACCCAGGACAGGATTTAGCCATCATTTCTATTGACGCCGAAAAGGCATTTGATAATATTAATTTTGCCTGGCTATTTAAGGTACTGCAAGCCTTTGGCTTTTCGGGTCCAGTCACTCACTTCCTCTACCAGATGTACAATGCCCCGACTGCCAGATTAGTTACTCCGGACTTTGTCTCGCCCGCCATCTCTCTCACCAAAGGGACAAGACAAGGATGTCCCTTGTCCCCCCTGTTGTTCAACCTAGCGATTGAACCTTTATCTAGGCTATTAAACTCCCCGGACGGTATCAGCGGTATTATGGTTGGAGATCAAAACCTTCAATCTGCGCTTTTCGCGGATGACATTTTACTTTTTTCGTCGAATCCCCCGGCCGACTTTGTTAAACTCCGTGACCTATTCGCAGAATATCGCCTTTGTTCGGGATTTAGAATCAATTTTGGCAAAAGTGAAATCTTATCCTTAAATTTGCGAACGGCCAGCTCCTGGCAATCTTCCTCGCCTTTTGCAATGGCACAACACCACATAACCTACCTGGGAGTGCGCATAGGTCGAGAACCCTCTTCCCTTTATACCCTCAATTACCCACCCTTGATTTCTAAGATTGTACGGGAATTGGAGGCTTGGGCAGGACTGCCGTTGTCACTCTTTGGAAGATGTCATCTCTTCAAAATGGTTTCCTTTGCGAGGCTGCTCTATCCAATGCAAACCATCCCACTCCTCCTTAAACACTCTGATGTGCAGAAATTACATAAAGCTTTATCCGCTTTTCTCTGGGCCAATAAAAAGCCACGCATTGCCCTTCAAAAGTTGTGTCTTCCGAAGCCTGACGGAGGTGCGGGACTGCCCAATCTCCGTTTCTATAATCTTTCATGCCTCCTGAGACAGGGCCTTGACTGGATAGCGGGCAAATCAAGATATTCCAATCATCATCTCGAGAAGGCGCTGGTACATCCTTACACGCTCTCAGCGATCCTTCACTCCAACGTTCACGCTTTGCCTCCTCATCTTAAATGCAACATCCTTATTCGGGACACTGTGGTGGCTTGGAGGGAGGTCAGGAAGCTCTTGGGCTTACCCACGAATATTTCAGCGCATCTACCTATTCAAGGCAATCCCATGTTTCCGCCTTCTACCATTCATTCAGCTTTTGCTCAATGGGAACAGCGGGGTCTACTCACAGTGGCATCCCTTTACGAGCAGGGACGAGGAACACTTAAATCTTTTCGAACTTTATCTCAGGAATTCTCACTACCCTCTCATCACTCGTTTTATCATCATCAAATGCTGAGCTACCTGAAGTCCATTGGAGGTCTACGTCAAGACTGCCTCCGCAAGTCACATTTGGACACTGTGCTTAGACAGGGCGATTATTCCATCTCGACCCTTTACTCTCACCTAATCAACTACCAGGCGGAAAAGTACCACATTGTCCCCTTCAAACAATGGGCCTCTGTATTTCATGATGCTACCTTGCCGGAAAGGATCCTGAAGGGATACAGACTTATTTCCAAACTGGTTATCTCAGAAAAGTGGAGGGAAACTCAATTTAAGATCACCCATAGAGCCTACTACCCGTTCCGTACTACAACTAAGGAGCCCTCGGAAGCCAAATGCCCCTGGTGCTCTCATGATCGCCCTACCCTACTACACCGTTTCTGGGACTGCACCTTTATATCAACATTTTGGGACTCAGTCTTGGACTATATCCACCTTGTTACCGGGACACAGGTACCCAAAGACCCGTTGATCTGCCTGTTTAGCTGCGACCCCCTACCCGAGTCGCTAGCCTCTCCAAGTCCAATCACCCTCTCGCATTGGTCCCACCTATGCCTCCTGGCGGCTCGCAGAACTGTTATGAACTACTGGATTTCCACAACCCCACCAAGTCTAACTGGGGTTCAACAGACCCTCCTTTCGCTGTTCCACATAGAACGGCTTGATGTTATATCCTCCCATTTTGTTTCCACTCCCCGCTTCTTTACCAGATGGAGGGCTTATATCGAGCAATCCTTTACCTCAGAGGAAATTAATAGTATCATTTCCCCCTTTCGCTATACAAGCTGGTACTTACAACGAGACATAGGCAATGCATTGGGGAAACTCAAGCTGACATCACCCCCGGACAATTTGTCTCCCTCACAAGAGTCCGCTCTCCTACTGGCTCTACTACCGCTGGACAGGTCTGACCCTACCGCTTCTGCAATGGAGGTACTACATCCCTCGGCCCACCCTTCTACATCTCTATAATTCTTATTGGACTTGGGCTCCTGTCTATGCCAAATGTTACTGTCCTTTTGTGACCCCAAGTGTAGGGGATTTCTATCTATTTATGTATGTCTAGATGATATTGTTTCTCATCTTTAAGCTCTATTGTGATACCATACTGCAGCTAGATTAAGTTGTGATCCTTGTCTCCCAGGGTGCTATTCCCTATCCCCCTATCTCCTTCTCCCTCCCTCTACCCGCCCTCCCTCCCCCCTCTCCTTTAACTTCTCTCTCTTTCTTTTCCGCTTCCTTCTCTCAACTTCCTTTTCCATTCTCTTCTCTCTTGCAGCTTCAAACTGCCTACTATTTTGGCCCTTGGGGTCGATGGAGTGTTATACTGTCAGGCTAGGTGCAGATAACAAGTAACAGTTCAGGTGTGCTGATTATACAAAGAGTTCAAAGCACATACCATGAGCAGGTCTAAGCAGAGCAGGTCAGCTGGGACTTGTAGTACACCGCTGCAGACGAAGGTAGGTGATTGCTGGACCTTGTAGTTCACTGCTGTAGATGAGGGTAGATGAGTGCTGGACCTTGTAGTTCACTGTTGTAGATGAGGATAGATGATTGCTGGACCTTGTGGTTCACTGCTGCAGATGTGGGTACTAGTAGAATCAGGCAAAGCGTAGTCTAGGCAAGCTGGGTCATACACAGGTAGATCAGAATCCAAACGGTACAGAATCAGAAGCAAGCAAGGAAGGTCAAACAAGCCGGGTCAAACAAGAAAGTCACAGAGCAAATATCAGCTGGATCAAACACAAGTGAACTCTAACACGAGCGCTGACTGAATGCTGATACAGGTGATTTAAACGTGAGCTGGCCAATCACTGTTGTTTCCCAGACACAGGCTGTGTCAGGTGAGTTGTGCTGGGTCCTAAAGGGATTCTAGTACTGACAGTACCCCCCCTTTCTCGAGGGGTTGCTCCTGCACCCCCAGGCTTACTTGGATAACGGAGATGGAACTTCTTCTTAAGTCGATCAGCATGAAGATCACGAGCTGGTACCCAAGATCGATCCTCTGGGCCAAACCCTTTCCAATGAACAAGATATTGTAAGGAATTGCGCACTCGTCTGGAATCAAGAATAAATGCCACTTCATATTCTTGACTGTCCAACACATCCACAGGTTCTGGTTCATTTACTAGGAGGCTGGAATGAACAGGTTTCAACAATGAAACATGAAAGACATTTGGAATGCGCATGGATGGGGGCAGTTTTAATCTGTAGGACACAGGATTAACAATCTCCGAGATTTCATAAGGCCCGATGAATTTTGGGCCAAGCTTTTTAGATGGAACATGCAGGGACAGATTCCGAGATGATAACCACACTTTGTCACCAACTTTATATTCTGGTGCCTTTGAGCGCTTCTTGTCAGCAGTTTTCTTAAAAGCCTGCACAGAGCGGGAAATAGCATGATTTACATCGGACCAGATTTTGGAGAAATGTTCAATCGTGGTGTTGGCATCTGGAACATCAGAGGGCGGAAGATCAAAGGAGCACACACGAGGATGCAACCCGTAAACACAAAAGAAAGGAGAGGTCCCTGTAGATGTGCTGGCACAATTATTAAAGGCAAACTCTGCCCATGGAAGGATGTTGACCCACTCCACCTCATCTTTGGCCATCAGACAACGTACCATCTTCTCTAGAGTCTGATTAGTCCTTTCTGTTTGGCCATTAGTCTCAGGATGATATGCTGAAGAATATGATAATTTAATCCCCAGCTGAGAGCAAAGGGCCTTCCAAAACTGAGCTATAAACTGAGAGCCACGGTCAGAGACAATGTTAACTGGTGCCCCATGGAGCCTGAAAATGTGCTTAATGAATAAAGATGCCAGTTCTTTAGCAGATGGAAGCTTCGGAAGCGGAACAAAGTGGGCCATTTTACTGAACCTGTCTACCACCACCCAGATCGTGGAACATCCCTGGGACAGAGGCAAGTCTGTGATAAAGTCCATAGATAAATGGGTCCAGGGACAGGTAGGTATTGGTAGAGGACGAAGGAGACCGGGGGGCTTAGAGGTACTGCTCTTGCTTCTGGCGCAAACTTCACAGGCCTGGACGAAGGCTAACACATCCTGCCTAAGCGATGGCCACCAGAGGTTGCGAGAGACAATCTCAAAAGTTTGTCTAAACCCTGGATGTGCTGCAGGTTTTGATGCATGTACTTGTTGCAATACCTGCAAACGAAGAGCCAGGGGCACAAAGAGCATACCAGGGGGAGTGGAGGGAGGGGCTTCAGCCTGTGCTGGTAACAAGGCCTCAGAGATGTCAGTCTGGGTAAAAGCCAAAATCCTATCCTCAGAGATAATGGGTTGAGGAGGAAGCGGAGGAGGAGACTGATAAAAAACTGCGAGACAAGGCATCGGCCTTAATGTTTTTTGGACCTGGTAAATAAGAAATTGTAAAGTCAAATCTGGAGAAGAACAATGACCACCTGGCTTGACGCGAGTTCAGTCTTTTAGCAGAACGGATATATTCAAGGTTTTTGTGGTCAGTCAGAACTATGAATGGATAGCGAGCTCCCTCCAGCCAATGTCTCCATTCCTCTAAAGCTAGCTTTATGGCTAAAAGTTCTCTGTTGCCTATATCGTAATTGCGTTCTGCTGGGGAATATTTACGGGACAAGAAGGCACAAGGGTGGATGGCAGCACTTACAGGATCTTTTTGTGACAAAAGCGCCCCCACTCCTACTTCAGATGCATCTACCTCTACAATAAAAGGTAGCTCAGGAACAGGATGGCGTAGAATTGGTGCAGAGGTAAAGGCTTTCTTTAACTGAGTGAAGGCTGCCTGGGCTTCAGTAGTCCATTTAAATGTACTAGGAGTCTTCCTGGTGAGAGAGGTGATGGGATGTGCAATGGTGGCAAAGTTCTTAATGAATTTTCGATAGAAATTTGCAAAGCCCAGGAAGCGTTGAACTGCCTTCAGGTCTGAAGGTGGTGCCCAGTCTAGAATGGCTTGAACCTTGGCTGGGTCCATGGTGAGGCCTGTGTCAGAAATTAGATAACCCAGGAAAGGTACTTGTTTAACATGGAAAAGACATTTTTCAGGCTTTACAAAAAGGGAGTGAGTCTTTAGTCGGGCTAATACCGAGCAGACATGCTTCTGATGTGTTTCAAGATTGGGAGAGTAAATCAAAATATCGTCTAAACAAACAAGCATGAAGCGACCCATCATGTCACGGAAAATGTCATTCATGAAGTTCTGAAAGACGGCTGGTGCATTCCTGAGGCCGAAAGGCATGACAAGACATTCGTAATGACCATCCTTGGTGTTAAAGGCCGTCTTCCATTCATCGCCTGCACGGATTCGCACCAGATTATAGGCTCCCCTTAAATCCAGTTTGGAGAAGATTTTGGCTCCCTGGATTTGAGAGAACAACTCTGTGATGAGAGGGAGAGGATACCGATTGGGAATGGTTATTTTATTTAGGCCTCTGTAATCAACACAAAGTCGCAGTCCTCCATCCTTCTTCGGGACAAAGAAGCATCCTGCTCCTGCGGGAGAAGTGGAGGGACGGATGAAACCCTTAGCTAGGTTTTCCTGGATGTATTCTTGCAAAGCAAGATTCTCTGGTTCAGACAGTGGAAAGACTCTCCCTCGAGGAGGTGTAGTGTCAGGCAAGAGGTCAATGGGACAATCATAACTGCGATGAGGAGGTAAAGTGTCAGCAATTCCTTTAGAAAACACATCCCGAAAGTCCTTATAACAAAGTGGAATCTGTTCTATTCCCACTTGACAGGTATCAAGTCGAACAGGGTGCTGGATGCAGCTCTTTTTACACTGATTGGACCAAGCCAGAATATCTCTTGTTGGCCAGTCAATTACAGGATTGTGCTTCTGAAGCCAAGGAAGGCCTAGGATCAAAGGAGTGGATGGAGAGTCAATGACAAGACAAGAAATCTTCTCCCAATGCAAAGCCCCTAATTGTAACTGGAAAGGGTTGGTGGATTGGAGCACTAGGTCTTGTGAGAGAGGCCGATTATCCACAGAGATCAGGCGGACTGGACAATCTAGAGCATGAGTTTCCAGGGACAAAGAGGTGATCAGAGTTTTATCAATAAAATTCTCAGCTGCTCCAGAATCCACCAAGGCCAGCAGTTCATGAGCCCCTGTCCCAAAGTGAATGACAGCGGGTAAAAGTATACGATTGTCCCCCTGGGGAGATGAGAGTAGACCTAAGGTGACCTCCCCGCAATCACCTAGGTCCTGGCGTTTCCCGGACGTGTAGGGCACGAACGGAGCATATGACCCTTGAGGCCACAGTATAAGCAGAGTCCCATATTACGCCTGCGTTTGTGTTCCTGGGCCGATAACCGGGTGGAGCCTAACTGCATAGGTTCTTCCTCAGATTTGGCACTGGAGATGGAATAATCAGGTGGTAAGGAAGGTATACAGTTTGCTACAGCCATCGTTTGTTCTCGCCTCCTCTCTCGCTGGCGGCGGTCAATTCTAATAGCTAGACACATAGCCTCCTCCAGTGAGGCTGGATAGGAGAAGTTGACCAGAGCGTCTTTAATCGCATCTGAAAGGCCAATTCTAAACTGGCTGCGGAGAGCTGCATCATTCCAGCCAGATTCCGGGGCCCACCTGCGAAACTCTGAGCAATACATTTCAGCTGTGGTAGTTCCTTGTTTTAAGTTACGCAGGGTCGATTCTGCAGTAGCAGCACGATCTGGATCATCATATAGCAACCCAAGGGCTTCAAAGAAGGCATCTACTGTTAGTAAGGCTGGATGGTTAGGTTCCAGGTTAAAGGCCCAAGCCTGGGGGTCACCCTGTAGTAGAGAGATAATGATTTGAACCCTCTGAGTTTCAGGGCCAGACGAGGATGGCCTCAACTTGAAATATAATTTGCAGCTGTTTTTAAAGTTGCAAAACGCTTTACGGTCACCAGAAAACCGGTCGGGCAAAGGAATTTTTGGTTCAGATGGAGTTTTAGTAATGGTGGTAGTAGAAGGAGATTGCACCTTGGTGAGCTCTGTGGCCATTTCCTGAACTTGATGCGATAAACGGCAAAGTTCTTGTGTAAACAACTGAGCCTGTTCAGGATTCATGATAGGTTTCCCTTTATGTATTGGCTCGTGTTAATGTCAGGCTAGGTGCAGATAACAAGTAACAGTTCAGGTGTGCTGATTATACAAAGAGTTCAAAGCACATACCATGAGCAGGTCTAAGCAGAGCAGGTCACCTGGGACTTGTAGTACACCGCTGCAGACGAAGGTAGGTGATTGCTGGACCTTGTAGTTCACTGCTGTAGATGAGGGTAGATGAGTGCTGGACCTTGTAGTTCACTGTTGTAGATGAGGATAGATGATTGCTGGACCTTGTGGTTCACTGCTGCAGATGTGGGTACTAGTAGAATCAGGCAAAGCGTAGTCTAGGCAAGCTGGGTCATACACAGGTAGATCAGAATCCAAACGGTACAGAATCAGAAGCGAGCAAGGAGGATCAAACAAGCCGGGTCAAACAAGAAAGTCACAGAGCAAATATCAGCTGGATCAAACACGAGTGAACTCTAACACGAGCGCTGACTGAATGCTGATACAGGTGATTTAAACGTGAGCTGGCCAATCACTGTTGTTTCCCAGACACAGGCTGTGTCAGGTGAGTTGTGCTGGGTCCTAAAGGGATTCTAGTACTGACATATACTCCCTCTCTTTTGTACTGATTTAATATTTCTTGTTTTTAATGCTTCTGAAAGATACTGTCTACCTCGACTGTCGTTTAATTGTTTAAGTTTGTCTTTTTGCTCAATAAAAATATATTTAAAAAAAAACAAAAAAAAAAACTCCCAACTGTAATTGAATACCACCAAAAGAAAGCTCTATTTGTGGGAAAAAAATGATAAAAATGTCATTTGGGTACAGTGTTGTATGACCGCGCAATTGTCATTCAAAGTGCATCAGCGCTGAAAGCTGAAAATTGGTCTGGGCAGGAGGGGGGTTTAAGTGCCCAGTAAGCAAGTGGTTAAAGCAAAGTGATACAGAGCATCTGGAAAGTATTCACAACGCTTCACTTTTTCCACATTTTGTTATGTTACAGCCTTATTCCAAAATGGATTAAATTTTCCTCAAAAGCAATCCCCCATAATGACAACATGAAAGAAATTTGTTTGAAATCTTTGACAATTTAATAAAGATAAAAAACAAAAAAAATTCTCAAGTATAGCCTTTGCCATGACAATCAAAATTGAGCTCGGATGCATCCTGATTCCACTGATCATCCTTGAGATGTTTCTACAACTTGATTGGAGGCCACCTATAGTAAATTTGGTTGATTGGACATGATTTGGAAAGGCACACACCTGTCTATAGAAGGTCCCACAGCTAACAGTGCATGTCAGAGCACAAACCAAGCCATGAAGTCCAAGGAATTGTCTGTAGACTTCCGAGACAGGATTGTATGGGGGCACACGTATGGGGAAGGGTACAGAAACATTTCTGGAGCATTGAAGGACCCAATGAGCACAGTGGCCTCCATCATCTGTAAATGGAAGAAGTTTAAAACCACCAGGACTCTAGCAAGAGCGGGCCTCCCGGCCAAACTGTGCAATCAAGGGTGAAGGGTCTTAGTCAGGGAGGTGGCCAAGAAACCGATAGTCACTCTGACAGAGCTCCGGCATTACTTGGTGCTGAGAGGAAAACCTTCCAGAAGAACAAACGTCTCTGCAGCACTCCACCAATCACTCCTGTATGGTAGAGTGGCCAGACGGAAGCCACTCCTTAGTAAAAGGCGCATGGCCACCCGTCTGGAGTTTGTCAAAAGACACCCGAAGGACTCTCAGACCATGAGAGACAAAATTCTCTGGTCTGATGAAACAACATTTGAACTCTTTGGCCTGAATGACAATCGTCCTGTCTGGAGGAAACCAGGCGCCACTCATCACCTGGCCAATACCATCCCTACAGTGAAGCATGGCGGTGGCAGCATCATGCTGCGGGGATTTTTTTCAGCAGAAGGAACTGGGAGACTAGTCAGGATTGAGGGAAAGATGAATGTAACGATGTTCAGGAACATCCTTGATGATAACTTGCTCCAGAGCGCTCTGGACCTCAGACTGGGGTGAAGGTTCATCAACGGGACAACGACCCTAAGCACACAGCCAAGATAACAAAGGAGTGGTTTGAGTGATTTAATAGATGGAAACATGAAAAAGTGACTGAAGTTCCCCTTTAACCACTTGCCGACTGCCGCACGCCGATGTACGTCGGCAGAATGGCACGGGCAGGCATAAGGGCTTACATGTACGTCCCTTGCCTCCCGCGGGTCGGGGGCCCGATCGGGCCCCCGCCCGGTGCCTGCGGCGGTCGGTTTTCGTTCGGGAGCGATCCCGGACGAGGGGACGGCCATTCATTCATGGCCACCCCCTCGCGATCGCTCCCGACGAATGGAAATCCCCGGTGACATCACTTCCTCTCCTGTAATGTAAACACAGGAGAGGAAGTGATGTATTCTCTCCTCCGTGTCGGTATTTTTCGTTCCGACACGGAGGAGAGCGGATCGGTGAGTTGCACCAACACACCCCACATACAGTAGAACATGCCAGGCACACTCACACCCCCCCTTTACCCCCCGATCACCCCCCCAATTACCCCTGCCCCCCAGTCACAGTGACACCAATGTCATTTTTTTTTTTTGCATTGGTGTCATTTGTGACTGTAATAACTGTTAGGGCAGTTAGAGTTAGCCCCCTTTAGTTCTAATGTACCCCCCTAACCCCCCCAATAAAGGTTTAACCCCGTGATCACCCCCCGTCGCCAGTGTCACTAAGGCTGGGTTCACATTGCAGCGGTTTATGAGAACGAATGTGATTCGCACCGCACTGCAGTGCAAATCACATCCGATCTCTGTGCGATTCGAGTTCAGCCATTCGCCGCACCCGCCGCACCCTCCGCACCCGCCGCAAATTCGCACGGGACCCTTTTTTTGGCCCAGAGCAGAATCGGATCGCATGGGTGTTCACACCATGCGATCCGAGTTTGCAGATCGCACTGCGATATGCGAACTGATCTGGGGGTGTCAGTAACATTTCACTGACACTCCCAGCAGTTCGCATAGGGCAGTGTGAACTGCCGCCGGGAGGCATGCAATGCGGGAACCCGCCGCGGATTCACGGCGTTTCCGCATCGCTCCAGTGTGAACCCAGCCTAATAAGCGATCGTTTTTCTGATCGCCGTATTAGTGTCACAGGTGACGCTAGTTAGGCAGGTAGGTATTTAGGTTCGCCGCAGCTTTTTATAGCGCCAGGGACCCCCATATACTACCGCATAAAGCCCCCTGATTGCCCCCTAGTTAACCCTTTCACCAGTGATCACCATATAACTGTTACAGGTGACGCTGGTTGGTTAGTTATTTTTTTATAGTTTCAGGGCACCCGCCATTTATTACCTAATAAAGGTTTAACCCCCTGATCACCCGGCGGGTGTCATTTGTGACTGTAATAACTGTTAGGGCAGTTAGGGTTAGCCCCCTTTAGTTCTAAGGTACCCCCCTAACCCCCCCAATAAAGGTTTAACCCCATGATCACCCCCCGTCGCCAGTGTCACTAAGGCTGGGTTCACATTGCAGCGGTTTATGAGAACGGATGTGATTCGCACCGCACTGCAGTGCAAATCACATCCGATCTCTGTGCGATTCGAGTTCAGCTATACAGATAGTATGGCTGAATTCGTGTCGCACCCGCCGCACCCGCCGCAAACTCGCACGGGACCCTTTTTTTGGTCCGCAGCAGAATCGGATCGCATGGGTGTTCACACCATGCGATCCAAGTTTGCAGATCGCACTGCGATATGCGAACTGATCTGGGGGTGTCATTAACATTTCACTGACACTCCCAGCAGTTCGCATAGGGCAGTGTGAACTGCCGCCGGGAGGCATGCGATGCGGGAACCCGCCGCGCATTCGTGGCGTTCCCGCATCGCTCCAGTGTGAACCCAGCCTAATAAGCGATCGTTTTTCTGATAGCTGTATTAGTGTCACAGGTGACGCTAGTTAGGCAGGTAGGTATTTAGGTTCGCCGCAGCTTTTTATAGCGCCAGGGACCCCCATATACTACCGCATAAAGCCCCCTGATTGCCCCCTAGTTAACCCTTTCACCAGTGATCACCATATAACTGTTACAGGTGACGCTGGTTGGTTAGTTATTTTTTTTATAGTTTCAGGGCACCCGCCATTTATTACCTAGTCTCACTAGTGTACCCCTAAATTTAGGGGTGTCTACTTTCTAAAATGGGGTCATTTGGGGGGGGGGGTTTGTGCCATCTTGGCATTTTATGGCCTTCAAAACTGTAACGCCCTTAGAAAGCCTGAAGGCGGTGCTTGGATTTCGGGGCCCCGTACGCGGCTAGGCTCCCAAAAAGTCCCACATATGTGGTATCCCCGTACTCAGGAGAAGCAGCAGAATTTATTTTGGGGTGTCATTTCACATATGTCCATGGCATGCGTGAGCAATATATCATTTAGTGACAACTTTGTGAAAAAAAAAAAAAAAAAAAAAAGTTTGTAATTTTCCCGCAACTTGTGGCAAAATATAAAATATTCCATGGACTCAACATGACTCTCAGCAAATAGCTTGGGGTGTCTACTTTCTAAAATGGGGTCATTTGTGGGGGTTTTGTGCCATCTTGGCATTTTATGGCCTTCAAAACTGTAATAGGTAGTGAGAAGTGAACTCAAAAATTTACGCCCTTAGAAAGCCTGAAGGCGGTGCTTGGTTTTCGGGGCCCCGTACGCGGCTAGGCTCCCAAAAAGTCCCACATATGTGGTATCCCCGTACTCAGGAGAAGCAGCAGAATTTATTTTGGGGTGTCATTTCACATATGCCCATGGCATGCATGAGCAATATATCATTTAGTGACAACTTTGTGAAAAAAAAAAAAAAAGTTTGTAATTTTCCCGCAACTTGTGGCAAAATATAAAATATTCCATGGACTCAACATGCCTCTCAGCAAATAGCTTGGGGTGTCTACTTTCTAAAATGGGGTCATTTGTGGGGGTTTTGTGCCATCTTGGCATTTTATGGCCTTCAAAACTGTAATAGGTAGTGAGGCGTGAAATCAAAAATTTACGCCCTTAGAAAGCCTGAAGGCGGTGCTTGGTTTTCGGGGCCCCGTACGCGGCTAGGCTCCCAAAAAGTCCCACATATGTGGTATCCCCGTACTCAGGAGAAGCAGCAGAATTTATTTTGGGGTGTCATTTCACATACGCCCATAGCATGTGTGAGCAATATATCATTTAGTGACAACTTTGTGTAAAAAAAAAATAAAAAATTTTTTTTTGTCATTATTCAATCGCTTGAGGCAAAAAAATAAAATATTCAATGGGCTCAACATGCCTCTTATCAATTTCCTTAGGGGGTCTACTTTCCAAAATGGGGTCATTTGGGGGGGTTTTGTACTGCCCTGCCATTTTAGCACCTCAAGAAAGGAGATAGGCAGTCGTAAACTAAAAGCTGCGTAAATTCCAGAAAACGTACCTTAGTTTGTAGATGTGACAACTTTTGCGCAAACCAATAAATATACAATTATTGACTTTTTTTTTACCAAAGACATGTGGCTGAATACATTTTGGCCTAAATGTATGACTAAAATTGAGTTTATTGGATTTTTCTAATAACAAAAAGTAGAAAATATCATTTTTTTTCAAAATTTGCGGTCTTTTTACGTTTATATCGCAAAAAATAAAAATCGCAGAGGCAATCAAATACCATCAAAAGAAAGCTCTATTTGTGGGAAGAAAAGGACGCAAATTTTGTTTGGGTACAACATTGCATGACCGCGCAATTACCAGTTAAAGCAGCGCAGTGCCAAAGTGTAAAAAGACCTCTGGTCATTTACCAGCAAAATGGTCCGGTCTGAAAGTGGTTAAAGAAGACGGAGGAGAGGAATGAAACCAAGAAAAGAGGAAGTGGGTGAGATGACGTGAGTGCAATATATGAGATTACCATTGTACGGGTAAATGCAATCACCACACCAGGCTTTTCCTGACACTTTTTGTTTAAATCCGTAATTTTTTTGCGAGAAAATGACTTATAACCCCCAAACATTAAACCATTTTTTTTAAGCAGAGACCCTAGTGAATAAAAATGGCAATTGTTGCAATTTTTTATGTCACGTGGTATTCGCACAGTGGTTTTACAAACACAATTTTTGGGGGAAAAAAAATACACTTTAACCACTTGAGGTCCGGGCAACAACCGAATGACGGGCACAGCGCGGACCTCAATTTCCGGGAGGCCGTCATAGGACGTCCTCCCCTGTTTCACGTTTCCCTGCACGGCGTGGCGGGGAGCACGCTGTGATCACTGAGTCACTGAGACTCGGGTGATCACTGATCTGAGTAAGGGGCCGTTCTCGGACCCTTACCATGTGATCAGCTGTCAGCCAATGACAGCTGATCAGATGATGTAAACAAAAGCTCGGTAATCGTTTTTTTTTTTCTCTTCGCGCTGCCAGAGGAGGAAAAAAAAAAGCCCATCACCGGCTTATGTTAAAGGGACATTAGTCCTGAAGAGGAATGAACACAGGCACCTCATCTGTGCCTATCAGTATCCCCTGCCAGTGCCACCTGTTATTGCCACCTGCCAGTGCCCACAGTGCCATCTATCAAGGCCCACAAGTGTCAACTATCAATGCTCACCAGTGGTGCCAATCAGTGGCACCTAGCGGTGTAAGCTATCAGTGCTCATTATTGTCACCCATCAGTGCTCATCACCGCCACCTATCGGTGGTCATCAGCGTACATAAATGAAGGAGAAAAATGATCATCACCGTCCAGGGTTGGACTGGGACAGAAATTTGGCCCTGGAATTCATCCAGACCGGCCCACTTACATTTTGAGTGTCCCATCAACACTCCCTTACATCAGAGTGTCCCATCAGAACCCACTTACATCAGAGTGTCCCATCACCAGCCCCCTTACAACAGAGTGTCCCATCAGCACCCTCTTACATCAGAGTGTCCCATCAGCACCCCCTTACATCAGAGTGTCCCATCAGCACCCCCTTACAACAGAGTGTCCCATCAGCACCCTCTTACATCAGAGTGTCCCATCAGCACCCCCTTACATCAGAGTGTCCCATCAGCACCCTCTTACATCAGAGTGTCCCATCAGCACCCTCTTACATCAGAGTGTCCCATCAGCACCCCCTTACATCAGAGTGTCCCATCAGCAGCCCCCTTACATCAGAGTGTCCCATCAGCACCCTCTTACATCAGAGTGGCCCACTGAGCCATCGGCCCACCGGGAAACTCCCGGTAGTCCCAATGGCCAGTACATGCCTGTCACCGCCACCTATCGGTGTTCATCAGCGTACATCAATGAAGGAGAAAAATGATCATCACCACCACCTATCGGTGTTCATCAGCGTACATCAATGAAGGAGAAAAATTATCTGTTTGCCAAATTTTATGACAAAATATAAAAAAAAAATAATAATTTTTTAAAATTCTGGATTTTTCAATTTTTTGGACAAAAAAATAAAAACCGCAGAGGTGATCAACTACCACCAAAAGAAAGCTCTATTTGTGGGGGAAAAAATGATAAAAATGTAATTTGGGTACAGTGTTACACGACCGCGCAATTGTTATTCAAAGGGCGTCAGCGCTGAAAGCTGAAAATTGGTCTGGACGGGGGGGGGGGGGGGGGGGGTCAAGTGCCCAGTAAGCAAGTGGTTAATGAATTATTTTAAAAAAAAAAGTACAATATTTACTCCAATATTTTATATATATATATATATATATATATATATATATATATATATATATATATATATATATATATATATATATTGTGGTAGTATGGAATCTCCAATCCTGGGACCGGGTTTTGGGAACAGCCAGCTGTCTGGCTGGATGATTGCACAGGTGGGTCTTGGGCTTAAAACAAAGCCAACACCATGGTTCTGGGCTCCACCCTCCCGAGGAGTCCAGGCGTGCAAGGGAGAAGAAGTGTGCATGTCTGCACAGGTCGGTCTGTCAGAGCAGACAGAGGGTCCAAGCTTGTGGACTGAAAGAGAAGCTGTTAAAGAGTGCTGAGGTACTGGGTGTACAGGAACTCTGTTAAAGAGCCAAGAGGGCTGCAGCAGAAGTCTGAGCAGCAGTGCTGCTAAAGAGAGCCAGGTGGCTTGGTATTTTTGGTTCTACGTACATTATTGCTGTGGAAAGCTGAAACCCCTGTGTGGGCAACTATTTTGTTATCTGACTTTTCTTTCTTTAACCACTTGCTTACTGGGCACTTAAACCCCCCTCAGTCCCAGACCAATTTTCAGCTTTCAGCGCTGATGCCCTTTGAGTGACAATTACGCGGTCATACAACACTGTACCCAAATGAATTTTTTATCATTTTTTTCCCACAAATAGAGCTTTCTTTTGGTGGTATTTAGTTACAGCTCGGAGTTTTATTTTTTGCTAAACAAACAAAAAAAGATGCAAAAAATAAAAAATAAAAAAGCATGTTTTAATAGTTTGTTATAAAATTTTGCAAACGGGTCATTTTTCTCCTTCATTGAAGTGCGCTGATTAGGCGGCACTGATGGGCTGCATTGGTGGGCACTGATGGGCTGCATTGGTGGGCACTGATGGGCTGCATTGGTGGGCACTGATGGGCTGCATTGGTGGGCACTGATGGGCTGCATTGGTGGGCACTGATAGGCTGCACTGGTGGGCACTGATAGGCATAGTTAAGGCGGCACTAATAGGCACAGATAAGGCGGCACCGATGGGCACAGATAAGGCGGCACTGATGGGCAAAGATGGGCACAGATAAGATGGCACGGATGGGTGGCACGGATAAGTGGCACGGATGGGTGGCACGGATGGGCACTGATAGGTACCACAGATAGATGGGACTGATGGGCACTGATAGGTGGCACTGATAGGTGGCTCTGATAGGTGGCACTGCTGGGCACTGATGGGCGGCACTGCTGGGCACTGATGGGCGGCACTGATGGGCGGCACTGGGGTGCAGCACCTGAGGCAGATTGTGGGTGGCACTGTGGGTGGCACTGCTGGGTGGCACTGTGGGTGGCACTGTGGGCACTGCTGGGTGGCACTGTGGGCACTATGGGCACTGCTGGGTGGCACTGACAGGGGGGCACTTACTTTATTTCAGGATGGCACTGCGGGTGGCAGGTGGGCACTGGCAGGGGGCAGGTGTCCGTTTAAATTGCTGGCCGTGATCGGGACTGATGTCCCGAACATGGCCGCCGGCGATCGGCTTTTTTTTTTTCTCCTCGCGCTGTCAGCGCGAGGAGGAATACTAGCCGATTACCGGCTCCGTTTTATCACATGATCAGCTGTCATTGGCTGACAGCTGATCACGTGATAAGGGGTCGGGATCGACCCCTTACACGGATCGGTGATCAGGCGAGTCTCACGGACTCGCCGATCACAGAGCGCGCCGCGCGCGCCCCTCAGGGGGCGCGCAGGCCGCTCGTAACCGGGACTACGTCAATAGACGTAGTCCCGAAAATGTGGGTCCGCGCTATTGCCGTCATTTTGCAATAGCGCGGATCCCAAGTGGTTAATAAAAGTGGGCCTACGAGCCCTTAAACGACATCTGGTGTGGATTCAGCTCACTGGTAAGCTCTACCTTTAAGCTAAAATAACCCCCAAATATTACAATATATATATATATATATATATATATATATATATATATATATATATATATATATATATATATATATATATATATATATATATATATATATATATATATATATATATATATATATATATATATATATTTATAATGAGACAGAAAGATGGTGTTATGCCAAGTAAATAGATTCCTAAAATGTTAAGCTCTAAAATTGCGCACACTCGCCACTATACTTCCATCAATATGATTGTATGTGTGTATATATATATATATATATTAGTAGTGGTGGGCTCAGACCCTCCATCTTTCCTTTCCGGTGGTGGTTGCATGTTTTCGTGACCGTATGTGCTTTCAGCGCTTTTGTTACTGTGTACATATTGTAATGTTTTCAATAAATATTTTGAACAAGAAAATTGTGCACGCTTGTGTAATGGCGACAAACCGCGGTGCCTAAGAATCTCCATAGGTGATGCTTTAAATGCCTCTACAGTTTTCTGGGTATCATTGGTATCAGAGGGAGGAATAATGCCCCATCATTGGTGTCAGTGGGAGGAATAGTGCCCCATCATTGGTATCAGTGGGGGGAATAGTGCCCCATCATTGGTATCAGTGGGAGGAATAATGCCCCATCATTGGTGTCAGTGGGAAGAATAGTGCCCCATCATTGGTGTCAGTTGGGGGAATAGTGCCCCATCATTGGTATCAGTGGGAGGGATAGTGCCCTATCATTGGTATCAGTGGGAGGAATAGTGTCCCATCATTGGTGTCAGTGGGAGGAATAGTGCCACATCATTGGTGTCAGTGGGAGGAATAGTGCCACATCATTGGTGTCAGTGGGGGGAATAGTGCCCCATCATTGGTGTCAGTGGGGGGAATAGTGCCACATCATTGGTATCAGTGGGAGGAATAGTGCCCCATCATTGGTGTCAGTGGGAGGAATAGTGCCCCATCATTGGTATCAGTGGGAGGAATAGTGACCCATCATTGGTGTCAGTGGGAGGAATAGTGCCACATCATTGGTATCAGTGGGGGGAATAGTGCCCCATCATTGGTGTCAGTGGGAGGAATAGTGCCCCATCATTGGTGTCAGTGGGAGGAATAGTGCCCCATCATTGGTGTCAGTGGGAGGAATAGTGCCCCATCATTGGTGTCAGTGGGAGGAATAGTGCCCCATCATTGGTGTCAGTGGGAGGAATAGTGCCCCATCATTGGTGTCAGTGGGAGGAATAGTGCCCCATCACCAGGCCAACAAGGAGCAAATAAGAAAAGCTCATTGATTACACTCCCTTTAAGGACACTACACTTTCTTGCCAGGATTCCCACCTCCCTCACTACCCATCAATGATCACATATCTACCTGACTTCATCTCCAGATCTTCAGGTCTCCTCATTGCGCGTTGAGGACAAACCCGATTCCGTGTCCTGCAGAGTCCGTGTCTTCAATATCTGTTCTTCTTATCTGTAGAATTCTAGTAAAAGAAGATGTTGCCCATTTCAGAACATTTTGGTTTTAGGAACTTACAAAAGCGACAGACACACAAAGAGGAAGTGTATGAATTTCTGTAGAAATATTACTGAACCAGATATTTGTACACAGATATATATATATATTACACGGTGTACATCACTCCCCATGGTCTGAACCCATGATAGGACCATTTCCAACATAGGCTCTTTACCATGTGATCAGCAGTGTCCAATTACAGTGTAAACAGGGCAAGCCATTTATCGGCTTTTCCTCCACTCGCGCTGACAGACGTGAGTAGAGGAATGCCAATCCACCAGGGATGCCAATCAGTGCCCATTAGGATGGCACTCTGTGCCCATCAGCGATTGCCTGTCAGTGCATTCTGATCAATGCTGCCTATCAGTGCCACCTAGCAGTGCCATCTATGAGTGCCCATCAGTGCCACCTATCAGCGCTGCTGAGTGCCCATCGGTGCCACCTATCAGTGCCCATAATTGCTGCATATCAGTGCCACCTATTAGTGCCCATCAGGGCTGCATAGCAGTGCCCATCAGTGCTGCATATGACTGCCACCTATCAGTGCCCATCAGTGCTGTTTATCAATGCCACCTATCAGTGTCCATCAGTGCCACCTATCAATGCCCATCAGTGCCCATTAGGATGGCACTCTGTGGCCATCAGTGAATGCCTGTCAGTGCATTCTGATCAATGCTGCCTATCAGTGCCACCTAGCAGTGCCACCTATCAGTGCTGCTTATGAGTGCCCATCGGTGACACCTATCAGTGCTGCTTATGAGTGCCACCTATCAGTGCCCATCAGTGCTGTTTATCAGTGCCACCTATCAGTGTCCATCAGTGCTGTTTATCAGTGCCTCCTATCAATGCCCATCAGTGCCCATTAGGATGGCACTCTGTGCCCATCAGTGAATGCCTGTCAGTGTATTCTGATCAATTCTACCAATCAGTGCCACCTATGAGTGCCACCTATGAGCGCATATCACTGCTACCTATCAGTGTGCATCAGTTCTGCTTATGTGTGCCCATCTGTGCCACCTATCATTGCCCATCAGGGCTTCTTATCAGTGCCACCTATCAGTGCCCATCAGTGAAAGAGCAAACTTATTTGAAAGTTTTGTAAAAGAAACAATTAAGAATTTTTTATTTTTTTTTTCAAAATGCTCGGTCTTTTTTATTTTATTTTAAGAGCAAAAAAATAAAAACCCCAGCGGTGATCCAATTTCATCAAAAAAGGTTCTATTTGCCCCCATGTTGTAAAGCGCCGTGCATACTGTTGGAGCTATATAAATCCTGTATAATAATAACAATAATAATAGTAATAATATCTGCGGGAAAATAAAAAAGACAAAAATGTAGTTTGGGTACAACGTTGCATGGTTGTCATTCAAAATGCAACGGCGCTGAAAATTGGACTGGGCAGGAAGTGGGTGAAAGTGCCCGTGTTCTGTCCAAAAAAAAAAGTCCACCTATCGAATAGTGTCCGCTGAGTACTGCGCTGGCGCAGCGCTTGCGCAGTACGGAGCACGAGGAGATTCGGAAAATCTCCGAAAAGATGAACGGCGCCTGTGCCGTGAGTCCAGGTGCAAGCCCCACATAGGGCTACACACAGTTTGAGGGCCCCTCGCTGGCTCGTCGCGCTTGGGGCACGGCCTTTTTTTTATTATTCTAACTCTGTGTCCACTTGGATGGTGGGGCTTGAACCTGGACTGACGGCGCAGGCGCCGTTCATCTTTGGATGTTTTTCAGAAATCTGCTTGTCATGTGTAGTGCGCACGCGCAGTACACAACGGACACTATCCGACGGGTGGACGGTGTTTGACATGACACTGGTATTGAAGTGGTTAAGGCTGGTTGGTGGTTCTTTGGACAAACTAAATGGGTGTTCAGCCGAGCTGAATCTCTGTCCGCGGCGTAAAGTAATACATTTGGCAATGATAATAATTACTACCACTAAATGTGACAACTTCCCACCTAGGATGGTTGATAGGAAGCCAGCAGCTGCCGACGTTCCTAGCAACCAGTGGCTCCTCCCCGTCTGGTTCATTCAGCTGTCGTCTGGGGATTATTGTCTGATAGGTGAATGTTGTCAGGGCTGCCCCATTCCAAGATGGCTCCTTGTCTGTTTCCTGTGGCTGGATGTGTGACGGACTGGGGTTTATATGGTCACAAAACAGACACCCCCAAAGCAAAGTACATATTCATTCATTTATTTTATTTTAGAGAAATACCGTCCTGCTATTCTATCAATAACCAGTAGATGGCAGAGAAGGTACACAAACAGAGTCTATATAAGGCCACACACCATGTGACCAGAAGTGAAACTACTTCCAGCCATAAAGTCAGTGGTCATATCTCATGCTGTTTGTGTGATTCTTTGCGGGTATGTACTCTAAATTGTTCCTAATCTGTATTGACCGGTGATAGAAAGATTCCTAAACATCTTGAGCAGATGCAGTAAAAGTCTCAGCAGATTTTGTTTTCAATATTTTTATTCAAATTTTCCACAAGAGAAATTAAAATTTCAGTATCTGACATCATAGATACATAGAAGAACAAGAAAACAATAAAGAACAATTCAAATAAAGAGAAGAAGATAGAAAAAAACTGGCAGTACATGTGTGTTGCTGTGAGGGTACTTTAAAGAGTTATTGGATCGCCCCATCCAGACAGTTATCCTGTGTGTCGCTCCATATAGGGGTCAGAGATAGGGATGAGGCGAACACCCCCCCGGTTCGGTTCGCACCAGAACTTTCGAACGGACCCCAAATTCGTACGAACGTTAGAACCCCATTGAAGTCTATGGGACTCGAACATTCAAAATTAAAAGTGTTAATTTTAACGGCTAATATGCAAGATACTGTCCTAAAAAGGGTTTGGGGACCTGGCTCCTGCCCCAGGGGACATGGGTCAATGCAAAAAAAAGTTTTAAAAACGTCCGTTTTGGCGGGAGCACTGATTTTAATGACGATTAAAATGAAAAAAAAAAAAATGAAGTGAAATATTCTATTAAATATGGTGCCTGGGGGGTGTCTGTAGTATGCCTGTGAAGTGCCACGTGTTTCCCGTGTTTAGAACAGTCCCTGCACAAAATGACATTAAACGGAAATAACACCATTTAAAACTGCTTGCGGTTTTAATGTTATATCTGGTTCCTGCAATATGGTTGAAAATCATTGAGAAAAATGGCATGGGTAGCCCTCCCTGCCCATTACCAGCCTATTTGGGTCTTGTACGCATATTAAGGGGAACCCCGTACCCATATTAAAAAAAGGAAATACGTGTGGCCCCCAGGCCCTATATACTCAGAACAGCAGTATACAGGCGGTGCAAACAAGACAGGGACTGCGTAGGTTTGTTGTGTTAAGTTGAATCTGTTTGTAATTTTCAACTGGTACATTTTTAAAGTGTAGCTCCAGTCAAAAAAACTATTTTTAAACTTTTTGGAAAACATAGGGAAGGGTTATCACCCCTGTATAATTTGTTTTGCCGTCAGTCTTTTTCAGAGCACGCAGACAGCACGCACAAGCTCCTAACACTGACTGAGAGCTCTATTATAAAAGATAGATATATCGCTAGATATATAGGTGAATATAGCGGTGTATACTGCGGTCAGGGCACGCAGACAACAACCACTACAGAAGAGCAAGAACGAAAAATCGTCCGATAACGGTCGGTGTATACTGTGTTAAAGGTACACAGAACACCCATTAACTGCTACAGATGCCAACACACTACACAAGGCCGCCACTCTGGCGGCCTTATATAGTGTGGGGCTTGTACTACACAGCCTGAGCTATGATTGGCCACAGGCATCCTGCCTGTGGCCAATCATGGCTCTCCTCGCTGCCGGCGCTGTGATTGGCCAAGCATGCGGGGTCACAGTGCATGCTTGGCCAATCATGAGCCAGCAATGCACTGCACCATCGCAGTGCATTGTGGGCAGTGAGCGCCACACGAATTTGGTGCGAACGGCCCATAACGTTCGGAATTCGTCGAACGGGCGAACAGCCGATGTTCGAGTCGAACGTATGTTCGACTCGAACACGAAGCTCATCCCTAGTCAGAGAGGCAAACAACTGGGCCCCTGATATCCAACCCTCCATTTTGGCTTCAGTGCTATAATAAGCACTAAAGTAATGATAATGGAAGAGATGCTGGCACATTTTCAAGAGCACTCAAATAAAGAAGGGAAAGAAGTAAAGTAACTATAATAGAATGAGGTAAAGGAATAGAAGGCAAGGGAAGAGAAAAAGAGGATGCACTCCAGCTCCGGGGGAACACTCTCCAGCCTCGCACCAAATAAGCCCGTTACCCAGTTACGAGGTCTCTAAATCCAAGGTTCCCACACTCTGTTGAACCAAGCCATTCTATCGGTAAGTATTGCCGATAAGCGTTCATTCACCATTATCCAGGACAATTTTGTTTTAATTAAGTAAAATGGTATTATTGGTGACCTCCACGATTTGGCTATGGAGATCCTCGCTGCCACAAATATAAAAGCTATAAGTTTTCTCATTGGCTTTGATGCCCCCTCTACGGGGCGTCCCAGCAGCGCATGCAGAGGCGATTTGCGGAGGTTCACTCGGGTCAGAGAATATATAAAATTATACGTGCGTATCCAAAACCGTCGCACCTTCGGGCAAGACCACCATGTGTGATACATGGTGCCGTCCGCATTACAGCCCCTAAAGCACCGCGGGGACGCCTCGGGGGCGAAGGTGGCCAGTCGAGCTGGAACCATATACCACCTCATCAGCACCTTATAGTTTGCTTCAATCAAAAAAGTGTTAATAAAAGATTTAGATGCACCTTGTATTATTTTGTTCCACTCTTCCATTTTCAAGGTAGTGTGCATATTCCCTTCCCATTTCTCCATATAAGGCAACTTCTGAGAGGTTGAGAATAAGATGCCGTATACCCTATATATATGACCCGTGAGGTTGTCCTACAGGCAGTTTCCATTGGGGTGCATGTGGTGAGTTCAGATGCGCGACTCAATGACGCCAAAAAGTGAGCTATTTGAGTGTAGCGGTAGAGTTCTGACCTCGGGAGCTGGTACCTTTCTTGTAGGGACATTCACGACAGAGCCCCTCTATGGTCACAGAGGTCAGCTATACGTAGCAAACCTTTGTTGGTCCACCATGATAAGTCTTCCAGGGCGAACATGGGATTATTAAGCAAAGGGGCTAGTGGAACATGCCCAGATCTGAAGGTGTGGGTAGTAGCTAGCCTATCCCACAAATTTAGAGAGAAGGACAAAGTCGGGCACATCGCTTTAGGTCTGTATTTTGCTTTCATCCACATTAAGTGGCTAATCTCCTTTCCTGGAAATTGAGAAGATTCCAACAGCATCCAGAGCGGTCTGGCTTGACGTGTGTGGAACCGAATTAATTGTGAAATTTGTGCCGCCTGGTGGTATTTGAACAAATGCGGCATGCCCAGGCCACCCCTTGCCTTAGGTGTATACATCGTCTGTCTGTTCACCCTGGGTCTTCCGTGCTCCCATATATAATCCAACAGTTTTGTCTGGAACCTCTGGAGCTCTTGCCTATCAATAGAGATCGGTAGGGTCCTGAATAGGTAAAGCACTTTTGGTAAAACTGTCATCTTAATTGAACACAACCTGCCAAACCATGACGGGGGGCTATTCGACCATCGTTTAAGGTCTACAGATATTTTTTTAAATAGTGGAGGAAAATTGTGTTTATACAATGAGGTACGAGTAGGGGTCAGTGTAATACCCAAGTATGGTAAGGTCTTGTCCTGCCATTGAAAGGGAAAGGAGCTCCGTAATGCTTGGACTATATGTGGTTGTAGGGACACATTAAGTGCCTGAGATTTGGAGTGGTTTACCTTTAATCCTGTAAATGTCGTGAAATGTTGCAGTACCCCATGCAAATTAGGGAAAGAGGTGACTGGGGAGGAGAGAAGCAGTAAGATATCGTCTGCGAACAATGCACATTTATGTTCGCATCCGCCGCTTTTAATACCTAGTATGTCTGGGTGTTCATGGATCTTAATGGCCAGTGGCTCCAAAGCTAATATAAACAGGTCCCCCTGCGTATGTGAATGTTTGGTGACTGGCAACCTTTGATCACTAGATTCGCCGTGGGGGTGTCATAGATCAATTTAAGCGTGGTCAAGAAACTTGGTCCGAATCCATATTTTCCTAAAATAAAGAATAAGTAATCCCAGGACAGAGAATCAAACGCTTTATGTAGGTCAAGGGAGACCAGTAGTGCTCCCCTCTGTCCCCCTCCATCCCAACCTGAATTCAATGCAGAGATAAGATCAATGATGCGTCTGGTCTGGTCTGGGGCTTGTCTAGTAGGGACAAACCCCGACTGGTCTGGATGAATATAATGTGCTAAGAACCCATTCAATCGTGTAGCCATTATCTTAGTCATTAATTTGAGGTCCACATTGATTAGAGAAATGGGTCGGTAATTCGTGCAGTCACCATGGTCCTTGTTCGGCTTAGGTATCACATGTATGTAAGCCCTATTCTCGTGTGGAGGTAAGGGGGAACCCCTGCGCAGTTCATTGTAAAAAGAGCAGAGATGAGGAGTCAGAATCTCGCTAAATTTGCGGTAATAGTGTCCCGAGAGACCATCAGGGCCTGGAGATTTTGACGGGTTCAAGGATTTGATGGCCACCGCTATTTCACTCTCTGAAAACTCTGACTCCATCATCTCTGTATGATCTTTAGACAATGTGGGAAGCGGTAGATCCCGTAAGAATGCTCCTGCCTCCTGCACATTAAAATCATTGGGAGAATCATACAGCTTAGAATAGAATGCGTGGAATTCTTTCGTGATAAGCTGAAGGTTTTGGGAGGCGTGGCCATTCTGTAGTCTCAGTTTGGGGGTGCTGGATTAAAAGGTCTAGAGTTAAGTTTCCTAGCCAGTAGGGTATTAGGCTTGTCACCGAGAGAATAGTACCGGTGTCTATTCCATCTAACGTATTTGTCTCTTTTGTCGTGAGGCTCAGATTCAGAGCCAATTGCGCTGAGTCAATCTGGCTCCTAAGGTCTATTTGTGGGTTGTTTTTTTGTGCCTGGGTTATGTCTAATAGCTCCTTCTCTTGCTGTTGGATCACCTGGTCCCGTTCCCGTTTGATTCTAGCAGATAGTTGTATTCGTTTGCCCTGAACAGTGGCCTTATGGGCCGCCCACACTATGGAAGGAGAGGTATCTGCAGAGGGGTTGTCCTGGAAATATTGACGTAAAGTTTTTTTCTATTTCATCAGCAAAAAATGGGTCATTCAGTAAGGACTCGTTTAATCTCCACGCAGTCGAAGGCGGTTTGGCCCATAAGCCTGTTAGGATTACCTGGACCAGAGAGTGGTCGGACCATGCTACAGGGATAATTTTAGACTCCGAGACATGTGGAAACAAAGGGGACAGAGTAACCAAATGATCTATACGGGAGTAAGTTTTGTGCACCGGAGAGTAAAACATATAATCTCTAACAGAGGGGTGTGCATTGCGCCAAATGTCGATGAGGTCATAACTATGTAGTAAGCGTGCTATTTCGCAGCTTTGCTTTGGGGCATGTTTCAGAATAGGCTTCCCTAGGTTAGATCTATCCAAGGTCTGATCCAGGGAAGTGTTGCTATCGCCTCCGAACACCACGTGACCAGCTATATGGGGCATTACCACCTTTAACATTTCCCAGAAGAAAGATAATTGACCCGCATTAGGGGCATAGTAGGAGAGAAAGGTGACAACACTGTCATCTATCTTCCCGACCACCAGAATATATCGACCTTCCCTGTCCTTTATAACATTAGTTGGAGTAAAAGGGACGCGTTTTGCGATACACATAGCCACTCCTCTTCTCTTATCGGGTCCACCAGACAAGTAAACTGTAGGGTATATGGCATTCAAATATTTAGGTCCATGAAAAGTGTGTCTCTTGCAATAGTAAAACGTCCACCCCCATTTTATAGTAGTGATGAAAAGCCTTTGCTCTCTTGGTCGGATAATTCAGGCCCTGTACATTGTGTGTTACTATGGAGTAGATCGGTTGTGGATTATTGGTCATGATGGTTCGGCAGGTTGTACTCACTGTGTTGCTGCTGGAAGAGGTCCTCACAAAGGCTGTCAGGGATTCCCATTCGGACTCAGTCCCAGAACCGGAGTGCATTCAAAGAAAAAGAGGTTTGAGAAAGTAAAGGAAAGAGAAGACATGTTAGGTTAGAAATGTAATTACAAAAGTAGAACTGTGTATTCATTACCACCTCGAGGGTGACAAAGCTAACTAAAGTTGCAGCTAAAAGTAACTTGTACACTGCCTGGCAGTGCACCTACTGGGGCACCAAGTCCCCCTTGTTTGTCGTGAAGTTGTCCCCACTAACAGTGTAGCAACAAGTTCACCACAAGTGGCGTGCACCCTCCTCCGGCCCTGGATACACGTCCATTGAAGGGGTCGGGCCAGGACATCCCCAGATTTAAGGCACAATTAAAAAAGTAGGGAGTATAAAGTAAGATTTCGTTACCATTGAACTATTTGGAAGAGGAAACGAGTAAACTCGGGCAAAGCAGCCCCACGGAAAACAGTAAAACAAAAGGAGCAAAACAAAAACAAAAAAAAGGGGAAAAGGGGGGGGGAAGCAGCAGCCAAGCACGGCCGGATCATCCGGATTCTAGGACCGGGCCACCCACTCCCCCCCCAAAAGCCATCATCACTGTATAATGGAACAGTAACTTCGCACAGTCCAGAGGGGAAAAAAAAAAAGGGAAAAATATAACCTGAAAAGTCACAGGACAGCGTCCGAGTCCCTGAAGCAGATCAAATCCAATCTTGGAAGGGGCCCATCAGGGCCAATTTGTGGTATGGGGGTACCATGTCCAGTTAGGTGACCGATGGAGATTTCCTGGCCCTGGACCTGCCCCGTCGTGACCACAAGGGGGACACCAGTCGACCCTCGTCCATAAGGGTGTTGGGAGCACGAGGCTCCATGGGAAGCAGAACCAGATTCTGGAGCAACATCTCGCCAGACTGGAAATTGGTGAATTAGTGGGTTTTACCCTTGTGGACGAATTTCAATCTGAAAGGAAATGACCATCGATACTTGATGCGGTGATCAATTAGTTGATTCAGAAGCAGTTTCAGTGCTCTCCTCTTGGATCGTCATCAGGGCTAGGTCTGCGAAAATCTGGATCGGGTGTCCTGCCATAGAAATGTCTCCCCTCTGTCTTGCTTCCAGCATTAGCCTTTCTTTGATCCGGTAAAAGTGGGGTTTGACTATCACATCTCGTGGCAGTCCATCCGATCTTGGAGCTGTCAGGGCCCTGTGAACCCTGCCCAGCTCCAGCTGATGGGGGGAGATATCTGGTATCAATTGAGTCATCAGAGCGTGTATCGATTCCTCTAAGTTCACCTCTGTCTCTGGGAGGCCTTGTACCCGAAAGTTGTATCTTCGAGACCTGTTCTCTAGGTCTTCAATCTTTGCGTTCGCTTGGTCAAGTTGGTCCTGGAGAGATGTAATCATTCTAGAGTTCTGGTTCACACGCTTCACTGTGCCATGCATTTTTGACTCAATGGTGTCTAGCCTCTCTCCAATGTTTTGAAAGTCGTTCTTCATGCCTGTAGTAATTATATTGCATGCTTTGGACAGTTCTTGTTGCAACAGGGCAGAGAATCTGGCCAAGAGGACTGTGTCCTCTGAGAATGCGACTACAGGGACGGGGTGCTGGGCAGGCCCGTTACCGTTTTGGCTCAACACAGCTTCAGCCATTTCAGCCATCTGTCTGTCCGTGGAGGAGGCTGGGGAGTCTGTAAACAGTATAGCTTGGTCAGGGGAGTCAGACAAGGGAGACAATTGTGGGTATCTCCTCTGAAGAAAAGAGCTCTTCCTGGGACTGGGAAGAGAAGGGATCCCTGTGGATTTCAGCCTGGGTGATGAGGCTAGAGCGGGGTAGTGTTGTCTGCAGGACTTGTCCCCCTCCTTGTGCTGTGCCGCCCCTCTCCATCCCCTGCATGGCTTGTGGGGAATAGACATAGGTCGGATCGCTGTCTGCCTCTATAGGGTCCAGTGTTACCTGGGGCCGCTGGATGTTAAGTCTGCTGCAGTCTGTGGTCTCCTCTCCCCGCTGCTGCTCAGTCTGAGTCAGACGCTGTTGAGGGGACTGTGAGCTGCCGCTCTGCGTGTCTCTCCTCCCGGGTGCCATCTTGGCCTGCTGTGAGGCCTGTGAGGAGCGGGACTTACGAGGCTGCTGGGGATGCTTCCGTTTGTGCGAACCACTCCCCGCCGCTCTCCGCTGCATCCTCCGCTCGCGGGCCTCTGACTGCAGGTCCGGTGGTGTCCCGGACGTTCCCCGTCGCTGGTTTTAGCTTATAGTGGCTGGAGGTAAGCGGAGCCCGATCAGAGCATGTCCGATCGCGGCGCCGCACGCATGCGCACTTGTCTCAGCAGATTTTATGCTATAGTTTTGCTGTAATTAGAAGTTTAGAACAGCATGTCTGAGAAACAAGTGAAAAGGGCATACGAACAAATGTCTATTATAAGCACTAAACCGTTCTAAATAGGTATATTTAAACCTGATTTATGGAAAATTGCATAGATTTAGAAAGCACATGTTGAAAACTGACATTAAAATGGGTAAAAAAAAAAAAACTATTGTATGTAAAGCTTATGCATTGCTTCAAACAGACAGGCAATGTGCACCATCTGGTGGTTAAAAAAGAGTACTACCGAAATAATGTCTGTATTAAAGCAATGTAAAATAAAGATAATTATCTATAACACTGAATAACAGGAATATATATGTTATTGAAATATGGTAATGTTCGTTGTTGCAACTACGTTTTAAAATACTTTAGTTAAAATCTGTATTATATATTGTTAATGGTTATACACGTGTGACTATAAAAAATATAAAAGATGTATTGTTATGTAAAATTGAAACTACTTCCAGCCATAAAGTCATTGGTCATATCTCATGCTGTTTGTGTGATTCTTTGCAGTCCACGCCAAGCTGATCACCTTATCTCATCGTGTCTACAATCTCTTAATTCACAATTTGAGGCCGGTAACAGATGCGGCTTTCAGTCGGCAGGGAGCAGAGAGATGATATTGGTGTAACTTCTGGCCCACTGTAGAAGTGGCTGGGAGCTACAGGAATGGGAATGGATTGGTGTCCACCTGTCAGGTATGGAGCCTCTCCTATCCCCGCCTTAGAGCCAGTCAGGGAAGGGTGTTGCACAGAACAGGTAATCTTTCCATAGGCTGTCATGGTGTGTCTGAATCATTGTATTGTTAATAGGGATGGCCTTGCGGTTCGCCCAGCGGTCGGTTTGCGGCAAATTTTGCTCGTGCACGATTCGCCAAACCGGCGCACTTCTGGCGCTGTTCGCGCGACGGATATATGCGTTTACACTGTAAAGAACTTTGACCCATGATGACACATCTATCATGGGGTACAGGACAGCCAATTGAGACATTTCAGCACATGGACAATTGGACATTCCCCCTACCTTTATAAATAGACCTGATCTGGCGGCCATTTTACATTCTGTCTTTTGTCAGTGTAGGGAGAGGATGCTGTGTGGAGCAGGGACAGTCAGTTTAATCACTAGCTATTACTATTACGTCCACAAAGGTACTTTTAAGGACTGGTATACTGGTGTACAGTATATAGGGTTGTAATACACCTATAATATACTTTCTTTCAAATATACAAAGGATATTATGGTGCACTGCTGACTGCTGTGCTGCTGAGCTGATTGCTGCCCGATTCTGCAGCTGTCTTTTATCAGTGTAGGGACTGAGGGACAGTTTGGTGTTTGGAGCAGGGACAGTCTGCAAATCACTAGCTACTAGGTCCACAAAGGTCCTTTTAAGGACTGGTATAAAGGAAACAAATTTGGAATGACCTCCAATCATTCTAGGGACTTTATATGAACGTATGGCTCAATAAGGCCAATCGTTCCATCCCTGGGACTTTAAATGAAACTGTGGCCTGGTAAGGTCACCCATTTCCATCCCTTGTCATATAAAAAGAGGGGGGGGGGAGGAAGGAGGTGGGACTTTATATGAAGCATGTGGTTGCAAAAATAATAAGGTGAACATATTGGAATTTTTATTGATTGCCCAAAAATATAACTGAGCATAACAGATGGATACATATAACAATAATATCATAGAAATACAGTAATAAAGTACATCAGGTCATAAATAAGTAGTAGCACATGCTACGGCAAGCAAGAAACCTTCCAAAGTTCACCAAAACGTATATTGGGTTTGAGCAGTAGTATCTAGTAATACTTGCAAGAACTATGAGCTGCTTGGTCCCATGGTGATAAAATATTGAAGGTGAGCTTGGTATTCAATTAATATGGATTGAAAGTATAATATACGGCAGCTCTACGCGTTTCGTGGCTGGGAGGCCACTCATCAGGAGCAAGCACAAGGTGTATCTGTTGGTAAAAAAAAGTTAAGCTTAAATAATATGATATAGGCACATATATATATATATATATATATAAGGATGGGATAAAAAAAACCCCAACCAAATACCTGTTGACTATTCCATAGTTCATGTGGTGATGGTGTGGTACCAGGCACCAAATCCATCCATATGAAAGCACCCCACCGTGGGAGCCGCGGCAGACGACACACCAGAGGCGTATAAAGTCCCCCCCCCCCCTTTTTACAAGGACTGGTATAGGTGTACAGTATATAGGGTTGTACACGTATAATATACTTTCTTTCAAATATAGAAAGCATATTATAGTGCACTGCATGCAGTGCTGCTGACCGATTCTGCAGCTGTCGTTTCTCAGTGTAGGGAGTGAAAGTTTTGGTGTTTGGAGCGGGGACAGTCTGCAATTCACTAGCTAGCTACTATTAGGTCCACAAAGGTCCTTTTAAGGACTGGTATAGGTGTACTATTTGGTGTGCAGTATATAGGTGTGTAATACACGTATAAAATACTTGCACATATAGAAAGCATAGTATAGTGCATTTCCACTGTGCAGCATTGTGACTGCTGAGTGGTTCTGCAGCGATACTACAAAGAGTGACAAACGCAATTAAAAAAAAAAAATATTATAACTGGTGTGATAGACCAGTGGCCCCCCAAAACGACAGATTAAAGCGGGGTGTTATATACCTTCTTCCACATACATACTGCACTTCTCTAGAGACTTTTGTCACAGGGTCATTTAAAAAAATTACAGGCAGAGAAAGAGGCAGGCCCTTCCGCAGGGGTGGTAGGGGTAGGGCAGGAGCAACAGGCTTGAGCCAAAGTGGCAAATTGCAGAAGGTGCGTTCGATTACGTCAAAGGACGCACCAGACTTGGTTGAGTGGTTCACTCAGCCTTACTCTTCTGCACCCTCCTCACCCTCTCGATCTGCACCCTCTTCTTCACTCTCTGCTGTGTGCACCCCCAAAGACACTACCACCAACACCACCACCATATACCCTCCGCTGGAGTCACAGGAATTATTTTCCGATCCCTTTCAAGATATTGCTGATGCGCAGCCACTCTTAGCATTGGATCAGGAAGAGGAGGTAGCAACAACCACCACTCAGCAGTCTGACGACAGTACCCAGATCAGCCCAAGCAGGAGGTTGGTCCCCAGTGTTGCTGCCTACTCCGAGATCTCTAATTATAGCAGTGGGGAAGGTGAAGTCGATGATAACGTGTCTAGTGATGTCACGTTGGTGCCCACAAGAGAGGAAGAGGAGGGGAGTTCAGAGGGAGATATGGACCAGCAGATAGGGAGGAGAAGCAGGTGGAACTTAGATTGCACAGGAGGGACAAAGCAGACTGCTAATGTATCAGGAGCGAGGCATCAACCAAGTATGGTCACATTTGACGTTCCCAGGACGTTCCCCAACGTGTCCGCTGCTGACAATAGTGTTGCCATCTGCAATCTTTGCAGTCAACGCATAAGTCGCGGTAAGCCCAACACTCACCTAGGGACGGCAGCTCATGTGCCTTTTTATGGCGGTCATCACTGAGCCCAGTGGGAGCAACGGAACCCACAAAGCCACACTCCAGGCTCCCACCGTCCAGCCTCGTCTTCTACTTCTCCTTCTCCTCTCTTCTCACAATTGTCCTCCACTCCACCTTCCATCATGCCGTCCTCACGTTTTTTCTGGAAAAAGACAGACTTCCGTGGACCAAATGTTCGAGCGTAAAATAAATGACGCCGGATAACCCTCTTGCCCAACGGTTGACGGCTGGCTTGTCAGAACTGATAGCCCGCCAACTACTGCCATATAAACTGGTGGACTCGGAGGCCTTTCAAAAATTTGTGGCCATTGGAACACCACAATGGAAGGTCCCAGGAAGGAAGTATTTCTCACAGAAAGGCATCCCAGACCTATATGGCCATGTTCAGCGGCAAGTGAATGTATCTCTGGCATACAGTGTCTGTGCCAAGATGCATCTGATCACTGACACGTGGTCTAGCAAACACGGGCAAGGAAGGTATATAACTTTTACTGCCCACTGGGTGAACCTTCTGATGGCTGTCAAGCATGTAACCCGTGGCACCCGTGTAGAGTTGGTTTTACCGCCACGGATTGCATGCAGGCCTGGCTCTTCTTCTGCTCCTCCTACTCTATCCTCCTCCCTCTGCTGCTAGCGTCTCTTCCGCTGCGCTGCCCAAGATCCCCAAAACCTATTTGACATGCCAGGTGAGACGTTGCAATGCTGTGCTGCGTCTGTTGTGCCTGGAAGCCAAGAGCCACACTGGCCTTGCACTCCTTTCAGCTTTGCGTTCACAGGCAGATCAGTGGCTAACACCACTCAATTTGACAGTTGGTAAAGTGGTGTGTGACAACGGTGCCAATCTGCTTAGCGCATTGAAACAGGGCAAAATTACACACGTGCCATGCATGGCACACGTCTTAAACTTGGTCGTGCAGCCATTCATTGTCCAATACCCTGGGGTCCAGGACATCTTGAGGCAGGCAAAGAAAATCTCGACCCATTTCAGAAGATCTTACAGGGCCATGGCTCGCCTTGCTGACATTCAGCGGCAACACAATCTGCAGGTCAGACGTCTTATTTACGATTGTCCGACGCAATGGAATTCAACCTTCTATATGCTTGATAGGCTGCTCCAGCAGAAACGTGCAGTTAACGACTACCTGTACAAACTCTGCGGCAGAACAGGTTCTGGGGAGCTTGGTTCTTTTTCACCGCTCCAGTGGCTGCTCATGCGCGACGCATGCAGACTTCTTTGATGAGATCACCAAACTGGTCAGTCGCAGCCATAGCGCCATCAGTGACATCGTACCTTATGCCTTCTTTATGGAGCGTGCATTGCGTCGTGTCATTGATCAAGCTATGGAGGAGCAGGAGCAGGAAGATGAGGAAGTCGCAATGCTGGATGAATTCCCAGGGGGAGCTACTCTATCTGAGACAAGTCAACAACAGGAGACTGAAGAGGAGTCAGAGGAGGATGGTCCCGGGCGGATGAGGAGGAGCAAGAAGAGCATGCTTTAAACCTTTCTGGGATCCCTGTTGTTGTCCGTGGATGAGGGGAGGAGAACGAGGACGATGGCATTATAGTGGATGATGAGCAGAAGCCAGGCCACCACACCGCTTCCAGTTTAGTGCAAATGGGGGGCCTTCATGCTCCAGTGTTTTAACAGGGACCCCCGTATAAAAAGCATAAAGGTCAAGGACCAGTACTGTATGGCAACATACTTGGACCCCGGTACAAACACAAAATGGTGGAAACGTTGCCACCATCACAGAGGGCTGTCAGAATGGAGAACTTCCAGGCCTTGCTTAGAGAAATGCTGCATTCTGATTTTGCATGCGCTGGCAGAGGAGCAAATCCCACTCCCAGAGAAGGAGTTTCGGGTACCAATCCAGCAGCGCCTGCAAGAAGAGGACGGTTTGAAGATGTGTTGGTCACTTCTGATATGAGATCATTCTTTCAGCCGACCCATCGACAGGTGTCATCCGGATCCAGCATCAGGGAACGCCTAGACCGGCAGGTGTCCGACTACATTGGGTTAAATGCTGATGTGGACTCTCTGAGATGTGATGAACCGCTGGACTACTGGGTGGGCAGGCTTGACCTCTGGCCAGAGCTTTCACAACTTGCAACGGAACTGTTGGCTTGCCCCTCGTCCAGTGTCCTGTCCGAAAGGACGTTCAGCGCAGCAGGGGGGATCGTGACTGATGAGCGTACTCACCTAGCTCACGACAATGTTAACTACCTCACATTTATAAAAATGAATGAGGCATGGATCTCGGGGGAATTTAACACATGTGACCAGTAGACCATGTATATGCATAACTCTATAAACGATTTATAGAATCTAGCACATGGCCCTTTTTTTCTACCTTTTGACTCACTTGTACAAAAAAAGCACACCGTACTATATGCCCGTACCTTCCTGTTTGAAGAGGTTGAGCGGTGTCATACTTTTGGGTCCTGCAGGGAGTTGCTGGTGTCAGTGCTCTCTCTCTCTCGGTGCTGGCGTCAGTGCTCTCTCTCTCTCGGTGCTGGCGTCAGTGCTCTCTCTCTCTCTGTGTTGGCGTCAGTGCTCTCTCTCTCTCGATGCTGGCGTCAGTGCTCTCTCTCTCTCTCAGTACTGGCGTCAGTGCTTTCTCTCTCTCTGTGCTGGCGTCAGTGCTCTCTCTCTCTCTGTGCTGGCGTCAGTGCTCTCTGTCTCTGTGCTGGCGTCAGTGCTCTCTCTCTCTCGGTGCTGGCGTCAGTGCTCTCTCTCGGTGCTGGTGTCAGTGAGGGAGATAGCAGCAGGGAAGCCAATCAGCAGGCAGTGCCAGCACCATGGCTGAGGATCAGCACTGGACTGGCACCTCCAGACCACCGCAGTGGAGCCCTGCAGAGGGAGGGGTCAGGGGCTCAAGCACAGGTTGGCACACTGAGACACTGGCACAGGAGTGCACTGCCCTGACTGTGGCACTGATCATCTCCTGCACCCCCTTCATAGCCTGCCCTGACCTTGCCTCTCCTCCATGGCCTTCATGCGCTCCTGAATTGTCAAAATTTCAGACAAAAAAAGAATGCTTGTCGATCACAGATTCACTTAATACTTTTGTTATGTCAGTGTCCATGTTGTGGGACTATGTGTGCACAGCTAGTAAGTATTTTGTGGCTGAAAATGTGACCTGGAGGTTTTTAAGGTTCACTGCAAGGTGAATTAAGTCTCTTGTATAAGGTCATTGAGGTGGCAACAAAAAAAAAAAAAAAAGGTTCACCTGCCATTAAAGTGAATTCGAGAAACGTCCCGTCGGAAGTTCGTCCATCACTAGATGTCAGCGGTCTGTGGCCTAAAAGGTTCAACTTCTCATTAGACTGGAAGAGGTTAGAGATTCTGCTTTGTTTTCAGCTGGCGATTATGTTTCTTGTAAAAGCCACCTTAGTGACTAACTAGCTGCTGGATTGCATTTACAGGAAGAGGGAGGAGACTCCCTCCTCTCCCGCCACCCTCAGGGGCTCTCCCGTGCAACTGGAAAGCTGAAGATAAGATCTGGCGGCCGCAGCGCCTGTATACCGTAGAGCTGGCCGTGGACTTAATGGTTCCCCGGCCATTTTTATGACCCCGGGAGACCGGGAGCGATATCATGAAGGCACTTCTGACTCCCTGGAAAGCAGAATTTTTTTTTTTTTACCTCATGAGTTGAGGCGATCACTCCATAAAGAGGATCTGTTACGCCTTATTCCTATTACAAGGAATGTTTAAATTTCTTGTAATAGGAATAAAAGTGATAAAAAATAAATAAATAGAAATAAATAAACTTTTTTTTTTTTTTTATATAGCACCCCCCCTCCCCTCGTGCGTGAATACAGAAGCAAACACAACACATATGTAGTTTGCAGCTGCATATATAAATGGTGTTCGCACCACACCTATGTGATATATCACCATGAACTTTAGAGCGAGAGCAATAATTCTAGCACTAGACCTCCTATGTAACTCGAAACATGTAACCTGTAAAAACTTTTAAACCATAGCCTGTGGGGATTTTTAAGCACTGTAATTTGTTGCCATTCCACAAGCATGACATGTTAGGTATCTATTTACTCAGCGTCACATCATCTTTCATATTTTACCAAAAATTGGGTTACATATTGTTATGTTTTTTATCGCATATAAAGTGTTTTATTTTTTTATTTTTATTTTTTATTTTTGTTTGTTTTTTAATTTTGATTGAAAATAGGCTGCGCAAATACTGTGCGACATAACAAATTACAACAACCGCCATTTTATTCCCTAGGGTCTCTGCTAAAATATATACAGTATGTCACATAAGTGAGTAGACCCCTCACATTTTTGTAAATCTTTTCATGTGACAACACTGAAGAAATGACACTTGTCTACAATGTAAAGTAGTGAGTGTACAGCTTGTATAACAGTGTAAATTTGCTGTCCCCTCAAAATAACTCAACACACAGCCATTAATGTCTAAACCGCTGGCAACAAAAGTGAGTACACCCCTAAATAAAAATGTCCAAATTGGGCCCAAAGTGTCAATATTTTGTGTGGCCACCATTATTTTCCAGTACTGCCTTAACCCTCTTGGGCATGGAGGTCACAAGAGCTTCACAAGTTGCCACCGGAGTCCTCTTCCCCTCCTCCATGAGGACATCACAGAGCTGGTGGATGTTAGATACCTTGCGCTCCTCCACCTTCCATTTGAGGATGCCTTATAGATGCTCAATAGGGTTTAGGTCTGGAGACATGCTTGGCCAGTCCTCAGATTTTTTAGCAAGACAGTGGTCATCTTGGAGGTGTCCACAGAGTTTTTTACCATGAGGTACCATGTTGAACTTCCAGTGACCAGTATGAGAGAGAGCGATAACACCAAATTTAACACACCTGCTCCCCATTCACACCTGAGACCTTGTAACATTAATGAGTCACATGACACCGGGGAGGGAAAACTGCTAATTGGGCCGAATTTTGACATTTTTACTTAGGGGTGTACTCACTTTTGTTGCCAGCGGTTTAGACATTAACCACTTCAATACCGGGCACTTTCGCCCTTTCCTGCTCAGGACAATTTTCAGCTTTCAATGCTGTCACACTGACAATTGCGCGGTCATGTAACACTGTAGCCAAACAAAATGTTTATAATTTTCTTCCCACAAATAGAGCTTTCTTTTAGTGGTATTTGATCACCTCTGGGTTTTTTTATTTTTTGACAAACATACTAAAAAAGACCAACATTTAAAAAAAAAGTTTTTCTTAGTTTTTATCATAAAATTTCACTGACGGGCACTAATGAGGCGGCACTGATATGTAGAATTGATGGGCACTAATAGGCGCCACTGATATGCAGCACTGATGGGTAGTGATGGACGAACTTCCGACGGGACGTTTCGCGAAAGCGAAATGCGAACGGACCCAAACGTTCGCGAAACCGAACGTTCGCCGCGGGCCCCATTGACTTCAATGGGAGGCGAACTTTGCAAACCTTCATGTCGAATTTGCGGCCACGTGGTAATTATTAGGGGGTAAAACGTAGTCCCACCATCTGGACAATGACATAATACATGTATGAGGTGAATTTGGGATCGATAACTACAAGCATTTTTATTTTATTTGGGAAATTGTTCTAACAATTCAGGACTATGGAGCTAATGAAGGCAATGGAGGAGAGGGAAGGTCAGGGACCAGGGTAGGCAAAGAAGAGGGTGCAGGAGATGATCACCAGCAGCGTGACATACCGGAATGACACATGCACCGTGATAGAGGCATCTGACAGCAGCACCGTAATACAGAGCACTGACAGCAGCACCGTGACATACAGCGCTGACAGCAGCACCGTGACATACAGCGCTGACAGCAGCACCGTGACATACAGCGCTGACAGCAGCACCGTGACATACAGCGCTGACAGCAGCACCGTGACATACAGCACTGACAGCAGCACCGTAAGCAGCCCCAGGAGGAAGTCAGCACAGCACAGGGATGGTGTGATCCCCTCATAATAAGAACCCCCAGGAGGAAGTCAGCACAGCACAGGGATAGTGTGATCCCTTCATAATAAGAACCCCCAGGAGGAAGTCAGCACAGCACAGGGATATCATAAGCAGCCCCAGTAGAAATATGACACCGCTCAACCTCTTCAAAGAGGAGGGTAGGGGCATATAGTACGGTGTGCTTTTTTGGGTCAAGGAAGTGAGCAGACTGTACGTCAGTCCCTATACCGCTGAAGGACTGCTGCAGTATAGGGCAGCGGTCAGCAGTGGTGCACGTCAACCCTATCTATTGTGGACCGATAGCGGTCCTTACAGAACAGCAGACTGTACCGCACTCAAGCCTATGTACCGTAGCACCCTATACCAAGTTACCAGTCCTTATAAGAACTTTTGTGGAACAAGTGAGTTGTGAATGTTTAGCAGACTGCAGCAGAAGGGCAGCAGTCAAGTATAATATCCTTTCTATATTTGGAAGAAAGAATATTATACATGTACAAGCCTATTACTGTACCACTGATACCAGTCCTGAAAAGAACCTTTGTGGAACTAATAATAACAGCAAGTCTTTAAAATTACCCTCACTGCCTGACAACACTGCTTCCTTCCTGTCCCTATACAAATTGGCAAAAAAAGAGAACGATTAGTGGTTACTGGAACAGCTCTTTTGTGGACCTTGATAGTAACAGCTAATGATGATGATGATGATGATGATGATGATGATGATGAAAGACTAATCTGGCTGTCCCTGTAGCATACACCGTCCTTTCCCTTTCTCTAAACTAACAAAAGACACTCAGGCTGCTGCAAGAATCAGCAGCACAGCAAACCTATCAACACCTAACACCTATACCAGTCCTGAAAAGAACTTTTGTGTACCAAATAGCTAGTGGTTTATCTCTCCCTACTCCACACAGGAACCTGTCCCTATCGTAACAGAAGAAAGAATGTAAAATGGCCACCGGATCGGGTGTATTTATAGGTTAGGGGGAATGTCCAAGTGTCCATGTGCTGTCATGTCTCAATTGGCTGTCCTGTATCACATGATAAACGTGTCACCAAAGGTTAAAGTTCTTGTATACATTAAACACGTAAGTCCGCCGCGGCGAACGACGGAAAAAGGCGTTCGAACGTGCGGACCGCGAATGTCGGAAATTCGCCGCGAAACGACCGCCGGGCGAAACGTTCGTCCATCACTACTGATGGGCACCAAAAGGCGGGACAGATATGCAGCATTTATGGGCGGCACTGATGGGCACTGACAGATGGGTGTGATTGGCACTGATAGGTGGTACTGATTGGCACTGATGGTCAGCACTAATGATGAGTCTGCCTGTAAAATGGCACACCTGTACTGTGTATAGAACCTGCTGCAGCAATAATGACATTTATAAAGCCAAAAAAATGAAATTTTCCCTGCCAGCTTTCTTTATTTGATAAGCAACGGCTTGGGGGGCCAGTCTGTATGATGAGGCCACAATGTAGCACACTTGGGACAAAATTAGAGATTTTTTTTTGGATAAAGTCCGGTGTCTCTTTCGCTGACTTTGGATAGAAGTAACAGGTAGGGAAAAATGGGTGTGTTGGTGGTGCCTTCACACAGTCACCCTATAGAGGTACTCTTGATGAAAGCAAGAATTGGTCTTGCTGTCAAAAATGTAAATGAGCACCAAACAGATATGGAAAAATTGGTCCTTGGTATTGTGTCCATAAAACCTACATCAAAAAATGTCTTACAGATGGCATCAACACCCACAAAGCTTGGCAGTCTTTCAGAGATTCCAGATCCAGAAAGCACAAATCAGTCACACCAGGATTAGGAGTTTAATAGCTGCTGCTAATCCAAGACTGATTAATTTTGATAAATGTTAGCCAGACCACGGAGTCTGTGGACAGACGCGCTCTTACCTGTCACAAAACCTCCAGCAGCACTGAATGTCTGTTTGGAAAGCACAGTGGATGCAGGGCAGCCCAGCAGCTTGATTGCATACTGGGCATATTCTGGCCAGTGTTCTATTCTCATGACCCAGTGGATCTTCAACTGGAAAGCGATCCATGTCTGTTTTCACGCCTAGATAATCTCCCATCATATGATGCAAGCACTGCTGATGTGATGTGGAAGCTGACAGCCCTGGATGTTCAGGACTGAAAAAAAAATTGAAATGCATCACTGAGGCGACCCCCCCCCCCCTTCTCCACCAATCTCCTCTTGACCAACAGAAGTCTCAAAACGTTGTTTTCCTCGAGACTGTAACCTACCAGAGTCTGGAAAGGCGTTACATAAACTCCTCTTTAAATCTGGTGCAGCTGTGCATGGTAGCCAATCAGCTTCTGACTTCAGCTTGTTCAATTAAGCTTTGACAATAAAACCTAGAAGCAGAGATGCATCAGATTTTGCACATCAGTTTTAGTAAATCAATCCCAGTGAGCCTTGTACTAGGGCGAGCACGCGTCTAGTTTGATCATCATGCCATGTCGTAAAGACGGGGGACTCAGTGGTGAAAAACCATCTATAACTAAGGATTCTTGTTACATTTTCCAATATTACTACATTTGTCATCTTTATCTGTATGTAGATGGGGTGCAGTGTGGTGCCTCACTAATAACACACACAGTCTTAAGTGCAATGAAAAGAATTTGTATTGAGACAGTTCACAATAAACCCAGTGGGAAGACGGCCCAACCGGGAACAGTCACGGGTCCCAACAGCATATAAAGAGCATGTTACAGTTGAACTGACAGGAGGGGCAGAGCCTCGTGCCCAAGTGGGAAGATGTCCAGAGAAATTGCAAGACCTACACTTTCCCTCCTTGCCTGGAACTTTTCCCTGCCACTAGTTCTGTCCCAACGCTATCCACTCTCAAATGCACACCAAACCTGTGAGTCAGGGCCTAAAATGGGCTCTGCCTGACCCATGATGGCTGCTGGAGTCACATGGGGAAGCAGCATCCAATCAGATTCCCCAGTGACCCAGGAAACCATAGAGAAACCATGTCCCTCTTGACTTCCTCTCTAGCTGCAATGCCACTGCGGGGGAGCGCCACCTGCAGAGGAAAAAAAAGACTGCTGCACCTGCCTACATTTACTGCGGATCACAATAGTAAACACTGAATAAATAGATTTCATTTAGAAAAAATGGTTGTTTATAACAGTGATATTCACTGTTATAAGCAATCATAGTGTGTAAAAAAAAAAAAAAAAAAAACTCGATCACCTCCCAGAGTAGTATAGTGTTACTATGGTAACACTGGATTGTTCTGGTCACAGTATGCAAAAAAAAAGAAAGAAAAAAGTAATGAAAAATAAATTATTTTTAGAAATTGAAAAAAAATATATTAGGTTTTTTTTTTTTTTGTACATACTTTCACCAGTGTCCCTAATCATCGCCACACCCGGTATATGATGTACTATTATAGTGGTGACAGTATGTAAAGATAAAAAATTGTGAATATTTTTTTTTTATTAATTTTCCCAAAAATATTGATAAATTACAACTTCAAAAAACTTGCCATGACTTTCACTAAATGCCTTGGATTGTCCACTTTTCAAAAGGTGTCATTTGGGGTGTTTTTGTACTGTCCTGGTGTTTTCGGGCCTCGAGAAATGAGATCGGCCATCAAGTACATCAGGATTGATCAATGTTCAGATATATATATATGCCATGGTTTGTATAACTTTCCTATAGACTAAATAATATACACTGATTTGGGTTATTTTCACCAAAGAAATGGAGCAGAATACATTTTGGCCTACGTTTATGAAGAACAATTATTTATTTATTTATTTGCAAAGTTTTATAACAGTAATGAGGAAAAACATTATTTTTCCCAAATTTTCCAACATTTTACAACTTTTTCTTTTTGTTTAGCAAAAAGTAGAAAACCCAGTGGGGATAAAATAGCCCCAAAAGAAAGTTTTATTTATGTGAAAAAAATGTCATATGTGTACTATACACACATGACATTTTTGACACTATGTAGCATGACCGAGTAATTCAATGGGAAAGAGAAAATCCACCGCTCCAGGCTGATCCACCGAGAAACTGACCGCTCTTCCTCCAAGCAGATAGGGGTCCCAGGTGCAGGCTAATTGCACTAGCAAAATGAAGAAGAACAGAGGAACTCTGGATAGCCGCACTCCGGATCGGGTAAAGTAAATTGTGCCTTTTATTGTTTCCACTAAAAAACCTTCACATCATGCAAGTCACAACAGCAAAGGGAATGTAGAACAAAGAATGCTGACATGTTTCACACTGAAATTAGCGCTTATTCATAGCTAATCCTTGTTCTGAACAGAAAGCATATATATATATATATATATATATATATATATATATATAATACATGAGTGTCATCATGTGATAGTGTAATTGGAGCATAAGTGGTTGTAGCCACCGGTAATTCCTAACCTGGAGTCTCCACACATGTGAACCTCACACTCAATTAATAAATAATGAAAAGTGAAGTTGTGAAAGTTAAAAAATAAAAGATGAAGCGAAATGAGTGATAAAAAGAAGAAATAAATTAAATGGATATGTAAAAAAAAACTTAGTAAATGTGTGAGTGGGAAAGGTGTGTGTGATATCAATTGTGTGAAACAGAAACTGTGGAAATAAAAATATGTGTCAAAAACGAAATGAAAGAAGTGAATAATATGTGCAAAAAGTCAAGCGTGTGTGTGAAATGGTATATGTAAATGTCAAGGGGATGAAACAAAAATGTGAGTGTAGAAAGTGAAAGTGAATGTAAGTGTGGAATGTGAGTGTGTGAGTCAAAAGGAAAGATAAAAAAAATAATAATAATATGTGCATATTGATATTGAAAATGCCAATCAGAAACTAATCGCCAATCCATGGCCGGAAACTCTCATACACAGATCAATCATGGTCGGTCTTAAACTATCATCAATAATGAACAAAGCTTTTGTCATGCTGTGATTATAGATGCGTAGTAAAAAAAAAAGATAAATTAATGAAAAATATGACTCCTTATTATACATAGAATAAAAACGCCATGATACATTGTAAAAACACGCAGTATGAGTAAAATCATTAGTCATTGAAAAGAAGTCTGAATCGAATGCAGTATTGTTCGGCTGTACATTCTAAATGCCACCCAAACATGTAAATATTATGAATACCCTATAACTGGCTTGGAAAATTTGCATGTGTGTGTGTATATATATATATATATATATATATATATATATAATGTTCGAAAACATTACATATAGACAAACGGACTAGATCGTTATGTCCGTATCCGTAAGGGCGTGGGTGTTACTCATATAGATCGTACAGATGTTGTAAAGGAAAAAAAAAACTGCATAATAATGCATAATTAGATCAAAGAAAGGTGTTATTATTCATTCCCCATTTTCTCTCCTCTTTAAAAACTGTTTCATGGACTTCTATATAAGTACGACTCTCATATGATATATTACATCAAATTTATACATCTTCATGGCCACCCGTACGTTGTGTCGTCGTTGATGCCCATGCATGCACCTTGGTTGACATACTTGTATACCAGATGATACATTTTGTGGAGACTCCAGGTTAAGGAATTACCGGTGGCTACAACCACTTATGCTCTAATTACACTATCACATGATGACACTCATGTAATATATATATGCTTTCTGTTCAGAACAAGGATTAGCTATGAGTAAGCGCTAATTTCAGCGTGAAACGCGTCAGAATTCTTTGTTCTACATTCCCTTTGCTGTTGTGACTTGCATGATGTGAAGGTTTTTTTAGTGGAAACAATAAAGGCACAATTTACTTTACCCGATCCGGAGTGCGGCTATCCAGAGTTCCTCTGTTCTTCTTCATATGACCGAGTAATTGTCATTCAAAGGGTGACAGCGCTGACAGCTGAAAATTGGCCTGAGCAGAAAGGGGGTAAAGTGACCGGTATCAAAGTGGTTAAAGGCCTTGTCCCCTCTGGCAAAATAACCCCCCCCCTCATGTTGATAACATGTGGAATGGTACGTCTGAAGAAGGAGGGTGACTCACCCGTTTGCATGCAGATCACCCTAGATAACACCCACATGTGATGCTGAGCCTCCATGTTTGAAAGAACTGAAATTCAATGAATGACTTGTGGTGGGTCAGGGACAGGCAGGCTGGGGAGGAGAGACCTAGGTGACACTGGACCTCCAGTGTCATTAAGAAATTGGGTGGGGCTCTGTCAGACTCTTTGTAGCTTCTAATGCACATTATGAGAAGCTCACAGCATGTGGTGAAATACAAGACCCTATACAACTGTGCAAGACTAAAGAAAAGGTTGGAGTTCAACTTGAAAACAGCAGATTGGACGCTCTGAGATCCTCCAATTCTAGAAGAACAACAAGTCCCAGCATATCCTGCAGCATTATTTTATACAGTAATAGATTCGAAATGGCTGTAGTATGATGGAGGAGGAGCAGCAAAGATACAGTAGAGATATCAGGTGTCATTCAGTCCATATCAGAAGTTCATCTTCTCACAGATGTACATTTTTTTTGCAGAACAGTGAAGATCATTCCAGTAAATGCCAACATTTAACGTAGCACAATCTTCCCCTTCTTCACCTTCTTTGAAACCATGACCCTTCCAATCATCGGGCTGACCCTTCTCCCAGAACCTGAAGGACAGAAGTGACAATGGAGGTTTAGACCAATACAGGAACTGAGCAGAACTGGGACCTCATAAATGCTATAAAATGAGATTTAAAAGGTGTGAGCCCAACAATGGAGATCGGCTGCAAGAGAACTGACCACACACTACAATTTAATGGTACAATCTACTAAGGTTAGATCAGTGGTGGCCAACCCCATTCATACATAGCCCCTAGCTATGTGATGTTCTCTTCCTCCCACCTCTTTCCCTGATTGAATATGTGAAGAGTTTTCTCCTCCAGTCCTTCGTGTGAGAAATTCTTCCCCTTCATGCCTTTAACAATTTGGTCTATGTGAGGAGTTCTTTCCCTCATCTCTTTCCTACATTGGCTATGCGAGGAGTAGGGATGAGCCAATGGTTTGACTTAAACCTAGGCTGTTAGGAAGAATGGCCAAACATTTGGTCCCCTGTGCGCTGGGAGCTGAGCATCATCTATAGAAGTGGTATTTCTACTTCATATATATATATATATATATATATATATATATATATATATATATATATTGTGAGGGGTTAGCTCGGCAGCGGGTGAGTGTGACCCCCTGGATGGTTCAAAGTCAGGCACAGCAGACAGCGGTGTAGGTTCAAAAAACAAAAGATCCGGTTTATTTATGCTACATGCAGTGATACATATAACAGCCAAACAAAATAAAACAAGAAAATAAATCCTGGTCAGCTTGACCTCTAACTACACACGTAGACTCCCTGTCTAACAACTGGGTGCAGCCTTGTGCTGCCCCAGTCCCTGTCTCTATTGTAGGGGTTTGCCACACAGGCGTTAACTCACCGCACAGAACAGATCTCAGACTCCCCAGTCTATACACACAAAACTGGTTCCAGGATGGAGCATCTCCCTATGCATGCTGGGGTTTTTTGTAGAGGTCTTAATGAGCCCACTTACTACAGCTGGGCTCAATAACTCTTCCCCTCTAATTGTAAAAGTCTGCATAAAGCCTGAATCTAGGACACACATATTTCCCATCCTGGATACAACCAGGTGATTTTACCTGCGTACTGCCACATACCCCCCCCTCTTGTTTCAACCTTGGGGTTGTAACACAAGCAGCCAGACACGCATGTATCCGAGACAAAGCATCCACATTCCCCATTTTTACACCAGGGCGATGCTTAACTGTAAAGTTAAATTCCTGTAGGGCCAGGAACCACCTATTTACCCTTCTATTGGTCTCCTTGTTTTGAGCCATCCACTTTAAAGGAGCGTGATCAGTCACCAGGTCAAGGTGCCTACCTAGCAGATAGTACCGAAGGGAATCTAGAGCCCACTTCACTGCTAAACATTCCTTCTCAATCGTGGAGTAATTTACCTCATGGGACTTCAACTTCCTGCTGAGGTAAATGACTGGGTGCTCTTCCCCGTTCCAGACCTGGGATAACACTGCTCCTAACCCAACGTCTGATGCATCAGTTTGTACCACGAAGTCCTTAGAGAAGTCTGGTGAGTACAACACTGGCTGGCTACATAAGGCTGTTTTTAAGGACTGAAATGCTTCTTCAGCCTCTGGGGACCATTTAACCATGACCGACTCTTTCCCTTTTGTCAGGTTGGTGAGGGGCACAGCCTGAGAAGCAAAATGGGGAATGAATCGTCGATAATAGCCAGCGATTCCCAGAAAGGCTCGTACCTGTTTCTTGCTGTTGGGACGTGGCCAACTCTGTATGGCCTCGACTTTATTGACTTGGGGTTTTATCACCCCCCTCCCAATAGTGTACCCAAGATATTTGGCCTCCTCCTGTCCAATGGTACACTTCTTTGGATTGGCCGTAAACCCAGCTTCCCGGATAGAGTCTAGGACTGCTTGTACTTTTGGCAAATGTGAGACCCAGTCTGTGCTATGGATAATCACATCATCCAGGTAAGCTGCAGCATATTTCTGATGGGGCCTCAGAATCTTATCCATTTTCCGCTGGAATGTTGCCGGTGCATTCTGTAACCCAAACGGCATTCTCTTATATTGGAATGCCCCATCTGGGGTTACAAACGCAGTCTTCTCCTTGGCCGACTCGGCCAGGGGAATTTGCCAATACCCTTTGGTGAGATCAAGAGTTGTCATATATCGGGCTGTTCCCAGCCGGTCAATCAACTCATCTATACGCGGCATGGGGTAGGTGTCAAATTTTGTAACTTTATTTAATTGTCGAAAATCGTTACAAAACCGCCAGCTCCCATCAGGTTTGGGCACTAGTACGATAGGACTGGACCAGTCACTCTGGGACTCCTCTATTACACCCAATTCCAGCATCCTTTGAACCTCCCCATGTATTGCCTCCCGTCGGGCCTCTGGTATTCTATAAGGTTTTAGTTTTACCCTTTCTCCTGGCGGGGTGATAATGTCATGCTCTACGCCAGATGTTTGTCCCGGCAGCTCAGAGAAAATCTCTTTGTTACGAAGTACAAACTCTTTAACCTCCTGTTGTTGGGGTTTCGATAAGGTCTCTGCTATTCCAACCTCAGGAACTAAGCAAACAGGCTGTGCTTGTGACAAAGTCTCTGCGACTAGGGATTCCCTATCCCTCCAGGCTTTCAGCAGATTGACGTGATAGATCTGCTCCGGCTTTCGCCTTCCTGGCTGTCTAACCCTGTAGTTCACCTCACTAATTTTTTCAATTACTTCGTATGGACCTTGCCATTTGGCCAGAAATTTGCTTTCAACCGTAGGGACTAGCACCAAGACCCTATCCCCCGGGGAAAAAGTAAGTGTCTTGGCCCCACGGTTGTACACTCTCTGCTGTGCTAACTGCGCTTGGGTTAAATGTTCCTTTACAATTGGCATTACCTGTTCAATTCTATCTTGCATCAGGGCGACATGCTCAATCACACTCCTGTGAGGAGAACTCTCATTTTCCCAAGTTTCCTTGGCGATATCCAGCAGCCCTCTTGGGTGTCTCCCATAGAGCAACTCGAAGGGGGAGAAACCCGTAGAGGATTGGGGTACCTCCCTAATGGCAAACATCAGATAGGGTATTAGACAATCCCAATTCTTTCCATCTCTATCCACCACCTTCTTTAACATTTGTTTTAGGGTTTTGTTGAATCTTTCAACCAACCCATCTGTTTGGGGGTGATACACAGATGTACGCAATTGTGTCACTTTGTACAACTTGCATAGTTCCTTCATAACCCGGGACATAAAGGGTGTACCTTGGTCCGTAAGCAGTTCCTTACAAATACCCACGCGGCTAAAAACCAGAGATAGCTCTTTGGCTATGGTTTTGGCCGAGGTATTTCGAAGAGGAATTGCTTCCGGATAACGGGTGGCATAGTCCAATATAACCAAAATGTACTGATGCCCCCTAGCGGACTTCATTATCGGACCTACCAAATCCATTGCGATCCTTTCAAAGGGGTCATCAATGATAGGAAGAGGTACCAGCGGGTTACGGAAATGTGGCATAGGTGCCGACTTCTGACACACAGGGCAGGAGGAACAATAATTTTCTGTTTCCTTCATGACCCCAGGCCAATAGAATCTCTGCAGTACCCTCTCTCTGGTTTTTTCGGTCCCCAGATGATCTCCCAGAATGTGCCCATGGGCCAATTCTAACACCAACTTCCTGTAAGGTTTGGGCACCACAAGTTGCTCAATGGTTTCTTCTGCCCTTTGAGCCACTCGATACAGCAGGTTCCTTTCCACAGTGAAGTACGGGTAAGTGCAAGTCTTATCTGGGTTCACTAACTCGCCATCTATTTTCACCACATTTTCCCGTGCCTTTATTAGGGTGGGGTCTTTTAACTGTTCTGTGGCAAAATTTTCCCTGTGAACCTCAAGATCCGAAAACTCCACAGACGGCATGTTTTCAACTGAGGATGTTGGCTCCTCCCCAGTTTCTCGAGTTTCCCCCGCCAATACCGACAAGGGAAATTCAGGAGAGTCCTCACCACTCCCAGAGGAATTCTGGTCATCTTCCTGGTCTATAGGGGCACCAGCGGGGGGCTCAGGACAATCCCAGAGTTCCCAGAATTTTGGAAAATCCCTTCCCACAATAGCATCATGTGGTAAGTGAGACACTAACCCCACCTGATGAGAGAGGTTACCTTTGGGGGTCTCAAAAAACACTGAAGTTACAGGATACTCTCGGGTGTCCCCATGCACACAAATAACAGCCACCCTGTTCTTCCCAGAGACCTCTGTAGTAACTAATTCAGCTTTTATCAATGTTACCAGGCTACCTGAATCTAGCAACACATCAACATGTCTACCATTAATACACATTTTACATAAATGTTTCTCAGGTCCCCGAATGGCAGTGCATGCAACTGTCGCAAACAGCGACTGACGTCTCTCCCTTATAAAGTCACATTGCATAGGCTCATCCACAACTGGGCAATTGGCTGCAATATGTCCCTCTTGCCGGCAGCGGTAGCAAATAATCTTTTTCGCTGCCTCTTGCAGCATGGGCTTCCTGGGCTGCTCCCGCCAGACCTTAGGTAGAACTCCCACCCTCTCACTCTCTCCACCCTCACCCCTTGGAGTCATCTTACCCGCCACTGGGGATGATCTGGTCTTAGGGGGGAAAGTCCATGAGTCCCTGGAAGAGGTGGTCAGGTTCTCTGTAGCCAAGTACCTCTCAACCAGATCCACAAGTTTATCTGCATTTTCTGGGTCTCCATGGCTTACCCATTTTTGGATGGCAGTAGGAAGAGCTCTCAGGAAACGATCCATAACAACACGTTCCACAATGTTTGGTGCAGTCAAAGTCTCTGGCTGCAGCCACTTCCTGCTCAGGTGAATGAGATCATACATTTGAGACCTGGGAGGTTTTCCAACCTGAAAAGTCCAGTTATGCACACGCTGAGCCCGGACGGCCAGGGTGACACCCAGCCGTGCCAATATTTCTGCTTTTAGCACCACATAGTCTTTTGCTTGGTCAGGCTCTAGGTCATAATAAGCTTTCTGCGATTCCCCAGTTAACAGAGGGGCCACCAGTCCAGCCCATTGCTCCTTAGGCCACTTTTCCCTTTCAGCAGTCCTTTCAAATGTGGTCAAAAACACCTCCGGATCATCCTCTCCAGTCATTTTTGTCAGTAAACGGCTCACACCAAAGGATGCGGTATTATTGTAACCACTTGCTTCATTGGTCTGCGGACGTTGCTGTATTAATGTCTCTATTTTCTGTTGAAAATTCTGCTCTTGCTTCTGCAACAGGTCTATGAAGCGGGCTTCAGATCGCTGCTGGGCTTGTTGCTGAGCTTCCAAACTCTGCTGGTGAGCCTTCTGCTGATTTTCCAAACTCTGCTGCAAAGTTGCATTTATCTGCTGCTGGGCTGCAAGGCTCTTTTGTAAAGCTGCATTTGTTTGCTGCTGATTTGCATTTGCTTGTTGCTGGTTTGCATTTGCTAGAGCCAGCTGTCTCAGTATCTCCTCCATGCTGGCCTTAACAAAAAAAAAAAAAAGTGCCAAAATTCTCCACCAACTGTGAGGGGTTAGCTCGGCAGCGGGTGTGTGTGACCCCCTGGATGGGTTCACAACACAAAGTCAGGCACAGCAGACAGCGGTGTAGGTTCAAAAAACAAAAGATCCGGTTTATTTATGCTACATGCAGTGATACATATAACAGCCAAACAAAATAAAACAAGAAAATAAATCCTGGTCAGCTTGACCTCTAACTACACACGTAGACTCCCTGTCTAACAACTGGGTGCAGCCTTGTGCTGCCCCAGTCCCTGTCTCTATTGTAGGGGTTTGCCACACAGGCGTTAACTCACCGCACAGAACAGATCTCAGACTCCCCAGTCTATACACACAAAACTGGTTCCAGGATGGAGCATCTCCCTAAGCATGCTGGGGTTTTTTGTAGAGGTCTTAATGAGCCCACTTACTACAGCTGGGCTCATTAACTCTTCCCCTCTAATTGTAAAAGTCTGCATAAAGCCTGAATCTAGGACACACATATTTCCCATCCTGGATACAACCAGGTGATTTTACCTGCGTACTGCCACAATATAATTATATACACAGCTTCCTACTGTCAGTGGTTCCTAAAGAAGCAGCAAGTACTGCTGCCCGCTGCGTCCCTAGCAACCATCTCTGGCACATTTCTCACATGGGTAGGAATCTACAGTTACATTAGCAACGGGACCGGGATAACAGCAACTGTCACTGGCCATATTTGGCCAATGATGTCACTACTTTCCCCTCCGCTTCCCTTATAGCTGATGACAGCTCAGGGAGCTGTCATTCAGCGAGCAGTACCATTGGGAATAGCCATGTACATCAGGTCAACCCAGTTTTTAATTCTGAAAAGTCGGCAGGTGTAGGGCATCCTGATTGATGATGGATTTACAAGAAGGGACTCTTTTTTTTTTTTTTTTTTTTTTTTTTTGGTATTTTTAGTTTTATTTGGGTGTATTTATTTATGGGTTACACAGTTAATATGCACTATAAAACCACTTTGTTTTGCGCCGACCCATGTCACCTAGTGGTCAGAGTCACTGTAACTGTAAGTCCTTCCCTGAAAGTAAGTACTGCAACCCATGCGGTAGTTTTGACACGTAGCTCTCTAGCAACTAACCTCTCTATCTACCCACAGTCCTTGTACTTTCAAGAAAAAAAAACAGAAAAAAGGGAAAACTTCTCTTTGCATTAGAAAAACTTAGTTCAAAAACAGTTCACCAGTAGAATCGTGGATCTGGCAAAATTAAGTCTTTTCCGTTCTCATCCACAGTTGTGATAAAGTACACCGCACTGTCTTTGTCTGGCCTGCAAATGACAACTTTATCTGTGTAGATATGCTGGCCATAGCTCCAATGCTGCAGACACCCCAGAAAGCGTTCATACATCTTCGGGCAGAATGCCTTCTTACGAAGTGGCTTTGAAACTTTAAGGTAGTCCCAGACGTCTTCTGCATACCACTTCTCACAATTTTACTCAATAATGTCCATTATCTCCTTGGGCACATACGGGAACTCTAGTCCATACACTGTTGCCACCCTTCTATTCAAAAGTCTCTGAGACCTGGCGAGTCTTGGGAGGTTTCGGGCAGTTCCATCCCCAGGGGGTATACATGAATTTGGAGATTTATGTACCAGAGCAGCAGCGTCCCTTTATAGCGTTGGCAAGTTTACGGGCTTTGGCAAAGTCACATTACCAGCGGATGGGGTTTCCGCCCGTGGCGTTGCGCTCCCTGAAGTAAGGGCTAGCCAACCCGAAATGTCAGCACAGGTAGCGGCCACATCATCCCCACAGGCCCATAACATTTCTTGGGACATTGTGTCAAACAGTTCATCAACATCCCCAATGTCAGAAGAAGAAGAGTCTGAATCTGAGTCCTGTACTTCTTCTGCCAGCAAATAACTTTTTACAGTCCCGCTTCCCACCGTTACCCCAGGTTTCTCACCAGTAGACTGCGTTGGCTTCTCCCAGGGCAATCGCTTTCTTCTGATGACGTTCAACCGGACTGGGCGGTGGACCTCTACCGTGGCCTCGGGAAGTCTTTGCACGCTCCACCTTCTCCAGAGAAGGCATAGTAGTAGCAACAGTAGTGGACGAAGCCATGTCCATAACCTCTGGAGTGGATTCTTTGGCCTGAGGGCAAACAATGTCCTTTTTCGAGGTGCTGGCGAAGGTGGACGATGCCGACACTGTAGGCCTCACAGCCGGAGCATAGACAATGGATTCCTCGATGGACACGCCCCTGGCCCAGTGTATATGGTAGGCCCGAGGCAATTCGGTAGGCTGCTCAACTTTAAAAATGTACTCCCCCCGCATCTCCGGCACTGGGCAAATGGCCGAGGACTTGCAATCAGACTCTCACATCCTCCACATAGCATGCTGAGGGCTTCAATGTCCTCGCGGTGTAGATAACAAACCGCTCCTGTGGCAGCAGGTGGATTCCCATGTCAGTCAACACAGTGCCGGGTATCTGCATACTCGTGGGACCCCTCACCGATGGCATCCTGGGTCCTGGAGTGGATGATGCACCCGGAACACGGAACGTTTTCCTTGCAGAAACTTTTTCCTCCAGCACAGTGAAACACAACTAGCTTCACTCTCCTCCTATGACACTCGCGCGGTGCCTCGTGTAGGAAGACGAAACAGGCGTAGACTCCTCCTACTGGTTCCTCTGGTTGTGCAATTTCGTGGGCTTTTCTTCAGGGCTCCTCCCACGCATACGCACCAACAGTGATTGTCTTTTTGCTTTACTCAAAATGGCGCAGTCCAAAAAAAAAAACTTCCACCCTCTATTCCACAAACTCACATGTACGATTCTTCTCCATTGTGAGAGGTAACGATAAATCCCGGACTGCGAGCCCACGCGTGTAGCACTGAACCCCGAATGAGCAGCTGTTTTTTTTTGGGCTTACCATTTATCTTCTCTACCTCGTAGCTCGTCCTTGTCTAGGGGTTCCTGAGGTTGATGGCCCAATAACTGCAGAGACCGACACTTCATAAAACGTTGAACAGAAACTCAGTCTCTCAGTTGGGAATAGAGGGTATGAGTAGGTAAGCTCAGGCACTTTGGAAACTGCTGACACTTAATAAATGTCTCTCTCTAGATGATCCAGGGAATAGCCACTTGCAACTGGATACTTCAACTGTTGGATAAATTCTTTGATTGTGGATCTAGCAGCCAAGTGATTTTTCCTTAGCAAAGTCTCTGCCACAGACTTGGTTGCAAAACTTTAGATGAACACTGAAAGTCTCTCACAGAAACTTAGTTGTACCTGAAAGATGAAGTTAGAAACTTTTTTACAGTACCAGTATCTTACAGCCAGTCCGGCGATACCGTAAGAAATGCGGTTTCAATTTGTGTATTCACAGCTCAGCCTGCAGGCTCTTACCGAGCAGCCAGGCTCATGCGTGGCCCTCTTCTGAAGAGTCCTCCCCTGGTTGCATGTTGAGTTGCTGGGCCTCTCCAAACCTGAGATGGCACCGAACACTTTAGAATCCTCCTTCCAGTTACTGTGCCTCGGGCAAGCCAGTCCCAAGACTCGGAAACAGATGGATCTGCAAACCAGGCCATGAGGGCCTTTGGGGGCTGGTCCTGAGGATCAGGACCATGGAGTCAGAACATACTTCTGGACCGCAACCCAGAACCACATGACTTCAGCACCTTAAGTACCCTCTCCCGGAATACACAGCGAGACAACACACCCACTGATTTGCTCCAAGAGAGAGATTGCTACCCAATGCGTCCAACCAGACTGCGTTCCAATGCCTGTCAAAGGTGATATTTACACCTATGACCAGGCAGAACATATTAAAGTACAGTTAAACTGTTGCCAAAACCATAATTTTAGAGAAATTAACCCCAAGACCCAACTACAGTCTTAGTGAAAATGAAATTTACAAACATAGCGCATACTCTTCAGGAGTATCGGTTCTACATTAATAAACATGGCAGTACAAGGCCCTGCCACTGGAAAAATGGTTGAAAAACGATACAGGGTTCGCACATGTGCAGAGTGCGGGACTCGAGTATGGATTTTGAGCTGAGAAAATGTTTTTTACAGCTTTCCTGAGATTTTAGTATTCCTGAATGTTTGGAGATGTCAAAGTGCCTTGGGAGAGAAGAAATCTCCAACCCAGTGTCCAGGTTTTGTTGAAGACCAGCAGGGTGCGTGTGAAGGACTGAGAACATTTCAGGGCTCCAGCCAGGAGGGAGGTGCGCTCCCATTTTGGAGACAGGGCTTCACCTTAGGAGACGGGTGTGAGCCAGTATCTCTGGGTGCATTAATGAGGAGCTGTGTGCCTTAATGAGGAGCTGTGTGCATTAATGAGGAGCTGTGTGCCTTAATGAGGAGCTGTGTGCCTTAATGAGGAGCTGTGTGCCTTAATGAGGAGCTGTGTGCATCGATGGGATTGAAGATATGTGCATTGAAGAGACGTTGGTCTGAGGGACACATTACTAAGAGCAGAAGTACTGCTGAAGAAAGAGCCAGGTGGCTTGATATTTTTTTTTTTTGGCTGTTTATGCTGTGAGCAACCGAAAACCCTGCTGGGAAAGTTTATGGACTTTACATTAAGCTGTTTTCATAAAAGTGGGCCAGCAGGCCCTTAAAACTGGCATGGACTTCACTAAAAAAAACGCATCTACCACTGAGTCTAATTGCTCCATGTCACAGAACATTATTGTTTTCTGGGTGACTAAGTATTGTACAGCACTGGGTGAAGTGAATTAAAGTCTTAACAATGTGCTCAAGGATCCATCGGTGTGCCACCTTTTCAGATCATTTTGCCAGATCTTAGAGATATGTGAGAAGAATTTTTATATTTGAGGTTTCTGTGTCTTACTTTGGAGTTATGTCATAAGACGTTCCATCCACCCATCTCCAGGTTCCATCCTCCTCTGTTAGACCGATCCAAAAGGTTTGTTCGTTTGCGATCCCACGCAGAAAATTCTTAAGAAAGAAAAAATATAAAAGTTGTTAGAAGATGAATTATACACACAATGGCTGATTAGGTCACACGACAGTTGGGCTACCTTTATATTTTAGGGTTTAGGTAGGAAACTGGGGAACCAGGAGGAAAGCCTCTAAAATGATGAGAACACGTCACACCCGAATACAAATGTGATCTTCCCCCGGAGACAAAGACATGACACAACTTATCTCCAGGCTTGTGACACCCCTGAGGTCACCCTTAGAAAATGGACAGCAAAGTCAAGGTTGAAAAATTGAGGAGAGAGGAAATATATTCTACAATAGCAATGTTTTGGCTGTGTGTGGTGATCCAACATAACCTCATGACATTTCCATCTGAGGATCATACCTAGAAACCAATTCATTCTGAGAAAAGAAAAAATATTTCCACAAAAAAATTATGCTGACCTCCTACTAAAGATACCAGATTGATGGTTTCTACGTTAGCCTACTATAAGGGAATACTTATTAAGGTTGCCAAAAGATATACGGTACTAGGTTAAAGGTCTAAGATAATATGCTTAGGCGTGCATTTCACTAAGTTCAGAATTAAGATGCAAGATGTTGACATATTAGGATGCATCTGTCTGCGGTAAGAGGTACAAAGCTAAGATAGGACTGGTTACGCAAGAATATGGTCAGTCAGCAGATGTTGAAATGACGAAATAACTATCAGAAGACTGTATTTCACCTTTGACTTAGATAATGTCATGAGTTTAAGAAAAATGTCGATGTATGTATGAATTACCTGATTGGTTAAACCACAGGGCTGTCCTTCTGTTCAAACTAAATAAAATTGTTGTGTGTGCTTCAATAGGCACATTCATTATTCACGTACAATAGCGTGTATGTGTAATGTTTTGTCCACCGGTGAAAGGGACCTCCGCCCTTCAATCCTAGCCTAGGCTACCAGGGGTTACTTACAGAAGACGAGCAACCTAACAGTTTTGGTACCAGCAAAGTGGGGTTCGTCTCGTCTTGCGACAGGTAAGTCACTTTACTCTTTTTTACCTGATTGGTGAATGGTGTAAACACTTACTCTGTCCGGGCGGCCGCTACGAACTTAGTTTAAAATTAAAAGAAGTAACTGTGCCTTCGCGATGGACTAGGCTGGTCACTCGGGAGGTGAAAAGGGCTCGCAAGGAATTTATAGGTTTAGGGGAGTCCGACTAGGTTGGTCTGACTTAAAACTATTGGTGATAGTATTTTTAACACGGGAAGTAGTAGATTACGCCCGTGACAAAGGGATTGGTGGAGTGGACGCCCATTTGAAAAAAATTTTTAAAAAAAAAAAAAAAGTGCACTATAAATTGATAAATGTATTGCAATACGGTTATTTCATGTCTTAAAGTATATTAAGAATATGTCTGTTTCTCTCTAGGTACACGTGTAAGTATATAGAGTATAAGTTTTAATATAGAGTATAAGGAAAATAATTGTTGTTGTTTAAATGAGTGCAGAATATGAGGAGCCCTCTTGTAGTGACATAGCATCCGCCTGCCCCCATTGCACGTTAGGTCTACTCTTCCTAAGAATAGATGACAAGTGGATTTGACTGACCACCAGACCAGGGGGGTTCTCTTGCAGACTTGGTGTAAGAGGGGTAAATACCGCCACCAGGAAAAATTTACCCTTCATCGTATATTAAGGGTAAATCTTCATAGTTTTATATAAGTCCATCTGCCCCAAAAAAGATCAGGGATCCTACTCCCAGACCAGAGACCGGATTGTTGGACAAACCGGGTGTTATCACCTGTGTCCTGCCACTAGACACACACTGCCCAGACTACTAGATGGGGAATTCTGCAGCAACCCAAGCCATGGCCACCCCATCACCCTATGAATTTGTTAGTAATATGATCCCTGGCCCCCAGGTAGAACCATTTTGGACACAAGTCCGAGAAAGGTGTCACCAATTGGGAATCCATGACCCAGGACCCCAAGGTCCTTGTTCAGAGGAAGACTGGCAAGAAGTCAGTAAAATTTGTCAGGTACATAAGCATTCTTATCCTCCCTGCAAAGGGGCTGACCCACAATACATGAAGGATTGTTTCTGTGCATGGAACAAATGCCTTGGAAAATATAGGCAATTGTGGACAGCAAGGACATTGGAAATCCCAGTGCCCTTATAGGACTGGACAGATTAGAGCGAGAGGCAGAGGCAGGGGATTTAACCCCCAGACCCGCCCACAGTATCCCCGTTATCTGCCATACCAGAACCCTCGTCAACCACTACCCCAATATCCTACACAGCCACAAATAATGCACCGAGGGAAACTCTGTTGGTATTAATGGGACACCTGTCACCCATCCCATCACTCCACCACTGACTGTAGCCACTCCAGAAGGACAGAAATTATGTACCCAAACTTTTGCCGTCTTGTCCTCATGCCCTGTGCCCCTTATGGGACGGGACCTCTTGGCACAACTGTGTATTATCATTAAGTTTAATAAAGAAGGTTCCCTTACCGCTAGTTCACCATTATGTGACTTACATGGCCCTAAGCGACATGCACACAGAGGGTTCCCAAAAAGACATGCACACAGGAGTTTCTTTCTAATGATACCTTCCTCCCTTGACCATCACACAATTTGGGCAGAAAACAAAGGTAGTGTGGGCTTTATTAATTGCACACCATATGCACCCCAAATGCGGTCAGATGCAGGGATACAATATCAAAAACAGTATCCCCTACCCCCAGAGAAAGTCAAAGGCATCTCCCCTCAAATTAATGATTACATATCAAAAGGTATCCTGAGACCAATCATCAGTCCCTGGAACACACCCATTTACCCTGTAAAGAAGGCCAGTGGCGAGTGGAGACTCGTCCAAGACCTCAGAGCAGTAAACAAACAAGTGATTCCCCTCCCACCCCTAGTCTCAGACATCACTTTTATTTTCCCATGCATACCGGCAGACTCTCTATGCTACACAGTAATTGATTTAGCGAATGCTTTCTTTAGCATTCCCATTGCAGAGGAAGCCCAACCTATGTTTGCTTTCTCCTGGGCCGGGGGCCAACTAACCTGGCAAGGGTATGTAGACAGTCCAGCCGCCTTCTCTATGGTACTCAACGAGACTGTCAAGTCTTGGACATCTGAGCGAGGGTCGGTACTGATACAGTATGTGGACGACTTGCTCCTGTGCAGTCGAACTGCTGAAGAATGTGCGGTCGATTCAACATCACTGTTACAACACCTAGCTCACGCCGGGCATCTAGCCTCAAGGAAGAAAATACAATGGTGCCAGCCACAGGTAGAATACCTAGGGTGCATTCTAAAGGAAGGGACAAGGCTAGTGTCCCCCAAACGTGCCGCAGCCCTTCGAGCTCTCAGTCCCCCAAAAGACAAGGCCGCCCTACTCTCATTTTTGGGTGCAATTGTATATTGCCGCCAATGGATCCCTGACTGTTCTCATTATGATAGTATCCTAAGAGAGGCTACTGGCTCGACAGCCCCTAAATTAATAGATTGGACTGAAGACAGACTACAAGCTTTTCAAGCTCTATTAAACAGTCTGTCAAATGCTCCCGCCCTGGGATTGGTAGACTATGGTAAAGCTTTTCAACTATACTGTGTAGTCTCGGGGACCTCTTTTGCCGCGGTTTTGACACAACAGCATGGAACAGGCTACCGCCCTGTCTCCTACCTATCTAAAAAAAACTCCCCATCCAAGTACAGGGAATGCCATCCTGTCTCCAAAATCTTGCTGCCTGTGCAATGTCTGTACAAGATGCAAACAAATTAGTGCTAGGTCACCCATTGACTCTCTATACCACTCATTCAGTCACGCATCTTATTCAGAACATGAATACCCAACATATGACCTCGCAAAGACTTAGTGGTTATGAGATAACACTGATGAACACTGATAACCTCACACTCAAATATGTGCCTGCCAGCAACCCCGCTGTGCGCCTTTTGCATTCCATGTTGCGTTTACCACATGACCCAGACATTATACATGACTGTTCGGAAAAGGTTGCTGCTATTACCAGTCCCAGACCGGATCTCACTGACACCCCTATCTCAGGTGCAGAGGATGTTTTCGTTGACGGTAGTTGCTCCCGTCCCTCTGATTCCACCTTCCAAACAGGATATGCAATAGTCCAGTTGCCAAACAAGGTATTAGAAGCCAAACCACTGCCCCCCTCTTCGGCTCAGGTGGCTGAACTGGAAGCCCTCACCAGGGCCTGCATTTTATTTACAGATAAAGAGGTGAACGTCTACACAGACAGTAGATATGCTTTTGGAGTGGTGCATGATTTTGGTGTGATATGGGCCAATAGAGGTTTTAAAACAGCAGACAACAAAATAATTGCCAACTCCACACAGATTAGTGCTCTCCTCCAAGCCATTCTTCTTCCAAAAAAGGTAGCCATAATTAAAGTAAAGGCACACTCCTCTGACAGCAGTCGTGTTTCAAAAGGGAATGCTCTTGCTGACAGAGAAGCTAAAAGAGCTGCTGCCTTTTCCCCTAACCCACCTGCCCCCACAACAATGTTTTTCAAGGAACACTTCGCAGCACCTAACTTTAAAACTGTCATAGCACAGATGCAATCAATGGCCACAGAAGATGATGTCCATTTTTGGACAAAGGAAGGATTGACCAAAGACCCTGAAGGTCTTTGGTCAAAAGAGGGGAAGATCCACATGCAAGAACAAAACTATCACCCTTTGAGGTCCTCATGGGAATCCCCGCAAACATAGAATTACCCCCATTAGACCAAGACACTGATATTGACATTTATTCCCAACAGGAAATGTACGTGAAAAACCTGGTAAGTATGCTTCATGAAATGAACGAACACGTTTCTGTCACCTTTTCTCCTCTTTCCACAGAGCCAACACACCCCTTCATCCCAGGAGATCAAGTGCTAGTCAAGCAACTGGCCCACAAAAAGAGGATCGGACCAATCTACTCTGGACCTTGGAAGGTTGAAAAGGTGTCCAGAACTGCGGTCCTGACTGACCAAGGAAACACCTGGATCCACGCCAGCAGGCTGAAAAAGTGCCCACTGCTTCCCACAACCCCCGACCCCCCACCTATTGAAGGAGAACCCGACCCACCCGAACAGCGACCGGAACTGCAAGAGATTCAGGAAGGCATTGGACAATTAACCCTTGAAACCCTACATGATAGCGAAGAAGAAGGACAAGCATAAGAACTTGTAGAAATGTTTTTACCTTCAGTGTCAGGGAAGGCTGTATGCCTTTGGGGTAGTCTGGTACTATTTGTATTCCTGCCCACATGGTTTATAGCCAACTGTATATATCATCCAGAAGATTTAGGTTTATTAAAAGGGATATGTGGACCACCTAAGATGAATAATACCCCCGGCCAAAGACATAGTAGAAGTATTGTACCCGTTAATGAGTCACCTAAGGGACTGACTAACAAGATGTTACTACTAAAATTCAAATATAGCTATGCTCAAAAATCTGGTTTTGAGAAATGCTGGATTTGCAGCAAGCTACATCCCAGTACAGCTAGAATCCCTCTCATGGCAGTCCCCTTGAATTTTACCCCCCTCCTTAATGGAACACCCCCTATCGTCCTAACGAATGTTACTAGGACCCGTCCAAATAAAACCCTCACTTTCCAAATTATAGGTAGAAGCCACTTCCCAGACTGGTGTTTCCGACTGGGAAACACCACAGATGGAGCCGAGGTTTGCAAACAAGCAAAACTTAACATTTCAATGACATCATTTAACAGTCCTTCTTTCTTCCATACTTCAGATCCCACCCTAAATGCCACCTTTTTAGACTTTCTTAGCTCCAGTACCAAGACTACAATACACCAATTAATGTCAATACTGGTGCTCTCTGGCCTTTCTGATACTCTTAGGAACGTGTTCCATAAACGACCCCTAGCTCTAGGAAATACCATATATATATGCTGCGGCAAACTCTGTCACCCCTGGATCCCAACCAAACCCCAGGGGTGGTGTTACCTTGCAGCCCTGGTTCCTATTATGGGGGTATTAGGGGATAACAAGGGAAGTCACCTCCTTGAAGCCAGCATGCATCCTAGATATCCCCTTAGACACCGTAATAAACGAGAATTGTTTTTAGGAAAAGATATGGCCTGGGCATGGTTCCCTTCCTGGACAGGGTGGGGAATTGACCTAATGAAAAGATTAAATAATTACACTGGCATAATTGATGAGATTCTGGAGGAAAATTCTGATGACATAACCAAACTAAATCTAGAAACTAGGGCAATTAGGAAGCAACTAGAACTACATGAGTTGGCTATAGAAAGTATGAGTGCAGCCCTTACTGGCCTCTGTGAGACTACTGAGGATTATGAGTGCTGTACCTGGATTCATAATACCAGCATCGAAGTCCCAGACTACTATGACGTTATTGCCCAACACAGGGAAGAGGTAAATAAACTACAGAAAGAGGCAAGGAACATAGGAAAAAACTGGGATCCCTTCTCGAGCAGTTTTAGTTTTGGGGGATTAATATCTTGGCTCCGAAATGCTGCCATGACAATTGTCACTGTGATTCTCTTCATTCTATTTTTATATGCCTGTTATAAGATAATCAAATGTTTATGTAAAAAGGGAAACACGGTCGCTCCGAAGGATCTGAAACTCACTTCCATTGTTAAGGATCCAACGGTATGGTATAGAAACCAAGAGCACAAGGGTTCGGAGTATGAAGCCTGTGCTATTAAATTAGAAAAGGAATGATCATTATGTAAATCACAGAATGATCAAAGGAAGGATTATAAGGGAATACTTATTAAGGTTGCCAAAAGATATACGGTACTAGGTTAAAGGTCTAAGATAATATGCTTAGGCGTGCATTTCACTAAGTTCAGAATTAAGATGCAAGATGTTGACATATTAGGATGCATCTGTCTGCGGTAAGAGGTACAAAGCTAAGATAGGACTGGTTACGCAAGAATATGGTCAGTCAGCAGATGTTGAAATGACGAAATAACTATCAGAAGACTGTATTTCACCTTTGACTTAGATAATGTCATGAGTTTAAGAAAAATGTCGATGTATGTATGAATTACCTGATTGGTTAAACCACAGGGCTGTCCTTCTGTTCAAACTAAATAAAATTGTTGTGTGTGCTTCAATAGGCACATTCATTATTCACGTACAATAGCGTGTATGTGTAATGTTTTGTCCACCGGTGAAAGGGACCTCCGCCCTTCAATCCTAGCCTAGGCTACCAGGGGTTACTTACAGAAGACGAGCAACCTAACACCTACTGGTATCCTTAGATTAATACTTACCCTGGGTTGGTGAATCAGAACACCAAAGCCACAGAGTCAGCACGAGAGCCAATTTTATAGGGAGACGTCAAAAATAGCCGACTCCGTGTTTCGCTTAGGACAGGTTTCCTTTAGTGTTTTAAATGTATGTGTGCGGTCAGAGCATTATGCTGTGAAACATCCACAATGGCGCCATCCCAAAAATGTATAGAAGAACATGAGAAGGAGGGAACATTTTGTCTTGGTATTTCGAGTCGGGCTTCTTACTATTTGGGATGACAACCTAGTTCTGTGTTCCTTTTGAGACGAGGTAAGTCTGGTTGTTAGATAGAAGAGCACCCTTCTTTTTTGGCCCTTTGATGCGCATATTGGCTCTTCCTTTTTGGTTTATCTCCCCCCCCTCTCTCTCTCTCTCTCTCTCTCTCTCTCTCTCTCCTCACCACTCTCTCTCTCCCTCCTCTCTCTCTCTCTCTCTCCCCCTCTCTCTCCCCCCCTCTCTCTCTCTCTCTCTCTCTCTTCTCTCTCTCTCCCCTCTCTCTCTCTCTCCTCCCTCTCTCTCTCCCCTCTCTCTCTCTCTCTCTCTTCTCTCCCCTCTCCTCTCTCTCTCTCTCTCTCCCCCTCTCTCTCTCTCTCTCTCTCTCTCTCCCCCTCTCTCTCTCTCTCTCTCTCTCTCCCCCCCCTCTCTCTCTCCTCTCTCTCTCTCCCCCCTCTCTCTCCCCCCTCTCTCTCTCTCTCCTCCCCCGCTCTCTCTCTCCCCCTCCCCCCTCTCTCTCTCCCCTCCCCCTCTCTCTCTCTCCCCTCCCCCCTCTCTCTCTCTCCCCCTCCCCCCCTCTCTCTCTCTCCCCCTTCTCTCTCTCTCCCCCCCTCTCTCTCCCCTCCCCCCGCTCTCTCTCTCCCCCTCCCCCCTCTCTCTCTCTCCCCCTCCCCCCTCTCTCTCTCTCCCCCTCCCCCCTCTCTCTCTCTCTCTCTCTCCCCTCCCCCTCTCTCTCTCTCCCCTCCCCCCTCTCTCTCTCTCTCTCCCCTCCCCCCTCTCTCTCTCTCTCCCCCTCCCCCCTCTCTCTCTCTCTCTCCCCCTCCCCCCTCTCTCTCTCTCTCCCCCTCCCCCCTCTCTCTCTCTCTCCCCCTCCCCCCCTCTCTCTCTCTCCCCCTCCCCCCCTCTCTCTCTCTCTCCCCCTCCCCCCCCTCTCTCTCTCTCTCTCTCCCCCTCCCCCCCTCTCTCTCTCTCTCTCCCCCTCTCTCTCTCCCCCTCCCCCCTCTCTCTATCTCTCTCTCTCTATCTCTCTATCTCTCTCCCCCTCCCCCCTCTCTCTATCTCTCTCTCTCTATCTCTCTATCTCTCTAGCTCTCTCTCTCCTCTCCCCCCTCTCTCCCCCCCTCTCCCCCCCTCTCTCTCCCCCCCCCCTCTCTCTCTCTCCCCCCCTCTCTCTCTCTCCCCTCTCTCTCTCTCTCTCTCTCTCTCTCTCTCTCCTTGCTTGCTTCCTTATTCCCCCCCCCCAATTTCCCTCTGACCCCCTCTTCTCCTCCTGTTTTTTTTTTTTTTTTTGCATTCTCTCCTCTGCATTATATCTATTTGGATTGTTTATACTTGACAAATTATTTTTTATTTTTTTTTGCCTATATTGTGTTATGTATGTATTTAATATGCTATTACATAGTTACAGTTACATAGTAACATAGTAGGCAAGGTTGAAAAAAGACACAAGTCCATCAAGTCCAACCTATGTGTGTGATTCTATGTCAGTATTACATTGTATATCCCTGTATGTTGCGGTCGTTCAAGTGCTTATCTAATAGTTATTTGAAACTATCAATGCCACCCGCTGAAACCACCACCTGTGGAAGGAAATTCCACATCCTACCCGCTCTTCCAGTAAAGAACCCTCTACGCAGTTTAAGGTTAAACCACTTTTCTTCTAATTTTAGTGAATGGCCGTGTGTCTTATTAAATTCCCTTTCAACGAGAAGTTTTATCCCTATTGTGGGGTCACCAGTACGGTATTTGTAAATTGAAATCATATCCCTTCTTAAGCGTCTCTTCTCCAGAGAGAATAAGTTCAGTGTGCATAACCTAGCTTTATAACTAATGTCCTCCAGTTCCTTTATTAGCTTTGTTGCCCTTCTCTGGATCCTCTCCAGTTCCAGTACATCCTTCCTGAGGACTGGTGCCCAGAACTGGACAGCATACTCCAGGTGCAGCCGGACCAGAGTCTTGTAGAGCAGGAGAATTATCGTTTTATTTCTGGAATTGGTCCCCTATTTAATGCCAATATACTGTTTGCTTTGATTGAAAAGAAACCTAAGTGCCAAGGAAACTAAATACTAGTATAAATAAAGTGATACCAGATTAATTGGCAGCTGCAGTAAAAAAAATATTGTAATACAAAACAATACAAAAAAAAAGAGAATATAAGAACCGTGCTAAGTGCCACAGGTATTTAAATATACACAAACCACATTATATTATGGCGACCTGGAATCAAGGTCGCTAAAAAGTCCCATAAAAAGTGTTTATAACAAACTTCAGACTTAAACAGACTTAACCAAAGACTTAAACAAAGTCATGTATGTGGGGTCACCTTCTTTGAGCACTTATCAAGTACGTACTTATTAAGTATGGAATTCCACATCCATTTTTTTTTAGCACAGGCACTTTATTTGGAACTTTACTGTTTAAATGTTTGAAGTTTGTCATGAGCACTTTTTATGGGACTTTTTAGAGACTTTTTAGAGACCTTGATTCCAGGTCACCATAATATAATGTGATTTATATATATTTAAATACCTGAGTCTGGCCTGGTTTTCAGCTACTTACATGTAAGCAGCCATTTTTATTGACAAAATCAGTGTTATTTGGGTAATGCACTATTGGAGACCCATTTATTTTTACATGTGGATCCATTTATGGAGTCTAAGCTGATATTCATCTCCCATACATTATTCTTGTTGCCGAATTGACTGACCTACATATATGGAAATGGATTGACAGCGCACCCCTAACCACTGGAATTGGGGTTGAATGGACACACATCTTGGATTTTCCATTTTCTTTTTTTCCAAACTTTTATTGAAAAAAGGGTAGGGTACAATTACATCATTAACAAATATGAGTGTTACAATGCGGTTATAAACAAATAGCTGAGTCGCTTTCTACAAAAGTATCCAAAAAAAATGTCGCTACAATCCTTGGCATTTACCTCATGAGCAGAAGTAGATTGTATTTGGGTTTTTTGAAATGGGTAGGGGGTCATAGTTCAGGTAGATGATTTGTGACAAGCTTTAAGATTCAATTTGTCATTGTTTTCTTCTTTTACCCCCTCTACTATGTTTGTTCTGAGATATTTTTGATGTATAGTGACCAGGGGTCATATATAGTGCACCGCATTTATTTGCTCTTGGGAGTATGCGTGTGTCCCGCACACCATACAGCTTTGTTTTGATGCATATGGTTAATAGGGGGTGGAGGAGTGGGAAAGGTTAGTAGGGAGATGTGGGGTTCAGGTGTTGAAAAGGGGTTCCGACAATCTGGTACTGTGTTATGTGTGTTGCTTTTGTGCTATCATAATTGTTACTTTTGTGTATTGTTCCATGTGGGGAGCTTCATGTGTTTCTCCCGGGGGGAGGTTCGTGTATTGTTTGCTTTAACGTTTTCTTGGTTCATTCAATGGCCTTTGGTAGTTTATTTCCAGGTATGTATTGTATGTCATGTTGCATGGTTGGGGGGGCAAGGTGTTCAAGAGTGCATTTCTAGACATGTGCATTCGTTTTCGTCCGAATGCATTTTCGTCCGAATTTCAGGTATTTTCGTTTTCGTTTTGACAAACGATAACGAAAGCGCAGAATCTCAAAAACGAAAGATCTGACATAAATGCTTTATTTTCGTTTTTGTTGTTACAACAGTTCGATATAGAAAAGGAGATTCAACGTGACTCTGACAATAACAATCTGTGTCTATTGAACCTGTGGTCGAAAGTGCCTAACCTTACCTCTATTAGTCCAAGATTATATAGAGAAAATATTCGACAGAGAAAAAAGATTCGACAGAGAGAAAATATTCGACATAGAAAGAAAAGAATCGACAAAGAAAAGATGACACCTGACACTGTGAGACTTAGACCATTCATTTAACATGAACGACGGAGATGCGACAAAGCAACGAAAAACACACACGTTTATAATAATCAACGGAGCATCGAAACTGTACGACACTGCAATCGTACATTTCTGGAGTCAAAAGCTCCACCTAATAGTCTATATAGAGTTTAGCAGCTCCGTCGAATCTTCTTTATACATTCGACAGACACCATAAGCCTTGAAAGACAGATTCGACCGTAATTCATGTGGATTTTCAGACGAATGCAATTTTTGAACGAAAAACTAAATAAATAAAAACAAATTTCGGGAGTAACTAAATTTATTTTTTGGACAAAAACGAAATTCCGAAACAAAATATTTCACTCTGCACATGTCTATGCATTTCTCTAATGTATTTCTCAGTTTTCTTAAAGTGGTTCCAGCATGTCCAAAGTTTGGAGAATTTGTGTGTGTGGTTTCTGGAAATTGCAATTAGTTCCTCCATTTCTGTGATTTTGTTTTATTCTTTTGAACCAATCTGACAAGGAGGGGGCTCTTGGTGAACCCCATGTAGGGGTATGCACATTTTCGCTGAGTTGATTAGCAGTATTGCTAGTGATTTGTGGTACGCTGTATTGTTTGCTTTTTGGAGATGTAAAAGGAGTTTTTGCCGGTGAATATTCCAGCACATCTGTGGTAATTTTTTCCGTTAGTGCATGGACTTGTTTCCAGAAAACTTGGATGATCGGACAGGACCACCAAATGTGTAGGAGGTCACCAAGTGTGTTTTGGCACCTCCAGCATTTGTTTGGGTGTGATGTGTCAAATCTGTGTAAAATGGAGGGGGTACGATACCATCGCGTCATGACTTTGTAGTTTGTCTCTTGTATAGAGATGTAAACAAGAGGGGAATTTTTGGGATTTTAAGTGAAGCACAAACATGGTGCTTCCATCCCGGTAATAGAATTAAAAGATAAAGGATAGTTGGGACTTTAAATGAAGCAATTGTATAATGGAGATAAGTTGTAAATAAATAATATATTGATTGATAACATTAATCCAAAAACATAAAAAGTATTTATTTGAATCATATGTATATATATGCATAATGCACATGAGACATAAACATAATGAGTAAACTGATATGATCATATAGGCACATGATCAAAAATAAAAAAATATATAAAAATATAATAAATAAATAAATAACTATAAAGAATTAATATGATTACCATAACGTATAAATGCCCCAACAACAGACAGTCATGATACGATCCTAACGACACATAATCACAATGAAGTAAGTAGATAGATAACTCAAATTTTTTTTTTTTTTTATATAATTGCTAAGGCACACACGTGCCACAACGATAGACCAAAGACTGGCACGTGCTCCCACAAAATGTATGTAGGTCTATTGGCTAGTATAAAAACAGTATTGTACAGTATTAATAGTATCTGAATAGAGATAAATCCATATGGAATACAACTGTGTCATCAAGTGTAGCTCGACGCGTTTCGTGGATTTTTCCACTCGTCAGGAGCAGATGCACCAAACATTCCTATAGGGTATATAAAATATGTCAATGTTTAAAATGAAATACAATTATACATGGTGTTGTATGTCAATAGACGGCTCACCAAAACACACTCACCAACCCAGACAGCGCACGCTGTGCAAGGTGACCGGCGCAGGGTAGGCCACGGATATAGACCCCACCGCGGGAGCTGAGGCGGCATAATATAGAGGTGCAACATCAGGTAAGCAGAAGATGTATAAAGTGTAGACAGACAATTTCCATATAGCCAAAATTGATGATAGGTGATCAGTGGAGCATGAATATCTGAGAACAAAATATTATATTATGTGTCTGTATAATTCCTAACACAGGTATATTGTAAATAAATTAAATTGAATAATAAACCCAGTGCAGCTTCAAAGAAGGTAATTTCCGTGATATGTAAAATACCAAGGAAACAATATAAATGCTGATAATGGATAATAATGAAAATAGACCTACATACATTTTGTGGGAGCACGTGTCAGTCTTTGGTCTATCGTTGTGGCACGTGTGTGCCTTAGCAATTATATAAAAAAAAATTTTTGAGTTATCTATCTACTTACTTCATTGTGATTATGCGTCGTTAGGATCGTATCATGACTGTCTATTGTTGATGCATTTATACGTTATGGTAATCATATTAATTCTTTATAGTTATTTATTTATTATATTTTTATATATTTTTTTTATTTTTGATCATGTGTCTATATGATCATATCAGTTTACTCATTATGTTTATGTCTCATGTGCATTATGCATATATATACATATGATTCAAATAAATACTTTTTATGTTTTTGGATTAATGTTATCAATCAATATATTATTTATTTACAACTTATCTCCATTATACAATTGCTTCATTTAAAGTCCCAACTATCCTTTATCTTTTAATTCTTGTATAGAGATGTTTAACTAGTTGCTGACCGCCGGCCGTCAAATGACGGCCAGGCGGCGCAGCTATTGTGGCGGGAGGCCGTCATATGACGGCCTCCCGTTTAAACAGGGAATGCGCGCGATCGAGCGCGCGCATCCCTGTTTCTTCGGTGGCGGTGTGTCACGGAGACACCGCTCGCCACCGAAGGGGGTGAACAGCCATTCGTTATGGCTGTTTACCACGTGATCGGCCGTGATGAAGTCACGGCCGATCACAGATGGTAACACCCCAAACGTGCACGGCGCATGCGCGCGATCGCGTGTTCCCCGGGAACATTGCTCGTCACCGACGCTGGTAAACAGCCATTGGCCGGCTGTTTACCCACGTGATCGGCTGTGATCCTTTCACAGCCGATCACAAAAATGTAAACAAACTGCGGTAACGGGATGTTACCGGGTTCTCCTCCTCACACACCGATCGTGTGTGAGGAGGAGATTGCGGTAACATCTCGTTACCGCATACAGTGTACACCAATCATACCGATTGCCCCCCCCCAATAAAGAGGACCTGTCACCACCCCTCATAGTACCTGTCAATCACAGTCCATCAGAGTACCTGTCACAGTCCATCAGAGTATTTGAGTACCTGTCACAGCACATCAGAGTACCCGAGTACCTGTCATAGCCCATCAGAGTACCTGTCAGCCCATCAGAGTACCCGAGTACCTGTCACAGTTCATCTGAGTACCCGAGTACCTGTCACAGCCCATCAGAGTACCCGAGTACCTGTCACGGCACATCAGAGTACCCGAGTACCTGTCACGGCACATCAGAGTACCCGAGTACCTGTCACGGCACATCAGGGTACCCGAGTACCTGTCACGGCCCATCAGGGTACCGGAGTACCTGTCACGGCCCATCAGGGTACCCGAGTACCTGTCACAGTCCATTAGAGTACCGAGTACCTGTCACAGTCCATCAGGGTACCCGAGTACCTGTCACAGTCCATCAGGGTACCCGAGTACCTGTCACAGTCCATTAGAGTACCGAGTACCTGTCACAGTCCTTTAGAGTACCCGAGTACATGTCACAGTCCATTAGAGTACCCGAGTACCTGTCACAGTCCATTAGAGTACCGAGTACCTGTCACAGTCCATTAGAGTACCGAGTACCTGTCACAGTCCATCAGGGTACCCGAGTACCTGTCACAGCCCATCTGTGTACCAGAGTACCTGTCACAGTCCATCTGAGTACCCGAGTACCTGTCACAGTCCATATGAGTACCTGTCACCGCCCTTCAGAGTACCCAAATACCAGTCACCAAACCATCAGAGTACCTGTCACCAAGCCATCAGAGTACCCGAGTACCTGTCACCAGGCCATCAGAGTACCCGAGTACCTGTCACCAGGCCATCAGAGTACCCGAGTACCTGCCACCAGACCATCAGAGTACCCGAGTACCTGTCACCAGACCATCAGAGTACCCGAGTACCTGTCACCAGACCATCAGAGTACCCGAGTACCTGTCACCAGACCATCAGAGTACCCGAGTACCTGTCACGAGGCCATCAGAGTACCCGAGTACCTATTTGCAGCCCATGTCTCATAGAATATACGTTGGGGTGTTTGCTTTCCAAAATGGGGTCATTTTGTGGGTAATTCCATTGTCCTGGTGGTCCAGGACCTTCAAAAGTGTGATGGGTAGGAATGAAATGAGATGTGTCATTTATGCTCCTAGAATGCCTGAACGTACTACTTCAATGTTCGGCCTCTCTATGTGGCCAGGCTGTGTAAAAGTCCTACACATGTGGTATCGCCATACTCGGGAGGAGTAGCAGAATGTATTTTGGGGTGTAATTTTTGCTATATACATGCTATGTGTTAGAAATATCTTATAAATTGACAATTTTGTGTAAAAAAAAAATGCGTTTTAATTTTTTTCCACATATTCCAAAAACTTCTGGAAAAAAATGAACCGTTCAAAAGACTCATTATGCCTCACAGATTATACGTTGGGGTGTTTGCTTTCCAAAATGGGGTAATTTTATGGGAAATTCCATTGTTCTGGTACTCCAGGGCCTTCAAAAGTGTAATAGGTGGTTGAGAAATGAGATGCGTAATTTTTGCTCGTAGAACCTCTGAAGGTACTACATCAATGTTGGTGCTCTGTATGTGGCCAGGCTGTGTAAAAGTCCTACACATGTGGTATCACCGTACTCGGGAAGAGTAGCAGAATGTATTTTGGGGTGTAATTTGTTGTATGCATATGCTGTGTGTGAGAAATAACCTGATAATATGACAATTTAGTAAAAAAAAAAAAAAAAAAAAAAAAATCTTCATTTTGCAAAGAATTGTGGGAAAAAATTACAACTTAAAAAAACTCACCATGCTACTTACTTAATACCTTGGGATGTCTACTTTGTAAAAAGGGGTCATTTGGGGGGTATTTGTACTTTCCTGACTTGTTAGTGTCTCAAGAAATGAGGTACACCTGATGTACTGAAGGCCTGATCAGAAGTGATCAATTTTCAGTGATTGGCACCATAGTTTGTAGACTCTATAACTTTCACAAAGACCAAATAATATATACTAATGTGGGTTATTTTTACCAAAGATATGTAGCATTATAAATTTTGGCCAAAATTTATGAAGAAAAATTACTAATTAGCAAAAATTTATGACAGAAACAAAGAAAAAGGCATTTTTTTCACAAAATTTACGTTTTATTTTATTTATAGCACAAAAAATAAAAAACCCACTAGTGATTAAATACCACTAAAAGAAAGCTCTATTTGTGTGGAAAAAAGGACGCAAGTTTCATATGGATACAGTGTAGGATGACTGAGTAATTGTCATTCAAACTGTGAGAGCGCTGAAAGCTGAAAATTGGTCTGGTCAGGAAGGGGGTGTATCTGCACTGTATTGAGGTGGTTAAAGAGCTCTTATGTGCGTTTCGGTATATTTCCTCCCACATTCTATATGTCCTTTCTATGTTTAGGTCTCTTTCCCAGGCCTTACTGTCAGGGCTGGCTTAGCCCTTCCTTCTCTGGGCTGGCTGCTCAGCTGCCAGCTAATTGCCAGTTCTCATCTCTCTCCACAGTTGCCAGCTGTTCCTGATCATGCTCGTCTGACCTGCCTACTTAAGAGCCGGTTCACACAGAGGCGACACGACTTTCAACACGACTTTTGGAGGCAACTTTGACACGACTTGAACACGACTTAAAGTTGTGTTGTAAGTCGCCCCAGGCCAGGCGACTTTTACCGTGGCCAATCAGAGAATGAGTTCTGAAGGGGGAACTCCCAAATAAAAAAAAATAAATGGCATGGGTTCCCCCTCCGAGAGCATACCAGGCTCTTAGGTCTGGTATGGATTCTAAGGGGAACCCCTTATACGCCTAAAAAACAGCATGGGGGTCCCCCCCAGATCCATGCCAGACCCTTAGATCCGAGCACGCTACCTGGCCGGCCAGGAAAGGGGGTGGGGATGAGCGACAAGGGCCTCTTCCCGACAACCCTGGCCGTTGGTTGTCGGGGTCTGCAGGCGGGGGGCTTATCGGAATCTGGGAGCCCCCTTTAATAAGGAGGCCCCCAGATCCCGGCCCCCCACCCTATGTGAATGAGTATGGGGTACAATGTACCCCTACCCATTCACCTGTGAAAAAAATGTACAAAAAAACACAACACACAGGGGTTAAAATAGTTTATTGCACAGCTCCGGGGGTCTTCTCGCCGGACTCCTCCGCTATCTTCTGCTAGCTTTTTTACTAGCGGAGGAGTCCGGCTTTCTTCTTCGCCGCCGCCCTCTTCTTCCGACTTCGGGGGTCTTGTCCCCCTCTTCGGGTTCTTCTTGCCGGGCCACCGCACCTTCTAGCTCTTTTACAAGCGGTGGCCCGGTCTTCTGTCGCCACTGTCGCCATCTTCTGTTCTTCTGTTCTTCTCTTCTGGAGATGTTGCCTCGTCGCTGTCTCCGCTCACTATGACAGAACACGCGGATGATGTCCCCGCCCATTATGATGTCACAGTCCCAGAGGATGCTGGGATGCCCCCTTCCCCAAGGCACCCCCCATGTTGAGGGCACGCGGCCTGGTATGGCTCAGGAGGGGGGGGGGCGCTCGCTCGTCCCCACCCCCTTTCCTGGCTGGCCGAGTAGCATGCTCGGATAAGGGTATGGTATGGATCTGGGGGGGACCCCCATGCCGTTTTTTCGGCGTGGGGGTTCCCCTTAGAATCCATACCAGATCTAAGGGCCTGGTATGCTCTCGGAGGGGGAACCCACGCCAATTTTTTAAAATAAATTTGGTGTGGAGTTCCCTCTTGAGAGCTGATAATTCTGTGAGAGTCACCTCCGTATAGACGGAGATCTGACTTGGAGGCGACCTCCATTGAAATCAATGGGTACCAGTCGCCTTCAAGTCGGATTGAAGTAGTACAGGAACCTTTTCTGAAGTCGGAGCGACTTCAGTAGTGTGCATTAAGATGGCTCTCATTCACTTACATTGATTTTTACATGTTGTCCGACCTGAGGCGACCTGAAGTTGGATCTGAGTCGCCCCTGTGTGAACCGGCTCTAAAGCTGTCCAGCTCACTTCATATGTGCCTTCGCCTTGGTCACATCACAAGAAGCCATCTCCTGGGGTTCTGTTTAAAGACTGGCTTGCTGACATCCCTCCTGGCTTCTTATCCTGCTTGCTGTTGCTCCACTTGGATCCCTGACTTCTGGCCTGGCTGATTCCCCAATCTGGTTATTGAACTCTGGCCTGGCTGACTACTCGATCCGGTTACTGGACTTTGGCTATGCTTTGACTACACTTTCTCTATTTACCTTTTTATTTAATAAACAAGTGTGATTTAATTGTACTTCTGTCTTGGTCGAAGGCCATGAATTCAGAAGATACAGTCAATCCACTTGTTGTTAATATTTTTTCCAGATTGGATGAGCAAGATCACCGCATGGATCAGTTTGCCATGGTGTTACAAACGCTCCTGAGTCGCACGGCTCACCTGGATTCCCCCACGGTGGCTGCTCCGGTATAACCTGAGTCGCAGGCCATCCCTGCTGCTGCACCAGTCTCTCTGCAGGCATGCGCCTCGAGTATTACCTCTATAAGAGGTATGTCTGGTTCCGCTCCGCTTCCCCAGTGATTTGGGGGCGATCCAGTTCAATGCAGAGAGTTTCTCAATCAGGTTGAGATATACTTTGAGATGCTGCCCCAGGCATTTCCCACAGACAGAAGCAAAGTAGGTTCCGTGATATCTTTGCTTTCTGAGAGAGCCTTGGCCTGGGCTAACCCTCTATGGGAGATGCAAAAACCTTTTGTCTTGAGTTACCCTGAGTTTGTGGCCTCCTTTAAAAGGGTATTTGACGTTCCCACACGCTACGCTTCTGTTGCCAAGTGCCTCATGTCCATCAGAGTACGAGAACTGTTGCCGACTACTCCATTGAATTCCGTACTCTGGTAGCAGAGGTTGCTTGGAACAATGAGGCCCTCGTGGCTGCTTTTTCTCATGGTCTCTCGGATTCCATCAAGGATGAGATAGCAGCCTGAGATATACCTACTGAGCTGGAGAGCTTGATTTCGTTTGCCATCCTCATTGACTCCAGACTCAGAGAAAGACTTTCTTTTAAGGAGCGCTTGTGGAAGCGTCCTGTACGTTTGTGTCCGAGCTTTGCAGTCCCACTCATGCCTCCCTCACCTCCCATGCCTCCTGGTACCGAGTCAGTCAGTCAGTGAAGATGGACCCATGCACCTAGGCTTCACACATCTCTCTGCGGATGAGAGAGCCTTTAGGAGGAGGGAGAGATTGTGCCTTTATTGTGGCCAGGCAGGTCACTTTTTGAAGTCTTGTCCTACCTGTCCAGGGAATGCCCAAACCTTGAGGTCCTGTAATGGACAGACCTTAGGTGGCGTCGTTTCGTCCCCAATTATCCAGAAGGATAAGCCCCTGGTTTCGGTCACCCTTTTTTTGGGCTGAGTCGTCCATCGAGATACAGGCTCTAATTGACTCTGGGGCTGCAGGCCTGTTCATTGATGCTGCATTTGTTTCTCAGCACTCTATTCCGCTGCAGCTGCGTGACACTCCACTTGCCATTGAGGCTCTTGACGGGAGACCTTCAAAGCCTGCCCATGTGACTCATGAGACGGTTCCATTGTCCATGGCCGTAGGGGCTCTTCACCATGAGATAATCCAATTACAAGTTATTTCCTCTCCCAGGTTTCTGCTGGTTATTGGTTATCCTTGATTACAGAGGCACAACCCCTCTATTGATTGGCTCCGTGCTGAGGTTCTTTCCTGGTCACCACAATGCAGTGAGACATGCTTCCTGAAGGTATCCAAGGTCCTGTGCACCTCTTCACTCTCCTCCCTGCCGGAGGAGTACCGCGATTTTAGCGATATCTTTGACAAAGGTCAAGCCGGTAGTTTGCCTCCACACCGGTCTTATGATTGCACAATTGACCTTCAACCTGGTGCCATACCTCCCCGTGGCCGGGTTTACCCTTTGTCGGTCTTGGAGGATAAGGCCATGGAGGAGTATGTTGCTGACACACTTTCTCGAGGTTTCATCCACAAGTCCTCGTCTCCTGCTGGTGCTGGTTTCTTCTTTGTGAAGAAGAGAGGTAAACTGAGACCTTGTATAGATTATAGGGGTCTTAATCGTGTCACGATTAAGAATGCCTACCCGATTCCATTGATTAGAGTTATTTGACTGCCTCAAGGGAGCAATGGTTTTCACAAAGCTTGACTTGAGTGGGGCATAAAATCTCATGCGCATTAAGGAGGGCGACTAGTGGAAAACTGCATTTAATACCAGAACAGGCCATTATGAGTACCTGGTAATGCCTTTTAGCCTTTGTAACACCCCAGCAGTTTTCCAGGAATTTATTAACAATGTCCTCCGAGATTTGTTTCAGTTATGTGTGGTGGTTTATCTCTATGACATCCTCATATTTTCCAAGTCCCTGGAGAGCCACCACACAGATGTCTGTCGTGTGCTTCAGAAACTAAGAGAGAACAATCTCTATTGTAAACTGGAGAAGTGCGAGTTCCATTGTAAACAGGTTACATTCCTGGGCTATGTCATTTCCACTGCTGGTTTTTCGATGGACCCAGAGAAACTGTCGGCAGTCCTACAGTGGCCTCGCCCCGTGGGTTTACGTCCTCTGCAGTGTTTCCTGGGCTTTGCCAACTACTATCGGAAGTTTATTGGTAACTTCTCATCTCTGGTCAAGCCCCTGACTGATATGACCAGAAAGGACGGTTATCCACAGAGTTGGTCTCTGGAGTCCATTAAGGCCTTTGAGACTCTCAAGGCTGCCTTTGTTTCTGCTCCTGTGTTGGCACATCCTGATCCTATGTTGCCTTTTATCCTAGAAGTTGATGCTTCTGAGACTGGAGTTGGCGCCCTTCTGTCTCAACGTCCTAACTCTAAAAGAGGGCTATGCATCCGCGTGGCTACTTTTCCAAGAAATTGTCACCTGCTGAGTGCAATTATGAGATTGGTGATAGAGAGCTGTTGGCCATAATTTTAGCCCTGAAAGAATGGAGACATCTCCTTGAAGGTACCACTGTGCAGGTTCTTATTCTTACTGACCATAAGAATCTTACATTCTTGTCTGAGGCTAAGCGCCTCTCTCCCAAAAGGGCGCGATGGGCTCTTTTCTTGTCGAGTTTTAATTACATTGTCTCATTCTTACCTGGTGCAAAGAATGTAAGGGCTGATGCTTCCAAGTCGGAGTCGGTTCTGTGGGAGTCGAACATCCATGTATGGGACTGTAGCAACACCAGAAGCCCTAGAGCCGGACAGCCCATGGCTCCGTCCTAGCCCGGCAGCCATCTTGTTCCATCCAGGCAAGACCGCAGGACTTCACCAGCAGATTCTACCGGGACCCGATCCCACTCCGATCCCCACTAGCCCCTATCCTCCTGGGACCATCCACAGCCACCATGGGTCGCCTCTGCTCTAGCTAGCTAGATGTGGAAGCCCTTGGCTTCTGCCTAGCCCCAGCCCACCTCCCAGCTCATCCCCCCCTCTATTCAGCAGGCCAGCGTACTTTTCCCATCCCAGAACACTGCCTCCTTCGCAAGAGGCATTGGGTGACACAGCAAGCCAGGCCTACCACAGCACAGGCCTACCCCCGACGTCCATCTTGTTCCACCCAGACGCAGCTGCATTACTGGTAAGTAGTGGCTTAGGCCCCTAACACCCTCTTATCTGTTCCTTTAGCCCCCCATCTCCTCACCTCTCTTCTTCTCTGGATTATCTCTGATCAGGTAAGCCCCCGGTATCCCCCCTAACAGTTGATCCAGGGTCCTCCGGTCCGACCGACTCCGGGGTCAGGAAGGCATTTTTCCCCCTACTGTAGCAATTGGCCAGCACAGCTAGTTTTTTTTGCCTTCCTCTGGATCAATGGAAGGATGGATAGGTCAGCGTGGCACCCCCTTCATCGCTACCGGAACCATTCGCACCGTCGTCAGCACCCCAACACACCACTGCCATTACTAGCAGCATTCTTCAGCACCAGGATTTTCTCAGCAACATCACCGGCATCGCATCATCACAGTCATCCTATCACCATCAACTTTATCCCTCGCCATGTGCAACTTCAAATACTCAGCAGAAGTTCTCCACAGGCTAAGAAATACCACCTCAACATTACCAACTTCCATTAAAAAAATCCTACAAAAAGAAAAACTACTAAAGACAAACCTACAATCAACCATCAAACACACAGACACCAACTCAACCACAACAATTAGCATGCGCCATGGTCAACACCAGATCTGCAGTCAAACAGACTGGAAGTACACGACTTCATCACCCAAAACAACATAGATTGCCTCTTCATCACGGAAAGCTGGCTAACACCCGACTGCAACACCATGCTAACCCATTTGGTGCCTGAGAACTACAGTATCCTAACTGAGCATAGGAAAGGAAAAAAAGGAGGAGGCCTAGCAGGGACCTTTAAATCTCACCTTGTGCTCACCAAACCTACTTTACAGAACTCAGTGCCTTTCATGGAGACACTAACTCTACATCTTCAATCAACACCCCAAGACACCATTCACATACTACTATGCTACAGAGCACCAGGACCGAAGACTAATCTTCTTACACCCCTTACTGAATTCATTTCAATACACACCCTGAAAACCTTCTGGTACTTGGGGACTTTAACCTCTGGGCAAACTCTACTCAAGACCCTATCGCGACCACCTGCATTAACCAACTGGAAGAACTAGGTCTCCAGCAACTGATAAAGGCTCCCACACATTGTTCAGGACACACTCTGGACCTCATCTTCAAACAAAATATGGACATCAACATACTCAACATACCACTACCATGGACGGACCACCACACCATCAAATTTAAAATTGCCTTTAACTCCATCCTCCAAAAATGGAAACACGCAACAACACACTGGAACAGATTGCAGAAGAAACTACACTCCAAAATCTTCAAAACCACATTATCAAACAAAATAGCAATGCTGAATTTAACCAACTCAACAGAACAAACACTCAACAAGGCTTTACTACAAAAAGCAGACTCGGTGGCTCCAAAACACAGAACACTCATCCGAAAAAGAAACTGGGGATGGTTTAATGTCTCTCACTCTTCTCAAGCAAGAACGCAGAAGAGCTGAAAGAGCATGGAGAAGAAATCCTATCAAGGAAAACCACACAAACTACAAAGCACTCACTGAAAAATATCACAAAGCAATCTTCAAAGCTAAAAAAAGATTTTGCGAACACCATCTCATCGGTTTTAAACCGCCCTCAGGAACTTTTCAAAATAGTAGCTCATTCGATGAACCCTACCTGCTTAGAACCCCCAAGAAACGAAACCCAAGAATTCTGTAATAAGTTATCAGATGTTTTTCATCAACAACATCCAGAAAACAATTCACCAAAAAAAAACAAACAACTAACCTCATTCAACCAAAGCAAAGGGAAGATATCGACACAAACATCACACAATTACCGAAGTTCTCTCTGACCCCAATCACCACTGACACCACCAAAAAACATCATCAAAAGCCTCCGAGACAGCACATCACCAATCAACATCATCCTCACAAAACTCTTGAAAGAATGTTCCGACATTTTGGCTCCCACCATAACACACCTCATAAATCAGTAATTCAAAGAAGGGATTGTCCTGGGCGCCCTCAAACAAGGCATCGTCAAACCCCTGCTAAAGAAACCCAACCTCAACCCTCAGGACCCTAACTACTGCAGACCTATAACAAGCCTTAACACCATCTCCAAGATTATGGAGAAAGCAGTAGTACAACAGCTACAACGCCACCTGGACACACAAACTCCTGGACTCTCTGCAATCAGGCTTCCACCCAGGCCATGGCACAGAAACTGCACTTCTCAAGATATGGGACAACACCCTTGAAGCAGCAGATGACAGAGAATCATGTCTCCTGGTACTGTTGGACCTCAGTGCAGCGTTTGATACAGTGGACCACAATTCTCTACTCATCCGCCTCACAGAAGTAGCAGGAGTCACAGAGCCAGATCTTCAATGGTTCACATCCTTCTTAGGAAATCATTCTCAGGCAGTGAAACTAGGAGAATTCACCTCTGACACCCGGGCAATCTCTTGTGGAGTCCTTTAAGGGTCACCCTTGTCACCAGTGCTCTTCATCATATACATCCGCCCACTCCTCAAAATCATCAGAATATCAGGCCTCTGCTTCCACTCATACGATGACGATACTCAACTCTGCCTCCACATCACCGGACAAAAAGACCATCACCAGCACCTAGAAAAATGCCTCACTTTGATAGACAACTGTATGACCACTAGCTCTCTCAAACTCAATGAATCAAAAACAGAGCTTCTTATCCTACATGAAAACCAAAATTCCAAAACTAAGACCCCATGGACACCACCCACCATCTTTGGACAGATTATCTCTCCAAGGACCAAAGCCAAGAGTCTCGGAGTCATCTTTGAAATATCAATGGATGCATAAATAGGATCAGTAGTCAGCGGATCTCACCATCTCCTCCGCCTACTATGTAGACTCATCCCCTTCATTCCAAAAGAGGACAAAGCAGCGGGAGTTGGAACAGTCATTAATTCCCGACTCAACTATGCAAACTCCCTCTATATAGGACTACCCAAATATCAACTTGCGCACTTACAACTCATCCAAAATACGGCGGCAAGACTGATAACAGGAAAAAAAAACCTGGGAATCCATCTCCCTTTTACCAATCGAATCGGATCACATTCAAGACCCTCTGCCTCACCCACAAATGCATACAAGGAAATGCTCCTCAATACCTACGCGAGAAGTTAACACACTACACACCCAATCGCAGTCTTCGATCATCTAACCAAAACCTTCTCCTCATTCCCAAATCCCGCTACAAAGCAAAGGGAGAACGAAGATTCGCAATCCAAGGACCACGGTTATGGAACGCTCTTCCGACTTACCTCCACATAGAAGAAAATCATCAGGCCTTCAGGAAAAAACTCAAGACCTTCCTCTTCTAAGAAGCTAGACAACACAGGACCAATCCAGCGCCTTGAGGTGATTCAGTTCACATTGCAGCGCTAGACAAATATATATATTCATTCATTCATTCCCCCAGTTGTACTCCCCCTAGTATGTATGATGCATGCATATTCTTAGCCCCCAAGTGCATAACTTTACATTTATCAACATTAAACCTCATCTGCCACATAATTTCCCAATTAGAGGTTGGCTTGTAAATTGGAGACATCCTGTAAGGACGTTATTCCACTGCATAGCTTGGTGTCATCTGCAAAGACAGACATTGTACTTTTAATCCCAGACCCAATATCATTTATAAAGATAATAAAAATTAAGGGTTCCAGCACTGAACCTTGGGGTACACCACTGATAACCTTAGACCATACAGAGTAATGCCGCGTACACACGTAGCCGACTATCCGACGGACTTAGTCTGGCGGACTTATTTGATTAAGGATTTTGATACAGTTTATGGAGCTTATAAAATATACCACTCAACATGTTTCGCTCCGAAAGTGAGCTTCCTTAGGAGTAGTTGGTATATCTAGTAGATAAACTGTAAATGAAATAAATACATACATAAATCAAAATAAATTGGATACATGCATGGATATAATTCATGCTAACTAGCACTAAGACGAAATAGTTTGAAGTTACAGGATACAATAGAGTATATACAAAGGTCAGGAAAAAAGGATTGAAACACATGTTTATCGTATAAACAATATATGTCCAAAATGTGATCTCACCTACACACCATATTAGTAATACAGCTGCGCGTCCCATTCGACTATGTTCTAATATGTTGGGATCAAGATCAGAGCCCAAGAATTGATGCATAGGCGGTCCATATCGGAGGTCATAGGAAAGCTGCTAAAATAGGACCTAAACAAACATAAAAGGTCTAAATATGTGTACGCATAATAAATCGTACCCCATTCAAATATAGGCTAATATGCCATTACCTAAATCTAGTAGAGCAATAGGGTCAGCCAAGGCTCAGCTTATAAGAACTTGCTGGTTCAAATTCAATAGTTGAAAACGTGATTTGTGCAGTGAAAAACAGATGGACAGGAACCCCTGCAATATTGGTTGAGTAAATAAAAAGATGAATCAATAAAAAGGAAACAACACACAAAAGGCATATATTGTCCTAGGTACAAGGTATTCACCCATATAGGGGACACCAACTACCTATTAAACATACCTGACAATCAGTGCACAAGAGTTCTGCTGGGAGCACAATAAAGTCTGCTGGGTCACGGAGTTCAATCTCCTCCAGTTGCAAAAAACAGACAGGCAGAGCAATGGCGGTCTGAATGACCGCATTTAAGCAGCCCGCCCAGCCCGGCGGCGTCTGACGTCACCACCGTGCTGCGGACAATTATTAAGGAAAAGCTGTTTCAGTATCGGTATTGTCGGTGTGATTTTCTCACTTTACTTTTTCGATTGGCTACTTAAGACATGGGGACTCCGGGCATTGACGCAGATTAGGCGCCATCTTGTTGTACCTCGTGAGCGAAACCTTCGCCGCTGTTCGACGTCCTTATGGTACATTTTGCCATACTCCTCTATTTAATTATTCGATATCGTTCGACGCTATTTGAACATATTTTACTATATGTGTATTCTACGCTGTTCCGACGCCATTTCGATCCATCTTCCCCACACAGCTTTTCCTTAATAATTGTCCGCAGCCCGGTGGTGACGTCAGATGCCGCCGGGCTGGCTGCTTAAATGCGGTCATTCAGACCGCCATTGCTCTGCCTGTCTGTTTTTTGCAACTGGAGGAGATTGAACTCCGTGACCCAGCAGACTTTATTGTGCTCCCAGCAGAACTCTTGTGCACTGATTGTCAGGTATGTTTAATAGGTAGTTGGTGTCCCCTATATGGGTGAATACCTTGTACCTAGGACGATATATGCCTTTTGTGTGTTGTTTGCTTTTTATTGATTCATCTTTTTATTTACTCAACCAATATTGCAGGGGTTCCTGTCCATCTGTTTTTCACTGCACAAATCACGTTTTCAACTATTGAATTTGAACCAGCAAGTTCTTATAAGCTGAGCCTTGGCTGACCCTATTGCTCTACTAGATTTAGGTAATGGCATATTTGCCTATATTTGAATGGGGTACGATTTATTATGCGTACACATATTTAGACCTTTTATGTTTGTTTAGGTCCTATTTTAGCAGCTTTCCTATGACCTCCGATATGGACCGCCTATGCATCAATTCTTGGGCTCTGATCTTGATCCCAACATATTAGAACATAGTCGAATGGGACGCGCAGCTGTATTACTAATATGGTGTGTAGGTGAGATCACATTTTGGACATATATTGTTTATACGATAAACATGTGTTTCAATCCTTTTTTCCTGACCTTTGTATATACTCTATTGTATCCTGTAACTTCAAACTATTTTGTCTTGGTGCTAGTTAGCATGAATTATATCCATGCATGTATCCAATTTATTTTGATTTATGTATGTATTTATTTCATTTACAGTTTATCTACTAGATATTCCAACTACTCCTGAGGAAGCTCACTTTCGGAGCGAAACATGTTGAGTGGTATATTTTATAAGCTCCATAAACTGTATCAAAATCCTTAATCAAATAATGTGATTAAGTGCTTTTATGATTTATATTGTTTTGTATCTTTTGTGTATAATAAAAATTTGTGTTATTTTTACGCCATTTCTTTCCACTTGATATTGTTTCTATTATGATATATCAGTACCTTGAAAGTCCCTAAGGGTTACCGTATATACTCGAGTATAAGCCGAGATTTTCAGCCTCTTTTTTGAGGCTGAAAGTGCCCCCCTCGGCTTATACTCGAGTCATCGCTGTCTGCCTGCTCGATCAGCGTGTCGAGCAGACAGACAGCGGCCATTCTATAATTCAAAAGCCGCGCCTCCGGCTCCGCCTTCGCCTGTGATAGGCGGAACACTGAATTTCCCAGCAGCCTGTGTTCCGCCTATCACGGACATCGTCTCATCCTCGTACTACGGACGAGGATGAGACGATGTCCGTGATAGGCGGAACACAGGCTGCTGGGAAATTGTGTTCCGCCTATCACAGACAGGGAGGCGCGGCATTTGAACAGGGGAATGGGCGCCGACGAAGAGCGGTGATCCTGGGACGGGACCGGACGGAGGCTCGGCTCGGGACGGGACGGGACCGGACGGAGGCTCGGGACGGGACGGGACCGGACGGAGGCTCGGGACGGGACGGGACCGGACGGAGGCTCGGGACCGGACGGAGGCTCGGGACACAGGTAGGCTGGACACACAAGGCCACACACACACACACACACACACACACACACACACACACACACACACACACACACACACACACACACACACGGATGGACACACACACACACAGGGATGGATGGATGGATGGACACACACACAGGGATGGATGGATGGATGGACACACACACACACAGGGATGGATGGATGGATGGACACACACACAGGGATGTATGGATGGATGGACACACACACACACAGGGATGGATGGACACACACACACACAGGGATGGATGGATGGATGGACACACACACAGGGATGGACAGGCATATCTCACCCTCGGCTTATACACGAGTCAATAGGTTTCCCAGTTTTTTGGGGGTAAATTGGGGGCCTCGGCTTATACTCGGGTCGGCCTATACTCGAGTATATACGGTAGATCCCTTGCCCCTGTTGTGTTTTTCCATATATATTGGGATGTGGTGCTAAGAGTCATCCAGGTTATACCTCCTTTTTGTATATTTAAATGACACTAGTGTTCCTTCATTTTTATATATTTTTTTAGAGTCTCTATTCTTTAAAGCTTTTTTAACGTTGGCCATGAGCCACATAGGTTTTATTTTTAGCCTTTTAAACTTATTGCCCATGGGAATATACTTTGCAGTGAGTTTACATATAGTCTTTATGAAGAATTCCCATTTCTGTTTGTGCCCATTGATGCCAATATTCTCTCCCAGTCTAAGCCCTGGAGAGCAGCCCTCATCCTTGGAAAATTTGCTTTCCTAAAGTTAAGTGATTTTATCTTTCCCGTATGTGTTTTTTGCTTACAGCTAACATCAAATGAAATCATGTTATGGTCACTGCTACCCAGATGTTCCTTTATATGAACATTAGTAATAAGCTCTGCATGGTTTCAGATTACCAGGTCCAATAGAGCATCATTCCTAGTTGGGGCCTCAATAAACTGGACCATAAAATATAAATGATACATTTTTGCCCTTTAACTGTCCCAGCAGTGCCATTACTCCAGTCACTTTCTGGGTAGTGAAAGTCCCCCATTATTATCACCGTCCCAGCCCTTGCAGCCCTTTCCATCTGTGCAAGGAGCTGAGTCCCCACCTACCCGTTAACATTGGGTGGTCTATAACAAACTCCAATGATTAACTTTGAACGACGCACATTTGTATGCAGTTCCACCCATAATTCTTCAGACTTATCACACTCTCCATTAACCAGGTCCTCTTTCACACTCACTTTGAGATCACTTCTCACATAGAGACATACCCCTCCACTTTTCCTTTTTATCCTGTCTCCCCCCGAAAGAGTTCATAGCCAGGATAATTAATAGCCCAGTCATGTGAGGAATGAAACCAAGTTTCAGCAATACTGATTACATCATAGCTCTCCTCATGCACCAGAGCTTCCAACTCACCTATTTTGCTTGGCAGACTTCTGGCATTGGTGAACAAACACTTTAATGCATTATTACATTTTGCTCTGTTTTTCATATCTTGTTTAGTAGTACAAGTTGCATTATAATTTCCAATGGTTCTTTGCAACATGGGAACTTTCTTGTCACCTGCCATAAAGCTCCCACCCATCTATCCCCATGCCACCCTCCATTAATGTCTGACCCCTAACCTACCTGTGCCCGATGGAATTCTAGTTCACCCTCCCCCTTAATCCTAGTTTAAATACTCCTCCAGCCTTCCCATAAACTCCCCCCCCCCCCAGCACAGCAGACCCCCTTCCATTCAGGTGCAAACCATCTTTAGCATATAGGTTGCACCCCGATGAAAAGTTAACCCAGTGCTCTAGAAACCCAAATCCCTCCTCCTTACACCAGGTCTTTAGCCATGCATTCAGCTCTCTAATCTCCCCCTGCCTTTCCTGTGTTGTGCATGGCATAGGCAATGCTTCAGAGAATATTACCTTGGAGGTCCTTCCCTTCAACTTGCAGCCTAGTTCATTAAATTGATTCATAAGGAACCTCCACCTTCTGTGTATTCTGTCATTGGTTCCAACGTGAACCAAGACAGATGGGTAATGCCCAGCCGCTCACAGTAATTTATCAACCCGATCCACCACACGCCGAACCCTAGCACCAGGGAGACAGCAAACATTTGTTTGAGGCGATTCTGGTGACAAATTATTCTATCAGTCCTTCTGATTATAGAATCCCTTTTTACCACCGTCTAGGCCTACCTGCACTCCCCTCATCATCTCTACTAGATGGGCTTCTCTCCAGGCTGTTAGGGCTGTCACCTCTGTGTTTGCCACCTCCAGAACTTCACCCAACTTGGCAAATTTGTTTTGATGCACAAATACAAAACTGGCCTTTCTTTTATGTGAGCCCCTTCCACTCCCTCTAACTACGTTAACCCATCTTCCTATCTGATAATCCTGACTTGCCCCTCCACCCTCCACCCTCCACATCAACCCTACTGAACACCTGCTCAGCAAGCAGAGGACCCCTTTCTCAATAGGTTTTTATTGAAGATTGTCATTTTAAACAGAATTTGAACATAAATGCTTGACATATCGCTCATGAAACATATATAGTTCAGCTGAACAAACAAATAAACAAATAAACCAGATACCATTACTACATGCTATAATTTCCATCTACCTGGGCAGAAGGATGGTGACCTATTAGGAAAATAAATGATCTACAAAATGTTTGTCATCCTCTAGAGTACACGTAGCCTAGTGTTTTCGTGTATTGGTACAAGTTCGTCGCATAAACTCAGTGCTAATACCCAGCTATATGTGGGAAGTTGATCTCTGGAAGGTTATCTGGGAGGGTCACCCCACCTGGACACCCCGCCTGGGGATCACTACTGTGTCTCTGTGGGGTGGTCCCTCCCTCCTCCCCTTTCCCCATATTCATATTTTATTAAACGAAATTGGGAGATTCACACATCATTAACTTCATTCAAAGATCTGTAACATCCGTGGGGATTCAATCCATTGTATCCATGGTTTCCAGATGAGGAGAGTTTGTGATGTACTTTTGTGGGTTAGTGCTAGGGTGGATTCATGTGTAAAATGTATCTGTATTGTGTGAATTACGTCTTTCAGGGTGGGAGGAAGTGGGTCTTTCCATTTCCTGGTAATGTTAAGCCTCGTTGCCAGAAAAATGTGAGAGAGGATGTGTCTGGTTGGGTTGGGGAACCTGTCCAAGGACAGAGATAGAATGGCAAGAGAAGGCTTCTTTGGGACAGCGGATAGTGTCACCTCTGCTATTAATTGGTATACTGATTTCCAAAATGCCAAGATTTTTGGGCAGTGCTAGAGTATATGGATCAAGCTGCCTTTCATTCCACAGTTCCTCCAGCACATGTCAGTTATTACTGAATCAAATTTGGATAGCCTGACTGGGGTCAAGTAACAACGGTACGTTATTTTATATGCCAGTTCCCAGAGGGTGGAGCAGCTAGTGATTTTGTAAACGGATCTACCTGCTTTTCCCCATTCTTCTTCAGTGAAAGAATGACCTAGTTCCTTTTCCCAACGGATCAGTGGGGTTGATTTGATAAATGTCATTTTGTGGTTGAATATTTTATAGAGTAGGGATATGCCTTTGCTATGTTTAGAGGAAGAGGAAATGAACAGCCATGCTGGTCGAGGGATCGTGATGTTTCGTTTTTTTAGGGAATTGATACAATGTTTAGTACGTAGGTACAGAAAGATATCAGAACAAGGGAGTTGGAATTGTTCTCGGAGTATGGGAAAAGGTTTAATTTCGTTCGCAGTTATCAGGTCAGCTAGGTAGTTAATTCCCAGTATTTTCCATCGTTTGAAGTTGGACGAGTCTATCAGATATTGTAATGTTTCAATGGGGATGGGTACATCGGAGTAGTCGGGGTCATTAGAGGAGATTTTTGTGAGTTTGGACCAAGTTTGGCATGTGGCAAGGATTGGGGGAGATGGGAGTCGTGTATGTTTGGCTCCCAAAGAGAGGGCCAGTAGCCAGGGTACCAGATCCATACCTGGGACTGATGAGAGTTCAATGGTTTTCCATAGGGTTGGGGATGAGGTGTTGGAGAACCATTCTTTAGCTTGGGTCAGAATGGAAGCCCAGTAACAGTCTTGGAAGTTGATATAGCCTAGTCCTCCCACCGTACGATGTTTAGTAAGTTGGGAACCGGCACATCTGGGTCTTTTGCCTTGCCACACATATTTTAAAAGAAGTGATTGTAGAGATTGAAAATATTTGGCGGTTATGGGGATTGGGACAGTCCTGAACAAATATAATATTTGGGGGAGATGGAGCATTTTGAATGCCGCGAGCCGACCTAGCCACGAAAATTCAACCGATGCCAGCCTGGTTAGGTCTTCCTGAAGTTTAGTGCAAAAGGAATGATAGTTCGCTTCGAAAAGAGACTTCGTTCTAGGGGTAAGGTGGATGCCAAGATACGTTATGCTAAGTTTCGCCCAACTGTAAGGGAAAAGTAGTTTAAGTTGGTTGCTAATATCCTCGCTTACTCCTAGATCCAGTATATACGATTTAGTGTCATTAACTTTATAATATGATATATCTCCAAACCAGGCTAGCATCTTTTGGACTTCTGGTAATGTTCGTTCTGGTTCTGTGATTAGGAGGATCACATCGTCCGCAAAAAGGTTAATCTTATGTTCAGTGTCTGCTATGCGGATGCCTTTTATTCTGCTATTGGTTCTGATGCTTTCTGCTAGTGGTTCCATAACTAGATTAAATATTAAGGGGGAGAGCGGGCAACCCTGTCTCGTCCCATTTGTAATTTTGAAGGGATCCGATAGGGTGTCTGAGGCTAGTACTCTGGCAGAAGGGTTTGAGTAAAGAGCCATTATGTAGTCGTGGATTGGGCCCGAGAGCCCGAATTTATGTAGCACCGCTGAGATATAGCCCCAGTGCACCCTATCAAAGGCCTTTTCGGCGTCGAGGGAGAGGAGTAGGGATGGGATTCTGTTTTTTTCTACATGGTGGATAAGGTCTATCATTCGTCTGGTTGCATCAGATGCCTGGCGACCTTTGGTAAAGCCGGATTGGTCTTGATGGATCAAGGAGGGTAGGATGCTGTCTAGCCTATTTGCAAGAAGTTTGGCGTATATTTTTATATCGATATTGAGTAGCGATATGGGACGAAAATTTTTAGGAGTGTTGGGCTCCTTCCCAGGTTTAGGAAGGGCCACTACTCTAGCACTTAGCATTTCAGGGGGAAATTGTGTGGATCTGGCAGCTGTGTTAAAGGTACTGCATAAGAAGGGAGCTAGAATATCTTGGAACAGTTTATAATACTCCCCAGTGAAACTGTCTGGGCCAGGAGACTTCGCTGCAGGGAGTTTATGAATGACTCGTCTAATTTCATCTACCGTAAATGGGCTGTTGAGTAATGAGTGTTGGCTTGGGGATACCTGTGGGAGTTGGAGTTTGTCAAGGAAGGAGTTGATGCTCTCCGAGGAGGGTTGTGTGGTGGAGGGGTCCTTATTAAGGTTGTAGAGATCTTCATAGTACGTACTAAAGGCATTGGCAATATCATGAGGTTTAAGAAGTTTTTGCTGGGAGTGAGGGTGGAGTATAAAAGGAATTTTAGTCTTGTTTCTGTATCCTTTGATTTTAAGGGACATTGCTTTACCAGCTTTATTACCTGTGGTGTATGATCTAGCTTTGAGTAACCTGTATATTTTTTCTTGTTTCTCAAGGAGGTGGGATCGTAGGTCGTGACGTAGAGTGAAAATTTTTGCTTGGAGGGTAGGGGAAGGTGCAAGTTTGTTTTGTGATTCATCGTTTGCTAATGCGCTAGTCAGTTCATCCAATTTCCGTGATCTAGCCTGCTTTGCCCTAGCGCCTAGTTGTAAGAAGACCCCCCTAATTACCGCTTTATGAGCGTTCCACACCACCACCGGGTCAGACACAGCTTCCCGATTGAGTGAAAAATATTCCACTAGTCGTTCCTTGATATGGGAGGATGAGTTAGGATTGCGAAGTAGATAGTCGTTGACTCTCCATATGAAAGGGCGATGGTGGGAGGGACCATCTGAGATGCTGATGCTTACTGGGGCATGGTCCGACCAGGTGGCGGTGTGTATATCAGATTTAGATACTCTTTGTAACAGTAGCTTATCGACCAGAAATAAATCAATTCTTGAGTAAGTGTTGTGACGCGACGAGAGGAAGGTAAAATCCCTCTCGCTCGTGTGACAACACCTCCACACATCATACAAATCCGTTGAGGATATATAGCTCCCTAGTGGGGAGGGGCGTCTCTTGGTGCCAGACGTTGAATCTAGTTCAACGTCTGGAACCATGTTGAAGTCTCCACACAGAATAACGTGTCCTTTTTGGATTTTCTTAACCTTACTGACAATTTTTTTGAGAAACGCCAATTGGCCATTGTTGGGAGCATATACAGAGACAATTGTGTACATAACATTATTAATTGAACCTATCAATATTAGAAACCTCCCTTCCTGGGTCAGATTTGCAATTCGTGAGTTGGAAGTTCACTGAGTCTTTGATCGCTATCATCACTCCTCATTGTTTCTTGTGGTATGAGGAAGTGAACACATGGGGATAAAGTCGATGTTGGTATTTAGGGGGAGCAGTTATAGAAAAATGTGTCTCTTGTACGCAAAGAATGTCACTATTATGGGAAATAGCAGTTGACCATAAAGATGACCTTTTAGCAGGGTGGTTCAGACCTCTTGCATTGATTGATAGGATAGTGAATCCCATAGTCGTAATCAGGAAATAAGATCCCCCAAAAAAAGAGAAAAAAAGTAGATAAAGCAAAAAAGGAAAGAAAAGGGTCCCTGGGTACCTTGAGGGTCCAGACACCGGCGACTCAGCTGAGGTCTGTCGGATGTGGCAGAGGCAACGTTAGTTCCTTATGAGATTGTCCCAAGAATTCCAAAGTCGGTGTTAGCTACGGGTAAAAGTTGAGTTAGTGCTTCAAAGGTCACCAATCGATATTTCTAGTTGCTTCACCTGGTAGTGGTAATACGGGTAATGGGGAGTGGGTAATGGTATCAGAAACTGAAGAACAGGATAAAAAGGACAGCACAGGGTAGAACAAGGGGATCCAAAAGAAAGAAAAGGGGGAAATCCGAGTTGTGCGGTATGCACAGAAGACTAGCCAGTAGCCTGTTCAGCATCAAACGCTGAGGAGCAACTGGTCAGGGTGGGGGGTATAGTTCAGTAAGTGTGAGTCGTGTCGCAAACCATTCCGGACGGGTAGTAGTTGGAAGTGTCCCGGACTCAGTTATCAGCGGCGGTTATTTTTGCGGGATCCGCGGCCTGCGCCAAAGGAGAAGGGATTCGGGGCCCCTGTGGTATCTCTCATATCCGGTGGGGGATCAAGAAGGATTCCCCAGTCACGTAGCAATTTCAATCCTCCCTCCAGGGTGGAGATGGTATGGGGTATGCTATTATAGGTGGCTAGTATGGTGGCCGGGTGTCGCCATTTGTACTGGATTTTGTGGTTATTCATGGCCTTAGTGATAGATCGAAGTTGCCTGCGCATCTGTAGCGTGTATTGCGACAAATCTGCGTAAAGTTGAAAATCGGAGTAGGGGGCAGGCAGGGGGGACAATTCTCTCGCCTTCAGGAGAATTTGTTCCTTGGCTTGGAAGAAGTGCACTCTGAGGAGGACGTCTCTGGGGACATCCGCCTCAAGATGGAGTGGTTTAGGCAATCTATGTATGCGGTCAATCGTTAGCTCTATGGGGGACAGTTCTGGGAGCAAGCTAGAGAAGAGGGTGCTAGCAAAATTATGCAGTTCTGTAGGTTGTACAGATTCCGGAATGCCGCGTATCTTAACATTATTACGCCTAGAGCGGTCCTCAAGGTCCGCGAGTTTAGATTTCATCCACAGAGAGTCGTCTCTTTGATCATGATAGGCATCAACCAGGTCATTGACCGTTTCCGTGCACTCCTCCATTCTGGTCTCAATGAAAGTCACCCTATTATCCATGTGCTTCATTTCAAGTGAAAATTTGTTGATTAAAGAGGAAAGATTCGACATGAGGGATGATTGGAGGGATACTAACATATCCTTCATGGTGGTATCTAGTACCGGTTGCCCCAGGGTAGAAAATTGAGCAATGGATGATTGCAAGGAAGAAATTGCTGTGTCATTGTGCAGGCCTGTACTCACAGTTTCTGTGGCCTGTCCCGAGATATCCATCTTCATCCTCGTTTTCGCTGGACTCTGGGTAGCTGGGGTCGCTGGAGAGCAGTCTGGCGGTTCTCCAGAAGCTATCCTGTGTCTGATTTCCTGCGGATGGCCTGTAGTGAGCTCAGAGAAGGACAGGGAATGGCGTGCTGTCCCTCTGGCGGCGCCATCTTGCCCGCTGTGTCTGGCTGAGGGAGGCTGGTAGGCGAAAGATTGTAGTCGCCGTGGGCCGTATCCTGGCTTCGTTTTCGGGACATTCCGATCGCGGAGGTAGCGGGTGACAGCGGGAGGTCGATCGTGCCGCGGATGGCGTTTTGGGAGCCCGGTAAGTCGCTTTTCGTCCGCATGATGTGCGGAGCTCTCAGCTCAAGCTGCCATTTTCGGCTGCGCGCAAGCCACGCCCCCAGAGGACCCCTTTCAAGGTTGTCCTTTCTGCCCAGTGTTGCAACTTGCTCCTCCAGAGCTCTAATGTGAGCTTTCAGAAGGGCAACCCTCTCATATCTGTCACAGCCGTATCCATCCTGGAGCTGTTGCACCAATTTTGCATGCATGTGGCACACTGTGCACTGAGCAAAACCTTCAACCATAAACATAATCACATTCACATTACTATTTTTGGTAAGCGCAGAATATTTAAACCATATATCCATTGTACTACTCCATCAGCAGCCCAGTAGCAAGCATGTTTACCAGCACTAGTGCACTCCTGCGCCACCTGCATACTCTACCAGGGCCCCCCCCGAGTCAGAGGTGTAAAAGAGGCCTTCCTCTGCATAGACCAAGCTCTACCCACCAGGTATATGACAGGTGCCCCAATAGTAAGCTGTTTGCTGTGGGGGCACACAACAGGAGGGAGGGGCCAGGAGCACCGAAGAGGGACCCAAGAAGAGGAGGATCTGGCTTCATAGAATAAAGAGGGTTTCTTTGAATTACTCAGGTGTATTGGTAATACTTGAACCATGAAGCCAGAAGGATATCCATAAGAAAGTTGTTTTTTTTTCCCCTAAAGTAAACCTATAATTAGAGAAGAATATAGGTTTTCCTTGCTGACCTCCTAAACATGCCAGTGGCCTGGCTAGAACTCCAGCCAAAATGTTTTCTTTCTACTTTTTAATACACTGGGAAGGAACTAGAACGTCCATCAAGTCTTGATTTGTAACACTAAAAAGAAATGAGGTGCATTGGATTGCAGTGGCAGCCACTCCATTAGGGGCACAGGGGCGCTGCCCCCCTAATCAATTCTCCAGGCCCCAATCTCCAGTGTCTTTATGGACATTGCTTTGTACACTGGTCCAAATCATTTGGTGACAGGGGGGATTATGGTGTGGGGCTGTTTTTCCAGGGTGGGGCTTGGCCTTTCAGTTCCAGTGAAGGGAACTCTTAAGGCGTCAGCATACCAAGACATTTTGGACAATTCCAGGCTCCCAACTTTGTGGGAACAGTTTGGGCATGGCCCCGTCCTATTCTAACATGAATGTGCACCAGCGCACAAAGCAAGGTCCATAAAGACATGTTTGAGGGAGTTTGGGGTGGAGGAACTTGACTGGCCTACACAGAGTCTTAACTTCAACCCTGTAGAACATCTTTGGGATGAATTCGAGTGGAGACTGCAAAACAGACCTTCTCATCAACATAAGTACTTGACCTCACAAATGCTCTGGAAGAATGGCCAAACATTCCCATAGACACACTCCAAAACCTTCTGGACAGCGAAGAATGCGATCCAGGCTTTCTCATCCAACATCAGTGCCTGAACTCACAAATTATACTTCCATAGACACACTCCTAAACCTTGTGGACAGCCTTCCCAGAAGAGTTGAAGCTGTTATAGTTGCAAAGGGTAAATATTGAACCCAATGGACTAAGACTGGGATGCCATTAAAGTTCATTTTTGTCTGTATTTAATTCCTGCACCTTTTTTTTTGTTTGATAATCATGAAGCTGAACGCTCTGTTTAGAAAGAACTTTGTCTCTGTGAAGAAGCTTCAGCAGTGTAAGCTCTGTTGCATTCCTGTCCGGATGAGGCAGCAAGTGACACATTTATTTAAATGCCAGAATTTCACCAAGAGATTCTATAAAGGGTACAGATTTCTGTTAAAACATGTAGTGTTGGCTACCGTGTGTGTGCAAAGGGTTAACTATTCATTTGACTCAGTCATAATCTCTCAGTCTACCAGTGCTTAGATTGTTGTCCTGCAAACTGGACAATCTCTTCCCAGGGTGAGGCTGGGAGCATAAAAATCAAATGCTGCTGACAGTGATCTGATCAGACAATGGGACTAATACAATAGGAATTGTATATCTGTGCATACCATCTCTTCCTCGCCATTAACGACCACCAGGTGGGCCCCCTTGTTCTCGCACTCTTTCTTGGAGTCGATCCATGGTATTGAGTCTGAAGACAAGTAGTAACAGCTGAGTCCATAGTGGCTCCATCCCTCACTGCATAATGTATTCGAGGAGCCTGAGGGAGCAGGAAAGAGGATTAGGTGGGTGATGCTGGATTGTTTATGGTTATAGCCAAGACGGTAAAATTATAATAAAAGGAAATCAGGAACAGCATGCAGACATACATTTTGTGGGGGCTTGCAGAAGTGAAAAACAGAGTTACCCAGGCCATGATCCACAGTTAAATAGAAGCAACGATCCAGGATCGTCTACCTCGACATAGTAGGACATGGAAACCTTGGGTCAAACACTTTTTGTCTTCCAATTTAGACTCCAGCCTTTTGGAACCCTGATTGCAGCTTTTCAATAACACGTTGACAACAGCGATCCCAGGCCTGCATGAGCCCTGCGACCACCTCTTCCCTTTAACCTATGCTCTCTTATCCTGCCCCCCACCTCCCCCTCTTTCAGCTCTAGTCTTTCGCTCCTTTCTACTCTACTTTCCTTTAATTAAAATTGTTGCTCAAGCAGTACTAGTGCTCCCACGTAATCTAGCGACCTCTGTCTCGGGAGTAACCCAAGCCGCTAGCCCCTGAAGCTCCGGGGCACTCAGCCTCAAGAGTTAGACTCAATGTTAATATTTTACTTATGCCGTTCAAATAATCTTGTGTTAGCTTTGTGTTACAATTTTGTATTGTACTGTGTAACTATGCTATTAAATGACAGTAAAACATTTGAAAATACAGTGGTGTGAAAAGTGTTTGCCCCCTTCCTCATTTCCTGTTCCTTTGCATGTTTGTCACACTTAAGTGTTTCGGAACATCAAACCAATTTAAACAATAGTCAAGGACAACACAAGTAAACACAAAATGCAATTTGTAAATGAAGGTGTTTATTATTAAAGGTGAAAAAAAATCCAAACCATCATGGCCCTGTGTGAAAAAGTGATTGCCCCCTAAACCTAATAACTGGTTGGGCCACCCTTAGCAGCAACAACTGCAACCAAGCGTTTGCGATAACATGCAATGAGGCTTTTACAGCGTCCTGGAGGAATTTTAGCCCACTTATCTTTGCAGAATTGTCCAAATTCAGTTACATTAGAGGGTTTTCGAGCATGAACGGCCTTTTTAAGGTCATACCACAACATCTCAATAGGATTCAGGTCAGGACTTTGGCTAGGCCACTCCAAAGTCTTCATTTTGTTTTTCTTCAGCCATTCGGTGGTGGACTTGCTGGTGTGTTTAGGATCATTGTCCTGCTGCAGAACCCAAGTTCGTTTCAGCTTGAGTACACGAACAGATGGTCGGACATTCTCCTTCAGGATCTCTTGGTAGACAGCAGAATTCATAGTTCCTTTTATCACGGCAAGTCTTCCAGGTCCTGAAGCAGCAAAACAGCCCCAGACCATCACACTACCACCACCATATTTTACTGTTGGTATAATGTTCTTTTTATGAAATGCAGTGTTCCTTCTACGCCAGATATACTTGGACACACACCTTCCAAAGAGTTCCACTTTTGTCTCATCGGTCCACAGAATGTTGTCCCAAAAGTCTTGGGGATCATCAAGATGTGTTGTGGAGAAATTGAGACGAGCTTTGATGTTCTTTTTGCTCAGCAGTGGTTTTCTCCTTGGAACTCTGCCATGCAGGCCATTTTTGCCCTTAACTGAGGCAAGTGAGGCCTGCAGTTCCTTGGACGTTGTTGTGGGGTCTTTTGTGACCTCTTGGATGAGTCGTCGCTGCGCTCTTGGGGTAATTTTGGGCGGCCGGCCACTCCTGGGAAGGTTCACCACTGTTCCATGTCTTCGCCATTTGTGGATAATGGCTCTCACTGTGGTTCGCTGGATTCCCAAAGCTTTGGAAATGGCTTTATAACCCTTTCCAGACTGATAGATCTCAATTACTTTCTTTCTCAATTGTTCCTGAATTTCTTTGGGTCTCGGCATGATGTGTAGCTTTTAAGGATCTTCTGGTGGACCTTACTGTGTCCAGCAGCTCCTATTTAAGTGATGCCTTGATTGTGAACAGGTGTGGCAATAATCAGGCCTGGGTGTGGCTAGAGAAATTGAACTCAGGTGTGGACAACCAGTTATAGTATGTTTTAACAAGGGGGGCAATCACTTTTTCACACAGGGCCATGATGGTTTGGATTTTTTTTCACCTTTAATAATAAACACCTTCATTTACAAATTGCATTTTGTGTTTACTTGTGTTGTCCTTGACTATTGTTTAAATTGGTTTGATGTTCCGAAACACTTAAGTGTGACAAACATGCAAAGGAACAGGAAATGAGGAAGGGGGCAAACACTTTTTCACACCACTGTAAATTTTGTGGGGGCAATGGGGGTACTCTACTACATGCCATCATCCCTTTATCACTGAAAAAAAAATTCCCTTAATGGGATTTTAAAGGGCACTTATCACAACATATATATTTAAAATTATGTAATACTTTTATTAGTACAACATCATTCAAAGATCTAAAATCATATAACTACGGCATAAAATATTACTTTGGAAATGTCCTAGATCAGTGATGGCAAACCTTTTTGAGCCTGAGTGCTCAAACTGAAATAATAAAGTTGGTTTTGTGTTGCAAAGTGCCAACATGGCATTTCACGAGAGAGGGGGGCTGAGCAAAAGAGAGGGGTTTTGTGAGAGAGAGAGAGAGAGAGAGAGAGAGAGAGGGGGGTGAGAGAGAGAAGGAGAGAATGGGGTGTGAGAGGGGGAAGTGAGAGAGAGGGGGGGTGGGGGAGAGAGATGCGGAGAGTGATGGAGAATAGAGAGAGGGTGGGCATGATATGTGGGAAAGAATGGGAATATGGCCTCCTCCCCTAGTTCTTGGGGTACCCCATTTATCACTTTTACCTGTTCCTTTGCCCTAGCTAAAGTAGGGTCCCTAAGATGGGCTGTGCCAAAGTTTTCCCAGGTCTTGGGCAGGCCCGGCAGGTCTAACTCTGGATGGGGGCTCTCTGTGTCACCTGAAAGGACCTCCAAGGGAAAATGGGCAGTCTCTTATCAGTTTACTGGTACCAGTGAATTAATAAAAAAAAAAAAAATTTTTTTTATTGTGACTGTGACATTTTTGGGACCATTGTCATTTATACAGCAATCAGTGCCATTTAAGTGCACTGATTCCTGTGTAAATGACACTGGCAGTGTAGGGGTTATGTGTGACGTTATATGTTTTTTTATTGTAGGGGGCGTGGCCTGGCATGTGACGTCACTGATCGTCTTTCCCTATAAAAGGGAACAGACGGTCGGTGACAGCCACACTAGGAAGCACGGGGAGAGGTTTGTGTACACAGACCTCTCCTCGTTCTAAAGCTCTCTGACCCGATCGTGGGACACCAGCGGTGATCAGGTCCGCTGGTCCCGTGGCCACGGTCAGGGAGCTCAGGACCAGGTCGGGAGTGCGCTGATGACAGCGCGCTCCCGACCCACGGCTGGGCACTTAAAGAGCCACGTACAGGTACGTGATTGTGCCCAGCCGCGCCATTTTGCCAACGTATATTGGCGTGAGGCAGTCCTTAAGTAGTTATGAGTGCTGGCTCTTATTTATTTTTTCAAAAATGTCGCTGCAAGAGGTACAGTCTCTGGGTTTGTGCCCGCTTCAAGCCACCAATTGTAGGGGATCAGACCCAAGACAGGGACAAATTCACAGTCTCTTAAGGAAAACACCATGTTTTAGGCACAGGAGATTTCCACACAGAAGAAAAAGGGCATCTTTCCGTCAATCAAACAAAAATAAAACTTCTGCTCTAACGAGCCTTATGGTGTCAGTAGTCTGACCAGTCCTTGGTTATGTAGTAAATGTCCTTCCAAACGCAAACACTTTGTATCCAAAGTTAGGGAAAACAAGCAGCCATGCTCCTAGTTGCCTCCTCACATAGAGACACACACTCTCCCCCGCCTTAATCAAGACCTGAAAGTCTGTCTCACCCAGAGCTCTATCAGACTCCCAATAAAACCAGCCCTGGAACAGACTTTAACGACACAGGGTAAAGATCTATCCTTCTTTACCCTGAAGTCTTTTCTGGTATTACCTTAGCTTGTAAATCTAAGAATATGTGGAGGAACATAAATCCCATCAATTACTTTTCCTGTCTGTAGCACTACCCCCGAAGGAGCTGCTGGTTAGATTTGGGCTTACCGTTACCTTCTGTTCTCCTCGTTTCACGTCTAGGGGTGCCCCCTGGTAATGGCCCAGTAACTCGAGAGACTGACAACAGATCCACTTGAATGGATTTTATTTGCAAAACGTAGACAATGAAACAGTCTCTTAAATTGGGATCAGAGGGTTGGAAAGGAAGTTCAGGTACTCTAATGCCGCATACACACGTAGCGGACTATCCGGCGGACTTAGTCTGGCGGACTGTACCCCGGACTTTTCGAACGGGCTACTTGCCCACACACGGCACTTTTTCAGTGGACTAATACGGCGTACTAAGTCCGCCGTACTATCCGCCGTACTTTTGACATGAACGGACTCGCCCACACACGCGGAGGAAAGTCCGCTCATTTCGAGCGCATCTCCAGGTAGGCGGGGCCCGCGAAGGAGACGTCGCTGACCCCGCCACCTGGCATGGACTTAAAGGGGAACCCCAACGGCAAAAAAATCGCCGCGGGGGTCCCCCCAGGTCCACATCAGACCCTTGTCCGAGCACGCTACCTGGCCGGCCAGGAAAGGGGGGGGGGAGCAAGCGCCCCCACCTCCTGAGCTGTACCAGGCTGCTTGCCCTCAACATGGGGGTGCCTTGGGGAAGGGGGGGCGGCCCCCCACCCCAAAGCACCTTGTCCCCATGTTGATGAGGACAAGGGCCTCTTCCCGACAACCCTGGCCGTTGGTTGTCGGGGTCTGCGGGTGGGGGGGCTTATCGGAATCCGGGAGCCCCCTTTAATAAAGGGGCCCCCGGATACTGGCCCCCCACCCTATGTGAATGAGTATGGGGTACAATGTACCCCTACCCATTCACCTGTAAAATAAAGTAAAAAAAAACCACAAGGTTAAAATAGTTTATTGCACAGCTCCGGGGGTCTTCCGTCTTCGGGGGTCTTCTCGTCGGACTCCTCCGCTATCTTCTTCTAGCTCTTTTGCTAGCGGAGGAGCCCGGCTTTCTTCTTCGCCGCCCTCTTTTTCCGACTTCGGGGGTCTTATCCCCCTCTTCGGTTCTTCTGCCGGGCCACTGCGCCTTCTTCTAGCTCTTTTACAGGTGGTGGCCCGGTCTTCTGTCGCCGCCGCCGCCGCTGCTGTCGCCGCCTTCTGTTCTTCTCTTCTTCTCTTCAGATGTTGCCTCGTCGCTCCCTCCGCTCACAATGAAGGGGACCGGGCGTGCGGCTACTTATATAGGGACATCACCGGATGATGTCCCCGCCTATTATGATGTCACAGTCTCAGAGGATGCTGGGACTGGGTAGGGGTACATTGTACCCCATACTCATTCACATAGGGTGGGGGGCCGGTATCCGGAGGCCCCCTTATTAAAGGGGGCTCCCGGATTCCGATAAGCCCCCCGCCCGCAGACCCCAACAACCAACGGCCAGGGTTGTCGGGAAGAGGCCCTTGTCCTCATCAACATGGGGACAAGGCGCTTTGGGGTGGGGGGGCCGCGCGGCCCCCCCTTCCCCAAGGCACCCCCCATGTTGAGGGCGCACGGCCTGGTACGGCTCAGGAGGGGGGGCGCTCGCTCGTCCCCCCCCTTTCCTGGCCGGCCGGGTAGCGTGCTCGGACAAGGGTCTGATGTGGACCTGAGGGGGACCCCCACGCCGATTTTTTTTCGGTGTTTGGGTTCCCCCTTAAGTCCATACCAGGTGGTGGGGCCCGCGAGGACGTGCTCAAAATGAGCAGACTTTTCTCCGGGCGGGAAAAGTCAGTTCATTTCAAAATTACGGCGGACTAGCATACGCAAGGCCGGATTGTCCGCCGAAATGCAAGTCCGACGGGAAGATTGGAGTGCAAAACTACTTTCTAAGTCCGCCGTACTTTCGGGTAAAAAAAGTACGCCGGAGGCTACACATGGTGGGATTGTCCGGCGGACTTGAGTTTGCCATCCGATTGTTTTTTCGTGTGTACGCGGCATTAGTGTCAAAGTCAAAATGTTGAAGAACTCGCTTACTTTGACTGCATCCATTGAATAGCCATTCGCAACTGGATGTTCACTCAAGTTGGACAGTCCTTCTCTCACAAGGCCTAGCAGCCAACAAGGTGCTTACTCAGGAACAAGTCTCTGCCACAGACGTTGTAGAACGTACAAGATAATGTCTCTGCCATAGACGTTTTAGTAGAACACATAGGGAAACTAAACTTGAATAACACTCGTAGGATACCTAGATCTTTCAGCCAGCTTGGCGATATCCAGGAGACCGGATTCTGTTGGGTACTTCAGCCCTTCCAGGCTCTTACTAAGGAACTAACCCGTACGTGGTCTTCTTCTGAAGAGTCCTCCCCTGGAATGCTTGAAGTTACTGGGTCTCTCCCAAACCGGAGACGGCACCCAACCACCTCAGAATCCTCCTTTAGTTTCCTTGCCTTGGGCTAGCCAGCCCAGAGACATCAAGATCGGGTGGATCCGCACCCCAGGCCATAGCCTTCCTGAGGGCTGGTCAGGAGGACCAGGACCATGAAGTCAGTACATCATTCTGGACTGGAACCCCCGAACCACGTGACGTCCGCATCTTAAATACTCTCTCCCAGAAAGCACAGCAAGAGCGCAACTCCCACTGGGCGGGCTCCGAGAGAGAGTAACTTAAACACCTAACCAGACTGTAGTTCAATGCCTGCCAGAAGAGACTGTGCCCCCTGCGGCCAGGCTGAACATCTCACAGTCCAGTCAGACTGATGCTGAAGTCTAAATTTAGACAATTGTACCCAAACCAAACTGCAGTTCAGGCATAACTTTAACTTTGAAAAACGAATATCATGTGCTCTTCATATATATATGTAATATAAATATATATATCTACATCACGCCACGTGACGTCAGACGTAATTTACGTCACAGAGTGGCCCTGCCCTCAGCTATAGAACAGCTGTCACCGAGAAAAAGCATCACTCAGCGGGAGCCTCCCATGGAGGCAGAGCTGTTGCGGCATTTATTTATTTTTTTGCTTTTTTCGGTCCGTCGGGTGGTGTGAGATGGATCTACACTGTGGGACATTTTTATATGTTTATTTTTTAATAAAAGACTTGTCCCAAAGTGTCTCCTGTCTTTTTTTTACTATTTTTGACACTTATTTTTGTGAAATGGTAGGGGTACAATGTACCCGTTACCTATTCACATAGGGTGGGAGGCCGGGATCTAGGGGTCCCCTTGTTAAAGGGGGCTTCCAGATTCTGATAAGCCCCCGCCCACATACCCCCACAACCACTGGGCAAGGGTTGTGGCGATGAGGCCCTTGTCCCCATCAACATGGGGACAAGTTGCTTTGGGGGTGACTCCAAAGCATCCCCCCATTTTGAGGGCATGTGGCCTGGTACGGTTCAGGAGGGGATGCTCTCTTGTCCCCCCTCTTTTCCTGTCTGCCAGGTTGTGTGCTCAGATAAGGGTCTAGTATGGATTTTGGGGGAGGGGGCCTACGCCGTTTTTTTTTTTATTTTAGCGCAGGATTCCCCTCAAAATCTATTCCAGACCTGAAGGGCCTGGTATGGATTTTGGGGGGACCCCCACGCAATTAAAAAAAACATTGGTTTGGGGTTCCCCTTAATATTCATACCAGATCCAAAGGGCCAAGTAATGGACTGGGGGGGGGGGGGCATGAAGTTTTTTTCAATGAGTTTTATCTATATTGCTGAGACCCGACAATACATTATAGCTTCGATCAGTTTTAAATTACTTTTTTTCCTTTAGAAATTTAATTTTGCTGTGGTATTGTTCTAAACACAGGAAAACTGTGCCACTTTACAGGCATACTATAGACACCCCCCAGGCGTGATATATATATTTTTTTAAACAAAAGTTTATTTCAGTTTCAGACAAAACAGAGAAAAAACAGTGGTACATTCAATTGCACATTGTACATTCATGGCAATTTGATATCAGAACATCAGTAAGGAGGAAACTATTGTCAGGAGCACAGCGGGGTAAGCTGAAAGTATATGAGAGAGGAGAAGAGAAGCCCCAGTTGACCAGGGGGAGAGGGGAGAGGGAGGGTGGCGAGCTGGGAACAAGGGAGGTGGAGGGTGGGAGGGAATGAACGGGTTCCACTTCCAGGAGTCACCATCATTAAACATTGTGTGCAGTTCTAGCTATCTCAGATCAGCTGTGTTACTTCATTCTGAGTCTTAGCCCAGAGGCAACGGTCGTTCACAGACCCAGGCCACCCATAGCTTGTCAAATTGTTTTGGGCAATTACATCCCATGTGTGTCAGCTTGTATACTAGCAGCACTAGATCTATCAGGGATTGCCATTGTTGGAACATGGGGGGAAGGGGCCTGTTCCATTGTAACAGGATTGCTTTTCTAGCATAGAAAGCGGCATAACATACAAATAGTTTTTTGGACTGTGGAGCATCTAATGTGTCACAAATACCCAGCAGTAGGGGTATTGGGTCACAGAGGCCCAGGCATGATATTTAAAGGAATATCTAATTTATATTGTTTCACTTTAAGCATTATTAAACTCAGTGCTCCCGAAAAAACTTTTATAAACTTTTTTTGCATTGATACATGGGGCAGGATCCAGATCCCCAAACACTTTTTATGGCAATAAATTGCATATAAGCCTTTAGAATGAGCACTTTTGGTTTTTCATGTGACTGTCCCATAGACTTTAACGGTGTTCCGCTGCTTTCAAATTTGCCACAAACAGGTGAATAGGTGAACGGACGAACACCCGATGTTCGAGTCGAACGCATCGGGCTCATCCCTACTGATAATAGAACATGTCTGTCCACAGATTCCGCGGACCGTCTGACATTTATCAAAATGAATCGGTCCTGGATTACCAGCAGCTAGGAAGCCCCTGATGCCACTGATTACGTGTTTTAGGGCTGTAGAATTTCTGCAAGACTTCTAGGCTGCCTAGCATTGTGGGTGCTGATTTCATCTGCAAGATTTTTTTCAGTGTAAGTTTCATGGGAATAATTAACACGCAAAGACCAATTTTTCTGCACCTATTTGACAGGTGAATATCATTTCAATTTTTGACAGCAAGGCCAATTTTTGCTTTCATCAAGAGTACCTCTATAGGATTACGGTGTGAATGCACCACTTACACACCCAGCCCAATTTTTCTGCACCCGTTACTTCTATCCAAAGTCTACGATGTTTGAAAGTTCTTATGCAAACCGAACAGGGGGTTGTTCCGCCCATCCCTATCCATAAATAAAGGTCCATAGAGAGATGCCTGAATTAAAGGTTGATGGTGAGACCCTAAATAAAGGTCAAGGTTGGGATTCCATAAGCAAAGGCCTATGGATGAAGACCATAAATAAAGGTTCATGGTGGGACTCCATAACTAAAGGTGCTACCTGATTTTAGAGCACCTACAGCAGCATCAGATCTGCATTAGGCCAAGGAAGGAGAAGAGTAGAGATAGCTATCACTTTTTGAACTTCTGTTTCATAATTTATTTCAGGTACTTATATAGAGCTGTCAAATTACGCCATGCTTTACATTTATATATATTATACATATTATCACACACACATATTATCATACTATTTCTGCTAGGCAGAATTGCTAACCACTTAGCCACAGTGCTACCCAATAAAGAATGCAGAATGTTTACCTTTATTTTTAATCAGGTTTATCTTGTTCGGGCCATCCGTTATGTTGGCAACTGGATAGAAAAAACACAAAGCTGAAGAGATTGAACATTGTAATGTTGTTTTTCTTCACTTTCTCTCTAAATGAGAATGGTCACCAGGACATATATACAGGGTGGAACTCCTCAAGTGGGGACGCAAATAAATAAACTCAGGGATTCCAATCCTTCTGCTTTCTATCCAAAAGAATGATTTGAGCTTTTTGAGAATTTCCTGAAATTACCTGATTTCTGTAGATCAGATACATCCATTTTCAATGCAGAATCTAAAGAATAAAATATAATAATAAAAAAAAGTAAATATAAATCAGAAACATTGGACAACAAAACTCTCCTCAGACCATAGGGGTAATCGGACTACACAGAAAACATGTGACTGCTCAGAACTACAATTTTGTTCAGAACACGGACAGCGATAAAGCTTTACAATTGATTCAGAAAGTGACATTAGAAGGATGAGTCACTTCCCTAACCATTTCAGTTGTGTATGTACAGTATATTTAAGCTTGAGCTATTGAGCTCTGTACAGAATAAGGTTTTGTTTTTTCTAAGAAAACAGATAAAGAGAGCCTAGAAAACAGGTAGAAAGGAGGAGATGGAGAGAGATAATTTTGATACTGGCTACAAGGCCTGCCTTGGCGTATCTGCACTTGGCACTAACTTAGCAAGGCTACTAGCACTGCATGTGTGTTGTGTATTTTTTTTTTACACACACAGAGTTGGAGGGTGCAGGTTATTGGGGCCTGCATTGATGTTGAGGGAGGTTCTCTGGCCTTAAACCACTTACCAACTGTGAGGGGTCTCTCTACAGGAGAGCCCTTTACCAAGTACTTGGTTGACTGGCTTTGGCCTAGGTAGACGTTAGTGTACCTTGCACCCCAGGGAGTTCAGTATTGGAGTTCCCTCTTTTTTGCAGGCTTGGATATTTCTCCACCATCTATGCATTTATTTGTGTGTTGCAATTTCACGGTTCACAGGGAATTTGGCAATGCACAGCAAAGCAGAGCTATGCAAGGTCTCCTTCCACTACCCTCCTCCTCAACAGAATTATGTATGAGGATCTCCTTCTACTACCTCCTCCTCCACAGAATTATGTATGCAGGATCTCCTTCCACTACCTCCTCCTCCTCCACAGAATTATTTATGCAGGATCTCCTTCCCCTACCTCCTCCACAGAATTATGTATGCAGGATCTCCTTCCACTACCTCCTCCACAGAATTATGTATGCAGGATCTCCTTCCACTACCTCCTCCTCCTCCTCCACAGAATTATGTATGCAGGATCTTCTTCCTCTACCTCCTCCACAGAATTATGTATGCAGGATCTCCTTCCACTACCTCCTCCTCCACAGAATTATGTATACAGGATCTCCTTCCACTACCTCCTCCTCCACAGAATTATGTATGCAGGATCTCCTTCCACTACCTCCTCCTCCACAGAATTATGTATGCAGGATCTCCTTCCGCTACCTCCTCCTCCTACACAGAATTATGTATGCAGGATCTCCTTCCACTACCTCCTCCTCCACATAATTATGTATGCAGGATCTCCTTCCACTACATCCTCCTCCACAGAATTATGTATGCAGGATCTCCTTCCACTACCTCCTCCTCCTACACAGAATTATGTATGCAGGATCTCCTTCCACCACCTCCTTTTTTTTCGGTGTAAGTTTCATGGGAATAATTAACACGTAAAGACCAATTTTTCTGCACCTATTTGACAGGTGAATATCATTTAAATTTTTGACAGCAAGGCCAATTTTTGCTTTCATCAAGAGTACCTCTATAGGATTACGGTGTGAATGCACCACTTACACACCCAGCCCAATTTTTCTGCACCCGTTACTTCTATCCAAAGTCTGCGATGTTTGAAAGTTCTTATGCAAACCGAACAGGGGGTTGTTCCGCCCATCCCTATCCATAAATAAAGGTCCATAGAGAGATGCCTGAATTAAAGGTTGATGGTGAGACCCTAAATAAAGGTCAAGGTTGGGATTCCATAAGCAAAGGCCTATGGATGAAGACCATAAATAAAGGTTCATGGTGGGACTCCATAACTAAAGGTGCTACCTGATTTCAGAGCACCTACAGCAGCATCAGATCTGCATTAGGCCAAGGAAGGAGAAGAGTAGAGATAGCTATCACTTTTTGAACTTCTGTTTCATAATTTATTTCAGGTACTTATATAGAGCTGTCAAATTACGCCATGCTTTACATTTATATATATTATACATATTATCACACACACATATTATCATACTATTTCTGCTAGGCAGAATTGCTAACCACTTAGCCACAGTGCTACCCAATAAAGAATGCAGAATGTTTACCTTTATTTTTAATCAGGTTTATCTTGTTCGGGTCATCCGTTATGTTGGCAACTGGATAGAAAAAACACAAAGCTGAAGAGACTGAACATTGTAATGTTGTTTTCCTTCACTTTCTCTCTAAATGAGAATGGTCACCAGGACATATATACAGGGTGGAACTCCTCAAGTGGGGACGCAAATAAATAAACTCAGAGATTCCAATCCTTCTGCTTTCTATCCAAAAGAATGATTTGAGCTTTTTGAGAATTTCCTGAAATTACCTGATTTCTGTAGATCAGATACATCCTTTTTCAATGCAGAATCTAAAGAATAAAATATAATAATAAAAAAAAGTAAATATAAATCAGAAACATTGGACAACAAAACTCTCCTCAGACCATAGGGGTAATCGGACTACGCAGAAAACATGTGACTGCTCAGAACTACAATTGTTCAGAACACGGACAGCGATAAAGCTTTACAATTGATTCAGAAATTGACATTAGAAGGATGAGTCACTTCCCTAACCATTTCAGTTGTGTATGTACAGTATATTTAAGCTTGAGCTATTGAGCTCTGTACAGAATAAGTTTTTTTTTTCTAAGAAAACAGATAAAGAGAGCCTAGAAAACAGGTAGAAAGGAGGAGATAGAGAGAGATAATTTGATACTGGCTACAAGGCCTGCCTTGGTGTAGCTGCACTTGGCACTAATTTAGCAAGGGTACTAGCACTGCATGTGTGGTGTTTTTTTTTTTTTTTTACACACACTGAGTTGGAGGGTGCAGGTTATTGGGGCCTGCATTGATGTTGAGGGAGGTTCTCTGGCCTTAAACCGCTTCCCAACTGTGAGGGGAGGGGGGGGGAGGGGTCTCTCTACACGAGAGCCCTTTACCAAGTACTTGGTTGACTGGCTTTGGCCTAGGTAGACGTTAGTGTACCTTGTGCCCCAGGGAGTTCAGTATTAGAGTTCCCTCTTTTTTGCAGGCTTGGATATTTCTCCACCATCTATGCATTTATTTGTGTGCTGCAATTTCACGGTTCACAAGGAATTTGGCAATGCACAGCAAAGCAGAGCTATGCAAAGTCTCCTTCCACTACCCTCCTCCTCCACAGAATTATGTATGCAGGATTTCCTTGCACTACCTCCTCCTCCACAGAATAATGTTTGCAAGATCTCCTTCCTCTACCTCCTCCTCCACAGAATTATGTATGCAGGATCTCCTTCCGCTACCTCCTCCTCCACAGAATTATGTATGCAGGATCTCCTTCCGCTACCTCCTCCTCCTCCACAGAATTATGTATACAGGATCTCCTTCCGCTACCTCCTCCTCCACAGAATTATGTATGGAGGATCTCCTTCCACTACCTCCTCCACAGAATTATGTATGCAGGATCTCCTTCCGCTACCTCCTCCTCCACAGAATTATGTATGCAGGATCTCCTTCCTCTACCTCCTCCACAGAATTATGTATGCAGGTTCTCCTTCCGCTACCTCCTCCTCCACAGAATTATGTATGGAGGATCTCCTTCCGCTACCTCCTCCTCCACAGAATTATGTATGTAGGATCTCTTTCCACTACCTCCTCCTTCACAGAATTATGTATGCAGGATCTAATTCCACTACCTCCTCCCCCACAGAATTATGTATGCAGGATCTCCTTCCACTACCTCCTCCTCCACAGAATTATGTATGCAGGATCTCCTTCCACTACCTCCTCCTCCACAGAATTATGTATGCAGGATCTCCTTCCACTACCTCCTCCTCCACAGAATTATGTATGCAGGATCTCCTTCCATTACCTCCTCCTACACAGAATTATGTATGCAGGATCTCCTTCCTCTACCTCCTCCTTTACAGAATTATGTATGCAGGATCTCCTTCCACTACCTCCTCTTCCACAGAATTATGTATGCAGGATCTCCTTCCGCTACCTCCTCCTCCACAGAATTATGTATGCAGGATCTCCTTCCACTACCTCCTCCTCCACAAAATTATGTATGCAGGGTCTCATTCCACTACCTCCTCCTCCACAGAATTATTTATGCAGGATCTCCTTCCACTACCTCCTCCTCCTCCACAGAATTAGGTATGCAGGATCTCCTTCTACTACCTCCTCCTCCACAGAATTATGTATGCAGGATCTCCTTCCATTACCTCCTCCTACACAGAATTATGTATGCAGGATCTCCTTCCTCTACCTCCTCCTTTACAGAATTATGTATGCAGGATCTCCTTCCACTACCTCCTCCTCCACAGAATTATGTATGCAGGATCTCCTTCCACTACCTCCTCCTCCACAGAATTATGTATGCAGGATCTCCTTCTACTACCTCCTCCTCCACAGAATTATGTATGCAGGATATCCTTCCACTACCTCCTCATGAAACCATTTTCAAAAGCAATCAGGGGTGATTACATACTTACAATTAGCCTTAAGTTGTGTAATTTCTTCTTCAATATTTTTATCTGAGAATGGAAAAGAATTCATATAAGTGAATGCTCTTTGATGCTTGAAAGAAATGTATATAGAACGGCAATTTTATGCATTTCTTACTGCCACATCCAGTATTTGAAACTAAAAGACAAAACCCCTAGTGTTGGACTTTTAAGGCACGTACAAGATAAACAAGTATTTTGAATATAAACATTTTTTATTCAATTAAATATGTAGTATAAAACATGTAGCATAGGGAATGCATTTACAACATTGTCACCAGTGTACATACAGTAGTATACAGTACTTTTGCACCCAACGCGTTTCGGAGTACACGTATCTCCTTCCTCAGGGGTGAGTATTTAGCAAAAGAGATTTGTATTTGGGCGAGTTACTGAATTAGCATTCCGTAGTATTGTAATTAAAAACAGGAATTAAGACAGGTGTGCCAGCAAATTTCTCAGCTCCAAAACTTTTAGTATAATTGTTTTATAGGATATTTTACATCCATGCCAGATAAAAAAAAAAAGAATATTCGAAAGAATAATAGTAGAAAAAGGCCAAAAACTCTTAGCCCCCCAGCATAAGCAGAGTGTAACCTGAAGATGCACTGGGGCCAAATGGCGAGTCCTGAAAATGGTATTCAAAGAATCAACAAATAGAAAATGATTATGGTATATAATAGCTGATCTTGGCTTTTTAACAGGGAGCTTGCAAAATCCTGACAGCCTGTCTCGGCATTCAGCAGCTGAGTGCTTGAAAACTCACAATAGCAAATATTTCCATGATTGGGAGGCACAGCTGTGTTATATAGAAAGGTATAGTATATAATGGCTGTATGCTAACTGTAAATGGAAATATGACATGATTGTGTAAACTCTCAGATGTTCAAGGGCGGAAATCCATCAATGCACAAAAGCAGTTCCCTACTACCCATTACCCACTACTCTCTTATTCTACTTAATTATATATGTAGGGACTCATCCTACTGCCCCTCTATCACAAAGAATTATGTCTTTGGGGTCTCCTTCCACTACCTCCTTCTCCGCACAATTATGTATGCAGGATCTCCTTCCTCTCCTACCACCTGACCTGCATGCTTTGGCCAATCACAGCGCGCTGTGAGAGCCATGATTGGCCAAAGGCATGGTGCCTTTGTCCAATCATGGCTCGGGGGCTAAGTCCACTCCCCACACTATTTAAGGCTTCTTACATTTCTAAAGGAAAAAATGTCATTTAAAACTGGTCGTGGCTGTAATGTATTGTCAAATATTGTTGCAATATACATACAAATCATTGAAAAAAAAATGCTGTGAGCCCCCCCCCCCCCCAGTCCATTACCAGACCATGTGGGTCTGGTATGGATATTAAGGGGAACCCAGCACCAAAATTAATAAAAAAAATGGCATGGGAGTCCCCTCCAAAATCCATACCAAGCACTTCAGGTCTGGTATGGATATTAAGGGGTACCCTATGCCAAAATGATTAAAAAAATGGCATGTGGGTCCCCCTAAAATCCATACCAGGCCCTTCAGGTCTGGTATGGATATTAAGGGGATCCCTGCGCCAAAATTAAAACAAAAATGGCATGGGGGTCCCTCCCAAAATCCATACCAGGCCCTTCAGGTCTGGTATGGATATTAAGGGGATCCCTGCGCCAAAATTAAAACAAAAATGGCATGGGGGTCCCTCCCAAAATTCATACCAGGCCCTTCAGGTCTGGTATGGATTTTAAGGACAACCCTGTGCCAAAATGTAAACAAACAAAAAAAAAAGTCGTGGGGGTCTCTCCCAAATCCATACCAGACCTTTATCCAAGCACGCAACCTGGCAGGCCACATGCCCTCAACATGGGGAGGGTACTTTGGGCCTCCCCCAAAACACCTTGTCTCCATGTTGATAGGGACAAGGGCCTCTTCCCCACAACTCTTGCCTGGTGGTTGTGGGGGTCTGCGGGTGGGGGGGTTTATCGGAATCTGGAAGCCCTGTTTAACAAGGGGGCCCTCAGATCCGGCCCCCCACGTTAATGGGTATGGGGTAAAACAAAAGTGTCAAAAAAGTAAAAATGACAGCAGACAGTTTTTGACAATTCCATTATTAAAAAAACAAAATAGTGTTCTGCGATGTTCATCAATCTTCAATCACAGCACCGACGATCCAGAGAAAAAAACCCCAGAAAAACTGAAACACTCCACCTGAATGGGAGGTGTCCCCAATGACTGCAGCCTTTTCCCAATGACAGCTCTTATATAGATGAGGGTGGGGCCACCTGGTGACATAAATGGGTGACCCTGCCCTACTATGACATCACATGATGTCAGAGGGGACAGGATCATCCGGTTATGTCACCGGATGCCCCCCTTCCTATATAACAGCTGTCAAAGCAAAAAAAGGGGCCGTCTGCACCATGTTTGAAGATGAATGGACATCGTGGGACTTTATAAAAAAAAAAAAGGACTTGTCAAAAACTGCCACCTGTGCTTTTTACTTTTTTTACTTTTTTTGGGGGAATGAGTAGGAGTACAATGTATCCCATACCCCTTCACATGGGGGGAGGCGGGATCTGGGGCCCCTTGTTAAAGAGGGCTTCCAGATTCCAATAAGCCCCCTAACCGCAGACCCCCACAACCACTGGGCTAGGGTTGTGAGGGGATCCCAAAACACCCTCCTCATGTTGAGGGCATGTGGCCGGTTATGGTTCAGGAGAGGAGGTGCTCTCGCCCCACCTCTCCCGTTTTCCTGAGGCCTGCCAGGTTGCATTCTCGGATAAGGCTCTGGTATGGATTTTGAGAGGACTCAAATTCATTTGTTTTATTTTGGCGCAGGGTTAATCTTAAAATCCATAACAGACTTGAAGGGCCTTGTAATGGACGAGGGGGAAACCCACACCATTTTTTTCAATATTGCCAAGATCCGACAGTTCATTAAAGCCACAAGCAGTTTTAAATGAAAATTTTTCCTTTAGAAATATCTTTTTGCTGCAGTACTGTTATGAACATGGGAAAGATGCACTACTTTACAGACAGACTAAGAGGACCCCCCCCCCCCCCCCCCGCATGATATTTAAAGGAAAATTTCATTTTTGTTGTTTCACTTTAAGCATTATTAAAGTCACTGCTCCCGAAAAAATGTCTGCTTTAAAAAAAAAATAATCCATTGATACATGTCCCTGGGGCAGGACCCGGGTTCCCAAACACTTTTTATGACAATAACTTGCATATAAGCCTTTAAAATAAGCACTTTTGATTTTTCATGTTCGTGTCCCATAGACTTTAACGGTGTTCGCAAAATTTTTTTTGTCTGTTCGCATGTTCTGCTGCAAACCGAATTGGGGGGCGTTCGGCTCATCCCTAATTATTACGCTTCTCCTCCACAGAATTATGTATGCAGGGCCTCCTTCCACTACCTCCTCCTCCACAGAATTATGTATGCAGGATCTCCTTCCACTACCTCCTCCTCCACAGAATTATGTATGCAGGATCTCCTTCCACTACCTCCTCCTCCACAGAATTATGTATGCAGGATCTCCTTCCACTATCTCCTCCTCCACAGAATTATGTATGGGGGATCTCCTTCCACTACCTCCTCCTCCACAGAATTATGTATGGAGGATCTCCTTCCACTAGTTCCTCCTCCACAGAATTATGTATGGAGGATCTCCTTCCACTAGTTCCTCCTCCACAGAATTATGTATGCAGGATCTCCTTCCACTACCTCCTCCTCCACAGAATTATGTATGCAGGATCTCCTTCCACTATCTCCTCCTCCACAGAATTATGTATGGAGGATCTCCTTCCACTACCTCCTCCTCCACAGAATTATGTATGGGGGATCTCCTTCCACTACCTCCTCCTCCACAGAATTATGTATGGAGGATCTCCTTCCACTAGTTCCTCCTCCACAGAATTATGTATGGAGGATCTCCTTCCACTACCTCCTCCTCCACAGAATTATGTATGCAGGATCTCCTTCCACTATCTCCTCCTCCACAGAATTATGTATGCAGGATCTCCTTCCACTACCTCCTCCTCCTCCACAGAATTATGTATGGAGGATCTCCTTCCACTACCTCCTCCTCCACAGAATTATGTATGGAGGATCTCCTTCCACTACCTCCTCCTCCACAGAATTATGTATGCAGGATATCCTTCCACTACCTCCTCCTCCACAGAATTATGTATGCAGGATCTCCTTCCACTACCTCCTCCTCCACAGGATTATGTATGTAGGATCTCCTTCCGCTACCTCCTCCTCCACAGAATTATGTATGCAGGATATCCTTCCACTACCTCCTCCTCCACAGAATTATGGATGGAGGATCTCCTTCCACTACCTCCTCCTCCACAGAATTATGGATGGAGGATCTCCTTCCACTAGTTCCTCCTCCACAGAATTATGTATGGAGGATCTCCTTCAACTACCTCCTCCTCCACAGAATTATGTATGCAGGATCTCCTTCCACTACCTCCTCCTCCACAGAATTATGTATGCAGGATCTCCTTCCACTACCTCCTCCTCCTCCACAAATTATGTATGCAGGATCTCCTTCCACTACCTCCTCCTCCACAGAATTATGTATGGAGGATCTCCTTCCACTAGTTCCTCCTCCACAGAATTATGTATGGAGGATATCCTTCCACTACCTCCTCCTCCACAGAATTATGTATGCAGGATCTCCTTCCACTACCTCCTCCTCCACAGAATTATGTATGCAGGATCTCCTTCCACAACCTCCTCCTCCACAGAATTATGTGTGCACTTTCCATTAGACTTCACTTCTGTGCATTCATGAAAACCATTTGCAAAAGCAATCAGGGGTGATTACATACTTACCATTAGCCTTAAGTTGTGTAATTTCTTCTTCAATATTTTTATCTGAGAATGGAAAAGAATTCATATAAGTGAATGCTCCTTGAAAGAAATGTATATAGAACGGCAATTTTATGCATTTCTTACTGCCACATCCAGTATTTGAAACTAAAAGACAAAACCCCTAGTGTTGGACTTTTAAGGCACGTACAAGATAAACAAGTATTTTGAATACAAAAATTATTTATTTTATTAAATATGTAGTATAAAACATGTAGCATAGGGAATGCATTTACAACATTGTCACCAGTGTACATACAGTAGTATACAGTACTCTTGCACCCAACGCGTTTCGGAGTACACGTATCTCCTTCCTCAGGGGTGAGTATTTAGCAAAAGAGATTTGTATTTGGGCGAGTTACTGAATTAGCATTCCGTAGTATTGTAATTAAAAACAACAGGAATTAAGACAGGTGTAACAAAACGAAAAATACTAAGCCGCACTAAATCATATAGATATCAAATTGTGCAACAATTGAAAAATCGTGAACAGTTAGTATCCTCTACACATAAATTAGTGTACACTTGTGTCATAAATAACAAGATACATATATAAATTATAAATGCAAATCACTCATTTCTTGCGGTATAAAGTCACATAACATATGCCTATAATAATATAGGCACTAAAAAAACTCTACACAAAACACACACCCAGTGTATGAACAATAAGTCCGAGTATATAAATCACAGCAGACTACTTTTTTTATAGAAAACTGTGAACAAAAGTCCTCCACAAATAAACCATAAAGAATCAAAAAATGCCCCCAGGAGGCCGGAAGTGGTCCTATGGGCACGCTATATCGATGACGTCCTCCTCCTATGGGATGGAGCTGAAACTGAATTAAATATATTCATGGCCACCCTCAATATGAACGATAGGGGCATCAAGTTTAATTTTGAGGCCAGCCAGGAAGAAATCTGCTTCCTGGATTTGAAAATTAGGATAGATGATAACCGCTTTGTAACATCTACTTTCTTTAAAACAACGGACCGCAATCCCTACATCCCTTTGGACAGTTGTCATTATGAACCCTGGTTGAGAGCTGTACCTCAGGGGCAGTTTACGCGCCTAAGACGCAATTGCACCGAAATCAGCACTTTTGAGGATCAAGCAACCCTCCTTTCAAATAGGTTTCTAGAAAAGGTATACACTAATGATTTCTTATTGAAAGCATTTCAAACGGTTCGAGAGAAAGAGAGGGCGATTCTGCTAGATGACAGGAGACCTGTGGACGTGGAGGCACAGAATAGGATCCCATTTATTACTACTTTTTCAGCACAGCACCGCAGTATTAAACAACTAATACAGAGGCACTGGCATTTGCTAACAAGCGACCCAGTCCTTGGTGCGATTTTACCAACTAAATCACAGGGGGTGTTTAAGGGGGCATCCTCTTTGGGTAGCCGTGTGGCACCAAGTGTGCACGACCCCCCAGAGGTCAACAGATCCTTTTTTCATGATATGAAGGGATACTGTAAATGTAGAAATTGCCAGATCTGCACTTTAAATAGCTGTAGGGACAGGAGGATCAATAATTTTACATCTACAAGTACACTAAGATTGTATGACATTGAATCATTCATTACTTGTTCATCTGAAGGAGTAGTGTATTTGATACAGTGCCCTTGCGGCCTCCAATATGTAGGGAGGACCAAAAGGGCACTAAAAACTAGACTCAATGAACACATTGGTAACATTAGGAGGGGTTTCGACAAACACCCGGTGTCACGCCATTTTGATCAAGTACATAACAGGGACCCCTCCAATACGTTATATGTGGGCATTGATAAGTACAGACCCCATAGGAGGGGCGGGTCACTCGTTAGGGAGATCTCCAGACAAGAAATGGCCTGGATATATAGGTTGAGGACCTATGTTCCGTTCGGCCTGAATGTTGACACAGATGTGAACGCCTTCATTAATAATTCATGAAGGCACACACATCCTGTCTGCATTGTTTGAGCACCTTACGAGCCACTTGGGACTTCCCTGTATGTAAGGCTTTTGAATCTGGTTGCAACCAATGTCCCTTAGAATTTAATCTTTGTGTACGATGTTGAGCATTATTTCTCCATTTGTCTCTTTTCTAATACAAAAGAATGGTGAATATAGTTTCATATCATTATATATATTTTCAGAAAAGTGGTATTAGGTGTTTAACCACTTGTCGACCGCCGCACGACGATGTACGTCCTATTTTTGAAGAGGGATATCTCGGTAACGGCAGCAGCTGCTGCCACAACCGAGATATCCATCTCTTCAGGCGGCGGTCGGCTGTACGATAACGGTGGTCTCCGCGGCGGATTCGCCGCGAGATCACCGCTATCGACGGCGGGAGAGGTGCCACCCCCCCTCCCGCCGCTTCCGCCGCTCACCGCTTCCGCCGCTCACCGGAGCCGTCGGTAGCGGCGGAGGCGATCGGGTCCTTTCATCTGCTGGGCATAGAGACGAGTGAGGCTAAGATGGCCCCCACTCGTCTCTATACCATAGGAGGGCGGAAGCGATGTCAAAACGTCACTTCCGCCCATACCTCTTTACCTCTTAAAGGTATATTTTTTTTAAATGTCAGATTTTCTTCTTCTTTTTTTTTGCATTTTAGCTGAAATATGAGATCTGAGGACTTTTTGACCCCAGATCTCATATTTAAGAGGACCTGTCATGCTTTTTTCTATTACAAGGGATGTTTACATTCCTTGTAATAGGAATAAAAGTGATCCATTTTTTTTTTTAAAACAGTGTAAAAATAAATAGAAGCGAGCGCATACATGAGTAGCGCCCGCATATGAAAACGGTGGTCAAACCACACATGTGAGGTATCGCCGCGATCGGTAGAGCGAGAGCAATAATTCTAGCCCTCCTCTGTAACACAAAAAATGCAACCTGTAGAATTTTTTAAATGTCGCTTATGGAGATTTTTGAGGCTAAAAGTTTGACGCCATTCCACGAGTGGGCGCAATTTTGAAGCGTGACATGTTGGGTATCAATTTACTCTGCGTACCATTATCTTTCACAGTATAAAAAAAAAATTGGCTAATTTTACTGTTATCTTATTTTTTTATTCAAAAAATTAATTTTTTCCAAAAAAAGTGCGCTTGTAAGACCGCTGCACAAATACGGTGTGAAAAAAAGTATTTCAATGACCGCCATTTTATTCTCTAGGGTGTTAAAAAAAAAACAATATAAAATGTTTGGGGGTTCTAAGTAATTTTCTAGCAAAAAAAACTGTTTTAAACATGTAAACACCAAGTCTGAAAAAGAGGCCTGGTCCTTAAAGAGGGATTCCACCTAAAAAAAAAATATTAAAAGCCAGCAGCTATAAATACTACAGCAGCTGACTTTTAATAAATGGACACTCACCTGTCCCGGGTTCCAGCGATGCCGGCAGCCGAGGCCGATCGATCGCTCGGCCCTCGGCTGCTGCCGCCACCATTCTAGGTGAGGGAATCAGGAAGTAAAGCGAATCGGCTTCATTTCCCGGTTCCCTACTGCGCATGCGCGACTTGCGCCGCGCAATAGGAAATCTCCGCGCTGTCACTGGGACCCGTGTGTGTCCCAGCAGACAGCGCGGCAGGACAGGAAATGGCGTAGACTCCCACGGGAGTGTATGCCCGGAATTGTGGGTGAAAATACCTGTCTTTGACAGGTATCTCCACCCCCCTCCCCCCTGAAAGGTGTCAATTGTGACACCGGAGGGGGGGAGGGATCCGATCAGCGGAGGTTCCACTTTAGGGTGGAATCCCGCTTTAAGTGGTTAAAATGCATTTTTATTATTGCATTTATTATATGATATTGTAAGCTCTTCTCACTAGGCTTACACTCTGGGCCGGTGGCTTTACACGTTATATATGGGAGGGATAATATAAAGATTTTTTCCTGGTGAAGGATAGAATAATTTTGACATGTTTTAATACTCAGGGTTTCAATGTGACAGTAGTGTGGCACTGGACCCGTTTCCATTGTATGCGGGTGCGGGTCGAGCCCCTGTTTAGTATTTTATATAATTTTTGGTTCTTATTTAGTTCTATTTTCATTTTTTATACATTTTTTATATTTATTTCAAAGGGATTTTTCAATTTTTATATTGAAAAATGTACTTTGGTTTTTTTCCTCTTCCCCCCCCCCCCTCCCCCCTCCCTATTTTCTGGACGGGGCTATATTTTGTTCTTACGGCCCTGGGGAGGTTTGGGCTGGTTCTGGGCCCGTTCGCGTCGGACATTTGGTGCGGTGTAGGTGGGGGTTGACCTGCCGCCGCTGGGCTGGCGATGCGGATGTCGCCTATTTGTGACAATGGGCCGCTCCGCAATGCGTGTGATAGGGCGCTCTTGTGGAGACCGGACCTGTAGGGTAGCGGAACGAGCATCCATAGGGTTAAACGCCACACGTTTTAGGAGGAGGAGATTGGGTATCGGATGGGATCGTTCGGAAGCTATTTGCTAACGAAAATGAGGCTTGGCTAATCCGGATACAGCCATATACCGGATGTGATGAACCGGAAGCTATCTGAGCCCGAGAGCGAGGCTTGGCTGCACCGGATGTGGCCGCAAACCGGAAGTTGAGGACCGGAAGTGGGGCGGGGAAGGTCCTAATGTATTGGTTTTCATTCTCTTCCTGTGTTAAGGTCGATTTGGGAACGTTTTATTACAGGTAGGGAGTTTTATTCCGAAATTTAGCGGAATATATATTGTGAGTGGTCTCTGCATCAGGTCATCCACCCAATAGCAGCTGTTTCTGGTACTAAGAACATCGGCTATTGGCCATTTTTTCAGGGGGGTTGAAATGTAACCTGGCTTTAGCAAGTCCCCGATTGGCCCACCAATTTTATTGGTGAGATCAAGGCTGGTGGGAGGTCCCGACAAATCAGATTTGGACATAGGAATGAGGCTTGGTTTTGGCGGGAATAGCCGGGTGCTCAGAGTGAGGCCTGGAGGGCTAGAGACAATATAAATGGAGGTGACGCAGCGTGCCGCTCGTGCACCTGGATGACGCAATTTTGTTGCGAAACGCGTAGGGCTGAGTGATACGCTAAACGTCACCTCGTGTTTGTAATAGTTCCAGGAGAACGGGTCTGTGCGTCCGGCTAGCGCAACGGACTTAAGGTTTTCTGATCTTTTATACACTGCTTTGATGTCTCCACCCCGAGTCCTTTTGGATCTATAAGAAAGACCCCTGGGAGTGTTTACTTTACAACCCTTGTTTGGAGTGGCGATGCAGGGAGAACACTAAGGACCCTGCCAGGCTGGAAGACGTGTTCATATCTAAAGGCCTTTTGTGACCCTCTGTAGTGGGGGGTCATGCCTTTCTGGTAAGCGGCAAATTTAATTGTGTTTCGGTGGTGGCTCAAGCACTATTGCAATGGACCCAGCAATGGATCTTTTTTGATTCTTTATGGTTTATTTGTGGAGGACTTTTGTTCACAGTTTTCTATAAAAAAAGTAGTCTGCTGTGATTTATATACTCAGACTTATTGTTCATACACTGGGTGTGTGTTTTGTGTAGAGTTTTTTTAGTGCCTATATTATTATAGGCATATGTTATGTGACTTTATACCGCAAGGAATGAGTGATTTGCATTTATAATTTATAATTTATATATGTATCTTGTTATTTATGACACAAGTGTACACTAATTTATGTGTAGAGGATACTAACTGTTCACGATTTTTCAATTGTTGCACAATTTGATGGCTATATGATTTAGCGATCCATCCAGGCACAAAAGCAGTTCCCTACTACCCATTACCCACTACTCTCTTATTCTACTTAATTATATATGTGGGGACTCATCCTACTGCCCCTCTATCACAAAGAATTATGTCTTTGGGGTCTCCTTCCACTACCTACTTCTCCGCACAATTATGTATGCAGGATCTCCTTCCACTTCTACCACCAGACCTGCATGCTTTGGCCAATCACAGCGTGCTCTGCTGTGAGAGCCATGATTGGCCAAAGGCATAGTGCCTTTGTCCAATCATGGCTCGGGGGCTAAGTCCACTCCCCACACTATTTAAGGCTTCTTACATTTCTAAAGCAAAAAATGTCATTTAAAACTGGTCGTGGCTGTAATGTATTGTCAAATATTGTTGCAATATACATACAAATCATTGAAAAAAAAATGCTGTGAGTCCCCCCCCCCCAGTCCATTACCAGACCATGTGGGTCTGGTATGGATATTAAGGGGAACCCAGCACCAAAATTAATAAAAAAAATGGCATGGGAGTCCCCTCCAAAATCCATACCAAGCACTTCAGGTCTGGTATGGATATTAAGGGGAACCCTATGCCAAAATGATTAAAAAATGGCATGTGGGTCCCCCTAAAATCCATACCAGGCCCTTCAGGTCTGGTATGGATATTAAGGGGATCCCTGCGCCAAAATTAAAACAAAAATGGCATGGGGGTCCCTCCCAAAATCCATACCAGGCCCTTCAGGTCTGGTATGGATATTAAGGGGATCCCTGCGCCAAAATTAAAACAAAAATGGCATGGGGGTCCCTCCCAAAATTCATACCAGGCCCTTCAGGTCTGGTATGGATTTTAAGGACAACCCTGTGCCAAAATGTAAACAAACAAAAAAAAAAGTCGTGGGGGTCTCTCCCAAATCCATACCAGACCTTTATCCAAGCACGCAACCTGGCAGGCCACATGCCCTCAACATGGGGAGGGTACTTTGGGCCTCCCCCAAAACACCTTGTCTCCATGTTGATAGGGACAAGGGCCTCTTCCCCACAACTCTTGCCTGGTGGTTGTGGGGGTCTGCGGGTGGGGGGGTTTATCGGAATCTGGAAGCCCCCTTTAACAAGGGGGCCCTCAGATCCGGCCCCCCACGTTAATGGGTATGGGGTTAAACAAAAGTGTCAAAAAAGTAAAAATGACAGCAGACAGTTTTTGACAATTCCATTATTAAAAAAATAAAATAGTGTTCTGCAATGTTCATCAATCTTCAATCACAGCGCCGACGATCCAGAGAAAAAAAAACAGAAAAACTGAAACACTCCACCTGAATGGGAGGTGTCCCCAATGACTGCAGCCTTTTCCCAATGACAGCTGTGATATAGATGAGGGCGGGGCCCCCCGGTGACATAAATGGGTGACCCCGCCCTACTATGACATCACATGATGTCAGATGGGACAGGGTCATCCGGTTATGTCACCGGATGGCCCCCCCCTTCCTATATAACAGCTGCCAAAGCAAAAAAATGGACCGTCTGCACCATGATTGAAGATGAATGGACATCGTGGGACTTTTTTTTTTTTTTTTTTTATAAAGGACTTGTCAAAAACTGCCACCTGAGCTTTTTACTTTTTTGCCTTTTTTTGGCGAATGAGTAGGAGTACAATGTACCCCCATACCCATTCACATGGGGGGCGGAATCTGGGGCCCCTTGTTAAAGAGGGCTTCCAGATTCCATTAAGCCCCTTGCCTGCAGACCCCCACAACCACTGGGCTAGGGTTGTGGGGGGGATCCCAAAATACCCTCCCCATGTTGAGGGCATGTGGCTGGGTATGGTTCAGGAGAGGGGGTGCTCTCGCACCACCCCTCCCGTTTTCCTGAGGCCTGCCAGGTTGCATGCTTGGATAAGGCTCTGGTATGGATTTTAAGAGGACCCAAATCCATTTTTTTTATTTTGGCGCAGGGTTCATCTTAAAATCCATACCAGACTTGAAGGGCCTTGTAATGTATGAGGGGGAAACCCACACCTTTTTTTTCAATATCCATCTATATTGTCAAGATCCGACAATTCATTACAGCCGCAAGCAGTTTTAAATGACATTTTTTCCTTTAGAAATATCTTTTTGCTGCAGTACTGTTAAGAACATGGGAAAGATGCACTACTTTACAGGCAGACTAAGAGGACCCCCCCCCCCCCCGGCATTATATTTAAAGGAATATTTTATTTTTATTGTTTCACTTTAAGCATTATTTAAAATCACTGCTCTCGAAAAAACGTCTGCTTTAAAAAAAAAATAATTCCATTGATACATGTCCCCTGGGGCAGGACCCGGGTTCCCAAACACTTTTTATGGCAAAAAACTTGCACATAAGCGTTTAAAATAAGCACTTTTGATTTTTCATGTTAGTGTCCCATAGACTTTAACGGTGTTCGCAGAAATTTTTTGTCTGTTTGTATGTTCTGCTGCAAACTGAACAGGGGGGTGTTCAACTCATCCATAATTACTACGCTTCTCCTCCACAGAATTATGTATGCAGGGCCTCCTTCCACTACCTCCTCCTCCACAGAATTATGTATGCAGGATCTCCTTCCACCACCACCTCCTCCACAGAATTATGCATGAGGATCTCCTTCAACTACCTCCTCCTCCACAGAATTATGTATGCAGGATCTCCTTCCACTACCTCATCCTCCACATAATTATGTATGGAGGATCTCCTTCCACTACCTCCTCCTCCACAGAATTATGTATGCAGGATCTCCTTCCACTACCTCCTCCTCCACAGAATTATGTATGAGGATCTCCTTCCACTACCTCCTCCTCCACAGAATTATGTATGGAGGATCTCCTTCCACTACCTCCTCCTCCACAGAATTATGTATGAGGATCTCATCCACTACCTCCTCCTCCACAGAATTATGTATGGAGGATCTCCTTCCACTACCTCCTCCTCCACAGAATTATGTATGAGGATCTCCTTCCACTACCTCCTCCTCCACAGAATTATGTATGGAGGATCTCCATCCACTACCTCCTCCTCCACAGAATTATGTATGGAGGATTTCCTTCCACTACCTCCTCCTCCACAGAATTATGTATGCAGGATCTCCTTCCACTACCTCCTCCTCCACAGAATTATGTATGCAGGATCTCCTTCCTCTACCTCCTCCTCCACAGAATTATGTATGAGGATCTCCTTCCACTACCTCCTCCTCCACAGAATTATGTATGGAGGATCTCCTTCCTCTACCTCCTCCTCCACAGAATTATGTATGCAGGATCTCCTTCCTCTACCTCCTCCTCCACAGAATTATGTATGCAGGATCTCCTTCCACTACCTCCTCCTCCACAGAATTATGTATGCAGGATCTCCTTCCACTACCTCCTCCTCCACAGAATTATGTATGGAGGATCTCCTTCCACTACCTCCTCCTCCACAGAATTATGTATGAGGAATGGATCTCCTTCCACTACCTCCTCCTCCACAGAATTATGTATGCAGGATATCCTTCCACTACCTCCTCATGAAACCATTTGCAAAAGCAATCAGGGGTGATTACATACTTACAATTAGCCTTAAGTTGTGTAATTTCTTCTTCAATATTTTTATCTGAGAATGGAAAAGAATTCATATAAGTGAATGCTCCTTGATGCTTGAAAGAAATGTATATAGAACGGCAATTTTATGCATTTCTTACTGCCACATCCAGTATTTGCAACTAAAAGACAAAACCCCTAGTGTTGGACTTTTAAGGCACGTACAAGATAAACAAGTATTTTGAATACAAAAATTATTTATTTTATTAAATATGTAGTATAAAATATGTAGCATAGGGAATGCACTTACAACATTGTCACCAGGGTACATACAGTAGTATACAGTACTTTTGCACCTAACACGTTTCGGAGTACACGTATCTCCTTCCTCAGGGGTGAGTATTTAGCAAAAGAGATTTTTATTTGGGCGAGTTACTGAATTAGCATTCCGTAGTATTGTAATTAAAAACAACAGGAATTAAGACAGGTGTGCCAGCAAATTTCTGAGCTCCAAAACTCTTAGTATAATTGTTTTATAGGATATTTTACATCCATGCCAGATAAAAAAAAAAAAAAAAAAAAAGAATATTTGAAAGAATAATAGTAGTAAAAGGCCCAAAACTCTTAGCCCCCCAGCGTAAGCAGAGTGTAACCTGAAGATGCACTGGGGCCAAATGGCGAGTCCTGAAAATGGTAGTCAAAGAATCAACAAATAGAAAATGATTATGGTATATAATAGCTGATCTTGGCTTTTTAACAGGGAGCTTGCAAAATCCTGACAGCCTGTCTCGGCATTCAGTAGCCGAGTGCTTGAAAACTCACAAGAACACATATTTCCATGATTGGGAGGCACAGCTGTGTTATATAGAAAGGTATAGTATATAATGGCTGTATGCTAACTGTAAATGGAAATATGACATGATTGTGTAAACTTTCATATCTTCAAGGGCGGAAATCCATCAATGCACAAAAGCAGTTCACTACTCCTCCTCCACAGAATTATGTATGGAGGATCTCCTTCCACTACCTCCTCCTCCACAGAATTATGTATGGAGGATCTCCTTCCACTACCTCCTCCTCCACAGAATTATGTATGGAGGATCTCCTTCCACTACCTCCTCCTCCACAGAATTATGTATGGAGGATCTCCTTCCTCCACCTCCTCCTCCACAGAATTATGTATGGAGGATCTCCTTCCACCACCTCCTCCTCCACAGAATTATGTATGCAGGATCTCCTTCCACTACCTCCTCCTCCACAGAATTATGTATGGAGGATCTCCTTCCACTACTTCCTCCACAGAATTATGTATGGAGGATCTCCTTCCACTACCTCCTCCTCCACAGAATTATGTATGGAGGATCTCCTTCCACTACCTCCTCCTCCACAGAATTATGTATGCAGGATCTCCTTCCACTACCTCCTCCTCCACAGAATTATGTCTTCTGCTTTTTCCACAGACATTTTACTGCTGACAATATGGAAGTAGCTGCTGAATCCTCTCAAAAGTAAACCTCGGTTCATAAACACTCACCATTCTTCAGCTGTAATATTTCCTTTTGCGCACTTTTATCTAAAAGAAAAGAGAAATGGAACCCTCAGCCATTGGAGAGATCAGATGAGCAAATGCAGTTACAGAAATATCTAAACCCATTTGTCAACACATCTTCACTGTGGGCATCGCAGGACCTCATTCACTTACAATAATTCATCATATCATTTTTAAAGTGGACCTCTCATCATTCACAGGGTTTCATGGTGGGTGTAAAATGTTTAGTAATGTGTCCTTGTAATTTTTATAGGTATTTATTACTTCAAATGTTGTGTACACACGGTCGGACTTTCCGGCAGAAAAGGTCAGACGGAAATTATTTCATCAGATATTGCGATCCTGTGTGGGCTTCATCTGACTTTTTCTTTCGAAAATTCTGACAGACCTAGAAATAGAACATGTTTTAAATCTTTCCGATGGAATCAATTTCTATCGGAAAAAACATTGGTCTGTATGCTGTTCCGACGGACCAAAAATGACGCAAGGGCAGCTATTGGCGACTGGCTATTGAACTTCCTTTTTCTAGTCCAGTCGTACGTGTTGTACGTCACTGCGTTCTAAACAATCGGACTTTGGTGTGATCGTGTGTAGGCAAGTCCGTTTCAGCAGAACTACGCCGGAAAAACAATCAGAGTTTACTCTGATGGGAAAACCGGTCGTGTGTATGCGGCGTAAAAGATATCACAGCATTCCCCCTGACAATGACTTCATCTGCCTTTCTCTACAGTGGGATGGTGCCAAGTACAGATGGCCAATAACCAGTGAATAATGGGCTTGAACATCCCAAATTTTGAAAAAAATGCTCCCCACATAAAATACAAATCTAAAAAACACCAAAAGAAATCTAAAACCCCAAAGCCTCCGTCCACATTCTTTAAAGGGAAGCCTTTCTGCAAAAAAAAAAAAAAAACATATAACCTTATATTAGGGCCCTATCAATATTACCTAAGTCAATATACACTGAAAATAAAGAATCATGGCAAACAAATAAATACTTGTTTTTGTTTTACTTTGATTAGCTACAATATAGACACCTCATTTAAAGTACAGACCCTCTTTGTCTATGTGTTTATGTCAATCGTAAATTGTATATCCCTATATGTTGTGATCGTTTAGGAGACCCATCTAAAAGCTTTTTGAAACTATTAATGTTCCCTGCTGAAACCACCGCTTGTGGAAGAGTGTTCCACATCCTTACTGCTCTGACAGTAAAGAACCCTCTACACAGATTAAGGTTAAACCACTTCTCTTCCAGTTTCAGTGAATGGCCGTGTGTCTATTTAAACTCCCTTTCACTGAAACTTTTTTCCCTATGCTAGGGTCACCAGTACGGTATTTGTACATCGCTATCATATCCCCTCTCTAGCGTCTCTTCTCCAGAGAGAATAGGTTCAATGCTTATGCTTGTAGTCTTTTCCTTGACTCTTACATTTCTTATTGCATTGTTTGTATTGTTGGAATGCTGATGATGACCCTTCAGCCCTATATATTTTTTGAAGGCCTTTTCTTTTGCTTTTATATGCATTTCTTATGTTAGAGTTTAGCCACCCCAGATTTATTTTAGCTCTTTTATACTTTTTGTCCATTGGAATACACTGGCCAATACCTTTTATTTAGTATGGTTTTGAAGCACTCCTATTGTTCCTCAGTGTTCCTTGCTCCTAGGATTTTAACATATTTAATACTGTCTAGCAAAAAGAGGTTTAGGAAAGTTGACCCTTTTGAAATTCGGTGTTCTTGTATTACCCTTGTGCTTCATATTTCTGTGCTTTATACAGAATTTATTGACCTGTGGTTGCTGTTTCCTAAGTTGCCCTGTATTTCCACATCTGAGTTGTTTGTATTCAGTACATCTAGTAATGCATTGTTTGTATTGTTGGAATTCTGATGATGACCCTTCAGCCTTATATATTTTTTGAAGGCCTTTTCTTTTGCTTTTATATGCATTTTTTAGGTTAGAGTTTAGCCACCCTGGATTTATTTTAGCTCTTTTATACTTATTGTCCATTGGAATGCACTGGCCAATACCTTTTATTTAGTATGCTCTTGAAGCACTCCTATTGTTCCCCAGTGTTCCTTGCTTCTAGGATTTTAACATATTTAATATTGTCTAGCAAAAAGAGGTTTAGGAAAGTTGACCCTTTTGAAATTCAGTGTTCTTGTTTTACCGTTGTGCTTCATATTTCTGTGCTTTATACATAATTTATTGACCTGTGGTTGCCGTTTCCTAAGTTGCCCTGTATTTGCACATCTAAGTTGTTTGTATTCGGTACATCTAGTAATGCATTATCTCTTGTTGGTGCATTCCCCAAATGACCCACGGAGTTGTCCTGCAAGATATTTAAAAAAAATGTGAGCCTTAGATGAATGGGCAATTGCTTCCGCCCAGTCCATATCTGGGGTAATTAATATCCCCCATTATAATAACACTGCCCTGTCTTGCTGCCATTTCTTTTTTTTATTCTGGGGAAAAAGCTCCACAGGGACTGCAATTTAACAGTACTGTGAAAAATAACAGGTGTACAAATACAAAAACAAGAACTGCATGAATTTGTCGTTCATGTTGTTACATTTTATCACAGTTCGCGCTGGTGTAGGCGAGGAGAGTATAGGGAATGTAATGGCATTACTGCTCAAAGCTTTCTTGTTATACAATTCTTGCAGGTCTATCCTGTACTCCCCTGCCTTGTAGGAACGTTTCTGCACTCTTGAGGTGTGAGATGTAGGTGCCTTATATTCCTACGGACTCAATGCCTTTCCTTTTTCTGAGTAGTGAGAGGTATAAGGAGACAGAGGTAGTTTAGAGAGTGGATAGAGAGAAAGTAAATGATACTATGAAAGGGGAGAGACAGTGGGGGGGGGGGTTAGGATTATAGGGAGGGGGGTCCACGAACATGGATCTGTGGGGTTTCTTGTTTAGTTTGTTTTCCAGAGGATATGTCACTATGAGTATGTAGCAGTGTGTAGGGCTAATTTGCATGTTTTAAGCATCTGGGTTACTTCCTCTGTGAGCTTGGCCCTCGTCTGAGTATATAAATAGATTCCATAGTTTCCATGTTTTTGAGTATGTGTCTTGTCTTTTTTGGGCTGTGAGAATAAGGTCATCCTTTTTTGTTGATGTTGTCTACTTTTTTGAGCAATAGGTCAGTGGTCGGTGGGTGTGGGGATTTCCAGTAGAGTGGAATGCAGGTTTTAGCTGCATCTAAGAGGTGGCGTATCACTGATTTCTTATAGATACGTTTGGGAATGTCGGATGCATGAAGTAGGAAAAAAGCAGGGACATCTGGAATGGTGCGGTCTGTGAATTTGTGCTACCCGGCAAACTTCCCTCCAGAAGTCTCATCTTAGGGAATGCCCAGAAGATATGTATCAGGGCTCCCCATTCTCTCTGGCAGCGCCAGAAAATATCTGATGTTGTGGGGAAGAATGTATGTAGTAGCATTGGGGTTCCATACCACCTTTTTGTAGTTGGTTTCTTGTATTTTGGTGCAGATGGAAGACTTATGTGTAAATCTGAGGATGTGGTGTCATTTGTTGGCATTAAACTGGCAGTTTAGTTCTCTTTCCCACTTAATGAGGCCTGGAGGTTGGTGTTCCACTGGGGTGTGATTATCAAGGTGTAGGTGAGTGAGAGTGTGTGTTGTAGGACTGCAGTTTCTGTACAGAGTTCCTTCAGCATCGTTTGGCGGGGGCTAGTAGTTGAGCTGAAGAGATTTTAGGAAGTCCAGGTGGTCCAGGAATTCTGTAATAGTCTTCCAGTGTCCTATTATACAGAAGTGGGAGGCTTGGTAGAGGCCCGAGTCACTTTAGGGACCATGAAAGACCGTATCATGCACGCCTGGTTTAAATTGGTGATTACCCAGTATGGGACATAGGGGAGAATTTCGGGATGAGAGAGAAGTTTCGGAGATAAGGCGTGCACATACTTTGGTGGTGTTGCCTATCAGGGGGTGGTGTTTAATACTTATCGGGAGGGTTAAGTAGCACCACGGGGCTCTATGGAGGTGGATCTCACTTTGGTCTTGTTCCTTTTGAGGCGTTAGTTTGGTTTCCCAGTCCCGGCACCAATCTATTAGTCTACTTAACTGTACAGCATGGTAATAGGTGCTGATGTCCGGCATCGCTAAGCCTCCATGTTGTTTAGGGAGGGAGAGCATTTTCTTGTTGAGCTGAGGTCTTTTTCGGGCCCATATGAACTCTATAAATGCTGATTGCACTTGTCTAAAATATCCTGCAGGGATGTGGATAGGTAAGGCTTGTAAGAGGTAAAGGAATTTGGGGAGGATCGTCATTTTAAGAATATTACAGCGGCCATACCAGGAATGAAGGCCAGTGTGCCACTGGTTAAGTAGAGTTTTAATCATTTTCAGGAAGGGGGGGAGTTGAGATCATAAAGTTGTGAAAATTTCGGGAGGATGAGCATGCCCATGTATTTCAAAACCTTGTCTGTCTGTTTTAAGTTGAAGCTAGCTTGGAGATGTGTGAGGTGTGGTTGTGATATGCCAACACCCATTGCCTCTGATTTGGTGAAATACATTTTTAGGTTGGCGAGTAATCTGTATGTTTCTAATTCTCTTAACAGGTTTGGTAGGGATATAGTCGGATTTATGAGTGAGAACATTAGGTCATCTGCGTATGCCGATACTTTATATTGTGACTGGCCTATTATCAGGGTTCAGTCTCACATGACACAGTTCTAGGGACAACGCAAATGTAGGGGCGAGAGTAGGCATCCCTGTCGAGTCCTGTTATTGATTGGAAATGAGGTCTGAGGTCACTCTTGCTGTCGGGTCTGAATAGGCAGCGGAAATCCAATTGAGCATATTGCTGCCTAGCCCTATGTGTCTCAGTGTCACAAACATAAAATGCCAATTTACCTGGTCAAACACTTTTGCGGTGTCTGTTCCAATGAAAACACATGGAGTTTTGGTGTGATTGGCTACATGTAACAGGTTTAATACTTTAGTGGTGTTATCTCTGGCTTTTCTGGTTGCCACAAAACCTACTTGGTCTAGGTATATAAGGTAGGGTAGATGTTGTTGTAGTCTGGAGGCTATTATCTTGATAAATAATTTAAGGTAAGTATTAAGTAGGGATATTGGTCAGTAGCATCCGCATTGGGCCGGGTCTCTACCTTATTTTGGAATTAATTATGTTTGGGCTTGCAGGGTGGAACTGTGTAGTATTTTCCCTTTGCTAAGGTCATTGGTTTAACTAGGTGGTTTCCTAAAGAGGGGAATAGGGTTTTATAGTATTGGGTAGTAAGGCCGTCCGTTCCCGGTGCCTTTCCCGATTTAGTATTTCCTATGGCTAATTGGAGTTCGGGCAGCGTAATAGGGTCTTCTAGTAGATCACGGCTTCAGCTGGTACAGAAGGCATAAGAGTGGAGGCTATGTAATCTATCGTCTGCCTTAGGGAAGATTGCGTTGTGCGTATATTATAGAGAGATTCATAGTAAGATTTAAATGCCCGTGTGATATGTTGAGGTAGGGATGATTTCTGCCCCATAGGGGATATAATGTGTGGTATGTAGGATGCTAGTTTCTGCGCTCATAAGGTCTGGGCCTGCAGTCTCCCTCATTTATTGCCCAACTTGTAGAATTTTTTGTGACAAATTTGGAGCACCACCTTAGCTTTAACGTTTAAAAGATCAGTGATCTGTTTACGGGTGGTATCAAGGTCATTTTCCAGTGGACTGGATGGGGTCTGCTTGTGTCTTGCCTCTAGTGTCTGTAGTTTGGTTAGTAGAGAGGTCAGTTACTGTAAGCTGATCTGTGTCTTTTGATTCTTGACCCATATTTAATGAGTACTCCACGGATCACCGCCTTGTGAGCTTCCCATACAACCCCTGCCTCAATGTCAGGGGTGTCATTAGTATGTAAGTAGTGTCCTATCTCCTTTACCACTTCTGCCAATACTTTCGGATCCTTTAGCAGGCTCTCGTTCAATCTCCATGGCTTCCCTTGTGCCTTATGGAAGTCTGATCATGAGCCTACCACAGGCTGACGGGAGAATGGTCTGACCAAGTAATGGACCCTATGGCAGTGTCTTTGATTGCTTGTAGTTGGTTGTGGGGGATCAGGAAATAGTCTATTTGTGAGTACGTTTGAGGTTGGGAGTAGAATGTATAGTTGCGTGGAATAGACGCCAGGCTATCAATCAATTGTGTGGCATGAAGGGATGTATGGATTAATTTGCGTGTGTCTTGGGAGGTTGAGGACAATCCTGATGAGGTGTCTTCTTCCAGGGTCAAGGGGATGTTAAGGTCTCCCCCGTTAATTAGTTGCCCTTCTGTGTATTTCAGGAGCTGTTCTAGGTGGCATTTTATAAAGGTGTCTTGATGGTAGTTTGGGGCATAGAGGTTTGCAAAGGTCACCTTCACGTCTCCAATCAGGCCTTTTAGGTATAGGTAGCACCCCGCTGGCTCTGTCTTCATATCTAAGTGTGTCCAGGGTATTCTAGCCGAAATTAGGATAGAGACTCCTCTTGACTTAGCTTCTGAGTGGGTGGAGTGGTATACCGTGGGGTAAAATTTGTTCTTGAGTATGGGCAGTGTGTTTTCTCTAAAGTGTGTTTACTGCAGTAGAATGATATCTGCTTTCATGCTTTTTTTCAGGGATGTTTAACCCCTTCGCATTTAGTGAAACAATATAAGTTCATCCATGTTCTTGGGGGAAAGGTGGGGGGAGGGGGGTGTAAGGTGTCAGGTACCGGTGTGGTAAAGTTGGGTGTGTTCAAGAAATGTAGATGGGTTAGGGGAGGTGTGAGTGAAGAAATGTGGTGAAAGGAGTGAGGTGTGTCACCTCAAGAGAGGAAATAGGAAGTTAGGAGGCCGCTACTAGAGCATGGGTAGAAGATACTGTTACAGCAAGAACTTGCTAAGATGTTCCCCAGTGAACGACTGGGTACTGAGCATGGTCCTAAATGGGGTAGTGGTCAGATGCCGGGAAAAGACCCCCGATCCCATCTTCCCCCCCAGCAACTAGAAATATGTCACATGACAGTATTTAGATATCAATTATAATAATAAACGAGGTAGCAACAGGCATAAACATAAACAGCAACAAACAATTACATTAAATTGTGCATAACTGGCATTTTCATTTTTCATTCAATCACAGATCGAGGGGCCGTGAGGTCCCCAAGTCTCCCCCGTCTCTGCCTTGTATTTTGCCTGTATAGTGGAGTGTACCCCTCGTCTAACACCTAAGGATCTTGCCAATATCAATACCTGTAGGCGTATGGGCTGTCTAAGGCACAGGCTGGATAGGGGAGTAATAAGAGGTATGAGTCTTCGGGGGAACATCTGGTAGGGATTGCAATGAAATGTTTACTCACACGGCTCTTTCCTTGAGGTTGCCTAGGGTCTCCTCTGGAAATTTCTTCTGGCGTGGTTGCGGTTGGTGTGTGGATATGCCCGATCTGTCGGCAGAACGTGGGAGAATTCGTAGCCAGTCTGGAACCGGTATTGGGTCCGCTTCAAGGTAGTGGAAGAGCGATGGGAGGTCCGTCGGTGTCTGTAGGGTGAAAGCCGATGTGTCTTTCCTGAACGTGTCCGCTAGCGGGTATCCCCAGCAATAGGCGTACCCATTTTCCTTTGCAAGTTCTAGTACAGGACGCAGTAGGGCCCTGCGTTACAGTGTCACCCTGGAGAAATCTGACAGGATCCCGATCTGCTCCCCATCTAGTTCCACACATCTCTGTGTTCTCAGGCCTTCCACAGGATGTCATCTTTCTGTGTGTAGTGGTGTAACCGGCATACGACGTCTCGTGGTCTGCTCGGATCCATTGATCTGGGGCCTAGGGCTCTATGGACCCTGTAAATTTCAAGTGTCCCACTTGGGTTTCCGAAAATTTTGTGGCCACAATTGCCATGACGGTGTCTCCCAGGTTTTCGATACCGGCACCCTTTGGGAGCCCGCGGAGCCACAGGTTGTTACGGCGGATCCGGTCCTCAATATCCTCCAGGTGGAGCTGTAGAGAAATAGCGGTGTCTTAATGGATATCCCAGGATTGTTCCAAGGCCGTAACTCGGCGCTCTAGGGTGGAGAAAGATGCCTCCCCCGCCGTCGCTCTGTCCGCAAGGCTAGTGACATCTTCCCTCACCTCCTGGATATCGCAGCGGTGGGTTTCCTCCAGGCAGAGGATCAATGCCTCGATGTCTTTTCTGGTGGGGAGTGGCTTTCAGTAAGGACCATATGTCCTGGTCCAGCAGATTTGTCTCGGGTGTCTGTGTGGAGAACACCATCTCCGACTACAGTACCGTCGGTGTATCCAAAGGTCAGTCTGGGGAAGTGGATGGGCTGGGAGACAGGGCATGTTCATCTCAATTCTGGGCCTCCTGTGGGGAGCCACGTGGGGTGCGTCATGGTGCGGCCACTCTAGCTCTGGGAGAGATCCTTCTTATCTGTGTAAAATATCACTGTATCTCGCCGGTAGTCTTGCTGGAGCGGGTCACCCGGGTTACTGCTCTTGTTTTCTTTCTCTTGGCTGATATCATACCTGTGCGTAGGCTGAATTTTGCCTGGAAAGGAAAGGCTGAAACTGGGAGCTCTTACAACATGCCGCTTCAATAAACCATGTCCAGGCCACGCCAACCTTGCTGCCATTTCTAGCTGCGATCATAGGTAAGCCTCCTCCTACATTTATTTTAGCGTACACGAACACCATACAATACCCATTTTTTTTTTTGTACAATATAAAAAAGGTAGCGCTCAATAAATACCCAACATGTCAAGCCTTAAATTTGTGTGTATCCATGAAATGGCGACAAACTTCAGTACCCTATATTTTCCATATCTATGTGGAGTTCTGGTGCTAAAATTATTGATCTCACTCTAGCTTGTGCAACGATATGTAACATGTGTATCGCAATCTATGTTTTTGTGTAGGCGCACCCAATGTCCCTACTGCTCCTTCCCCTCTACCCGGTGACACTCGCCATGCCAGTGAAAAGACTGCAGATGGGCAAGCGGAGCCTGGGATACATACCAGGGGCACGTGCCCAGGGCTAGCTATTACCGGGAGAAAGCGATCAGGCAGCTGTCCAACCTCCAGATTGAGTCCATCTGACAGCAGTTGATTTGTCAGATATACACAGACTCCCTGTGACATGTTTTCACCCACCATTGAAACTTTTTAATTTTTTTTTATTGTTATTATATTATATACAGATTAAAGTTTTGTACATTTTTTTTTTTCATTTTACATTATTATTATTTTACCTTGTACTGTTTTTTTGCCCCTATACTGGTCAAGTAAACATGGGCAAGGCGGTAAGTAAAATGTCTTCAAGCAATACTATCATATATGGATTACTTGATGTTAGCATAGTAAAAAGGACCTCCAGTGGCAGCTTCACTGCATCTGGTGAACCCTACATGCCCTGTGTGTATTTCTCCTTAACATCTTTTACACCCCTTACCCTTACATCCCCTGTAATCCCTCACCCCCTCTGCCACCCCCTTATATTTTCTTCCTGAATACAATTATCAGTGTCCAGAGGTGAGAAGAACAGAGAAGAATAATTAAGCAAAAGTTATCACAATTTGTAAATTTTCAAGCTTGGCACTGTCTTCTTTAACCCCACCACCCTAGGCGCCAAACCCCCTGAGTGCCATTATGGTAAATACACTGCTCAAGAACAATGAAAGGAACACTTTTTTAATCAGAGCGCCACCAGAGATAGCACCAAGTCAGTTAAACTCCTGGGATTTTTATCTGGTCAGGTAAGTAGCAGAGGGGGTTGTTAATCTGTTTCAGCTGCGTTGGTGTTAATGAAATTAACAACAGGTGCACTAGATAGGCAAAAATTAGATGACCTCCAAAACAGGAATGGTTTTACGGGTGGAGGCCACTGGCATTTTTTCCCCTACTCATCTTTTCTGACGGTTTTTCCCGAATTTTGCATTTGGCTAGGGTCAGTACTGGTAGCATGAGGCAATACTGGGACCCTATAGAGCAGGGATCTTCAAACTATGGCCCTCCAGCTGTTGCGGAACTCCACATCCCATGAGGCATTGTAAAATTCTGACATTCACTGACGTGACTAGGTATAATGGGAACTGTAGTTCCTGAACAACTGGAGGGCCGTAGTTTGAAGACCCATGCTATAGAGTTTGCACAGCCAGTCCAACTCCTCCAGGATGGCACAATACGTGCCATTGCCAGATGGTTTGCTCTGTCTTCGAGCTCAGTCTCAAGAGCAAGGAGGAGATTCCAGGAGAGAGGCAGCTACTTTAGGCGTAAAATAGTGCAGCGCTAAATCTAAAATGATCAAAATCGCGAATCACAAGCACCAATAGTAAGTTTCCATATAAAGTGCTGATGCGGATCGCTCAAATAAGTAACTTTTTGAAGAACCTCCGCCACTGGTAATATTTGCCTCTCACCTCCTGCAGTGGACCCTAGACGTGTGCACTGACAAAAAATGTGTTCGTTTTATTCGTTTTTTTTTTTGCTTTTTTTGGAAATTTGAAGATTTGGAAATCCGAAAATTCAAAAATTCAAAAATGTGAAAATCCAAAAATCTGAAAAAAAAGAAAGAAAATCAGTAAAGTCCAAAATAATAACTAATAATAACTAACTATTAAACTATAGGTATTGGAATTTCCTTTCAAATCTGGCTGCTTGTGAACGTAAGGAATACAAATGTATCTGTTAAGTTACGAATTATCCGAAATAACGAATGCTGCATCTAGACAAATGGAATGAAACAAATTAATAATAAATAATAAAAAGTTTTTTTTATTATTGTTATTTATTATTATTAGATCGCTACCTTCCATTCTTTTAGATGCGGCATTCATAATTTCAGATAATTCGTAACTTCGGATAAATTCGAATTTGTTACATTCACTTATAGCCAAATTTGAAAGGGAATTCTAAGACATATAATTTAATAGTTATTAGTTAGTTATTATTTCATTATTTTCGAATTTCTGAAATTTCAAATTTCCAAACTTCTGATTATTTGAATTTTACAATTTCTGACATTTTCCAATTTCCGAATTTGGAATGGCCAAAATTTGGAAATTCCGAAATTTCGTTTTTCCGAATTCTGAATTTCCGAATTCCAAAAGTCCGAATTTCCAAAAATCTGAATTTCGTAAATTTTTGAATTTTCAGAAATCCAGAAATTTGGAAATGTAAAAATTTGGAAATTATGGAATTAACTAATTTGTCAAAATTCGTTAAACAACGAATTCGGAACTAAAAGAATTGCACATATCTAGAGGACCCTTGTGGGAATAGGGTCACAAACACATGTTGAGGGCATGTGGCCTGGTATGGTTCAGGAGGGGGGGGGGGTGCTCTCTCATCCCCTCTCTTATCCAGGCATGTAACATGGCAGGCCACAGGAAAAGGGTCTGTTATGGATTTTGGGGGACCTCTACGCCATTTTTAGTTTTATTTTGGCGCAGGGTTTCCCTTAATATCCATACCAGACCTGAAGGGCCTGGTATGGATTTCGGGGGACCCCCACACTTTTTTTTTTTACATTTTGGTGAGGGGTTCCCCTTAATATTCATACCAGACCCGAAGGGCCTGGTAATGGACTGGGGGGGGGGAACCCATGCCATTTAAAAAAACAAAAAAAAAATCTATATTGCCGAGCCCTGACAATTCATTACAGCCGCGATCAGTTTTGAATTACATTTTTTCCTTTAGGAATGCAATTTTGCTGCAGCACTGTTATGTACATGGGAAAGATGCGCTACTTTTCAGGCATGCTAAGGGGACCCCCATGCATGATATTTAAAGGAATATTACACTTTTATTGTTTCACTTTAAAAAAAAAACTGCCACTTTTAAAACTTTTTTTTTATTTCCATCAAACAATGTGGCATCTTTTTGTTTCTAACACATTACCCAGTCCATATCAGTGTAGGTATCCAGCATGATATCTTTTCCCCATTGAGATCTGATGTGTTTTCAAAGTGTTCCTTTCATTTTATATTTGAGCAGTGTACTTCCCTGCCCTTTCAATGGTCAACTAATAAATGCTCTCTCTCTCTTATAGTTTGATGTAATGACACTAATAATAATTATAATAGAGATACTCACAGTAAGTGAAGAGGAGACTGATGAGGATGACCACAACAAGGAAAGCCAACATTAGGAGGACCCCCAGGATCAGTATCACCCGGTACTTTGTACTCTGGGTAGTCGGAATCTCTACAGACAGAGAGGATAGTGAATAATCCTTCGTGTATCAGCCGGTATAATAATCCTCCAGAATTCTTATCTCACATGCAGTGCCGGGACAAGGTCATCTAGATCCCAGGGCAAACATGCCAAATACCCCCCCCCAATATTTATGAGCACTACGCGTAAGCAAAAATCCCCCCCCCCCCAAAACAAAAACAAAAAAATATGAGAACTAATCTGCATGATCACCCCATGAGCACCCAGCTCAACCCCCCCCCCCCAAGAAAAAAAAAATCTTCCCCCTCCTAGCACAAATCCTCTACCTCTCAAATATCCCCTCCAAACACAGATCCTTTCCCGACACTCCTAATCCCCCCTCACCATTACAAACACCTCCCAGAGAACACATTTAACACCTTGATCGCCCCCTAGGGTTAACCTCTTCCCTACTAGTGACATTTATACAGTAATTAGTGGCTATTTTTTATTTCACTGATCGCTGTATAAATGTCCGATCTGTCCAGTGCAATGTCTCAGTCCCGCTAAAAATCGCAGATCACCGCCATTACTAGTAAAAAAAAATTAAAAAAATAATAATAAAAATGCCATACATCTATCCCCTATTTTGTAGATGCTATAACTTTTGTGCAAACCAATCAATATACGCTTATTTTTACCAAAAATATGTAGAAGAATACATATTGGCCTAAACTGATGAAGTTTTTTTTTATATATATATATTTTTTTTTTCTTGGGATATTTATTATAGCAAAAAATAAAAAAAATATTTTTTTACTTTATTTTTTCAAAATTGTCGCTCTTTTTTTGTTTATAGCACAAAAAAATAACAGAAAAAAAATGTCTCCTACCCCCTGAGCACCCAGGTCAAATCTTCTTTATTTTTTTTCCCCCTATATGCCCCAGCACATCCCCCCCCCTCCAAAAATATAAAAAAAAAAAATCTTCCCCCTCCTAGCACAAATCCTCTACCCGTCAAATATCTCCTCCAAGCACAGATCCTCTTCCCCCACTCCAAATCACACACAAACAAATTTCTAGCAAAAATCTCCCTAATCATCCTTACTAGCACAACCAAAATAAATAAATAAAATTAATATATATATATATATATATATATATATATATATATATATATATATATATATATATATATATATATACAGTGGTGTGAAAAAGTGTTTGCCCCCTTCCTCATTTCCTGTTCCTTTGCATGTTTGTCACACTTGTTCCTTCTACGCCAGATATACTTGGACACACACCTTCCAAAGAGTTCCACTTTTGTCTCATCGGTCCACAGAATGTTGTCCCAAAAGTCTTGGGGATCATCAAGATGTGTTGTGGAGAAATTGAGACGAGCTTTGATGTTCTTTTTGCTCAGCAGTGGTTTTCTCCTTGGAACTCTGCCATGCAGGCCATTTTTGCCCAGTCTTTTCCTGATGGTGGAGGCATGAACGCTGACCTTAACTGAGGCAAGTGAAGCCTGCAGTTCCTTGGACGTTGTTGTGGGGTCTTTTGTGACCTCTTGGATGAGTCGTCGCTGAGCTCTTGGGGTAATTTTGGGCGGCCGGCCACTCCTGGGAAGGTTCACCACTGTTCCATGTCTTCGCCATTTGTGGATAATGGCTCTCACTGTGGTTCGCTGGATTCCCAAAGCTTTGGAAATGGCTTTATAACCCTTTCCAGACTGATAGATCTCAATTACTTTCTTTCTCAATTGTTCCTGAATTTCTTTGGGTCTCGGCATGATGTGTAGCTTTTTGGCCGGGTTCACACCGCTGCGATGCGGGAACGCCGCGAATCCGCGGCGTTTTCCCGCATCGCACACCTCCCGCCGGCAGTTGCGGACGGCTGGGAGTGTCAATGATATGTTAATGACACCCCCAGATCCGTCCGAGTGCGATCTGCCGACTCGCAAAGGAATCGGATCGCATGGTGTGAACCCCCATGCGATCCGATTCTGTTGCGGACCAAAAAAAGGGTCCCGTGCGAGTTTGCTGCGGGAGCGATGCGAATTCAGCCATACTATCTGTATGGCTGAACTCGCATCGCTACGGAGATCGGATGTGATTTGCGGTGCGAATCACATCCGGATCTCCCCCCGCAGCAGTGTGAACCCAGCCTTAAGGATCTTCTGGTGGACCTTACTGTGTCAAGCAGCTCCTATTTAAGTGATGCCTTGATTGTGAACAGGTGTGGCAATAATCAGGCCTGGGTGTGGCTAGAGAAATTGAACTCAGGTGTGGACAACCACAGTTATAGTATGTTTTAACAAGGGGGGCAATCACTTTTTCACACAGGGCCATGATGGTTTGGATTTTTTTTTACCTTTAATAATAAACACCTTCATTTACAAATTGCATTTTGTGTTTACTTGTGTTGTCCTTGACTATTGTTTAAATTGGTTTGATGTTCCGAAACACTTAAGTGTGACAAACATGCAAAGGAACAGGAAATGAGGAAGGGGGCAAACACTTTTTCACACCACTGTATATATATATATATATATATATATATATATATATATATATATATATATATCCCTCTCCAGCATATTACTTTTACAGCACAACTCACTCTCCTAGCACAAATCCTCTTCCTCCACCCCCCCCCCTCCGAACAACCCCCCCAAATCCCCTCTCCTAGCACAAATCCTCCTCCCCCCTCCCAACAACCACCCACCCCCCTCAAATCACCACTTCTAGCACAAATTCTCTTCCTCCACCCCCTTCCCAACAACCCCCCCTCATCAAATCCCCTCTCCTAGCACACTCTCCTAGCACAAATCCTCTTCCTCCAACCCCCAACACAACCTCCCCACCCCCTCCCCAAATCACCACTCCTAGCACGCCTCCCCAGAATTGCCCTCCTAGAACAATTCTTACTCCCAGCTGCTCCTCAAATTCCCCTTCTCAACACCAATCCCCTCCCCCTTGTGGTGCCCCCACCCACCTCACATGATACCACGAGGCCATGGCAGCCGCCCCTCCTGCCCGCTCCTTGTCCTGGTTCTGCTCACATAAAGATATTGTACATTCATCCTGGATCATCTGTGTTATATACCTATATCATATCATGTCATTGTGTCATGCAGTGTACAGTATATCATATTGAGGTGTGAAATTTATCCTGAAGCATGGCAACCAATGAGATTCTGGCTTTTATTACCTCTATACAGACATAGTAAGAGGTGATATCTGATTGGTTGCTCTGGGCTATAGATCCAGTATAGCAGTATTAGTAGACGTGTCCTATAAATGGAGACTCGGGTCCTCAGCTGTCTATAATGGATGAAGAGGACACCCCTCATTATAGTAACTTACCTTTGGCTGTGGGTGTATTCCTCATCCTCCATACATCGAGATCAAACGTGTTGGCATATATCTTGTCTTCACAAAGTTGATCTATAAAGGAACAAAGACCTTCATTTGAAAACCTAAGATTCCCGGGAGGACATTCAAGCAATGCAATGCAGATATAATGGAGCTCTGTGAGAACGATGTATAATCTCCGCTCAATATTCCTCCCATCAGATTGGTGACCGATGGGCTAGGGTTGCCAATTTTTCCTTCTACATCAAACCCGAACACTTTAACGGCACTCAGCAATTTTTTTTTAGTATACTCTATAGCAGTGGCCATCAATCCTGTCCTCAGGGCCCACTTACAGGTCAGGTTTTATGTATTACCTTGGGGGAGATAAGGACTAGAATACGGCAATCACTGAGCAGCAAATGATATCACCTGTGATGTATTTCAGTTATCTTAAAAATCTGTCCTGTTAGTGGGCCCTGGGGACAGGGTTGATGACCACTGGTCTATAGGATTGTATCAGACCTGGGACACTTTTGGGCACTCCAGAGAGAATAGTAATGTGACACACATAGTGCCCTCCTCACCCTCCTGTCAGGCCCGGTTCTGAGCCACATTCCGGTCTGAATAATGTGTCCGGGTGTCAGGTCACCTGAGACCAGGTGACAGATGTACTCTGTAGTAGACAGAAGTGCACCGTTAAGGTAGTGGACCTTAGGACTGACTGCTGCGGATTGTACCCTGGGAGGTTCAGGAAGAAGGTCTACTGGATCACTAACACAGATCCCAGTAGGAGCTAGAGCATAGATTCCCCAGGGTGCGGAGTCTAAGAGCCAGCAGGTGTTCACCAGAGCCTCCAGTGGTGAGGATGGACTTCGCTGCCGTCTGGCTAGAGGTCGTGGCCCCTAGGGTCTCACAGCTCACGCTCACAGTAGACTACAGGAGATAGAGGAAGCAGCAGGCTGGAACAACAAGGATCATAAGGGGATAAGGCAGAGGTCAGGGCGACTAGCAGACAGGAACAACAGAGTACATGCCAAAGGTTCAGGGTCACAGGCAGACAGGGATGGTCGGGGACAAGCCAGAAGGTCAGGATGACGAGCAGACAGGAATAGTCAGTGCCAAGTGCCAAGGTCGGTAACACAGACAAACATAGAGCACAAGGCAAGCAGGAAACAGGAAGCCAAACACACAGTGAATACACAATGGTTGATCAGCACTGCTGGCTTGCAGTGCACAGGTTAGTATAGGGTTCCCTGATAGGACCAGTTGAATTCCAGATGGAACTTGGAACCCCCAAAAACATTTATATATATATATATATATATATATATATATATATATATATATAAATATATATTTTTTTTTTTTTTTTTTGCGGAGACCCTAGAGATGAGATAAGATTAGAGAGATCGAGATAAGACAAGATTTAATGTCACACTGTATTTGCACAGCGGTCTATCTTTATGAAATACCTTTTATATAAAAAAAAAAAACACAATAATTACCCCAATTTTTTAGCATAATGTGAAAGATAGTAAATAGAAACATGTCATGCTTTAAAATGCACATGCTCATGGAATGATGACAAACTATGGCACTTAAAAACCTCCATAGGTGACTCTTTAAACATTTTTACAGGTTAAATGTTAAGAGTTACAGAGGAGGTCTAGTGCTAAAATTATTGCTCTCACTTCTTCTGTATGCCTTCCGAGTCCTACTGGCTCTAATCCCCTCACATGTCCTGCGTTCTTTACAACCTTGTATTCTTAACCACTTCCGGACCGGCTCACGCCGATATACGTCACTAGTTTGAAGAGGGATATAATTTTTAGTGACAGCAGCTACCATAACCCCGGTATCCTCTTCTTTAGTAAGAGCTCCAGTTTCAGATAAAAGTGGTCTCAGTGGCAGATTCGCTGCAAGATCACTTTTATTGGCGGCAGGAGAGGCCCCCCCCCCCCTTCCCTCCTGCCGCTCTCCGGTGCCCTCTGTCGATTACCGGAGGCGCTGGCAGCGGCGAAGGCGATCACATCCTTCTTCCTATTAGGTATGGAGAAGAGTGAGGTGAAGATGGCACCCCACCCGTCACCATACCATTGCAGGGCGGGATGTCACTTACGCCTATAGCTCTTAAAGGGACACATTTTTTTTTCCAGACGATAACATTTTAATTTTTTTACAGCATTTTAGTGTAAATATGAGATCTCATATTTAAGAGGTCCTGTCAGGCTTTTTTTCTATTACAAGGGATATTTACATTCCTTGTAATAGGAATAAAATTGACACCATTTTTTTTTTTAAAAGAACATTGTAAAAATAAAAAATAAAATAAGAAAAAAATAAAATGCGCCCTGTCCCGCCGAGCTCACGTGTAGAAGCAAACGCATACATGAGTAGCACCCGCATATGAAAACAGTGGTCAATCCACACGTGTGAGCTAACGCCGCGATCAGTAGAGAGCAAGAGCAATAATTCTAGCCCTAGACCTCCTCTGTAACTCAGAACATGAAACCTGTAGAAATTTTTAAACGTCGCCTACGGAGATTTTTAAGGGTAAAAGTTTGTCGCCTTTCCACGAGCGGGAGCAATTTTGAAGCACGACATGAAAAAAGTGTATTTTTTCCAAATTTTTCAGTTCCAAATTTGATGCACTACTATGAAGCAGATTGCACCCTTGATACAACTGTATGCTGGAGAGTCAGCTCCTCTTTGGACATATATTGATCTAGTGGATGTGGACCCCGTCCCATTATCGTCACTTTTATAGCTACCAGTTCAATTTCGTCCTGAGTTTTTAAACCCTATTTTGGCTCATTCCCTCACAATATGGGACTCGGTTAAATATTCCGCAGGGCTACTTTCATCTCACTTACCTCTTCTGGAAGTCTTAAACTGCCCATGGTTTCCTCCAGGGAAATCCATAGCTTTCAGTGGTGGCGCTCCAAAGGCCTGACAACGGTCCGCTCTTTCCTCACGTCTAGAGGTGTGTACACCTTTCAGCAACTTCAGGAGACTTATGATGGCCCTGCCCAAGAGAGATACAGCTATATCCAAATAGCTAGGCAAAGTCCCTGACTGGAGATCAAGGGTTACTTTAAATGATAAAAGTTGGAGCTTTTCTGAAAAACTTTACTGTAGCCGTATATTCTGATGCCAGGAAATGATTTATGGAGACTTGTGGAGTAATTGAGGGTTCCACCTTATTATCTAAAGAGGAGGTCCAGGGCATGGGAGAGGCTCTGGAGAAGTCTTGGAGATTAGCATGGAAGGAGGAGACAAGGGAGCTAGAGAGCATGAGGTCTTGAGAGGAGGTTTGGGTGATATTTGGAGACAAGATTGGTGATGTCGAGTTGTGAATGGCTTTATATGTTATAGTTGGTATTTTGAATTTAGTTTGGTGGGAAATCAGCAGTCGGTGGAGGAATTGACGGAGAGGGGTGGAGGACACTGAGTGTTTGGTAAGGTAGAGGAGTCACAGGGCGGCACAGTGGTGTAGTGGTTAGCACTCTCACCTAGCAGTAAAAAGGGTCGCTGGTTCGAATCCCAACCATGACACTACCTGCATGGAGTTTGAATGTTCTCCCTGTGCCTGCGTGGGTTTCCTCCGGGTACTCCGGTTTCCTCCCACATTCCAAAGACATGCAGGTAAGGTAATTGGCTTCTGTCCAAAATTGGCCCTAGTATATGAATGGGGGCCTTAGATTGTGGGCTCCTTGAGGGTAGGGACCAATGTGAGTGTGCAATGTACAGGGATAGGGACAATTGTAGACACTCACTCAGGTTGAAATGGATGGACTGGTGTCTTTATTCAACCTTACTAACTATGAAACTACGAGTCTGGCAGCAGATCTCATGATGGACTGAAGAGGGGAAAGCCTATGGAAAGGCAGGCCGATGAGAAAGAAGTTGCAATAGTCAAGATGAGAGATAACGGGGGAGTAAATGAGGAGCTTGGTGGTTTCATTGGGTAAAAAGTGGGTGAATTATAGAGACGTTACAGAGATGAGGTCTACAAGCTTTTGACAACGATTGGATTTGGGGCTAAAAGGACAGGTCAGAGCCTCGGACTAAAGGGGAGGGACTGATGGTTGCATTATTGATTTTGATGGGAAAAGTCATGGAGAGGGGCACGAGTAGGGGGAATATTATAAAATTCTAGCATTAGTATGGAAAACGAATGTATGTATGTAAAACTGAGTATGTTTGAGGCACTGATACTTTTTGGTGATTTTGCTTTGCTGTGGTTGTTTTTTTTAAATTATTTTTCCATTTAAAAATGCAACATTTAACCACTTATCGCCCAAGCATATGATGCCTGCAGGCATTTGGCGGGTATTGTTTTTTTTTCAGCCAGCAATTCCCTTTTATGTAAAAGCCATCTTTGCAGCTATTTAGCTGCCAGATTGCTTTTACAGGTTCCCGGGAGCAGTCACCAACCCCCTCCTTCCGCCCTCTGGTGGCAGATTACCATAGAGCTGGTTGGAGACCAGATCTTACCCGATCATCTCTATGGAACTAGAAGCCGGAAGCGACTAGTATTTTTTCACTTCCAGTTTTGGCCTTTTGTTTTACAAGTTATTGCCAGCTTGTGCAAACATTGAATCGGACCGATCTTGGTCTGATCTGATTCTGTTAAGGGCAGAGGAGACATCAGGGATCTAATAGACCCCATATGTCTCAGTAAAGAGGACCTATCACTGCTTATTTGCATCACAAGGTATGTTTCCATTCCTTGTGACAGGAATAAAAGTGATATAAAAATGGAACAGTGTAAAACATTTTTTTTTAAAAATCCAATTAAATAATAAATTAAAACAAAAAAAATGAAGCACTCCCATCTCCTTGTGCACCAAGGCGGATGAACATATCAGTCCCGCATGCGCACGTAACGTATCACATGAAAGTGAGTACACCCCTTACATTTTTGTAAATCTTTTCTTCTATCTTTTCATGTGACAACACTGAAGAAATGACACTTGTCTACAATGTAAAGTAGTGAGTGTACAGCTTGTATAACAGTGTAAATTTGCAAAATAACTCAACACACAGCCATTAATGTCTAAACTGCTGGCAACAAAAGTGAGTACACCCCTAAGTAAAAATGTCCAAATTGGGCCCAATTAGACATTTTTATTCCCCGTTGTCATGTGGCTCGTTAATGTGTTACAAGGTCTCAGATGTGAATGGGGAGCAGGTGTGTTAAATTTGGTGTTATCGCTTTCACTCTCTCATACTAGTCATTGGAAGTTCAACATGGCACCTCATGGCAAAGAACTCTCTGAGGATCTGAAAAAAAAGAATTGTTGCCCTACATAAAGATGGCCGAGGCAATAAGAAGATTGCCAAGACCCTGAAACTGAGCTGCAGAAAGGCAGCCAAGACCACACAGCGGTTTAACAGGACAGGTTCCACTCAGAACAGGCCTCACCATGGTCCACCAAAGAAGTTGAGTGTATGTGCTCAGCGTCATATCCAGAGGTTGTCTTTGGGAAATAGACATATGAGTGCTGCCAACATTGCTGGAGAGGTTGAAGGGGTGGGGGGTCAGCCTGTCAGTACTCAGACCATATGCTGCACACTGCATCAAATTGGTCTGCATGGCTGTCATCCCAGAAGGAAGCCTCTTCTAAAGATGATGCACAAGAAAGCCTGCAAACAGTTTGCTGAAGACAAGCAGACTAAGGACATGGATTACTGGAACCATGTCCTGTGGTCTGATGAGACCAAGATAAACTTATTTGGTTCAGATGGTGACAAGTGTGTGTGTGTGTGTGGTGGAAACCAGCTGAGGAGTACAAAGACAAGTGTGTCTTGCCTACAGTCAAGCATGGTGGTGGGAGTGTCATGGTCTGGGGCTGCATGAGTGCTGCTGGCAATGGGGAGCTTCAGTTCATTTAGGGAACTGTGAATGCCAACATGAACTTTGACATACTGAAGCAGAGCATGATCCCCTCCCTTCAGAGACTGAGCCGCAGGGCAGTATTCCAACATAACAACCCCAAACACACCTCCAAGATGACCATTGCGTTGCTAAAGAAGTTGAGGGTAAAGGCGATGGACTGGCCAATCATGTCTCCAGACCTAAACCCTATTGAGCATATGTGGGACATCCTCAAATGGAAGGTGGAGGAGCGCAAGGTCTCTAACATCCACCAACTCCATGATGTAATCATGGAGGAGGGGAAGAGGAGTCCAGTGGCAACCTGTGAAGCTCTGGTGACCTCCATGCCCAAGAGGGTTAAGGCAGTGCTGGAAAATAATGGTGCACAAAAAGTGTTGTGCTAAAGAACATGTACAATGTGAAAGTGTACTAATAGTGACTGAATATCTCACTCATTTATATTTAAAAGATAATACTAAGCATCTAGAATAATATCTAATACCAAGTGAACTGTAAGCAATATCTAATACCAAGTTGACGGTATACAAATAAATAAATATAAATATAAACAGAGGATAGAAAGTCCTTTGCTAGAAGATCATAATTGTGCTCGCCCTTGGTGCAAACATGGAGAAGTAGAAATATTCATTCAGTCCATAGAATGTTTGATCAGGAACACCCTGGTGCTGACACCACCACACACAGAAGAAGGATGTGAGCTTACCAACTCCAAATGACCCCGGCGAGCGTACGCTCCAGGGGTCAAATACGCTTTTCTGTTATACAGATAGGAAATCCTCGGGTCATGGAAGATGAACTCTCAGTGGTGATGGTTGTTCTACACTTGTTCCAACTGAATTGGACACGGAGCCAGTGCTCCCCAGGAAAAGGTCACACTCCCACTTGATTGGAACAAGTGTAGAACAACCATCACCACTGAGAGTTCATCTTCCATGACCCGAGGATTTCCTATCTGTATAACAGAAAAGCGTATTTGACCCCTGGAGCGTACGCTCGCCGGGGTCATTTGGAGTCGGTAAGCTCACATCCTTCTTCTGTGTGTGGTGGTGTCAGCACCAGGGTGTTCCTGATCAAACATTCTATGGACTGAATGAATATTTCCACTTCTCCATGTTTGCACCAAGGGCGAGCACAATTATGATCTTCTAGCAAAGGACTTTCTATCCTCTGTTTATATTTATTTATTTGTATACCGTTCACTTGGTATTAGATATTGCTTACAGTTCACTTGGTATTAGATATTATTCTAGATGCTTAGTATTATCTTTTAAATATAAATGAGTGAGATATTCAGTCACTATTAGTACACTTTCACATTGTACATGTTCTTTAGTGCAACACTTTTTGTACACATATTATTTGAACTGAAATTATCCAATTTAGTGTGTTAGCTGCTTCTAATTTTTTGTTTATATAGTGCAGTGTTTTTGTTTGTTTTGAAATAATTCTGGAAAATAATGGTGGCCACACAAAATATTGACACTTTGGGCCCAATTTGGACATTTTCACGTAGGGGTGTACTGACTTTTTTTTTTTTACTGAGTGGTTTAGACATTAATGACTGTGTGTTATTATTATTTTGAGGGGACAGCAAATTTACACTGTTATACAAGCTGTACACGCACTACTTTACATTGTAGACAAGTGTAATTTCTTTAGTGTTGTCACATGAAAAGATAGAATAAAACATAAAAAAAAAATGTGAGGGGTGTACTGACTTTTGTGAGATACTGTAAATGGTGATCACACTACGCATGTGAGGTATCATGGAGAACATCAGTGCAAGAGCAATAATTCTACCACCAGACTTGCTGTGTTACTCCCGTAAAGGCATTTAAAGGGTCGACTGTGGAGATTTTTAAGTACCGTAATTTGGCACTGTTCCACAGGCGTACGCAATTTTAAAGAGTAACATGTTAGGTATCTATTTACTCAGCATAATGTCATCTTTTTATATTTTACCAAAAAAATGGTATTACATTGTGTTTGTGTTCTCCAAAAATTAATTAATGCGTTATTTTTCCCCCCAAAAATTGTGTTTAAATAAGCACTGTGCAAATACTGTGTGATATAAAAAAAATGCAAAACTTACCATTTTATTCTCCAGGGCCTCTACATAAATATATATATATATATATATATATATATATATATATATATATATATAATGTTTTGGCGTTCTAAATCATTTTCTATCTATACAATGATTGCTTTTACATGAAGGACAGATATGGCAGAATAGGCTTGGGAGGCAAGTGGCTTCACTTTGGGGTTTATGTTCTAAAGGGAAATCCACCTGGAAGTTCACATTTAAGTGCAATCGCTGTAGATCTAGGGGGGGGGGGGGGGACATGCAAGTAAAATATTGTGTCCAGACCATCTCTATTTGAGGCATCCCGAGTCTATGGTCTCAGTCATCTGGTATCCCCCAGGCATCGCTGTCCTCCTCAGACTGGGGTCTACATAGACACTACATGCAAAAGAACAAAAGCGGGCGCACCAACCTTGTACATTGACCAAGGCACAATTTACTTCCAAAGTAACAATAGATAATATACTCACAAATGGTTATTCAGAAAAAGCTGGCCACAAATCTCAAGAAGAAATATCCCGGAACCCCCCTGTAAACTTCTCCAGATGGACTGGGAAATTTTCACCAAGTCCTACAAATCTGATGCGTTTTGAGGGTGCGCCTTCTTCTTCAGAGCTGAATGTCTGCTGCACCCCATATGCTCTTATATATGCTCTAAGTATAAGAGATTTAACCTCTAGCTCCACCTCTAATTAGAGAGGGGTCCAGGTTAATAGTACTGGTGGGGTATTTCAGACATGGGATGAAAGGGCTAGACTATTAGCCACCGGTCAAAAGAAGACAGGGGATGTCCACCACATTATAATATACTCTCTATCAAATCTTCATAAGACAACATATGAATCAAACAGTTAAAACACATTAAGGGAGGTGGGATATGATCTCCATGTATAAATATATAAGGGGGGATATGATCTCCATGTATGAATACATACGGGGGATATGATCACCATATATAAATACATACGGGGGATATGATCACCATGTATAAATACATAAGGGGGGATATGATCTCCATGTATGAATACAGAAGGGGGGATATGATCTCCATGTATGAATACAGAAGTGGTCCATATAGTGAACTTGATCTTCAGATATTCACTTCAAGGTCATTATGAAGGACAAGGGGGACTCCTCCTCCAGACATAAGAAGAGAAATAACCTTCTCATACAAAAAGACTTCTTCACTGTAAGAGATGTGAAGAATGTGGAAGAGACTCCTTCTGGGAAGCTCCGTAGATTGTTTTTTAGAAACAATTTTTGGATTCATTCCTAAATGCATAGAATATAACTCGCTATTAACATACGTGGAATTACAGAGATGGTTGGTCCAGGGAATATATGATTGCGTATGGGATTAGATTGAACCATTCTTTATAATGTTTTTTTTTTTATTTTGTCGTCTTTTAGGTGGATTGTGGGTGTTGGGTTCTATAGACAGAAATGTACTATTTAATTATTTATTTATTCATTTATAATTTTTTTCTGTTGATTAAACTCAAAGGACTTTTTTTTTTTTTTAACTAACCAACTATGTATCTGATAGGATCAATAGACACATTTAACAAAATGCTTTCATGGGAATATTTAACAGACCAAAAGTGAATACACACCCTATAAGGATATTAAATGTATTTTTTATATTTTTTTTGCAATATTTTTGCAATATTTCTGCCCCCCTTCAATATTAGTCAATGATCACATCTACCACCTACCTGGCTCCATCTCCAGATTTTCAGCTCCCTTCATCACACTCTGCAGACTAACTCGATTCTGTTCCCTGTGCAACCTGCATCTTCAATACACCTTGTTGTTATCTTTATAATCTTCTTTAGAAAGTGTTGCCTCACGTTTTTCCTGTTGCAGGAACCTTAAAAAAATGCCACAAATTAGCAAAGGGGTAGTTTCTGCAATATTCCGTATAATATTATTGCAGAAAAACATGTTCCCAGTCACTCATGAATAGAATATTTCATCTCAGGGAGTACTGGACTCTGATTGGTTTATAATAAATTGATGTGCATTACTCCTCATCAAAAATAACATTTAAGAAAAAGATAATGTCGTTACGTTTCTTTAAATCATAAATATTTCTACAACACTCAAATAATGTGAATAATGCAAGTCTAGTGAAAAAAAAAAAGTCATCCAATAGGTGATTTAGGTGCTCAAACACAGTGAGATGTAAATACAGTCCAATAAAAAGTAAATATTGTGCCTGAGGGGTCCCCTTAGTCTGCATGTAAAGTGGCGCATCTGTACCATGTATGGAACCTGCTGCAGCAAAACATATATAAAGAAAAAAAATACATTTAAATTGCTGGCAATAAAAAAAAACATTGCCTGCAATACAAAAAAAAAAAAAAAAAACTTGGGGTCCCCCCATGCATATTTTAAGTTCATGCTGGGTCATTGATGTCACACAGGGTGGGGCAACCAGGTGGCTGCCCCTTACCTCTTTAAGTACTGTCACTCATCAGAGCAGGCATTTGGCCGACGGGGAGTTATTTTTCTTTTTTTGGTTCAGTGGTGTGGCGGGCATCATGATTGATGATGGATCTAAATTGAGGGACATTGTTTTCTTTAAAAAGGAATTGTCAATTGGCTCATGTCTTTATTTATTTTTGACACTTTTTTGATAAATGAGTAGGGGTACAATATACCCCATAATCATTCACATGGGGAGGAACGGGATCTGGGCCCCCCCTTGTTAAATGGGGCTTCCAGATTCTGATAAGCCTCCCTGCCTGCAGACCCCCACAACCACCTCCCAGGGTTGTCGGGAAGAGGCCATTGTTCCCATCAACATGGGGACAAGGTGCTTTGGAGTGGGGAGGGCAAAGGTGTTTCGGCGAACATCCAAATGGCTGATATTTGGGCCAAACTTACACTCGGCCCGAACCATTCACCCATGCCTACACACAAAGCCGAAACCTTGTGAATGGTCTCGATGGGGTTGATTTACTAAATCTGGTGAGTGCAAAATCTGCTGCAGCTGTACATGGAAACCAATCTGTTTCCATTTTTTTTTTGTCAAGGTGTAATTGAATGAGTTGAAGTTAGAAGCTGATTGGCTACCATACACAGTTGCACCATATTTTGCACTCTTCAGTGTTATTAAATCCACCCCAATGTTTTTTATCTCAATAGTGTAGAACACAGGCAGCCAGGATATCACCCACCCGCATATTAACCAATGCAAGCCAAACTAATATGCATCATAGGGAAAAGAAACACGTCATCACTTCATAATGTACAAAAACTGCAACATGGTTAAAAGAGGTACTTGCACGTAACAAATGCATGTAACACGAAAACTCAGGTTTGCTGTGGCCAGCAAGTGTGATTATGTCACTGATGATGGCAATCAAGCTCATTCAATACTTATGTTTCCAAAAACGTGTATCTTACGTAAATATAACTGTAAAAATGAAAATATAATAAATCAATGAGAATTTATATTATATATAATAAATATTTATTTATGGTTCAGAGCCCTATGGCCGATACGGATATGGATGACATACAGAGTTAGCATAAAACTTACCACATGAAATAGACCTGAAAGTGTGCCTTGGTCTAATGTACGGTATACCAAAATATGGGGGCCTACCCTAGATAAGAAATGAGGAATGAAATGAAATAAATATGAAATGAGATGAAATGAGTAATCTGTAAGGAGTATGAATACTTTGATATATCCCCTAAAAAGGGGATGGGAGGGTGGGTATCGCGCACAGGAAACCAACAAAGACCACAGACGAACGGGCTGGCTAAATACCCCTCCCATAAATTCAGCCCACCATACTGGCCTTCTTATTTGGCAAAGGCCTGGGCCATTTCTAGTCTTTTAATAACGTGGTCCGGGACCCCATGATGGGACGCTGTTGAGGCTGTTGAGGCCTGATACGAAATGAGTGTCCGGAGTACTGGCTAGGGTTCAGGTGAAGGTTGCGGAGAAGTATCCTCATGTGCTTCATGGATATCTGTTCCTGAACCTACTTGCCGGGTTTTGGAAACTGCTAGATGCAGAATGAAATGGTCTTTGCAGCGGACCAAGAGGCGTTTGCGTAGGACTTGGCCTGTAGGGTTGCTACAAGTGAATTCTCTGGGTCGTAAGAACCCATAGAAGGCCAGGTACATGGCTGCTTGTAGGACCATACTAGGGAGGAGAGCGAATGGAGATGTAGCCAGGATGGTTGACATACCCCTTAAGATATCTCCCGTTATGGGTAAGCGTTTGGCGCTGATCACTGGTTGGAGCTTTTGAATGCCACATAGAATGGCTTGTATTGCGTGAGATGTAAATAAGGAGGGTTTTGCAGGGTCCCGAAGGGACAAGAAAAGTTGGATACCGGCTAGGTATAACCGAATGGTGTTGTGGGATAGAATCAGCTGAGTATGACAGTGTGAAATGAAGGCCAGAATCTGTTTGATACTAGAGGTTTCCTTGGAGTGATGTGTCAGGAATTTGTTGAAGACCCTCCAGGCTGTCTGGTAGGCCTTGAGGGTGTTGCAGGAGAGTGAGGAGTTGACAAGCCGAGTTGCTTTCTGCAGATGTTGAGCTAGTCCAGGGTCAGCTGAGACCAGGCCAGGATAGTGGCTGATACAGGATCGGCTCCAGGCATCTGTTCAAAAAATGATGCGTAGTTAAAATGGGAGAGCGCATCTTCTGCAAGATTGCGCTTGCCCGGAACAAATGAACAATAAATATTAAACTGAAATTGCAATGACGGCTGTACAGCCTACGTAGGAAGGATATGACTGCAAGGGATTTGGGCCTGCCTTTATTTATAATTTCTGCTGTGGCTAGGTTATTGGTAGTGAAGGCCACGGTTTGCTTGGTCCAGCTATGGCCCCAGAGCTGTGCAGCTGTCACTATAGGGTAAAGTTTGAAGAGGGAAGATGTGTTGGTGAAACCGGGTATTGCTAGTATCTGTGGCGGCCAGGGTGCTGCAAACCAGAGATGGCCAAAAATTGCCGCAAAGCCTGTGAATGCCGCTGCATCTGTCACTACCTGGGGTGACAGGGAAGACACTGTGGGAATGAATAATGATATACCGTTCCAGATGGAAAATAACTCTTTCCACATGGAGAGGTCCGCTACTGCTGCGGTGTCGAGACTGAGGACTTGATCGGGATCTTGCGTACGGGAAAGGTACACTAGTAGGCGGGACACAAAGGAGCAACCCTGTGGGATGATGCGCATGGCAAAATTGAGCAACCCAAGAAGGGATTGCAGTTTTTTTTGGTGCACCCTCTGGTGCGGGTGAAGTCTTCGGGGACCACCCTAATGCAGGTCAGTTTGTCTGAGGGGAGGCTGGCCTGCATGGTGCAGGTGTCCAGATTGATACCAAGAAACGTGATCGTTTGTGCTGGACCATCAACTTTGTGTTCAGTGATGGGAATATTGAGATTTTTAAACACAATCCTTAGCTTGTCAAGGTCTCCTTGGGATGAGCCGGGCGGCTCTATTAGTAAGAAGTCATCTAGATAATGGATGACCTCTTGACACTGGGCTTTGTGTAAGAGGATCCATGTGACTGATTGCGCAAACGTGTCAAATAGCCAGGGGCTACTCTTTGACCCGAAGGTCAATTTTGTAGCAAAGTAATACGCCTCCCTCCATTTGATGCCATGCCAGCACCAAAGGGACGAGTGGATAGGTAGGAGTTTAAAGGCGTCCGAGATATCGGCTTTGGAGAGCCAGGTACCTGTGCCTGTTTTGACTATAGCCTGGATCGCCATATCCACAGAGGCGTATTTGAGGGAAAATTCCTTGGAGGGGATACACGCCCCCCCAAGTATATGCTTTATTCTCCGCCAAGTCATGTACAGAGATGAGCAGAGAGGCGAGGTTGATGTCCCTGCCTTCCAGGATGTCCTTCCTGATATTGGTTTCAGACCAAGTGGGAAGGGTACACTACGGAACTCCACCCTGTGGTACCTGCAGAAGGAGTTGTAATAGCTTGGACTATGGCAGGGTCAGGGACAGAAACAGCCGGGCGGGTCTCCAGGAGTGCTACTCTGTTCTGAACCTCGGAAACTGATGCAGTCAGAAATGACACCAAGGTATGCAGTTCAGATATGGCTGATGCAAAGGAATCCGGGGAAACCTGCTGAGTGCTGGATCCTGCTGTGGCTGGTGGAGGAAAGAGAAGCCTGAAGATCTCTGCTTTCCTGGGTGTAGCGGGAAAGGGCACCCCTCTATGCCTCAGCTCTGTGGTCAACTTCGGGATGGTCCATCCCCTAAGTGACTGTATGCTGACACTCTCTAAGACCAGAGAGGGGGACAGAGGGGCCGTGAGATCTTCACTGCCGGCCTGGGACATGGTTCAGTTGTTCTAATGCCTGGGTGTGCTGACTTGTCCTCGGGGTTGAGTCTTGACTGACCGCAACCTATTAAGGGTGACATAAATTTCAAGCCTCGCTTGTGCTGCCTAACGGCATACGTACCTAAGCGAAGTATATACCTTTTTTTTTTTCCTGGGGAAGCACTGTCAAAGCTGGTGCAGGGTGGACCTACCGAATCCGACTGACCTTAAGAAATATGAGAGGTGAAAACTTGTTGAAAGCTTTGTTTACCTGTCTTTGACAAATTACTAAAATGGTGACTTTAACAGGCGGCAGTGAGTCGAAATGAAATGAAATGAAATGAATTAAATGAATGAAATGTTAGCCTTGAATGAAATTAATATCTGCCATGACAGAGGCACAACTCGGTCGTGCCGCAGTTGCGTCTGACAGCGAACCGGTTTCTGGAGCGTGTACCAAAATGAGGCAATCTGTGAAATGATGCCAATAGCTGGGGCCCCCGGGACGAATTGGTACATCGAGGATGCAACTTGATTAGAATCGGGGTGCGGTACGTGGCAGTGAAATGATTTGTTCTGCCATGACAGAGGCCCGAATTGCCATGCCACTGTTTGCGACTGAGCACGAAATGGACTCTGGAGCATGTACTGAAATGTGGCTTGTCCTGGGGCACGAGACAAATTAGTGCATAGATGTGGCTAGATTCGTATTGGAACATGATACGTAAAAAGAAATGATATGCCGTGACAAAGACAAGAATCAGTGACTGAACCTATGACTGACAAGTGAATCCGTCTCTGGAGCATGTACTGAAATGAGGCTAAACAACTAGGCACACCGGAGCGAATCGGTGCATTTTAAAATGCGACTGGATTCCTATCGGAGCGTAATAAGTGACAAGAAATGATATTCCATGACAAAGACAAGAATCAGTGACCGAACCTATGACTGACAAGTGAATCCATCTCTGGAGCATGTACTGAAATGAGGCCAAACAACTGGGCACAACGGAGCGAATCGGTGCATCTTTAAATGCGACTGGATTCGTATCGGAGCGTAATAAGTGACAAGAAATGATATGCCATGACAAAGACAAGAATCAGTGACCGAACCCATGACTGACAAATGAATCCGTCTCTGGAGAATGTACTGAAATGAGGCCCAGATCCACTGGGGCACACCGAAACTAATTGGTGCATCAAAGATGCGACTGGATTCGTATCGGAGCACGGTATGTGACAGAAATGAATGAAATGATTCAAAATGCTTTGAAATGTTTTAGAAATGATTAGAAATTCTTTGAAATTATTATAACGATTAAAACAATTGAAATGATTTGAAATGATTGAAATGTTTGCGAAACGAATGCCTGATGTGGCATCGACCGATGTGTCACAAGCGAGTGGCAGCGAATCGTCTTGTGACGCATGATAAGAATGTTTATATGGACATGCAAACATGGCGCTGCGAAATGAGATATATACGTACGGATTACGTGAATTGTTGTGAGTAATTCGTTGTTTAGATATCACAGTTTAGTAACATGGTAATCTACGAAGCGTGAAATGAAAAAAACGTGAGCCAAAAGCCCTACCTGCGACAGCCGAACCAGAAATGTTGTACGACAACTGCAACTCGACAATGACTGCTACGAAGACCTCGTAAGATGGCAACTTGTGAACGAGGAAGCTCACGGACGCAAGGCTCATGGAGACATCCGACTTGGAAACAAAAACTACGAAGACGGAACTGATGCACACGGGATCTCACGAACGCTGTCTTGAATAATCGGCCTAGTGACTTAATCGGTAGACTTGTGCACAATGGAAAATTTCGTTTAGTTTCGGTTCGTTGTCATTCGTAAAATACATAATTTCGTTCTGTTATATTTGTTATGTCACGTTAATACGTTTTCGGATGATTCGTTATTATTCGTAGAGTGTCTAATTCATTCATTCGTATTCGTTGAAATTCGCTATTTATGTATGTATAGACATTCGTGATAATGATTTGTAATTTGGAAAGTCGCTTGTGTATTGAATGTTTTAACACACGCACAATGACAACGTCTCTTCTCCTCGGCTCAAATACAATACAACACCCTTCTCACTCAGTTCTCAGGAATGCACTTTGCCAGTAAATCAACCCCCGGCACAAAATTAATTAGCTGATTGGACTATAAGATTTACTTTGAGCTGACCTTTTGTTTCATTAGATCTTTAACCACTACAGATCCGCGCTATTGCCAAATGACGGCATTAGCGCGGACCTACATTTCCGGGACTACGTCTATTGACGTCGTCCCGGTTACGAGCGGCCTGCGCGCCCCCTGAGGGGCGCGCGCGGCGCGCTCTGTGATCGGCGAGTACGTGAGACTCGCCTGATCACCGATCCGTGTAAGGGGTCGATCCCGACCCCTTATCACGTGATCAGCTGTCAGCCAATGACAGCTGATCATGTGATAGAACGGAGCCGGTAATCGGCTATTATTCCTCCTCGCGCTGACAGCGCGAGGAGAGAAAAAAAAAGCCGATCACCGGCGGCCGTGATCGGGACATCAGTCCCGATCACGGCCATCAATACAAGGGACCACCTGCCACCTGCCTGTGCCCACCTGCCTCCCGCAGTGCCATCCTGAAGTAAAATAAAAGCAAAAGTAAGTGCCCCCCGTCAGTGCCCCCCGTCAGTGCCCCCCGTCAGTGCCCATAGTGCCCACAGTGCCACCCACAGTGCCACCCACAGTGCCACCCCACAGTGCCACCCACAGTGCCACCCAATCTGCCTCAAAGGTGCTGCACCCCAGTGCCGCCCATCAGTGCCCAGCAGTGCCGCCCATCTGTGCCCAGCAGTGCCGCCCATCAGTGCCCAGCAGTGCCACCTATCAGAGCCACCTATCAGTGCCACCTATCAGTGCCCATCAGTCCCATCTATCTGTGGTACCTATCAGTGCCCATCCGTGCCACCCATCCGTGCCACTTATCCGTGCCACCCATCCGTGCCATCTTATCTGTGCCCATCTTTGCCCATCAGTGCCGCCTTATCTGTGCCCATCGGTGCCGCCTTATCTGTGCCTATTAGTGCCGCCTTAACTATGCCTATCAGTGCCCACCGGTGCAGCCCATCAGTGCCCACCAATGCAGCCCATCAGTGCCCACCAATGCAGCCCATCAGTGCCCACCAATGCAGCCTATCAGTGCCGCCTAATCAGCGCACTTCAATGAAGGAGAAAAATGACCCATTTGCAAAATTTTATAACAAACTATTAAAACATGATTTTTATTTTTATTTTTTGCATCTTTTTTTGTTTGTTTAGCAAAAAATAAAACTCCGAGCTGTAACTAAATACCACCAAAAGAAAGCTCTATTTGTGGGAAAAAAATGATAAAAATTTCATTTGGGTACAGTGTTGTATGACCGCGTAATTGTCACTCAAAGTGCATCAGCGCTGAAAGCTGAAAATTGGTCTGGGACTGAGGGGGGTTTAAGTGCCCAGTAAGCAAGTGGTTAAAGAATTACCGAATCATGTCAAATTCATTCGAATTTATTCGTTATAGTTCTTTTGTATTCGTTGTAATTCGTTATTTTTTTATTCGGACATTCGGATGCATTAGAATGTCCGAAAGATGCAAAATTCGGCCGAATTTCGATTCGTTACGAAACGAATTGCACAAGCCTATTAATCGGTATCGCGCACAGGAAACCAACGAAGACCACAGATGAATGGGCTGGTTAAATACCCCTCCGGGCTCCTCCCATAAATTCAGGCCACCATACTGGCCTCCTTATATCTCTCTCTCTCTCTCTCTCTATATATATATATATATATATATATATATATATAGATATATATATATATATATATATATATATATATGTGTATAATAGAGTGAATATATATATATATATATATATATATATATATTATTCCCATTTATTTCATATACATATAAATCAATGAGAGTTATACAGTATTTCACAAAAGTGAGTACACCCCTCACATTTTATATATATATATATATATATATAGAAAACTTTCTGAAACGTTTTCTTCACTTAAATACTTTTTCATCTTTTGTTCCTCCTCTTCTTTCTCTAGAATTTCTTTCAGTTGTTTTGTAATGTGCAATAAAGGCTTCCTCTTTCTCATAAGGAGCAAGTTGTTTCCTTACTTTGTAATTTTTTTTTTTTAGCTCTAAGCTGCTAATTTTTTCCTCCTTTTTTTTGTATATAAAACTGTAATGCCGCGTACACACGACTGGACTTTCCGTCAGACAATCCGATCGTGCGTGGGCTAATCCGATCATTTTTCATCTAAACGAATGGGCTTTCAAACAGATTTAGCCCCTTCGTGTGTGGCCAAGTCTGTTCATTTGAAAAGTCCATCAGAACTCCACCAAAAGTCCGTTGAGAAGACCGCCGGACCTAGTCTGCCGGAAAGTCTGGGCGTGTGTACGCGGCATTAAAAGCTTACTCCATCTTGATGAAAATATGGGAACCCAGTGCAGGGACTAGGCCATCTATCACCCGGGGGAAAAGATGTCAAATGGTGCCCCCCTCCTCCAAAATGTATGAGTTTTATGTGTCAGTAGAAATCCACCCCCTTCCCATAAAAAAAAAATGTGAACACTATTCTTCATACTTACCAAATATAAGCATAAATTCCCTTTGCTAGCCAAAATTTGGCTCAAACAAAAAATCTTCTAGTACAAATCCCCCCTCCCAGCTCAAATATACTCTCCCTCACCAACCCCCCCCCCCCCCCGCCCCCGCTTTCCTAATGCAAATCCACTACCCTTCAAATTTGCCCTCTGAGCCACTGAGCATAAGGTCCCCCTCTTCCCCCCCCCCCCGAACAAATCTTCTCTCTCCACAAATTCCCATTTCTAACACAATTATATATATATATAGAAAAAGGGGGAGGGGTGTGTTGCGCTTCCTAAATACCAACAAAAAACGAATGCAATAACTTTAAAACAATAATAATAAAAGAGTGTAAATATTCCTATATAGAAAAAGTGTAATGGTGTTTAGTGAGCAGCACTTAAAGCTTATAGAAGTGCATTTAAATGAACATCTAATATATAGTGTTCTTGTGCATTATTCCCGTGTCTGGAAATAAGCAAAACAGTGCTTGAGACCATAAAGTGCATATAATAGATAAATTAGGAATAAATAAACATCTGTGATATCACTGCAAGCAAAGTTATAAAAAATTATATAATAATCTATGTGATAAAAATCGTATAAGAAAAATTCTATAGATGCATAACATCGGTGATCTAAAATGTGCAGAGAAACAGAGGAATGTCCTAATTACATTCCTTAACATAAACAGAACAAAATAGCAGCAAAAACGTGGATTTCGATAAAGTGTCCCATACACAGTTCAATCATGCAACTTTCAGATGTGATTTCACAGCCGCAAAAAAAGTGCAATGTGCCAGGGCAACTCCCCTCCAACGGTGTTCCGTGCCAGTGCTGGTTATCTTAAATAATTACCTCACGGCTGCAAGGTATGCAGCGAAACAACTGATTTGCAGGGAAAACTCAGGGGGGTCAGCGGGGCTGTGGATGGGGGCTTCTGACGGTGCCGTTCTTCCTTGTAGTTATGGCCAATGTAACAATGCTCAAAACAACAAGTAAAGGATATCCTCCATAGTGTGGTATTTCAAACAAGCAGTTTATTAAAAATAGCTAAAATTACTCACAAACAGGAGTAAATGAACAGGCACACAGCTTAACAGATCACTGAGCGATTTCCTCAGGTACAGACGTCACTTCCGGTCTCCTACGCGTTACGTCACGTATGGACTTCAACTGGGAAAAATATATAATAAATACTCTATCCTTCAAATTTCCCCTCTGAACATAAATCCCCTCACCCTCCCAGAACAAATCCTCTTTCTCCACATATCCCCCTTCCTAACACAAGTCCTGTACCCCTCAAATTTCCCCTCTCAATATAAATACCCCCCCCCCAAATTCCCCTCCCAGCTCAAATCCTTTCCCTCTACAAATCCCTCTTCCTAAAGCAAATCTTGTACTCCTCAAATTTCCCCTCTGAGCATGAATCCTCTCTCCAAATCCCCCCTCACAGCTCATATCCTGTCCCTCCCCAAATCCTCCCCTCCTAACACAAATATGGCACCTCGAGTCACTCACTCCATAACACGCACCCCAGAGAACTCTCCTATCAGGTGCGCCATCAATTATTCAGCTGACACCCTCTGCAGCCTAAGGAATACCACTACAACATTACCAACCACCACCCAAACAATATTACGAAAAGAACAACTTTTAAGAACAAATTTGAAACCAACCATCCAAAACAGGAGTGCCCCACATCCACGACAAAACCTATCATGCGCCCTGATCAACACTAGATCAGCAGTCAAGCACGAACACGAAATTCATGATTTTATCACTCAACACAACACACACATCGTCTCTTCATCACAAAAAGCTGACTAACGCCTGACTGTAACACCATTCTAGCAGATTTTGTGCCTACCGCATCCTAACTGAGCACAGAGTCGGTCAAAGAGGAGGCGGCCTAGCAGTGATCTACAAAACTCACCTCACGCTCACAAAACCAACATTACAGAGCCAACTGCCATTCATGGAAACACTCACACTTCAATGTCAAACAACACCCCAGGACACCATTCACATACTACTGGGCCACAGATCCCAGGGACCAGCCCTCGTACACACGGTCGGAGAATCCGTCGAAATGTGTCCTATCGGACCGTGTTGTCGGATAATCCGACTGTGTGTGGTATGCATCGGACTGTTTCCGTCGGAATATCCGTCGGACCAAATTTTCCAACTTGTTGGTAATATTTTCCGACAAACTGGTCCGATAGGACATACTCCAATCATGTGTAGAGAATTCCGATCAGACAAAGTGCCATGCATGCTCAGATCAAATTCCTACATCAAAGCTATTGGCTTCTAGCCTGAACGTAGTCCCATCGTAACGAAATTACGTCATCACGTTCTGAAAGATCGGATTTTTGACAACTTTGTCAGACCGTGTGTATGCAACAGTTTCGGACACAATCCGACGGACAAAATCCGATGGATTTGGTTGGCAGAATGTCCGACCGTGTGTACGGGGGCTAACACCTTTTATCAAAATTCATCTCTACGTACACCTTGAAAACTAAAAACCTCCTGCTACTTGTGGACTTTAATCTCTGGGCAAACTCCTCTCAGGACTCCATTGCTACCACTTGCATCAACCAACTGGAAGCACTAGGCTGCAGCAACTGATAAATGCTCCCACGTATGCTTCAGGCCATACCCCCGACCTCATCTTCAAATAAAACATTAACATTAAGACACTTGATAACATGCCATTGCCATTGACCACCACGTGATCAAATTCAAAATAAACATCACTTACCAAATACCAACAAACTCAACGACAATACACTGGACAAGATCACAGAAGAAACTATACTCGCAACTCTTCAAAACGACACTATCCAACAAAATAGCGGTGTTAACCCAAAACTACTCAAATGAAGACACACTCAACTCCCTTAACACATCATTATTACAGACCGCAGACATAGTCGCACCAATACGCAGAGCACTCACCCACAAAAACAATTTGGGCTGGTTCAATGACTCTCTTACATCACTGAAACAAGAATGCAGAAGAGCTGAAGGAGCCCAGAGAAGGAACCCGGAGAAGGAACCCAACAATGGAAAACCACACAAATTACAAATCACTCATCACAAGATACCATAAAGCCATCTTCATAGCAAGAAAATAACATTTCTCCAAAACCATCTCAAAAGCCAGACTATGAACCCCACCTGTTTAGAGTCTCCAGCAAACGAAACACAAGAATTCTGCAATGAGTTATCTGATTTTTTTCATTGACAAAATTCAGAAAATAATTCAGCAGAACATAGCAAGTAACCCCACTCAGCCAGAGCAAGAAGATAAAAAAAAAAAACATACAAAGATTCTACAACCACCGAGATTTACTCTGGTCCAAATCACCATTGACACCACCAAAGCCATCATCAGAAACCTCAGAGACAGAACATCGCCGAATGACATTATTCCCACAAAACTTCTGAAAGAATGTACTGACATCTTGGCACCCATCATAACGTACCTCATAAACCAGTCATTTAAAGAAGGAATCGTCCAGACCTCCCTCAAGCAAGGCACAATCAAACCCCTCCTAAAGAAGCCTAACTTCGATCCCAAAGGCCCAAAAGACCGCAGACCTGTCACAAGCCTCAACACCATCTCCAAAATTATCAAGAAAGCAGTAGTAAGACAGATACAACTCCATCTGAACACCCATAAACTCTTGGACCCACTACAATCTGTTTTCTGCCCTGGCCACCGGACAGAAACTGCACTCCTCAAAATCTGGGATGACACCCTCGAAAGCAGCAGATGAAGGAAAACTGTGTCTCCTGGTGCTGCTGGACCTCAGTGCAGTGATCGACACAGTAGACCACAAAACCCTGCTCACTTGTCTCACAGAAGTAGCTGGAGTTGCAGATTCAGACTTACCTTGGTTCGCATCCTTCCTAGGGAACCGATCTCAGAAAGTGAAACTAGTAGCTTTCCATTCGGAAGCATAAGACCAGAAGCATAAGTCAGATGAGACCAAAATGTAACCTTTTTTGGTTTAAAAGCAAAACGCTATGTGTGGGGGAAAACTAACACTGCACATCACCCTGAACACACAGTCCCCACCGTGAAACATGGTGGTGGCAGCATCATGTGGTGGGGATGCTTTTCTTCAGCAGGGACAGGGAAGCTGGTCGGAGTTGATGGGAAGATGGATGGAGCCAAATACAGGGCAAGCTTAGAAGAAAACCTGTGATGCCGCGTACACACGGGCGGACTGTATGGCCTACTTAGTCCGCCGAAACACATTTCAGCGGACAGTCCGCTCGTGTGTGGGCTTCAGCGGACTTTTTCAGCGCGCAGTCTGGCGTACTAAGTATTTTGGATTTTTCGAAATTCTGTCCGTCATACTTTAGTTTCAGCGGACAATCCGCTCGTCAGTAGGCTAGTTCGACGGACTAAGAATGGCGCATGCTCAGAAAGGATTTACACGGCGGAAGGGTGCATTGCTGTGTATTGGACTTCCTATTTCTAGTCCCGTCGTACGTGCTGTACACATCATCGCGCAAGCTTTCGTCGGACTGTTTGGCTATCCGTGTGTGGTCAAGTCCGTTCAGTCGAAAGTATGACGGACTGTCCGTCGGATTGTATGACGGACTAAGTAGGCCATACAGTCCGCCCGTGTGTACGCGGCTTTAGAGTCTGCAAAAGACTTGAGACTGGGGTGGAGGTTCACCTTCCAGCAGGACAACGACCCAAAACATACAGCCAGAGCTGCAATGGAATGGTTTACCAAAGCATATTCATGTGTTAGAATGGCCCAGTCACAGTTTTTACATATTTGTAGAACATTTTGAAAACCATTTATAATTTTTCTTCCACTTCACAATTATGTGCAACTTTGTGTTGGTCTATCATATAAAATCTCAATAAAATACATTTAGGTATCAATGACCTTTTACCAATTGCTTGGTAATAGTGATGGGCAAACGGTTCAAGGCCAAGCATCGGTTCGGCCCATGAACAGCAGTCATTCGGGTGTTTTTTTACGGGGAATTTACATGGCTTTCGGTGGGATTTTCACCCGCTGAGCTCCCCACAATGCACCACGCACTGCACAGTCCTAAGCCAGTTCGGCCCATGAACAGCACTCATTCGGGTGTTGGCAGAACACCCTGAATTGACGGGGCGTTCGGTGGGATTTTCACCCGCTGAGCTCCCCACAATGCACCGCGCACTGCACAGTCCTAACTGGTTGAAGCAATGCACCTGGCTGCTGGTCAGGTGCAAGGCTTATGCCCAATCAGGGCACAGTGAATAGCTGGTTGTTAACGAGCAGGCCAGGAAGCTGGATGAGTCATCAGCGGTCAGCCGGCCCTTTGGGTTTGGTATGGCTTTTAAGGGGAACCCCATGCCAAAATAAAAAAAAAAGTGGCGTGGGGTCGCCGTCTGGTATAGATTTTGAGGTTAACTCCCATGCCAATTTTTTTTTTTTTAAATGGCGAGGGGTCACCTCAAAAATCGAGCTCCCCTCCCCACTCCTGAACCATACCAGTCCGCCCAATGTTGAGGGCATGTGGACTGGTATGGTTCAGGAGTGGGGAGGGGAGCTCGATTTTGGTGGTGACCCCTCGCCATTTAAAAAAAAAAAAAACAGGTGGGTTTTTTTTGGGGCAGGGGGGTCATTGGCCGGTGGGTGTATATCTGTGTTATATATTATATATACATATTTTTCATATCATATCATTTCTTTATGATATGTCTCTTCATGATATTATATATATATATATATATATATATATATATATATATATATAAATATATATATATATATATATATATATCATAAATATATATAGAACCCTCATATTATATATACAAAGTGAACAAATGCAAATAAGTTAATTCGGAGCTCAAACACAGTGCGATGTAAATACAGTCCAATAAATAATGGTGCAACTGTGATCTTCAGTGCCAGGGCTTCTTTCTTCCACCTAATCCACACGCAAGGCCAATTACCAGATACCCGGACCTTGTGGACGGTCTCAATGTGCTTTATCTCAATAGTGTAGAACACAGGCAGCCAGGATGTCATCCACCCGCATATGGACTCCAACCAACGCAAGCCAGACTAACATACATCATAGGGAAAAGAAAGCAAACACTCTATAATATACTAAAAATGCAACTTGCTTTACTAACATGAAAATAGGTGCCCACAAGGCTAGGGGTAATAAAAACACGTGACACAGAAACTTTGATTCGGTCTGGATGGCAAGCGAGCGCGATGACGTCAAACGCAATAGCTCCAGCTGACGCATTTCGTCACAACTGATGACGTCCAGGAGCACAGGCAAAGCAGTGAACTCATTCCCAGACTCTATAAAGGATACTCGAGGACAGCACTTGAGGGCGCCGCCAATCAATACTAGAAAACCAAAATGGTGCAGGCGAGGATATGAAAGACATTCAAGCTCATGCAATACTTATGTTTCCAAAAACGAGTATCAATCTTAATTAAAAAAAAATGTAAACAATCAACATATAATAAATCAGCAATGAATATATAGTAAATCGAAATAAAAAATTGGTTTTATGAAATTAACGCAATAAAAAAAGAAACAAGCGGCATCTTGTGGTCAGAAAAGGGAATGACAACTCCTATAATAATAGATGTCCAAAGAATGAAAGAAATAAAGTATTTATATACATAATAATGATGTGAATGTACAAAGCAAAATACATTCTCCTGTTCCCGAATAAAAATATACTGACCCCCACCTTTAATCCTGACCTTTAACCTTGGCTTACACCTTTGACCTGGCCTAGACTTTTAACCCTAATGTGTACAATGTATTATATAATGTATCCTGTATGCATATAATGTATTGTATAATGGATCCTGTACGTATATAATGTATTATATAATGGATCCTGTATGTATACAATGTATTATATAATGGATCCTGTATGTATATTATGTATACTGTACGTACACAATGTATTATATAATGTATTCTGTCTGTATGCAATATATTATATAGTGGATCCTGTATGTATATTATGTATACTGTACGTGCACAATGTATTATATAATGTATCCTGTCTGTATGCAATATATTATATAATGGATCCTGTATGCATATAATGTATTATGTAATGGATCCTGTATGTACACAATGTATTATATAATGGATCCTGCATGTATACAGTTATATAATGTATCCTGTAATAAAGAGCTGAGAGCCCTGAGCAGAGAGGGAGAGCACGTCCCCGCCAAGGAAATTTACAAGGATCAAGTAAGTAAAATGGGGGGGGGGGGCAGTCACTGACAGAAGTGTTTTAAGGTGAAAAAACACGAGGGGTTACAACCCCTTTAAGCTTTGACAATGAAACTTGGAAGCTGATTGGATTCTATGCAGAACTGCACCTGATTTTTCACTCACCAGATTTAGTAAATCCCCCCCCCCCCATTGAGAGCGATCACAAGGTCTGGGGATCTGGTAAGTGGCTTTGTGGCTTTGTGTGTGGATTAGGTGGAAGAGAGAAGCCCCGTCACCATTTTTTATTGGACGGTATTTACATCACATGGTGTGGGAGCTCCTAATTCACCTATTGGATGACATTTTTTCACTTGGCTCATAGTATTATTTTAATTACATGAATGTTTAATAAATATTTATGATTTAAAGAGACAGCACAACTCTATCTTTTTCTTGAATATTATTTTTGATGAGGAGTAATGCACGATCATTTATTATAAACCAATCAGAGTGCAGAACCCGCTGAGATAACATATCATGTTCAGGAGCGGAAGACGCTTTTCTGCAGTAATATTATACAGAATATTGCAGAAATTCACACACTTCCCCTTTGTTTATTTTTGACATTTTTTTTTTTAAGTTTTGCAAAAATAACACGTGATGTCCCTAAATATTCCAGTAGCACTGTTTCCTGACGAGCCGGCGCTATGGTTTTTGAAAAGTTAAGTTGCCTGAAGCCACAGTTGGGCTTCGGGGTTATTTCTCTAAATTTCTGGTTTCAGTACCAGCCCAGCTTGGTTGCACTGGGTTCTCCTTGACTGCAGGTGTCGCTGTTACCGCCGGCAAGAGCAGAAACGCAGTCTAGCTGGGTGCATTGAATGCCACTGTTCTCTCAGAGCCAGCCCAGTGGGAGTGTTTTCCTGCTGTGCATTCTAAGGAACCGGTGCCACGTTGGAGGAGAGAATTTTGTTTTGTCTGTTTGGTTCTGGTGGTCCTCCTGACCCAGCCCCATGGCCCTCCTGGCCTGGGGTACGGAACTATGCATCCTGAGTCTCGAGGCCGGCAGACCCGAGGCAATGCAAATGAAGGGATGGACCCGAGTGAATCTCAGGGCCTATTGATGCAAGAATGGTGCAGGGCTGTCTCATCTAAAGGGAGAGGCCCAGTAACTGAGGAACCCCAGGGGAGGACTCTTTCAGGAGAAGGACGTGCGCAAGGCTGGCTTCTCTGGAGGAGCCTGGAGGCTTAGTTGAAGGACGCAACATTCATATGGTATCGCCGGATCGGCTGAGAGAACCTGGTACCGTATGTGAGTTCTTTAAATTCATCCACATCCCCCAGTAACGCTCAAGTGTATCTAACAAGTCTGTGGCCTAGACTTTACCAAGCATCCTACCGGCAGCTAGGCCTAGTGAGAGAGGTCTATCCGGGGGTTGTTGAATCCAGTGTGGAACCGCTTTATTCTCTGGATTCTCTGAATATCTTTACCCTGCAATTTAAGTGCCTGAACTCACCCCTAACCCTCTACCCTTTATTGAGAGATGTTGTTTTGTTCTAAATAAATAACCCAAAAGAGGATTCAGTGTCAGTTTCCACATTCTTTGTGCCGTCTATCACGGGAACCCCAAGACGGAGAAGCAAACATGTGAGGTAACGGTAAGCCCAAATAAAACCAGAAGCTCCTTCGGGGGTCAGTGCTACATTCCCATGAAATATTTTTAAGTCTGTTTAATTAGAGTAAAGAATTTTAGAAACACTTATAGCCAGCACTGACTGACATCACTAATGGGCACTGATTGCTGGCACTGATTGCTGGCACTGGTGGGCAATGCATACTTGCCAATAGGGATGAGCTTCGTGTTCGAGTCGAACATACGTTCGACTCGAACATCGGCTGTTCGCCCGTTCGGTGAATTCCGAACGTTATGGGCCGTTCGCGCCAAATTCGTGTGCCGCTCTCGGCCCACAATGCACTGCGATGGCGCAATGCATTGCTGGCTCATGATTGGCCAAGCATGCACTGTGACCCCGCATGCTTGGCCAATCACAGCGCCGGCAGCGAGGAGAGCCATGATTGGCCACAGGCAGGATGCCTGTGGCCAATCATAGCTCAGGCTGTGTAGTACACGCCCCACACTATATAAGGCCGCCAGCGCAGCGGCCTTGTGTAGTGTGTTGGCGTCTGAAGCAGTTAGTAGGTGTTCTGTGTACCTTCAACACAGTATACACCGATCGTTATCGGCCGATTTTTCGATCTTGCTCTTCTGTAGTGGTTGTTGTCTGCGTGCCCTGACCGCAGTATACACCGCTATATTCACCGCTATATAGCTAGCGATATATCTATCTTTTATAATAGAGCTTGCAGTCAGTGTTAGGAGCTTGTGCGTGCTGTCTGCGTGCTCTGTACCCAGTACACACCGCTATATCCACCTACATAGCTCTTCTCTATTTGAGCCATCTGCCATCTGCAGGAGTTATTGGAAGTTGTGTGTGCCTCCAGCACAGCACAGTACAGTATACATCTGTATTTACCCTTTATTGCTGGTGTTCTATAATAAAGGCATCTGCAGGAGTTAGTGGGTGTTGTGTGCCTCCAGCACAATATACACCTGTATCTACCCTTTATTGCTGTTCTCTAATAGAGCCATCTGCAGGGCTTAGTGGGTGTTGTGTGCCTCCAGTACAGTATACCCCTTTATCTACCCTTTATTGCTGGTGTTCTATAATAAAGGCATCTGCAGGAGTTAGTGGGTGTTGTGTGCCTCCAGCACAATATACTCTACCCAATTGCTGTTTTACCCAACTCCCTTCAGGCCATTACCATGTCTGGAAGGCCAGCAAGGAGAGGCAGACAGGCGCAAGCCGATAAAAGAGGGCAAGCAGGCTCTGTGTCTAGAGACAACAGTGCTGGCCGTGGACGCGGTGCATTGTCATCATCAGCACGTGGCCATGGGACACGCTTGTCCTTCTTTTCGGCAGCTGAACATGTTGAGCCGCAACATGCCAACGACTTGGTAGAGTGGATGACCAAGCCCTCTTCATCCTCCTCATCCTCTCTCACCCAGGCTCAGGGTACTAGCAAAGCAGCTGTCAACACATCCTCTTCCCTTGTCTCAATGTCATCATCAGTGACTCCTTCCCTAGACCCACCACGTCCTCCTGAGGAGTCTCCTGAACTCTTTGAGCTCAGTGTTGGGTACATGCTCCAGGAGGATGCCCACGTCCGATTATAGCAGGCAAATGTCCCTGCCCCAGCTGCTGGACCGGCAAAAGAAGTTCACTCCCAGCCATCCACATGCCCAGTGGTTGAATGCTAGCTTGGCTAAATTACTAGCACTTCAACTGCTACCTTTTCAGTTGGTAGACTCGGCCCCCTTCCGTGAGTTTGTACAATGTGCGGTTCCTCAGTGGCAGGTCCCCAAATGCCAGTTTTTCTCACGGAAGGCGATTCCGGCTCTCTACCGGCATGTGGAAGGCAATGTCCTTGCCTCGCTGGACAGGGCGGTCAGCGGTAAGGTGCATATTACCGCTGACTCATGGTCCAGCAGGCATGGACAGGGACATTACCTGTCTTTCACGGCCCATTGGGTCACTCTTCTGGCAGCTGGGAAGGATGCAGGACAAGGTGCAGTAGTGTTGGAGGTTGTTCAGCCACCATGCCTCCAAAATGCTACTATTGGTTGTGACACACCTCTCTCCTCCACCCCCTCCTCTTCTTCTTCCTCCATGGCCTCTTCCAGTGCTCTGTCCTCAGAACCAGCAGTGCTCCGTAGGCGTTCCAGGGGCTACGCAAGTACGCAGGCAAAACGATGCCATGCCGTGCTTGCGCTGGTTTGTTTGGGGGACAGGAGCCACACTGGGGTTGATGTTTTGTCAGCTCTGCAGGGGCAGGCCGAGAGGTGGTTGATGCCACGCCAGCTTGAGCCCGGAATAATGGTTTGCGACAATGGCACCAACCTCCTCTCCGCCCTCTGACAGGGACAACTGACCCATGTGCCCTGTGTAGCTCACGTCCTTAACCTGGTGGTGCAGTGGTTCTTGGGCAGGTACCCGGGCTTACAGGATGTCCTGAAGCAGGCCAGGAAAGTCTGTGTGCATTTCCGCCGATCATTTAATGCCTGTGCTCGGCTGGCTGAGCTCCAAAAGGAGTTGAACCTGCCCAAGAACCGCCTTATATGGGACATGCCCACCAGGTGGAACTCAACGTTGGCCATGCTGCAGCGGCTGCACACGCAGCAGAGGGCCATCCATGAGTACCTGTGTGACTGCGGCACCAGGACAGGGTCAGGGGAGCTCGTTTTTTTCTCACCACGCCAGTGGGGCATGATCAGGGATGCATGCACTGTCCTGTCACCGTTTGAGGAGGCCACAAGGATGGTGAGCAGTGACAGTGCATGCATCAGTGACACTGTACCTCTTGTCCACCTGTTGGAGCATACGCTGCTTGGAATAATGGACAGGGCACTTGAGGCAGAACAGAGGCAGGAAGAGGAGGACTTCCTTGCCTCTCAAGGCCCCCTTTATCCAGACAGTATTCCTGCTGTGCCACCCATCACACAGGAAGAGGATGAGGAGGAGGAAGAGGAGGAGGAGGATGATTGTGTCAGCATGGAGGTGGAGGCTTGCACTCAGCATCAGCAGCAGTCTTGTAGGGATGATTTACAGTCCAAAGAAACCCGTGGACTTGTATGTGGCTGGGAGGAGGTAGCTGCGGATCATGTTGTCCTTAGTGACCCAGAGGACTCCGGACCGAATGCCTCAGCTAACCTACGCTGCATGGCATGGCCTCCCTGATCCTGCAAAGCCTGCGGAAGGATCCTCGTATTCTTCGGATCAAGGAGAGGGACCATTACTGGCTGGCCACTCTCCTTGATCCATGGTACAAGGGTAAGGTTGCAGACCTTATCTTGCCATCGCAGAGGGAGCAGAGGATGAGACATCTCCGGAAGGCCTTCCAGAAAGGTCTGTGCAACACGTTCCCAGAGACTGGGAGGTTACAAACTTCTGGTCCTGGACAACGTGTTGCTCAGGCATCGGTCAGAAGGAGCGGTGGAGAAGGTGGCCGCCTGACTGATGCTTTCAGACATATTTTTAGTCCACAGCCCCAAGGTATGATCGGTTCCAGCAACCATCGCCAGCGTCTGATTTACATGGTGCAGAAATACCTAGGGGCAAGGTCAGACTTGGACACCTTTCCCACCGAAAATCCTCTGGCTTACTGGGTCTTGAGGATGGATCACTGGCCAGAGCTTGCACAGTATGCAATTGAGCTACTGGCCTGTCCTGCATCCAGCGTTCTTTCGGAACGCACCTTCAGTGCTGCTGGTGGCTTTGTTACCGATCACAGGGTGCGCCTGTCCACCGAATCAGTTGATCGACTGACCTTCATCAAGATGAATCAGTCTTGGATCACCCACAGCTACCAAGCACCTGAAGCTGATGTAACCGAATAATTTTTTTTGAAATATCACATCCCTTCAAGACTGCCTATGCTGATGCTGAGTGACTGTCCTGTTATGTTCATTGTCTATCCTCTTCCTCCTCCGCTGATATGTTGGAAGAACATTTCTGGTTCTGGGTTATGCCATCAGCCCAATTTTTCTGCCCCTGTTTAACAGGGGCGTTTAATTACAATTTTTGATGCAATGCTTTGCAGCAGGGCTAATTCCTGCAATAAAACTAGAGTATATGGGAGAGGTTGCAGTGTCGTGGCACCAGCACCAGTGCCTAAGGCCCAATTTTTCTGCCCCTGTTTAACAGGGACATGCAATTACAATTCTTGATATAATATTTCACAGATGGGCCCGTTCCTGTGCCCACCCAGAGTAACTGTGAGGACTTATAGTGTTGTGGCACCAGCCCCACAACCACCAAAGGTCAATTTTTCTATCACTGTTCAACAATGGCATGTAATTACAATTCTTGATATAATCGTTCACAGCAGGGCGCTCCAGCGCCCACCAAGAGTCACTTTGAGGGCTTACAATGTTGTGGCAGGCCCCTACTTTCAAACATCCAACTTACAAACATCTCCTACTTGCAAACGGAAGGAGACAACAGCAAGTGAGATGAAAAAAGATGGACGACAAAGCAAATTATACAGGGGTGATAACCCTTCCCTATGTTTTCCAAAAAGCTTAAAAATAGTTTTTTTCACTGGAGCTACACTTTAAAAATGTACCAGTTGAAAATTACAAACAGATTCAACTTAACACAACAAACCTACACAGTCCCTGTCTTGTTTGCACCGCCTGTATACTGCTGTTCTGAGTATATAGGGCCTGGGGGCCACAAGCATTTCCTTTTTTTAATATGGGTACGGGGTTCCCCTTAATATGCGTACAAGACTCAAAGGGGCTGGTAATGGGCAGGGAGGGCTACCCATGCCATTTTTCTCAATGATTTTCAACCATATTGCAGGAACCAGATATAACATTAAAACCGCAAGCAGTTTTAAATTATGTCATTTTGTGCAGGGACTGTTCTAAACACGGGAAACACGTGGCACTTCACAGGCATACTATGGACACCCCCAGGCGCCATATTTAAAGGAATATTTCACTTTTTTTTTTTTTTCACTTTAATCGTCATTAAAATCAGTGCTCTAGCACTTTCAATTTCAAACGTTCGAGTCCCATAGACTTCAATGGGGTTCTAAAGCTCGTACGAATTTGGGGTCCGTTCGAAAGTTCTGGTGCGAACCGAACCGGGGGGGTGTTCGGCTCATCCCTACTTGCCAACAATCCCGATTTTTCCTGGACAATCCCAATTTTGGGACCTTTGTCCCGATCGGAGGTCGTCCCAATTAATTTCCCGAGATTTTGCCTTTGTTCCAGGAAAAAAGATGGCCGCCACCGCTGTCACAAGGATTATTTTCCCTTGTGTTCAGTGGAGAGGGGAGGGGCAGCCAATCAGCTTTTCCCCTCTCCACTAAACACACACACAAGAAAGCCGGGCACTGCCAGGAACTGTAGCTGCCGTGCTGCTGGGGGACACAGATAACTCTGTAAGGAGGGCTCCGCTGCTGCTGCCAGGGACACTGAAGTAAGGTGGGCTCTGTTGCTTGGGGACACAGATCTGTAAGGAGGGCTCCGCTGCAGGGGGACACCAGATGTAAAGGAGGGCTCCACTGCTAGGGACACCAGATGTAAAGGAGGGCTCTGCTGCCGAGAACACCAGATGTAAAGGAGTGCTCCACTTCTGGGACACCAAATTTAAGATTGAATATTTGTTTATTGTTACAGTTCAGGTAACAGTTTAATACAATAAGAATTGAGAGGGGAAGGGGGGTACAGAATAAAGAAAGTTGGGGAGGGGGAAGGGGTAGGGAGTGCATTGCATACAAAACAACTTACAGGCATCTGCAGAATTCACTCATCAAGTCATACAGTGAAACCCATACAAGAAGGAAATCATCATAAAACCTCCCCCGTGGTTTCGTCTATACAAGGACCCTGTTTGGGAGGTCCATGCAGTCCTGTGAGCCAAAAATGGCAGCCTATGTGGCATGGGACGGGTCAGCTGTTTGCGTGACCTCTTGGGTCACCTGGGTAGGGGGGGCAGGGTGTAGGTAGGGGGGACTCAACAAGAAAAGTCTCTTGGTTTGTCCCCCTGGGGGCTGGGACACCAAATTTAAAGGATGGCTCCGCTGCTGGGGACACCAGATGTAAAGGAGGGCTCTGCTGCCCGGGACACCAGCGGTAAAGGAGGGCTCTGCTCCTGGCGACACCAGATGTAAAGGAGGGCTCTGCTGCCAGGGAAACAGATCTGCAAGGAGGGCCTCTGCTTCTGGGGGCACCTGATGTAAGGACGGACTCTGCTGGGGGCACCTGATGGCATCTGGTGGCAGGCGACGTGGCAGGTTGACACCCTCAGTGGTCCCACTGATTCTGGATTATGGTGAGTTGAATGATTTCATTCTATATTACAATGTAATAATAGTAGAAATGAGCTTCAATCAGCCTGACACCATAACAACCATGGCGCTGGGATGATTGAAGCACCAACACCAGGTGTTTGGAGTGTCTTTATCTGCTTATTTGTTAAACTCTGGAATTCACATTTCTATTGTGGTTTAGGATCTGGGCCTGCTGTCCCTCCATCCCTCTTTCCTTCTTTCTCTCTCCCTCCCTCCCTATTTTGCCCTTTCTTTCTCCTTCTCTCATCCATTTCAGACTCTAACCACACCCATTTGGACCCTGCCCATATGAGCCACCCCCACTACTTTATGTAAACTACGCCCATTTTTGCTATGCCACACCTACAAACACATTCCCCACCCCCTATTTATAATAAGACTCCTCCAACAGCCAAATAAGTGTTCCTATACATTTTTTTTTTACAATGTTGGCAACTATGGCAATTGTGGGCACTGATTGCTGGCAATGATTGATGACACTGGTGGTGCTATAATGTAACCAGGGCCCAATTACACGTTTTATTGTCCCCTGGGAGGAGATGCCGCTGATCGGCACACCCTGTCAGTGTGAGGCGAGGAGCGCCAATTACCGACATCTCCGTGTTTACATGTGACCGGCTGTGATTGGACACAGCCAATCACATGGATAAAGAGCTGCGGATGTGTTTTTTTTACAGAGATGGGGGTCACACCGTGTCCTAGCTAAACAGCGCAAACTTGATCGCCATGTTGAACGCCCCCCACAGGTGTGTGAGAGCGGCAGTTCTGGGATGACGTCATATAAATCTGATACGACCATTTGAAGTGAAATGATGTACCTGGTATGCAATTTGGTGGCAAGTGGTTAAAAAATAAATCCTATTTTTTTTTTTTACAACCAGAGCAGAGCACTGTACTACTCTAGGAAAGTGATCACGTATTATTATTATTATTATTATTTACACTATGATTGCATTTTTATGACTGGCATCCACTCATGTGCCATTATGTGCAATTGCGATTGACCAGCTGTCAGATGGCACAGCTGGGTTGTGATTTGCCCTGACACTACTGTGGGTGGTGATGTCAAGGGGGCAGAGGACACTAAAGTGGGGGGGGGGTGATGTAATGGACACTGAATTGGTAGGGTACAGAACACTACTGTGGGGGGCAGAGGACACTACGGTGGGGGGTGTTTTAAAGAGGGGCAGAGAACACTACTGTGGAGGCGATGGGTGATGTGAAGGGGGGCAGAGAACACTACTGTGGGGGGCAGAGGACACTAAAGTGGGGGGGTGATGTGAAGGGGGCAGAGGACACTACTGTGGGGGGTGATGTGAAGGGGGGAAGAGGACATTACAGTGGGAGGTAATGTGAAGGGGGGCAGAGGACACTACTGTGGGTGGTGATGTGAAGGGGGGCAGAGGACGCTACTGTGTATGGTGATGTGAAGGGGGGCAGAGTACACTACTGTGTGTGGTGATGTGAAGGGGGGCAGAGGACACTACTGTGTGTGGTGATGTGAAGGGGGGCAGAGTACACTACTGTGTGTGGTGATGTAAAGGGGGGCAGAGGACACTACTGTGTGTGGTGATGTGAAGGGGGCAGAGGACACTACAGTGGGAGGTAATGCAAAGGGGGGCAGAGGTCACTACTGTGGGGAGTGATGTGAAGGGGGCAGAGGACACTACAGTGGAGGGTGAGGTGAAGGGGGAAGAGGACACTACTGTGGGTGGTGATGTGAAGGGGGCAGAGGACACTACTGTGGGTGGTGATGTGAAGGGGGCAGAGGACACTACAGTGGGGGGTAATGCAAAGGGGGGCAGAGGACACTACTGTGGGGAGTGATGTAAAGGGGGCAGAGGACACTACAGTGGGAGGTAATGCAAAGGGGGGCAGAGGACACTACTGTGGGGGGTGATGTGAGGAGGGGCAGAGGACACTTCTTTGGGGGATTATGTGAAGGGGGCAGAGGATACTACTGTGGGGGGTGATGTGAAGGGGGACAGAGGACACTACTTTGGGGATGATGTGAAAGGGGGCAGAGGACACTACTGTGGGGGGTGATGTGAAGGGGGACAGAGGACACTACTTTGGGGGATGATGTGAAAGGGGGCAGAGCACACTAATGTGGGGGTGATGTGAAGGGGGCAGAGGACACTAAAGTGGGAGGTAATGCGAAGGGGGGCAGAGGACACTAAAGTGGGCAGTGTTGTGAAGGGGGCAGAGAACACTCCTGTGGGCGGTGATGTGAAGGGGGGCATAGGATGCATTAAGGTGAAAATCACAAGGGTTTGCAACCCCTTTAAATTCCCCATCCCAGCTAAAATCTATGCCCACAGCTCAAATCCTCTCTGCCCATATGCCCCCTAGAAAAAATCTACCCCTCAAATTTTCCCTCTGAGCACAACTCCCCCCTCCCACTCCAAGTACCCCCCCTCACAGCACAAGTTCCCCTTCTCCAATCCCCAATCCTAGCACAAATCCTGCCCAATTTCCCCTCCTAGGACAAATCCCTTCCCCCCTATATCAATATTTTTTATCACAAATCCCCCCTCCTCCCAGGACAAATCCCCCACCCCAACAAAAATCTTTGCCCCAGCTGAAATCCTCCCTGCCCATATGCCCCCAGTAGAAATCCCCCCCCCCACCCCCTCACCAAAAAAATGTACATTTTACATCCTAGCAAAAATCCTTTTCCCCTCTGAGCACAAATCCTCCCCCCCAAAAGCACAAGTTTGCCTTCTCCAATCCCCAATCATCCGAGCACAAATCTACCCCAATTTCCCCCCTAGGACAAATCCCCTCCCCTCCTCTACTATATCACCTTTTCTAGCACAAACCTCACCCTCCCCATCCCCCATCAGAGCACAAATCCCTACCCCAATTTCTCTTACTAAGACAAATCCCCCCCCCCCCCACCATATTACCTTCTCTAGCACAAGCCCCCACTCCCAGCACAAGTTTCCCTTCTCCAATCCCCCAACATCCTAGCACAAATCCACCCCAATTTCCCCTCCTAGCACTACCCCCCCCCCCGCGTGCCATATCCCCTTTTGTACCACAAACCCCCCCTCTCAGCACAAGTTCCCTTTCTCTCATCCCCATCCTAGCACAAATCCCCTCCCCTCCTCCAATCCCCCACCCCCTCCCATCCACACTCCAATTTCTCCTCCTAGGAGAAATCCCCCCCCCCCCTCTACCATATCACCTTTTCTAGCACAAATTACCCCCCCCCCCCCCCACCTCAAATCCCCACAAATTTTCCCTCCTAGAACAAGTCTTACCCCCTGCCCCCTCCTAAAACAGATCCCATCCAGTCTCCTCATGGTGCCCCCCACCTCACATGATGCCACAGTGCCCAGGGCAGCTTCCCCTCCTGCCCACCCCTTGTCCCGCCCTGAATGTAATTGATCATGCCTCTAACTTCAGCTTGTTCAATTAAAGTGATTGTAAGGCTTCTTGTTTTATTTTTTAAAATTACAAACATGTCATACTTATCTCCACTGTGCAGCTTGTTTTGCACAGAGAGGCCCCTGATCCTCCTCTAATGGGGTCCCTCCAGTGGCTCTCGCTGCCCCTCCTCACATCAGATAACCCCCTAGGAGAAGCGCTCTCCCAGTGGGGGGGATTACCTTGCGGTCGCGCTCCCAAGTACATCATTTGGCATCCATAGACACGAATGCCGGACTCGGCTCCGCCCCCCGCGGTGCCCGTGTCATTGGATTTGATTGACAGCAGCGGGAGCCAATGGCTGCACTGCTATCAATCTATCCAATCAGGAGCCGAGAACCCCAAGCAGGGAGGGAGAGCGAATACCCGCCCAGGAAATTTACGGGGCTCAGGTAAGTAAAACAGGGGCGGGGGGGGGGGGGGGTCACTGCCATAAGTTTTTTAAGGTGAAAAAACACGACGGGGTTACAACCCCTTTAAGCTTTGACAATAAAACATGGAAGCTGATTGGTTTCTATGCAGAACTGCACCTAATTTTTCACTCTCCAGATTTAGTAAATCCCCCCCCATTGAGAGCGATCACAAGGTCCGGGGATCTGGTAAGGGGCTTTGTGTGTGGATTAGGTGGAAGAAAGAAGCCCCGGCACCATTTTTTATTGGGCGGTATTTACATCACACGGTGTGGGAGCTCCTAATTCATCTATTGGATGACATTTTTTCATTTTTCAGAGTGCAGAACCCGCTGAGATAACAGGAGCGGAAGACGTTTTTCTGCAGTAATGTTATACAGAATATTGCAGGAATTCACACACTTCCCCTTTGTTTATTTTTGGCATTTTTTTTTAAGTCTGTGAAATAAAAAAATAAATAAAAAAGTAAAAGCAGGGCAACACCTTCTTTTAAGAAGGTTATAAAAATAACAACATATGTTGAAGACGCAGATCGGAATCGGGTTTGACCGCATCGTACAATGAGAGGAGCTGAGAAACTGGAGATGGAAACAGGTAGGTGGTAGATGTGATCATTGATTAATATTGAGGGGGGGAGGGGGGAGAGATCAGATAAAAATAACACGTAATATCCTTAAATATTCCCACAAAATATTTTAGTTAAGTCTGTTTAATTAGAGTAAAGAATTTTAGAACACTAATGGGCACTGATTGGTGCCACTTGTGGGTACTGGGGGGCACTGATTGCTGGCACTGATTAATGACACTGGTGGCGCTATAATGTAATCAGTGCCCTGATTGCATGTTTTATCATCCCCTGGGAGGAGATGCCGCTAATCGGCTCTCCTTGCCACACTCTATATCAGTGTGAGGCAAGGAGTGCCGATTGGGGCTTGATGTGAAGGAGGCTGGGGACACTACTGTGGGCGGTGTGGTGAAGGAGGACTGTGGACACTACTGTGGGTGGTGGTGTGAAGGGGAACAGAGGACACTAAAGTGGGGGGGGGGGGTGATGTGATGGACACTGCATTGGGAGGGTACAGAACACTACTATGGGGGGCAGGGGACACTACAGTGGGAGGTAATGTGAAGTGGGGCAGAGGACACTACTTTGAGGGTTGATGTGAAGGGGGGCAGAGGACACTACTGTGGGAGGGTGATGTGAAGATGGGCAGAGGACCCTACTTTGGGGGCTAATGTGAAGGGGGGCAGAGGACACTACTTTGGGGGTTAATGTGAAGGGGGGCAGAGGACACTACTTTGGGGGTTGATGTAAAGGGGGGCAGAGCAGGGCTCGAGTGCTGCGGGAACGCATGGGAACGGCGTTCCCGTACTATTTCCACAGCGGGAACGCCGTTCCCATTAGCTATCTGAGCCGGGCCGGCTGAGGCTATGCAGCGCGTAGTCCGCGCCGCTCCTCAGCCGCCGAGTGACTGTGCGTGCCCACGCCGAAGTCATGTGACCGGTTGCTAGATGCGGAGCGGCCCCTGCCTAGCAACCGGTCACATGACTTCGGCGTGGGCACGCACAGGCACGAGACCGTCAGTGTGACACACGCGCGCCGGACTGTCCTCCCGCTCCCCTCTACCCAGTGCCTCCTGTGGAAACAGCCGCTGCACTTTGAGTTTACTTAGTTCTTCTCCCCCCAGAACAGAAGGGAAGAGAATACCAGGAGGTCAGTCACTAGTAGTGTGTAAGTAAGTTGCATTCTGCAATACCCTGCCAAATTGCCAATACTCATCCATACTGCCAATACTCATCAATACTCTGCAATACCCTGCCAATACTCATCAATACTCTGCAATACCCCGCCAATACTCATCAATACTCTGCAATACCCCGCCAATACTCTGCAATACCCCGCCAATACTCATCAATACTCTGCAATACCCCGCCAATACTCTGCAATACCCCGCCAATACTCTGCAATACCCGCCAATACTCTGCAATACATACCCTGCCAATACTCTGCAGTACCCTATCAATACTCTGCAATACCCTATCAATACTCTGCAATACCCTGCCAATACTCTGCAATACCCTATCAATACTCTGCAATACCCTGCCAATACTCTGCAATACCCTATCAATACTCTGCAATACCCTATCAGTATCAATAATCTGCAATACCCTGCCAATACTCTGCAATACCCTATCAATACTCTACACTACCCTATCAATACTCTGCACTACCCCGCCAATACTCTGCAATACCCCACCAATACTCTGCAATACCCTGCCAATAATCTGCAATACATACCCTGCCAATACTCTGCAATACCCTGCCAATACTCTTCAATACCCCGCCAATACTCTGCAATACCCTGCCAATACTCTGCAATACCCTGCCAATACATACCCTGCCAATACTCTGCAATACCCCGCCAATACTCTGCAATACCCCGCCAATACTCTGCAATACATACCCTGCCAATACTCTGCAATACCCTGCCAATACTCTGCAGTACCCTATCAATACTCTGCAATACTCTGCAATACCCTGCCAATACTCTGCAATACCCTGCCAATACATACCCTGCCAATACTCTGCAATACCCTGCCAATACTCTTCAATACTCTGCCAATACTCTTCAATATCCTGCCAATACTCTGCAATACATACCCTGCCAATACTCTGCAATACCCTATCAATACTCTGCAATACTGTGCCAATACTCTGCAATACCCTGCCAATACTCTGCCAATAAATACCCTGCCAATACTCTGCAATACCCTGTCAATACTCTTCAATACTCTGCCAATACTCTGCCAATACTCTTCAATATCCTGCCAATACTCTTCAATATCCTGCCAATACTCTGCAATACATACCCTGCCAATACTCTGCAACACCCTGCCAATACTCTGCAATACCCTATCAATACTCTGCAATACTCTGCAATACCCTGCCAATACTCTGCCAATAAATACCCTGCCAATACTCTGCAATACCCTATCAATACTCTGCGATACCCTATCAATACTCTGCGATACCCTATCAATACTCTGCAATACCCTGCCAATACTTATCAATACTCTGCAATACCCTGCCAATACTCATCAATACTCTGCAATACCCTATCAGTATCAATACTCTGCAATACTCTGCGAATACTCTGCAATACCCTATCAATACTCTGAAATACCCTATCAATACTCTGCAATACCCTGCCAATACTCTGCAATACCCTATCAATACTCTGCGATACCCTATCAATACTCTGTGATACCCTGCCAATACTCTGCAATACCCTATCAGTATCAATACTCTGCAATACCCTGCCAATACTCTGCAATACCCTGCCAATACTCTGCAATACCCTATCAATACTCTGCAATACCCTATCAATACTCTGCAATACCCTGCCAATACTCTGCAATACCCTATCAATACTCTGCAATACCCTGCCAATAGTCTGCAATACCCTGCCAATACTCTGCAATACCCTATCAATACTCTGCAATACCCTATCAATACTCTACAATACATACCCTATCAATACTCTGCAATACATACCCTGCCAATACTCTGCAATAAATACCCTATTAATACTCTTCAATACCCTGCCAATACTCTGCAATACCCTGCCAATAGTCTGCAATACCCTGCCAATACTCTGCAATACCCTATCAATACTCTACAATACATACCCTATCAATACTCTGCAATACATACCCTGCCAATACTCTGCAATACCCTATCAATACTCTGCAATACCCTGCCAATACATACCCTGCCAATACTCTGCCAATACTCTACAATACATACCCTGCCAATACTCTGCAATAACCTGCCAATACTCTGCAATAACCTATCAATACTCTGCAACCTGTGCCAATACTCTGCAATACCCTGCCAATACTCTGCAATACCCTATCAATACTCTGCAATACCCTGCCAATACATACCCTGCCAATAGTCTGCAATACCCTGCCAATACTCTGCAATACCCTATCGATACTCTACAATACATACCCTATCAATACTCTGCAATACCCTGCCAATACTCTGCAATACATACCCTACCAATACTCTGCAATACCCTATCAATACTCTGCAATACCCTGCCAATACATACCCTGCCGATGCTCTGCAATACTCTGCCAATACTCTTCAATACATACCCTGCCAATACTCTGCAATACCCTATCAATACTCTGCAATACCCTGCCAATACTCTTCAATACTCTGCCAATACTTATTCCTTTTGTGGGATATTTTCTAATGGGCTGTGTAACAGAATTTGGAACAGGGTGTATTTGTGGTAGAAATTCCCTGCGAGGGAAAGATCATCACCCATTGTGTTGATTGTTTTGTTTGACACGTTATTTTGTTTTTGTAAACTGGCACTTTACAATAAATGTTGTACTGTATTTTCTGTGAAGTATATATGCATATGAGCGTACCTTTTTTTTTTTTTTTTGGTGGGGGAATGGATCTTGGGTGGGAGTTCCCACACTTTTTTTCCCAGGACTTGACCCCTGGGGCAGAGGACAATAAAGCGTGGGGGGGGGGGGGTTATGCGATGGACACTGCATTGGGAGGGTACAAATCACTACTATGGGGGGCAGAGGACACTACAGTGGGAGGTAATGTGAAGTGGGGCAGAGGACACTAATTTGGGGGTTGATGTGAAGGGGGGCAGAGGACACTACTGTGGGAGGGTGGGCAGAGAAGATGGGCAGAGGACACTACTGTGGGAGGGTGATGTAAAGGTGGGCAGAGGACACTACTTTGGGGGTTGATGTGAAGGGGGGCAGAGGACACTACTTTGGGGGTTGATGTGAAGGGGGGCAGAGGACACTACTGTGGGAGGGTGATGTGAAGATGGGCAGAGGACACTACTTTGGGGGTTAATGTGAAGGGGGCAGAGGACACTACTTTGGGGATTGATGTGAAGGGGGGCAGAGGGCACTACTGTGGGTGGGTGGGCAGAGAAGATGGGCAGAGGACACTACTGTGGGAGGGTGATGTAAAGGTGGGCAGAGGACACTACTTTGGGGGTTGATGTGAAGGGGGGCAGAGGACACTACTTTGGGGGTTGATGTGAAGGGGGGCAGAGGACACTACTGTGGGAAGGTGATGTGAAGATGGGCAGAGGACACTACTTTGGGGGTTAATGTGAAAGGGGGCAGAGGACACTACTTTGGGGGTTAATGTGAAGGGGGCAGAGGACACTACTTTGGGGGTTAATGTGAAGGGGGCAGAGGACACTACTTTGGTGGTTAATGTGAAGGGGGCAGAGGACACTACTTTGGGGACTGATGTGAAGGGGGGCAGAGGACACTACTGTGGGAGGGTGATATGAAGATGGGCAGAGGACACTGCGTTCGGAAGGTACAGAAAGCTACATATATGAATTTCTATTGGGAGCTTGATATTTTCTTGTTTTAGGGCGCCGCCTAGTACACCCTGGGGATCTTTGCTTTTCTCCATCTCGTTCAGGTAGATCTCAACCTCCAAAAGGTAAAAGGTTGCCTACCCCCCCTTTACACAGTTTGTTTCATATGTTTTTTTTTAATAAAGATTTGATAGAAAGTATATTTTATTGTGGTGGGCATTACCTGTATACTTTTGATTGGTGGCTGATGGTCTCGCCCTGTGAGACAATGTCTGAAGTACCTCACCAGTATTATAAGTATTAATAACCCAGCCCCCTCACTAATTAGAGGTGGAGCTAGAGGGTAGAGCTTTGATGCTTAGACGGTATAAAAGAACATATGGGGTGCAGCAGACATTCAGTTCTGAAGAAGAGGGGGCACCCTTGAAACACATAAACATCTGTAGGTCTCCGTGACACCTTCCCTGTCCATCTGGAGGAGTGTGTGATTTATTCTTGAGATCTGTGATGAACCTTTTGTGAATAACCGTTTGTGATTATATTACCTACTTTTAATATGGAAATAAATGTCGTCTTGGTTAATGCAGAAGGCTGGTGCGCCCTCTTGTGTTTTTTTGCATGTAGTGCCTATAGATACTCCAGCCTGGTGGAGACCAGAGGACTGAGACCATGTACTTGAGATGCCTCAAATTCAGAGGGTCTTACCACAGCATTAGTGCCATACTTGAGCGCAGAAGATGTGTCATTATTAGCATTGCAAACTTATATATGTAGCACTGACCCCCGAAGGAGCTAGTCGTTTGATTGGGCTTACCGTCACCTTCTTCTCCTCGATTTGCATCTAGGGGTTCCCGTGGTAGATGACCCAGTAAACTCAGAGACTGACGACAGATCCGCATAAAGGGATTTTTGTTTGCAAAACGTCGACAACGAACAGTTTCTTAAAACAGGATCAGAGGGTTAGGAAGAAAGTTCAGGTACTCTTAGCCAATGTACACACGGTCAGAGATTTCGACAACCAAATCCGTCGGATTTTGTCCGTCGGATCTTGTCCGAAACTGTTGCATACACACGGTCGGACTAAGTTGTCGAAAAATCCAATCTTTCAGAACGTGATGACGTGATTTCGTTACGATGGGACTACATTCAGGCTAGTAGCCAATAGCTTTGATGTAGGAATTTGATCTGAGCATGCGTGGCACTTTGTCCGTTCAAAATTCTCTACACATGATCGGAGTATGTCCGATCGAACCAGTTGGTCGGAAAATATTTCCAACAAGTTGGAAAATTGGGTCCAACAAACCGGTCCGATAGGACACATTCCGTCGGAAAATTGGGTCCAACAAACCGGTCCGATAGGACACATTCCGTCGGAATCTCCGACCGTGTGTACAAGGGCTAAGAGTCAAAGTCAATAATGAAGGACTTGCTTACTTTGACTAAATCCAGAGAATAGCCATTCACAAATGGATGATCACTCAAGTTGGACAGCCCTTCTCTTACAAGGCCCAGCAACCAACAAGGTACTTTACTCAGGAACAAGTCTCTGCCACAGACATTGTTGTAGAACATACAGGAATACGTCCCTGCCACAGACGGTGTTGTAGACTTCAGGAAACTAACACTTATGGAACACTCGTGTGATACTTGGATCTTTCAGCCAGCTTGGCAATACCCATGAGACCGGATTCACTTAGGTACTTCAGCCCCTCCATGCTGTTGCTAAGAAACCAACCGTACGTGGCCTTCTTCTGAAGAGTCCTCCCCTGGATGGCTATGAAGTTACTGGGCCTCTCCAACTACCGGAGACGGCACCGGATGAATTCGGAATCCTTCTTTAGTTTCCTTGCCTAGCCAGCCCCGAGACAAAAAGTCAGGTGGATCCGCACCCCAGGCCATAGCCTTCCTGGGGGCTGGTCAGGAGGACCAGGACCATGGAGTTAGAACATACTTCTGGACCGGAACCCCCGAACCACGTGACATCCACAAGTACCCTATCCCAGAAAACACAGCAAGATACACTCCCTCTGGACGGGCTCCGTGAGAGAAAGTAACTTAAAGCACCCAGCCATACTGTGGTTCCATGCCTGCCAGAAGAGACAGTGCCCCTTGTGGCCAGGCTGAACATCCTATAGTCCAGTCAGACTGATGCTGAGGTCCAAATTTAGAACAATTGTACCCAAACCAAACTGCAGTTCAGGTGTAACCTTAACTTTCAAAAACATAGCGCGTGCTCTCCAGGAGCCAGCGCTACATATCCACTTACAGAACGGACCATTTTGCTGGTCAAAGACCAGACCACTTTTTGCAATTCGGCACTGCGTCGCTTTAACTGACAATTGCGCAGTCGTGCGACGTGGCTCCCAAACAAAATTGACATCCTTTTTTTCCCACAAATAGAGCTTTCTTTTGGTGGTATTTGATCTGCGGTTTTTATTTTTTGCGCTATAAACAAAAATAGAGCGCCAATTTTGAAAAAAACGCATTATTTTTTACTTTTTGTTATAATAAATATCCCCCAAAAATATAAAAAAAAACATTTCTTTCCCTCAGTTTAGGCCGATACGTAATCTTCTACATATTTTTGGTAAAAAAAATCGCAATAAGCGATTATTGATTGGTTTGCGCAAAAGTTATAGCATTTACAAAATAGGAATAGTTTTATAGCATTTTTATTAATAATTTTTTATTATTTTTTTTTTTACTAGTAATGGCGGCGATCAGCGATTTTTATTGTGACTGCGACATTGTGGAGGACCCATCGGACATTTTTGACACATTTTTGGGACCATTGTCATTTATACAGTAATCACTGATATATAAATGCAGTGATTCCTGTGTAAATGACACTGGCAGTGAAGGGGTTAACCAGGGGGTGGCAGTGTAGGGGTTAAGTGTTCCTAGGTGTGTGTTACTAACTGTGGGGGGGTTGGGCTTTCATTTAGTGTACACTGATCTCTGCTCCAATCACATGGAGCAGAGATCAGCGTCACTAGTTGCTAGGCAGAATGGAGAAATGCTGTTTACACGGCATTTCCTCCATTCAGCCGTCCCGTGAGACGATCGCGGGTATGCCCGCGGCGATCGAGTCCGCGGGTCCCGCGACCGGACTCACGGGGGTCCCGACCAGCGCGGGAGCGTGCCGCCGGCGGCGCGCTCCCGATGGCAGGGCGGCATTGAAGATTGGACGTACCTGTACGCCAATATGCCTGCCCGTGCCATTCTGTCAACGTACATCGGCGTGCGCTGGTCGGGAACCGGATATACAAAATGGAACGAGATTTTTTTTTTTCAATGTTTTTTTAAATGGAAAAATAATCATATTAAAAAAAATAGAAAAATAAAATGCAGTAAAAAAGAATTAGTGCCTCAAACATAGTCCCCGTTTTCTGGTCGGAGGTATGACATGGTTTGTGATAGTAAAATTAACTTTTAGTAATCTCTGCCTAAAATGTTTTATTTAATACTTATGAATTCTTCAAATGTGTAAATATAGATTGTTATGTGGGTTCACATACAGTATCATATTATGTATTATTGATTAAATAATAAGGTGGAACTCTCCAAGTCTCCATGAATAAATTGCTGGCATCAGAATATACAGTAGCAGTATCGTTCTTCAGAAAAGCTCCAATTAAATTTTTGTAGCGCCGGCTCCTGTGTTTTGTCATTTAACTATACCTGAAACCGCAGTTTGGTTTTGGGTTTAATTACTCATTTATTTTGACCTCAGTACCAGTCTGGCTGGACTGCATGGTGTTCTGCCTGACCATAGGTGGCGATGTGATCCCTGGCAGGGTTAAGAACGCAGTCTAGTTGGGTGCATTAAGGGTTTACTCTCTCTGCGAACCAGCCCAGTGGGTGTGTCACTCTTGCTGTGCATTCTGGGAGAGGGTACTTAAGGTGCTGACATCACGTGCTTCGGGTTTACTGTCCAGAAGTGCTTTCTGGCTGTTTGGTCCTGGTCCTCCTGACCAGCCTCCAGGACTCTCATGGCCTGGGGTGCGGATCCACCCGACTACAGGTCTCGGGGCTGGCTAGCCCGAGGCAAAGAAACTGAAAGAAGGATTCGGAGGTGGTCCGGTGCCGTCTCGGTTTGTGGAGAGGCCCAGCAACTGTGAAGGTATCCAGGGGAGGACTCTTCGGGAGAAGGCCACGCAAAAGGTTGGCTTCTCAATAAGTTGGACAAGTTGAAGGACCCCAAGTGAATCTAGTCTCATTGGGTATCGCTGGACCATACAAGGGTTCTCTAACTTGTCTACATCTTTCAGTTCTGTTTAAGTGTTTTGCATCAAGTCTGTGGCAGAGACTTTGAGCAAGTGTTCTACAACAAGTCTGTGGCAGGGACTGTATCTGATTGAAAAACCCTGTTGGCTGCTAGGCTTGGTGAGACAAGAACTATCCGATATGGGTGAGGATCCAGTTGTGAATGGCTATTCTCTGGATTTCCTAATGTGAGAGACTTTTCCTATTTGAATTAGCGCTAAGAGTACCTGGACTTTCCTACCTAAACCCTCTAACCCTATGTTGAGAGACTGTGTTCGTTAACTATTTTTGCAAATAAAAATCCCTTTAAGTGGATCTGGCGTCAGTCTCTACAGTTCTTGAGCCATGTAATTCGGGAGACCCCTAGACGCACACAAGGTCAAGAAGGTAACAGTAAGCCCAATTAAACCAGCCGCTACTTCGGGAGTCAGTGCTACATTTTATTTTTTTATTAGGTTTTCAACAGAGAGCACGTACAATAATTAGTTGGATAACAATCAATTACAACATGTATGCAAACCAAGGAAATTTGTATAGATGACTTACAATACAGAATAGGATTCACAAATAAGTAGTGAATCTATAATGAACAAGCGGCATGGATCACTCATCCGGGTATCAAGTGAAAAAGGAAAAGAAAGGAGAGGGGAAAGGCAGGTAGAGGTGGCTCTCTAATTGGGCAAATTGGGCCGCCTAAGGCCTCACACTCACAGGGGCCTCACTGCCGCCTGGTTTAACTAATTAGAGAACTGCCTCTTCTAGCAGTAGAGATACCCTGCCACCAGCACAGACTAGTCCTGAGTCTGCTCACTCTGCTACATGGAGAGATAACAGGCTTCGAGTGGGACCAAGTTTCCGGGTAATTGGAGCTCACATACAGCTCCGGATCACAGCCAGGAGAGCCGTTCAGCAGAGCCAGCTCTGACATTTCACCCCTCCTCCTGCTGCCCACGCAGCCAGACAGGAGAGGAGAGAGAGAGCTTCTGCTCCTCCTTCTCCAGCCCTCTTCTTCTGTGTCTGCCCCACCCACACTCCTCGGCGGTGTTCTCTGTTCAGCCTAATGCCGCATGCAGACGATCGGAATTTCCGACAACAAATGTTCGACGTGAGCTTGTTGACGGAAATTCCGACCGTGTGTATGCCCCATCGGACATTTGCCGTCGGAATTTCTGACAACAACTGTTTGAGAGCTGGTTATCAAATTATCCGACAACAAGACTTTTTGTCAGAAATTCCGAGCGTGTGTACACAATTCTGACGCACAAAAGTCCACACATGCTCAGACTCAAGCAGAAGAGCCACACTGGCTATTGAATGTAATTTTTCTCGTCTCGTCGTACGTCACCGTGTTCTTGACTTTCGGAATTTCCAACAATATTTGTGTGACCGTGTGTATGCAAGACAAGTTTGAGCCAACATCCGTCGGAAAAAAATCCACAGTTTGGTTGTCGGAATGTCAGAGCGTCTGTAAGCGGCATAAGAGAAGTTGATGTGTGGGCGGGAAGATTCAAGCTTAAGCCCAGCAAAACGGAAAGGAAAGATGGAATCTGATCCATCCATCCAGTCACTTCTGCCTCCCAGTGAGTACACATGTAGGGGTGCCCTTCCTTCTCTACTTCTTCCACCCCCCTCTCTTTCTTTCTATCCTTCTTTCTTTTTTCCTTCTTTCTCCCTCCACCCCCCTCTCTTTCTTTCTATCTGTCGTTCTTTTTTTCCTTCTTTCTCTCTCCACTCCCCTCTCTTTCTTTCTATCCTTCTTTCTCCCTCCACTTCCCTCCACTTCCCTCTCTTTCTATCCTTCCTTCTTCCCTTCTTTCTATCCTTCCTTCCTTCCTTCTTTCTATCCTTCCTTCTTTCCATCCTTCTTTCCTTCTTTCGAAAATTTCTCAAAATTTTTTTATTGAAAGACGTACATAACATAATGGTAAAGCATGGATGTACAGCGCAATCCAAGGGTATGACCACAATGTAGTTGGCATATATCAAAGGAAACAACCAGTGTAACCTGCAATAATCTAAAACCATACTTGAAATAAAGGCTTTGTGAGTGCTCTGAAGTACAAGTAAATAGTACTTGCAAATAGGGATGGGCGAACAGTTCGGCCCGGAGCATAAGCTTGTGCCGAACTTTAGTTGTTCGGGTGTTCTGCGAACACAGAACAATATGTGTTGTTCGGGGCAAATTCGAATCCGGAACACCATTAAAGTCTATGGGGCATTAACATGAAATATCAAAAGTGTTAATTTTAAAGGCTTATATGCAAGTTATTGTCATAAAAAGTGTTTGGGGACCTGGGTCCTGCCCCAGGGGACATGTATCAATGCATAAAAAAAGTTAAAAAAAATGGTCGTTTTTTTTTTCAGGAGCAGTGATTTTAATAATGCTTAAAGTGAAACAATAAAAGTGAAATATTCCTTTAAATTTCGTACCTGGGGGGTGTCTATAGTATGCCTGGAAAGGGGTGCATGTTTCCCGTGTTTAGAACAGTCTGACAGCAAAATGACATTTCTAAAGGAAAAAAGTAATATAAAAGTACAATAAATTGTTAGGTCTCGGCAATACACAAAAAAGTCATTGAAAAAAACGGCATGGGATTCCCCCACAGTCCATTACCAGGCCCTTTGGGTCTGGTATGAATATTAGGCCACCTTTGACCCCCTCTGACGCCCTGGGGAAGACATTGGGAAGTCCCTGTGCTTCAGGGGGGGCGGGGGTCACCTGGAAACATCAGGGTGTGGCCCCGCCCTCATTTATAAAAGAATTGTCAAATCAAAGACGCATCATACAGCGTGTGCCTCCCATGGACGCGGGTCGGTTGCTTTTTTTTTTTTTCTCTTTTTCAGTCTGTCGGCGGAGCAAGAAAAGAAAAAGACTTTGTGGGACATTTTTTTGTTTTTTAAGGACTTTTCCCAAGCCGTGTCATGTCATTTTTACCATTTTCACACTTTTTTTGTGAAATGGTAGGGGTACATTTGTACCCCATTACCATTTCACACATGGGGGAGACTGGGATCTGGGGGTCCCCTTGTTAAAGGGGCATTCCAGATTCCAATAAGCCCCCACCCCCAGACCCCCACAACCACCGGGCAAGGGTTGTGGGGATGAGGCACTTGTCCCCATCAACATGGGGACACAGTGCTTTGGGGGTCTACCCCAAAGGACCCTCCCCATGTTGAGGGCATGAGGCTGGTACAGTTCATGAGGGGATGTTGCTCTCTCATCGCTTCCTCTTTCCTGCGGTCTACCAGGATGTGTGCTTGGATAAGGGTCTGGTATGGAATTTGGGGGGACCACCACACAATTTTTTTTTTTTATTTTGGTTCAGGATTTCCCTTAATATTCATACCAGACCCAAAGGGGTCTGGTAATGGACTGTGCGGGAATCCCATGCCATTTTTTCATCAATTCATTATAGCCGCGAGTAGTTTAAAATGACTTTTTTCCTTTAGAAATATAATTTTGCTCTCGGACTGTTCTGAACACGGGAAACCTGCGCCACGTTACAGGTATACTATAGACACCCCCCAGGTACGAATTTTTTTTTCATTGATACATGTCCCCTGGGGCAGGACCCAGGTCCCCAAACACTTTTTATGACAATAACTTGCATATAAGCATAAAAAAATTAGCACTATTGATCATTCATGTTCGTGTCCCATTAACGGTGTTCAAACTAATTTTTTGCCTGTTTGCATGTTCTGCTTTTGAATTTGCCATGAACACCCCAAATTGTTCTCTAATCGGCAAACAGGTGAACACCCAAAGTTCGAGTTGAACTTACATTTGACTCGAACGTCGGGCTCATCCCTAGTGTCAGAGGGAGGTGCTGTATGGTAGATTGACTTAAATGCACGTTGCCATTGGGATGTAGTGAATTGGGTTCCAATGTCCTTTTCCCATGTACAAAAGGGGAAGAAGGACTTCTCAAACATCCTTTTTTCTATACAGGATTATAAAAAAAGAGATATCCCTTTTTTGTTGGGAGATAGGGACTTGAGGTATAGCCATGCTAGGGTTGGAATTTCCTTTGTTAGATGTGGCTGCTTAGCAAGACAGTGGCCAATTTTCAAGTATTGGAACAGGTCTGTGGGGTCCATTAACCGGCCTTGTTGCATCTGAGGGAAGGATTTAAATGTATCTCTATTATAAGAGGTCACTTATCTTTCTGTGGGGGACATCCAGCAATGCTGGAAGACATAAGCTGCGTATCATCCATTTTAGTGTTGTGGGTATTTTCAGTAAGGATGTGGGAGTCTGTTTCCACTGGGAGGTTATGAATTTCCACCAGGTAAGAGTGGTGGCTTTGAGTGTAAGTGGTAGCTGTTGTGGGATATTGCCTCTAGGGGCTGTACTATATAGCCATTTTTTTAACCACTTCCCACCCGGCCTATAGCAGAATGACGGCCGGCCGGTGGTTCAGTTATCCTGACTGGGAGTCATATGATGTGCTACAGGATAACAGCCATCGTGCGCCCATGGGGGACACGCATCGCGATGATCGGTAGTGCAGTGTGTCAATCTGACACACCGCTACACCGATCTCAGTAAAGGGCCTCCGACGGAGGCTCTTTACAACATGATCAGCCGTGTCCAATCACAGCTGATCACGATGTAAACAGGAAGAGCTGTTGATCGGCTTTTCCTCACTCATGTCTGACAGACGAGAGGAGAGCCGATCGGCGGCTCTCCTGACAGGGAGAGTCTACGCTGATTGTTTATCAGCGCAGCCCCCCCTCAGATGCCCATACTAGACCACCAGGGAAGCATGTGGATGGCCAGGTACATCCCCCATGGCCATCCACATGTGAAAAAATATGCCCAAAATATGGCAATCAGTGCCCACAAATGGGCACTGACTGGCACCTCTGTGGCACATTACAAAACAGGGATGCCCAGAAATGACACCCATCAGTGCCCACCTATCAGTGCCCATGTGTGCCACATATCAGTGCCACCCATAAGTACCCATCAGTTCCACCCATAAGTGCCCATCAGTGCCGCCTATGAGTGCCCATCGGTGCTGCCAATGAGTGCCCATCAGTGCCACCTATGAGTTGCGCAAAAAATAAAAATAGCAGTGGTGATCAAATACCACCAAAATAAAGCTCTATTTGTGGGAAAAAATGATAAAAAAATTGTTTGGGTACAGTGTAGCATGACCGCGCAATTGTCATTCAAATTGGGACAACACTGAAAACTTAAAATTGGCTTAGGCAGGAAGGTGTCTAAGTGCTTGGTATTGAATTGGTTAAGGTTGTGTCCTGGCACCATTGTTTGTTCCAGTTCGCACCAGTGGGTATTATAAGTTGATGAGAACCAGCTTCTCAACTGTGCTAGGATTGTAGATTGATAGTAGTCTTTGATTTCCACTAGTCCGGAGCCTCTCGCTAACCTGTGTTAGATGAGAATACTGTGCGCTCTGCGGGGTGTTTTCCTTTGCCATATATAAGAGTTTAGGTGTTTTTGTAAGGAGGAAAGGTAGGAGAGTGGGATATGAATAGGCAGAGTTCAGAATAAGTACAATAGCTGTGGAACTATTTTAATTTTGAACGCTGCTAGGTGGCCTGCCCATGAAAATTCATATTTGGCTAGGTTATCTAAGTCCCACACCATTTGTGATCTCAAGGGTATATAGTTTTCTTTGTACAATCCTTTGATGGACTTATTTAGTTAGAGTAACACCTAGGTAACCTATGCCTGTATCATTCCACACATATGGGTACTTCAATTGTAACCAGTTGTGTGTCGTACCATCTATGTTGAGGTCCAGGATATGACATTTTGTTATGTTCACTGTGACAGACCTAGCCGGGACAGAGGCTTTTGGAGGGGACTGAATGCAAGCCTCTTGCCAACCGATTATGGGCCTTGGCATTTGGGGGAACGGTCTTTTTTTGTGAGCTGTATGCCTGGGGACCCTGAAAGTGGTGCTACCTTGGATTCAAGTCCATATCCCCCCAAAACACAGACTCTGGGAACATGTTGAGAGCATTGATTGTTACACTACCTTGATATCAGAATTAAGAAGGGAAATGGGACGGAAATTTGGGTAGGAAGTTGGGTCCTTCCCTGGCTTTGGTAGTGTAACAATCAATGCTCTCATCATGTCTTCATGGCAGCGTCATTAATCAGGTTGCAAAGATATGGGACTAGAATTAGTTTTGTATTGCTTATAGTATTCACCTGGCAGCCTATCAGGGCCAGGAGTTTTGTTGTTTGGCCGAGATTCAATGGCGGATTAAATCTCATCTAGGGTAAAAGGTTTGTTTAACGTGGTCAGTCATTCATTTAATAGGGATGGAAGTTTGGTGTTGTTTAAGAAGGCATTAATAAGGTCTGTATCTTCTTTGATATTATAAAAGGGAATTATAATATGTGCTGAAGGTGTCTGCTATCTTCTGGGGGTCTACCAGTTTGATTTTCATTATAGGGTGAGTTAGAAAGGGAATCTTTGGTTTTCCTCACATCTCTGATATGTGCGGCCATGGCCTTACCAGTTTTATTGCTTGTAATGTAGTAGGTGGCTCGTAATTTCCTCTGACTTTTCGTAAGATTCTAGCGGGAGAGTTCTAAGTTCCTGCTGAAGGGAAAGCAACTGTTTCTTGTGGTCACAGCGTGGTTGGGATTTGTTCAGGTCCTCTATTCTGTTAATAGAAGAGAGTAATTGGTCAAAACGCTGCGTCCTCTTTTTTTGCTTTTAGCACATTAAGAGCAGCACACCCCGAATGACGAATGCATTGTGGGCGTTCAATAAAAGTTGTAACCTCCCTCAAAGAGATTATATTGTGTTTATTTATAAGGGGAAGAACGGAGGATAAAAGGTATTGGCTTACCAGATTTTAGGAGTAGTAGAGTGGGGGCTTGCATGTAGGCATATGCCAATGGGAGCATGGTCTGACCAGGAGATGGTGGAGATGTCAGAGCTGCACGCTGCTTGAAGTAACCACTTGTCCACGAGAAAGTGGTCAATACGTGAGCGTGAGTAAGAGTTATGTGTCGCTGAAAAGAAAGTATGGCACTGCTATCACCTAGAAGAACGTGGCTAAACATCAAATAAGTCATTGGCATGAATTAATGTGGACATAGGGGACTGTAGTCTCAGGTGTGAGGAGGAGTTGGTGTTGAAGTCCCCACATAGAATAAGGTGGCCTTTTTTAGTGGGCCGGATCCACTTAATAAGTTTGTCCAAGACACGTATTTGACCGGAATTGGGGGCATAGAGAGAGACTACTGTATAGACAATAGAGTCAATCTTGCAAACTAGAATTATAAAGTGGCCATTTGGGTCCAAGTTGCTATCCAGGAGTTGAAAGGCTACGGTATCATGTATGGCAATAAATGCACCTCTTTTTCTCTCTGGGCTGTTAGCTGTAAAAGTGTGGGGGAAAGGTTTAAGTGTACATTGCGGCACAGATCTGCTTTGGAAATGAGTCTCTTGTGTGCAGAGGATATCACACCTATGCGCTAAAGCGGTCTTCCTCTTTTGGCCGGGTGATATAACCCTTTGGGGTTAAGGGGTAGTATGTTAAGTCCCATTGGTATGTGTGGAGTGCTAGATTGAAGATTCTGTAATCAGAGTAAGAATGCGTATGCGGTAGTTGATAGACCAGATTACCAGGAAGCTTGGGAGATAATTTCCACTTGCAGGGATGGTCGAGTGCGGGTAACCATTCGACGAGCAGACAAAGTGGATGGTGTGTTCCATAGGAGATTCAAAAGAAGAAATGAAAGATATGGAGAGTTGTAACAAAACAAAGCAAACAATATACAGACAGCGGCGGCATATGCTGTGACTAAGCTGTTGGTAATCAATGAGGATAGTGTCAATGAGACCAAAGCTAGGCACTCTATGGCGACATCCGGGGCAGAGGGCTAATATGTTGAAGGATGGAACTAAATTCCAAGGAGGGGGACTCTGTGAGCAATTATTTGTTCCTGCATTGCAGGTGATGGGTGGATTTATGCCAGGGGGGTGTTATTCTCCCTGGGGGGGTTTATGCATAGCCACTTGTGGTGGTGGCTCAGGAATGATGCCCTAGGTATGGAGAATATCCAAGCCCTTATTCACAGAGGTGATATTATGAGATACACAATTTCTTTCCACCATGAGTTTGGTGGGATTGCCCTATTTGTAGGGGATGTTGTGATTACTACATGCTTTTGTCACTGTGGCAAGTTGCCTCCTCATGTCCAAGGTGTATTTGGAGAGATCCACATACAGCTGGATGTTCACGTAGGGAGCTGGAAACTGGCCAATTGACCTGGATTTTCGTAGGAGTTGCTCTTTAATGTGAAAAAAGTGTATGTGCATGATGACATCCCGTGGAATGGTTTCTGACATGTAATTCGGTTTAGGCAGGCGGTGTATGCAGTCAATGGTTAGGTCCAAAGCAGTTGCATCAGGTAGAAGGGAATTGAACATTTCAGTGGCATAGCGTTTTAAATTAGCAGGTTGCACTGACTCCGGGATCCCCCTTAGCTATAAATTATTGTGCCTGGACCTTTCTTCTAAATCTGCAATTTTTGCTTTCATCCACTGTCTGTCTTCTAAGGCCGCGTACACACGCGGGGACTGTTCGCTGAAACTGTCCGCTGAAACCAAGTTTCAGCGGACAGTCCGCTCGTGTGTGGGCTTTCAGCTGACAGTTTCAGCGAACAGTCCGCTGAACAAGGTTTTTCGGAAATTCCGAAAAACTGTCCGCTGAAACCTTGTTTCAGCGGACAGTCCCCGCGTGTGTAGGCTTGTTCGTCAAACAAAGTTGCGCGCATGCTCAGAAAGGATTTTCACGCCGAAAGTTATAATGCAGCGTATAGGACGTCGTATTTTTCGTCCCGTCGTACGTGCCGTTCACGCGCGCACGGTTTCAGCAAACTGTTCGTCCGTCGTGTGTGGCCATGTCCGTCCATGCTAATTTTGAGCGGACTGTTTGCCGAAACTGTTTGACGGACAAAGTTGGGCGAACAGTCCCCGCGTGTGTACGCGGCCTAAGTTGTCATCATAAGCATCCACCAGGTCATTTATTGTAGTAGTGGTTTCTCCCATGGAACCCCCTATGTGATTCACTCTCTCATCTAGTGAGATTATTTCACAGGAGAACTTATGGGTCAGAGTTTCAAAATCAGCATGCAGAGAATTCTGCAGTGGTAGGAGCATATCCTTCAACAATGTGTTCATCACTGGCTGAGGTATGAAATAAGGCTATAGAAGAGCAGTGGGGAGATTGCATCATGTGTTCAGGGACAGCATGGCTCACCTCTGATTCTTGTGAACTGTCATCCAAGCGCATTCTAGCTTTAGCAGGACTGGCACACATCTGGCTAGGTGATGAGGGTGGGTTTGGTGAAAAGCCCTCATTTTGGAATCCTTCAGTCCCAGGCTGGTCATCTGGCAGGTCTGTGTAGGAGCCCATTCTGAGAGAGGAGGAGGCAGGGGCCAAGGTGGCGGTGTCATCTTGACAGCCTCCTCACAGAAGGAAGAATTTTGTTAGCTTCTGCGGGCACCGATCGTCCTTCCTCTTCCTGGACATATCGGTAGTGTTCCTGTGGGTGTCAGTCAGGTGCTGAGGCATGTCCTCACTGGAAGCCTTAAATGCTCCGGAGCTCGGATCCTATGCTGCCATACAGTGCACGCACTGGCCACGCCCCCCATCCTTTTCTTACTTTCTCCCTCCATCTCTCTCTCTTTCCTTCTTTTTCCCCCTTTATCCCTCTCTATTTCTATCCTTCTTTCTTTTCACCCCCTCTCTTTTTTTCCTTCTTTCTTTCCCCGGCCATCCCTCTCTCTTTCTTCCTCCACCCCCTCTCGTTCTTTCTACCTCCATCCTCCTCTCTTTCTTTCTCCATACATCCCCCTTTATTTCTCTCTTTCTGTGACAGCTTGCCAGAATAGATAGGATCTGTGAGAGCAGTTTCCCTGCAGGGCTCTGCTTGAGGAGAACATATCTGAATTATTCATTACTGTCCCTATACTGTGCCCTCCTGCCCCCTGTACTGTCCACTTACTCCCCCCTGTGCTGTACTCTTCTGCACTGTATCCTCCTAATACAGTTCATTCTTATCACTTGAATTATTTTTCCCCATTATGGGTGTAAGGGAACCTCATGTCTAAGTTTTGCCTAAGGCCTCATAAAGTCTAGAGCTGCCTCTGAAGACAGAAGTCTAGTGAAGGGGGGCGGAAGCCTAATAGTAGGTTTGTAGCTGCAATATAGGAGACTTACTGAATTTAATTTACAAGTGCAGTTGACCTAGCTGGGTTTGGCATCACAACCTATACTATGCCATGTCAGGGGAGACTAGTACAAAGGGTTAGAGACATAAAGTTTGGTTAAGGGTCAATTTTTCTGTCCTAGCTTTAGCAGGCCAGGAGGGCCAGTCTAGGAGGAATTTTGTCATGGTTAGATTGGCTTTGGTGAACATGTGTTCCAGGTGCATGTGTTGGTTGACAGTGGCCATAGCTTGTTGAAGGTTTGGAATGGTACTGCTTTTCCATTTACAGGCTATGGTTAGACGAGCAGCAATGAAGATGTGTGTCAGGACTGGATGGGAATGTCTGGGCCAATCTTCTAAACCCAAGGCCAACTGGGGTGGTAATATTTCTCTCATACCAGCATTATTTATCAAAGACTGAATGTCTGTCCAGAATTATGTGAGACCTGAGCATGTCAGTTTCAACTTTTATCATGTAAAGTCATCCTTGAGCTCCAGTCAGGGACTTTGCCTGGGGCATGGGCACTCAACCTGAGGTCCTCCAGCTGTCGCAGAACTTCAAGTCCCATGGGGCATTGCAAGGCTGACAGCTACAAGCATGACTCCCAAGGGAAGAGGCATGATGGAGCTTACAACCCCTGCAACAGCTGAATGGCCATAGGTTGAGCACCCATGGCCTAGGATTAGATGATGTCACCAGTCTCATGAAAAGAATATTGAGTGGAGAGTATATATCGCTCTCACAGTGCTCCATTATATCTGCATTGCATTGCCTGAATATCCTCCCTGGAATCTTAGGTTTTTATATGAAGGTCTCTGTTCCTTAATAGATGAACTTTGTGAGGACGCTGTATATACCAACTTGTGTGAACTCAATGTACGAAGGATGGGGAATACAGCAACAGCCAAAGGTAAGTTATTATAATGAGGGGTATCCTCTTCATCCATTATAGACAGCTGAGGACCCGAGTCTCTATTTATAGGACACGTCCACCAATACTGCTATACTGGATCTATAAAACAAATTAACCAATCAGATATCACCTCTTACTATCTCTGTATAAAGGTAATAAAAACCAGCATCTCATTGGTTTCCATGCTTCAGTATAAATTTCACACACAGATATGATATACTGTATGCTGCATGACATAATATATTGATTTATGTGAAATAACACGATGCAATAGAGATATACTGTATAACACAGATAAAATATAAAATGTCTTTATCTGAGATAAGAATTCTGGAGGATCATTATACCGGCTGATACACACAGGATTATTCACTATCCCCTCTGTCTGTAGAGATTCCACCTTCCAGGAGTACAAAGAACCGGGTGATACTGATCCTGGGGGTCCTCCTAATATTGGCCTTCATTACTGTGGTCATCCTCATGAGTTTCCTCTTCATTTACTGTAAGTATCTCTACTATAATTATCATTTGGATTATTACATGAAACTAAAAGAGAAAGGAAAAGTGTACTGTTTAAGCATTGGCAGTACAGGGATTTATTTACCATAATCGTATTCAGGGGTGGGGAGGGGGGGGAGTTGGTGCCTGGGGGGGAGCTATGGAGCAAGGACCCGGATTCCACCTTCTACATGCCCGCATTGTCCACCACTTGTGGCATGGGGGGATTGTTCAAGTAGGTGTTCTGTTCACCTTAGGACACTGATGAGTGTATTCAGGAAGAAAACGTAAGGGTGTGCAGAGGGTGTGAGGGTTTGCAAGGGATGTAAGGGAAAGGGGTTTAAAAGATGTTAGGGGGAAATACACACAGGAGATGTAGGGTTCAGGAGATGCTTAGTGAAGGGAAGTGGATTAGGGAATGTAAGAAGAAGGGGCGCACATGGGATAAAGAGTGAAAAACAGGGCCACCACTAAATCGTGGGACCCTGTACAGGTTGACTAGCTGTAAGCCAAAAGGTTTTAGGATGTTCATTGTGAACAAACATGGCAGCTTCCTGCTATTAATGGTTGCTAGGGGAGCAGCAGGTGCAGGTACCCACCATGAGCTTAGCATCTGTGGCCATTTAGATGAATGGAATGGGTGATGCCAATGGTTGCTAAGGATGTGGTTGGGGCAGGTACCCACTGCGTTCTCAGCAAACACTGACATCACACGTCCCCGCTTTCTTACAGATGTAACATATTTCCTCTATCTTTTGCATGTGTGTGTATTAGAGTTGTGTGAATGTGCTTGAACTTGGCTCACATTCAGAGAACACAACAAAATATCCTCAAAGTGCAAATGTTAATGCACACCCTACTGATGTCATTTTGAGGGGATTATTAAACTTTTTTTTTTTTTTCTGGCCATTGTCAAGGCTAATATGCAAACAAAGGACATTGTTAGATGGGCACTGCTAAGGGGAACATGTACCAATGCAAGATCGTTAAAAAATTGTTACAAAATAGTTCAGTGGGGAGTGGATTTTTTATTAAGACTTAAATTGAAACATTAAAAATGCACAAGTCCATGACTGGGGAATGACCAAAACCTGCCTGTAAAATGAGGCACCTGTAGGAGGTGTTATTTCAAAAGAAGAATATGTGCTGATAAATGGTAGCTTACAAATAGAAACAGGATGATTGTAACTAATGCCACGTACGCACGACCAAACTTTTCGACAGCAAAGGTCCAACAGAGTGAATCAGTTGGACAATTCGATCGTGTATGGGCTCCATTGGACCTTTGCTGTCCAAAAATCTGACGGACTTTAGAAATAGAACATGTTTCATTTTTTTTTTTTGCTGGAACTGCTCCGGACCCAGTTCCTATCGAGAAATCCGCTCGTGTATGTATGCTAGCCCGACAGATGAAAACCGACGCTAGGGCAGCTATTGGCTACTGGCTATGAACTTCCTTATTCTAGTCCGGTCGTACGTCATCATGTTCGAATCCGTCGGACTTTGGTGTGATTGTTTGTGGCCAAGTCCGTTAATTCACAAAGTCTGTCGAAATTCCGTCAGAAAGACCATCGAACCTAGTACGTCAGAAAAGTCCGCTCTTGTGTACGCGGCATGAGTGGGATACCTGATGACATCATTGACTCCATATTGTCATATTGTCATGGCCATATAGGATCAATGGCATCATCCAGACAAAAAGGGAGAGGCAATAAGTGTACGGCCTTCATGAACTATACCAGTCCTTATTCACTCATCATTTGGTGGGCCCCTTGCAATAGGGGGCCCCCTTGGTAAGGCATTATGTCTCTATATTGATGGGAACAAGGGCCTCGTCCACACAATTCTGGGCCATGGTAGTGAGGATCTGCAGGGGGGTTTATAAGAATCTGGAAGCCCTCATTAAAATAGGAAGGTCCCCATATATGCCATATGCCACTGCCCCCTACCTGATTGGGGGCAGTGGCATGAACTAAATGCTAAATACATGAACTGTAATTTAATTTAAGAAAAAGCCCCATGGTGTAAATAGTAAATCATGCTGTCAAGCAATGCTGATCCATCATCAATCGAGGAAGGAAAGATGATTGGCCATCAGGCTTCTTTCTGCTTGAGTGCGTCAGTCAGCACACTGCTTCTCCCAGTCTGGAACTTCAGATATTACAGCCCATATATTGTAAGAACCAGGCGAGACTAGCTCAGTTACAAAACTGCAACATGGAACTGTTTATTGAAACAAAGGTATGCAGAGATATTCAAACATCTCTTCAGTAGACTGTCCAATCAGCAGGAAGAGCTGTTGGAGGAATTTGCCCTCTCACAGCTAATCTACATACACATCCCATAATACCCAAGGCAGACAGACACAATAGAACAGTTGAATACAGCCATACCCCAAACAACCCAACAAAGAGCACACCATAGTATAAGATATTATATATATATATATATTTATACAGTATATATATAGAGTGTAGAGTTTAAATAGAGAAAATGGCTCTCTCAGTTTTCTCCATCCAGGTTTTGCTAGTTCTGGATGGGATTTGTAGTTTGGAGATCCCTGAGAGTCATGGGTGGGACGCGATCTCCAACCCTGTGTCCAGGTCTTGAGGAGCAAGCAGGGTGTGTGCCCAGCTGCACACAGCCCATATGACGAGGGGCTGGTGAGAGCAGAAGGGGGAAGGAAGGTGGAGTTGGAGCAGCGGCTCCTAGTGAGTGTCTCTGTGTGAAGAGCTAAGCTGTGTGCATTGAGGGGCTTGAAAACCTGTATGCGTTTAAGAAGCCTGAAGCTGCGTGCATTTAAGAAGCCTGAAGCTGTGTGCATCCAAGACTGTGGGCCTGGAAGAGCTGGTGGTTTGAGGGACCAGTACCTGTAGCAGCAGTGCTGTTGAAGAGTAGCCAGGTGGGCTTGTATTTTCAGTTGTGTCTGAATGACGTTTAAACCCCTGCGTGGGATTCTTGAGTGGATTTTGTTTTTATCATTTAATAAACGTGGGCTAACAGGCCCTTAACTATAAACGCCCATCTGATGTGGACTCACTACATGAAAACGCATCCACCACTGAGCTGAACAATCCCCCTATGCCACTATATATATACTGTATATGTATATGTATATATATATATATATATATATATATATATATATATATATATATATACACACACACACAGTATCTCACAAAGGTGAGTACACCCCTCAGTCACATTTTTGTAAATATTTTATTCTATCTTTTCATGTGACAACACTGAAGAAATTACACTTGTCTACAATGTAAAGTAGTGAGTGTACAGCTTGTATAACAGTGTGAATTTGCTGTCCCCTCAAAATAACTCAACACCCAGCCATTAATTTCTAAACCGCTGGCAACAAAAATGAGTACACCCATAAGTGAAAATGTCCAAATTGGGCCCAATTAGCCATTTTCCCTCCCCGGTAGGGATGAGCCGAACACACCCCTGTTCGGTTCGCACCAGAACCTGCGAACAGATCTAAACTTCGTGTGAACTTTAGAACCCAATTAAAGTCTATGGGACTCGAACGTTCACAATCTAAAGTGCTAATTTTAAAGGCTAATATGCAAGTTACTGTCCTAAAACGTGTTTGGGGACCTGGGTCCTGCCCCAGGGGACATGGATCAATCCAAAAAAAAGTTTTAAAAACTGACGTTTTTTTCAGGAGCAGTGATTTTAATAATGATTAAAGTGAAACAATAAAAGTGTAATATTCCTTTAAATATCATACCTGGGTGGTGTCTATAGTATGCTTGTAAAGGGGCGCATGTTTCCCGTGTTTATAACCGTCTGACAGCAAAATTACATTTCTAAAGGAAAAAGTAATTTAAAACTACTTGTGGCTATAATGAATTGTCAATCCGTTCTACACATAAAAGTTAATTGATAAAAACGGTTCCCACAGGGGAACCCCGAACCAAAATGTAAAAAAAAAAAAAATGCATGGGGGTCCCCCTTAATTCCATACCAGGCCCTTTAGGTCTGGTATGGATATTAAGGGGAACCCCCGTGCCAAAATGTGGCCTGGTACGGTTCAGGAGGGAGGGGGGCCGCTCTCTCGCCCCCCCCTCTTTTACTGCGGCCTGCCAGGTTGCGTGCTCGGATAAAGGATCTGGTATGGATTTTTAGGGGGACCCCACATCATTTTTTTTTTAAATTTGATGCGGGGTTCCCCTTAATATCCATACCAGAACAGGTGTCATCTGGATCCAGCATCAGGGAACGCCTAGACCGCCAGGTGTCTGACTACATCGGGTTAACGGCCGATGTGGATGCTCTGAGAAGTGATGAACCCCTGGACTACTGGGTGGGCAGGCTTGACCTCTGGCCAGAGCTTGCCCAATTTGCAATGGAACTGTTGGCTTGCCCCTCGTCCAGTGTCCTGTCCGAAAGGATGTTCAGCGCAGCAGGGGGGATCGTGACCAGTAAGCCCACTCGCCTAGCTCACGACAGTGTTTACTATCTGACATTTATAAAAATGAATGAGGCATGGATCTCAGAGGAATTCAACACATGTGACCAGTAGACCATGTATATGCATAACTCTATAAACCATTTATTTAATCGAGCACACAGACCTTTTTTCTACCTTTGGCTCACTTCCTTGTACAAAAAAAGCACACCGTACTTTATGCCCTTACCCTCCTGTTTGAAGAGGTTGAGCGGTGTCATATTTTTGGGTCCCGCAGCGAGTTGCTGGTATTAGTGCTGCTGTCAGTGCTCTATCTCGGTGCTGGTGTCAGTGCTCTCTCTCTATCTCGGTGCTGGTGTGGTGTCAGTGCTCTTGATCTCGGTGCTGATGTGGTCTCAGTGCTCTCTATCTCGGTGCTGGTGTGGTCTCAGTGCTCTCTATCACGGTGCTGGTGTCAGTGCTCTCTATCATGGTGCTGGTGTGGTGTCAGTGCTCTCTATCATGGTGCTGGTGTGGTGTCAGTGCTCTCTATCACAGTGCTGGTGTGGTCTCAGTGCTCTCTATCTCGGTGCTGGTGTCAGTGCTCTCTATCTCAGTGCTGGTGTCAGTGTTCTCTATCTCGATGCTGGTGTGGTGTCAGTGCTCTCTAACATGGTGCTGGTGTCAGTGCTCTCTCTCTATCTCGGTGCCGGTATCAGTGGTAGTGCTCTCTCTCTCTATCTCGGTGCTGGTGATGTCAGTGCTCTCTATCTCGGTGCTGGTGTGGTGTCAGTGCTCTCTATCTCGATGCTGGTGTCAGTTCTCTCTATCTCAGTGCTGGTGTCAGTGCTCTCTATCAAGGTGCTGGTGTCAGTGTTCTCTATCACGGTGCTGGTGTGGTGTCAGAGCTCTCTATCTTGGTGCTGGTGTCAGTGCTCTCTATCACGGTGCTGGTGTCAGTGCTCTCTATCTCGGTGCTGGTGTCAGTGCTCTCTATCTCGGTGCTGGTGTCAGTGCTATCTATCTCAGTGCTGGTGTCAGTGGAGCCCTGCATAGGTGGGGGTAATGGTCGGGCAGAGGGAGGGGCTCAAGCACAGGTTGGCACACTGGGACACTGGCACAGGACTGCACTGCCCTGACTTTAGCACTGATCATCTCCTGCACCCCCTTTATAGCCTGCCCTGACCTTGCCTCTCCTCCGTGGCCTTCATGCGCTCCTGAATTGTCAAAATTTCACAGATAAAAAAAGAATGCTTGTCATTGTCGATCCCAGATTCACTTAATACTTTTGTCATGTCAGTGTCCATGTGGTGGGACTATGTGTACACAGCTAGTAAGTATTTTGTGGCTGTAAATATGACCTGTAGGTTTTTAAGGTTCACCTTCCATTAAAGTCAATGGGGCCCGCCACGAACTTAGCGGTTCACAAACTTTTGGCCGTGTTCGCGAAACGTCCCATTGGAAGTTCATCCATCACTAATTTTCATCCTTGACAAACTCTGGTAAAATCCTCAAAGAATCACTAGAAGCCCTTATAGTGACAATCACCAAACCAGGCAAACCTATGGACAATCCAGCTAACTATCGTCCCATTTCACTACTCATAGACATAAAACATTTTGCCAAATTACTAGCCTCCAGAGTTTCCCAATATGTCCCATCCCTGGTCCACAAGGATCAGGTAGGGTTTGTTTTAGGACGGCAGGCCTCTGACGGAACTCGTCGTTTTATAGAACTGATTCAGTAGGCAGAGCGCAGGCGAGGACCTTTTCTGCTCTTGTCTCTTGATGCGGAGAAAGCCTTTGACAAGGTGCACTGGAATTATCTTAAGGAGGTTCTTTTGAAATACGGCTTTAGTGGCCCTATTCTCTCAGCAATCTGAGATGTAAACTCTGTCCCTAGTGTGGACCTCCAGACTTTTATCTAACACCTTTGACATCACCAATGGTACCTGTCAGGGATGTCCACTCACCCCTATTATTTTTGATTTAATCATGGAACAAAGAAAAAAAAAGCCAATTTTTTTCCTCAGTTTAGGCCGATATGTATTCTTTTACATACTTCTGGTAATAAAAATTGCAATAAGCGTATATTGATTGGTTTGTGCAAAAGGTATAGCATCTACAAATAGGGGATAGATTTATGGCATTTTTATTATTATTTTTTTACTAGTAATGGTGGCGATCTGCGATATTTTTCAAGACTGCGACATTATGGCGGACACATTTTTTGGGATGGTTGCCAATTATACAGTGATCAGTGCTATAAAAATGCACTGATTACTGTATAAATGTCACTGACAGGGAAGGGGTTAACACTAGGAGGGGGTGATCAAGGGGTTAACTGTGTTCCCTAGTGTGTGTTCTAACTGTAGGGGGAGGGGACTGACTATAGGAGATGACAGATCTTGTTCCTAGCTATTAGAAACTCACGATCTACCTCTCCTCTCCTCTCCTCACAGAACAGTGATGTGTGCATTTTACACACATGTCCCTGTTCTGCCTCTCGCTCCCGCAATCGTGCGTGGTCACCGCGACCGCCGGTCACAAGCATCAACACCCCCGCAGGGCAGCGGGTGCACACCTGCTATCCCACTTATAGGAGCCGATGTACAACTATGACAGCTCGCGGGATCGTGCTGACCTGGGTATGGATATTCTTGGCATACACTGTGTGACAGCTGATTGGAGGAAAGGCACACACCCCCCACTCCACATAGGCAGAGGAAGGAAGGAACGTGCAGAGCTGTGCTGTGAATAGACAAGCTTTCTGCTTATCTTTTTATAGCACCCACCATGACACAAATCTCAGGCTGGTTTTATCTCGTTGTTGGAGAACTTGTCAGAAGTTATCATGCTGATAACAGTGGAACGAAACAGTTTACTTGAAAATCAATAAAAAAGAAAAAAAAAGAAAAAAGCTAGTTACACACATGGAGAGAAAACCAAATTAAACAAATAAGTGCCCATGCTAGTGCATTGGCTAGATCGTGTGACCTGGTAACAAAAAATTAACCTGATCAGCCGTAGCCCAAGAAAAAATAATGTGGCCATTCTCATAGTAGGTTTCCCAAGCGATAATAAGAGCACCCCTGGAGTGACCAAATCCCAGGTGGCACTGGCAACTTGGGCTCTCTGCCTTCCCAGCCCATGACCAGACCAGGTAGCACCATTCAAATCGGGAGGCACTGGGTCCCTCAAGAACATCACCATAGAATTTTTCCTGTGCCACACCTTACCTAGGGAGCACCCCAGTTTCTGTTCCTACAGGACAAACCTTTAGAGTGCCCATTATACCAGAAATACTATACATGCCCATCAGGGCTGGACTGGGATAAAAATGTGTCCCTGGACTTCATCCAGACCAGCCCACTTAAAATTTTGCAAACAGGCACAAAAACAGTATATAAAACTATATGTAATTGTGCAGAAAAACATAAGTAGCATAACATGAGTCCTCACTAACCTCTTTTATTATTTCACTTATTCTCCTGTTTTTTTCTCAACTTTCTCACATCACTGACTGAAGTTGAGGGTAAGCCGCGCAGCCATTACTTTGTCACTGAAATCGGCCCACTGAGCCATCGGCCCACCAGGAAACTCCCTGTAGGCCCGATGGCCAGTACATGCCTGATGCCAATACTACTACAAAAGGAGCTTGTTAGCCCCCTTGTGATAGTAATAAAGTTAAACAAAAAAATAAAAAGCAAGTTAAAAAAAATATAATAAAATTCATAAAAATTATAGGAAATTATTAAAAGCAACCACATTACCCCATGTACACAATTTTAAAGCTTGACCTGTTGGGTATCCATTTAATCAGTGCAAGCTCATCTTTTATATATTACAAGAACAAAAAATGTGAAGATCCAAAATATTCAGACTTCGGTGCAATCTGTTGATAATGCCTTTCTATGTTTTTTTTTTTTTTTTTCTAGCTGCATTTGCTTTTCTGAGCTCCCCAACAGTCAAGGGATCTTTTCTGACATGATTTTCTATTTTCTTATTAGATAAAAGTTTCCAAGAGGATATTCTACAGATGAAGAATGGTGAGTGTTTAGGAATCCAAGGTTGCTATTGAGTAGGGATGAGCCGAACACCCCCCGGTTCGGTTCGCACCAGAACTTTCGAACGGACCCCAAATTCGTATGAACGTTAGAACCCCATTGAAGTCTATGGGACTCAAACGTTCGAAATTAAAAGTGCTAATTTTAACGGCTAATATGCAAGATACTGTCCTAAAAAGGGTTATGGGACCTGGCTCCTGCCCCAGGGGAAATGGGTCAATGTAAAAAAAAGTTTTAAAAAAGCCTGTTTTGGCGGGAGCAGTGATTTTAATGACTATTAAAGTGAAAAAAAAGTGAAATATTCCTTTAAATATCGTGCCTGGGGGGTGTCTGTAGTATGCCTGTGAAGTGCCACATGTTTCCCGTGTTTAGAACAGTTCCTGCACAAAATGACATTTAATGGAAATAACGTCATTTAAAACTGCTTGCGGTTTTAATGTTATATCTGGTTCCTGCAATATGGTTGAAAATCATTGAGAAAAATGGCATGGGTAGCCCTCCCTGCCCATTACCAGCCGCTTTGGGTCTTGTACGCATATTAAGGGGAACCCCGTACCCATATTAAAAAAAGAAAATACGTGTGGCCCCCATGCCCTATATACTCAGAACAGCAGTATACAGGCGGTGCAAACAAGACAGGGACTGTGTAGGTTTGTTGTGTTAAGTTGAATCTGTTTGTAATTTTCAACTGGTACATTTTTAAAGTGTAGCTCCAGTCAAAAAAAATATTTTTAAGCTTTTTGGAAAATATAGGGAAGGGTTATCTTCCCTGTATAATTTGTTTTGCCGTCCGTCTTTTTTCATCTCACTTGCTGTTGTCTACTTCCGTTTGCAAGTAGGAGATGCTTGTAAGTTGGATGTTTGAAAGTAGGGGCCTGCCCTATATGCTCTGCAGAAATGGCGTAACAAGGTGTTGGTTTTTCCCCAATATTGTAAGCCCTCAAAGTGACTCTTGGTGGGCGCTGGAACGGTTATATCAAGAATTGTAATTACATGCCATTGTTGAACAGTGGTAGAAAAATTGACCTTTGGTGGTTGTGGTGCTGGTGCCACAACACTATAAGTCCTCACAGTTAATCTGGGTGGGCACAGGAACGGGCCCTCCTGTGAAATATTATATCAAGAATTGTAATTACATGTCCCTGTTAAACAGGGGCAGAAAAATTGGGCCTTAGGCACTGGTGCTGGTGCCACAACACTGCAACCTCTGCCATATACTCTAGTTTTAGTGCAGGAATTAGCCCTGCTGCAAAGCATTGCATCAAAAATTGTAATTAAACGCCCCTGTTAAACAGGGGCAGAAAAATTGGGCCTTAGGCACTGGTGCTGGTGCCACAACACTGCAACCTCTCCCATATACTCTAGTTTTAGTGCAGAAATTAGCCCTGCTGCAAAGTATTGCATCAAAAATTGTAAACAAACGCCCCTGTTAAACAGGGGCAGAAAAATTGGGCCTTAGACACTGGTGCTGGTGCCACAACACTGCAACCTCTCCCATATACCCTAGTTTTAGTGCAGGAATTAGCCCTGCTGCAAAGCATTGCATCAAAAATTTTAATTAAACGCCCCTGTTAAAAGGGGGCAGAAAAATTGGGCCTTAGGCACTGGTGCTGGTGCCACCACACTGCAACCTCTTCCATATACTCTAGTTGTAGTGCAGGAATTAGCCCTGCTGTAAAGCATTGCATAAACAATTGTAATTAAATGCCCCTGTTAAACAGGGGCAGAAAAATTGGGCTGATGGCATCACCCAGAACCAGAAATGTTCTTCCAACATATCAGCGGAAGAGGAAGAGGATAGACAATCAACATAACAGGACAGTCACTCAGCATCAGCATAGGCAGTCTTGAAGGGATGTGATATTTCAAAAAAAATTATTCTGTTACATCAGCTTCAGGTGCTTGGTAGCTGTGGGTGATCCAAGACTGATTCATCTTGATGAAGGTCAGTCGATCAACTGATTCGGTGGACAGGCACACCCTGTGATCGGTAACAAAGCCACCAGCAGCACTGAAGGTGCGTTCCGAAAGAACGCTGGATGCAGGACAGGCCAGTAGCTCAATTGCATACTGTGCAAGCTCTGGCCAGTGATCCATCCTCAAGACACAGTAAGCCAGAGGATTTTCGGTGGGAAAGGTGTCCAAGTCTGACCTTGCCCCTAGGTATTCCTGCACCATGTAAATCAGACGCTGGCGATGGTTGCTGGAACCGATCATACCTTGGGGCTGCGGACTAAAAAATTGTCTGAAAGCATCGGTCAGACGGCCACCTTCTCCACCGCTCCTTCTGACGATGCCTCAGCAACACGTTGTCCATGACCAGGAGTTTGTAACCTCCCAGTCTCTGGGAACGTGTTGCACAGACCTTTCTGCAAGGCCTCCCGGAGATGTCTCATCCTCTGATCCCTCTGCGATGGCAAGATAAGGTCGGCAACCTTACCCTTGTACCGTGGATCAAGGAGAGTGGCCAGCCAGTAATGGTCCCTCTCCTTGATCCGAAGAATACGAGGATCCTTCCGCAGGCTTTGCAGGATCAGGGAGGCCATGCAGTGTAGGTTAGCTGAGGCATTCAGTCTGGAGTCCTCTGGGTCACTAAGGACAACATGATCCGCAGCTACCTCCTCCCAGCCACGTACAAGTCCACGGGTTTCTTGGGACTGTAAATCATCCCTACAAGACTTCTGCTGCTGCTGATGCTGAGTGCCAGCCTCCACCTCCATGCTGACACAATCATCCTCCTCCTCCTCCTCATCCTCTTCCTGTGTGATGGGTGGCACAGCAGGAGGAACACTGTCTGGATAAAGGGGGCCTTGAGAGGCAAGGAAGTCCTCCTCTTCCTGCCTCTGTTCTGCCTCAAGTGCCCTGTCCATTATTCCACGCAGCGTATGCTCCAAGAGGTGGACAAGAGGTACAGTGTCACTGATGCATGCACTGTCACTGCTCACCATCCTTGTGGCCTCCTCAAACGGTGACAGGACAGTGCATGCATCCCTGATCATGCCCCACTGGCGTGGTGAGAAAAAACTGAGCTCCCCTGACCCTGTCCTGGTGCCGTAGTCGCACAGATACTCATTGATGGCCCTCTGCTGCGTGTGCAGCCGCTGCAGCATGGCCAACGTTGAGTTCCACCTGGTGGGCATGTCACATATAAGGCGGTTCTTGGGCAGGTTCAAAACCTTTTGGAGCTCAGCCAGCCGAGCACAGGCATTAAATGATTGGCGGAAACGCACACAGACTTTCCTGGCCTGCTTCAGGACATCCTGTAAGCCCGGGTACCTGCCCAAGAACCGCTGCACCACCAAGTTAAGGATGTGAGCTACACAGGGCACATGGGTCAGTTGTCCCTGTCAGAGGGCGGAGAGGAGGTTGGTGCCATTGTCGCTAACCACCATTCCTGGCTTAAGCTGGCGTGGCGTCAACCACCTCTCGGCCTGCCCCTGCAGAGCTGACAAAACATCCGCCCCAGTGTGGCTCCTGTCCCCCAAACAAACCAGCGCAAGCACGGCATGGCATCGTTTTGCCTGCGTACTTGCGTAGCCCCTGGAACGCCTACGGAGCACCGCTGGTTCTGAGGACTGAGCACTGGAAGAGGCCATGGAGGAAGAAGAAGAGGAGGGGGTGGAGGAGAGAGGTGTGTCACAACCAATAGTAGCATTTTGGAGGCGTGGTGGCGGAACAACCTCCAACACTACTGCACCTTGTCCTGCATCCTTCCCAGCTGCCAGAAGAGTGACCCAATGGGCCGTGAAAGACAGGTAATGTCCCTGTCCATGCCTGCTGGACCATGAGTCAGCGGTAATATGCTCCTTACCGCTGAACGCCCTGTCCAGCGAGGCAAGGACATTGCCTTCCACATGCCGGTAGAGAGCCGGAATCGCCTTCGGTGAGAAAATGTGGCGTTTGGGGACCTACCACTGAGGAACCGCACATTGTACAAACTCACGGAAGGGGGCCGAGTCTACCAACTGAAAAGGCAGCAGTTGAAGTGCTAGCAATTTAGCCAAGCTAGCATTCAACCGCTGGACATGTGGATGGCTGGGAGTGAACTTCTTTCGCCGGTCCAGCAGCTGGGGCAGGGACATTTGCCTGCTATAATCAGACGTGGGTGTACTGCTAGCAGATTGCCGGAAGCACTTGGCTGTGACACACCTAATTCTACACCTTCATTCCTCTCAGAGCAGGTTTCAGAGAGGACTGAAAGTCTAGTGGGGTTGGAAATCCCAGCTGATGAGGAGCAAGGAGAGTTCCGCTTTGTTCTTTGGTGTGGGTCTTTGAGGTACGCTTGCCAACGAGCTGCATGGCAGGTCAACATATGTCTGGTCAAGCATGTGGTGCCCAAGCGGCTGATGTTTTGGCCACGCGAGATACGCTTGAGACATATGTTGCAAATAGCAGCGGTGCGATCTGATGCACTCGTCTCAAAAAAGGCCCACACCAAAGAACTTTTAGAATAACGCGCAGAGGCAGCGCCCTGCACAGGCGGAGCTCTGCGGTGGGATTCAGTCGGTGTGCTGCCCCTAAGCTGGCCCCCGGAGGGCATCCTGCCTTGTTGGACATGTGCCTCCTCCTCCTCCTCTCTCCTACCAGGCACCCACGTGGAGTCAGTGCCCTCATCATCCCCTCCCTTTTCATCGCTGGAGCAAACCTGGCAGTATGCTGCAGCTTGTGGAACATGACTGCCAGTTTGCTGTCCTTCTTGAGCATCCCCTCTCTCTGCGCTCACGCTACTGCCTTCCTCTAGCTGAGTATCATCATCAGAGCCTACAAAACACTGGGCATCCTCCTGGAGCATGTACCCAACACTGTGCTCAAAGAGTTCAGGAGACTCCTCAGGAGGACGTGGTGGGTCTAGGGAAGGAGTCACTGATGATGACATTGAGAGGAGGGAAGACGATGCGTTGGCAGCTGCTTTGCTAGTACCCTGAGACTGAGTGAGAGAGGATGAGGAGGATGAAGAGGGCTTGGTCATCCACTCTACCAAGTCGTTGGCATGTTGCGGCTCAACATGTCCAGCTGCCGAAAACAAGGACAAGCGTGTCCCATGGCCACGTGCTGATGATGACGATGCACTGCGTCCACGACCAGCAATGTTGTCTCTAGACATAGAGCCTGCTTGCCCTCTTTTATCGGCTCACGCCTGTCTGCATCTCCTTGCTGGCCTTCCAGACATGGTAATGGCCTGAAGGGAGTTGGGATAACCAACAATTGGGTAGTGTATATTGTGCTGGAGGCACACACAACGTCCACTAACTCCTGCAGATGGCAGATGGCTCAAATAGAGAAGAGCTATGTAGGTGGATATAGCGGTGTATACTGGGTTCAGAGCACGCAGACAGCACGTACAATCTCCTACCGCTGATGCAAGCTCTATTTAAAATGAGCAAGATAGTTTGCTATATAGGTGGATATAGCGGTGTATACTGGGTTTAGAGCACGCAGACAGCACGCACAATCTCCTACCGCTGACTGCAAGCTCTATTTAAAACGAGCAAGATAGTTTGCTATATAGGTGGATATAGCGGTGTATACTGGGTTCAGAGCATGCAGACAGCACGCACAAGCTCCTACCGCTGACTGCAATCTCAATTTAAAACGAGCAAGATAGTTTGCTATATAGGTGGATATAGCGGTGTATACTGGGTTCAGAGCACGCAGACAGCACGCACAAGCTCCTACCGCTGACTGCAAGCTCTATTTAAAACGAGCAAGATAGTTTGCTATATAGGTGGATATAGCGGTGTATACTGGGTTCAGAGCACGCAGACAGCACGCACAAGCTCCTATCGCTGACTGCAAGCTCTATTTAAAACTAGCAAGATAGTTTGCTATATAGGTGGATATAGTGGTGTATACTGGGTTCAGAGCACGCAGACAGCACGCACAAGCTCCTAACACTGACTGCAAGCTCTATTATAAAAGATAGATATATCGCTAGCTATATAGGTGAATATAGCGGTGTATACTGAGCTGGCGGCCTTATATAGTGTGGGGCATGTACTGCACAGCCTGAGCTATGAGCTATGAGCTATGATTGGCCACAGGCATCCTGCCTATGGCCAATCATGGCTCTCCTAACTGCCGGCGCTGTGATTGGCCAAGCATGCGGGGTCACAGTGCATGCTTGGCCAATCATGAGCCAGCACTGCACTGCGCCATCGCAGTGCATTGTGGGCCGTGAGCGCCACACGAATTTGGCGCGAACGGCCCATAACGTTCGGAATTCGTCGAACGGGCGAACAGGCGATGTTTGACTCGAACACGAAGCTCATCCCTACTATTGAGTGGCTTCAGAAGTTACTTCCAATATATGCAAAATATTTTGGTGGAAGTTGCTGAAGACATAATTCTGTGGAGGAGGAGGTAGTGGAAGGAGATCCTGTATATATAATTCTGTGGAGGAGGAGGTGGTGGAAGGAGATCCTGCATACATAATTCTGTGGAGGAGGAGGTGGTGGAAGGAGATCCTGTATACATAATTCTGTGGAGGAGGAGGTGGTGGAAGGAGATCCTGCATACATAATTCTGTGGAGGAGGAGGTGCTGGAAGGAGATCCTGTATATATAATTCTGTGGAGGAGGAGGTGGTGGAAGGAGATCCTGTATATATAATTCTGTGGAGGAGGAGGTGGTGGAAGGAGATCCTGCATACATAATACTGTGGAGGAGGAGGTGGTGGAAGGAGATCCTGCATACATAATTCTGTGGAGGAGGAGGTAGAAGGATATTCCACCATGTGATTCCATCACTATAGAACACACTGAAAGATGTTTAGCTCTAATATTTAAAGAGATCAAAAAAAAAAAAAAGCGCTCAATGTATATAGGTCTTTAGGAGTCACCAACACAAGCTGATGTGGTCCTCAGGAACTCCAACCAGCAAGACACTAATGCCGCGTACACACGATCAGACTATCCGGCGGACTTAGTCCGGCGCACAACCCCCCTGGCTTTCCGAATGAGCGGACTTGCCCACACACGCCCGGACCTTTTCGGCGGACTAGGTCCGGTGGACAATCCACCGGACTTTTGAAATTAATGGACTTGCCCACACACGGAGTAAAGTCCATTCATTTTGAACGTGACTCCAGGTAGACTGAACTAGCGAAGGAAGTCAAAGTGGCCGTCTCCATCACCGAGACTGACACCTCCATAGCCCCGTCACCTGGTATGGATTTAAAGAGGAACCCCATGCCACAAAAACTGTGTGGGGGTCCCCCAAAGTCCATACAAGACCCTTATCTGAGCATGTAGCCTGCCCGTTCAGGAAAGAGGGTGGGGACGAGCGAGCGCCCCCCCCCCCCTCCTGAGCCGTACCAGGCCATGTGCTGGTGTGGTCTCAGTGCTCTCTATCACGGTGATGGTGTCAGTGCTCTCGATCACGGTGCTGGTGTCAGTGCTCTCGATCACGGTGCTGGTGTGGTGTCAGTGCTCTCTAACTCGGTGCTGGTGTCAGTGCTCTCTAACTCGGTGCTGGTGTCAATGCTCTCTATCATGGTGCTGGTGTGGTGTCAGTGCTCTCTATCTCGGTGCTGGTGTCAGTGCTCTCTATCACAGTGCTGGTGTGTCTCAGTGCTCTCTATCACGGTGCTGGTGTGGTGTCAGTGCTTTCTATCTCGGTGTTGATGTCAATGCTCTCTATCTCGGTGCTGGTGTGGTGTCAGTGCTATCTATCTCGGTGCAGGTGTGGTGTCAGTGCTCTCTTATCTCGGTGCTGGTGTCAGTGCTCTCTATCACGGTGCTGGTGTCAGTGCTCTCTATCACGGTGCTGGTGTCAGTGCTCTCTATCATGGTGCTGGTGTGGTGTCAGTGCTCTCTATTTTGGTGCTGGTGCCAGTGCTCTCTATCACGATGCTGGTGTGGTGTCAGTGCTCTCTATCTTGGTGCTGGTGTCAGTGCTCTCTATCACGGTGCTGGTGTCAGTGCTCCCTATCTCGGTGCTGGTGTCAGTGCTCTCTATCTCGATGCTGGTGTCAGTGCTCTCTATCACGGTGCTGGTGTCAGTGCTCTCTATCACGGTGCTGGTGCCAGTGCTCTCTATCTCGGTGCTGGTGTCAGTGATCTCTATCTCTGTGCTCTCTATCACAGTGCTGGTGTCAGTGTTCTTTATCTTGGTGCTGGTGTGGTGTCAGTGCTCTCTATCACAGTGCTGGTATCAGTGCTCAGTCTCTATCGCGGTGCTGGTGTCAGTGTTCTATCTCAGTGCTGGTGTCAGTGAGGGAGATAGCAGCAGAGAAGCCAATCAGCAGGCAGTGCCAGCACCATGGTTGAGGATCAGCACTGGACTGGCACCTCCGGACCACCGCAGTGGAGCCCTGCATAGGTGGGGGTAAGGGCCGGGCAGAGGACTGCACTGCCCTGACTTTGGCACTGATCATCTCCTGCACCCCCTTCATAGCCTGCCCTGACCTTGCCTCTTCTCCATGGCCTTCATGCACTCCTGAATTGTCAAAATTTCACAGATAAAAAAAGAATGCTTGTCGTTGTCGATCCCAGATTCACTTAATACTTTTGTTATGTCAGTGTCCATGTGGTGGGATTATGTGTGCACAGCTAGTAAGTATTTTGTGGCTGAAAATATGACCTGTAGGTTTTTAAGGTTCACCTTCCATTAAAGTCAATGGGGTCCGCCACTGTGTTCCCTAGTGTGTGTTCTAACTGTAGGGGGAGGGAACTGACTATAGGAGATGACAGATCTTAGTTCCTAGCTATTAGAAACTCACGATCTACCTCTCCTCTCCTCTCCTCACAGAAAAGGGATGTGTGCATTTTACACACATGTCCCTGTTCTGCCTCTCGCTCCTGCAATCGTGCATGGTTGGTGGTCATCACGACCGCCGGTGCACACCCGCTATCCCACTTATAGGAGCCGATGTACAACTATGACGGCTCGCGGGATCGTGCTGACCTGGGTATGGATATTCTTGGCATACACTGTGTAACAGGTGATTGGAGGAAAGGCACACCCCCCCCCCCCACTCCACATAGGCAGAGGAAGGAAGGAACGTGCGGAGCTTTGCTGTGAATAGGCAAGCTTTCTGCTAATCTTTTTATAGCACCCACCACGACACAAATCTCAGGCTGGTTTTATCTCGTTGTTGGAGAACTTGTCAAAAGTTATCGTGCTGATAACAGTGGAATGAAACAGTTTACTTGAAAATCAAAAAAAAAAAAAAAGCTAGTTACATACATGGAGAGAAAACAAAATTAAACAAATAAGTGCCCATGCTAGTGCATTGGCTAGATCGTGTGACCTGGTAACAAAAATTATCCTGATCAGCCCTAGCCCAAGAAAAAATAATATGGCCATTCTCATAGTAGGTTTCCCAAGCGATAATAAGAGCACCCCTGGAGTGACCAAATCCCAGGTGGCACTGGCAACTTGGGCTCTCTGCCTTCCCAGCCCATGACCAGACCAGGTAGCACCATTCAAATCGGGAGGCACTGGGTCCCTTAAGAACATCACCATAGAATTTTTCCTGTGCCACACCTTACCTAGGGAGCACCCCAGTTTCTGTTCCTACAGGACAAACCTTTAGAGTCCCCATTATATCAGAAATACTATGCATGCCCATCAGGGCTGGACTGGGATAAAAATTTGTCCCTGGACTTCATCCAGACCAGCCCACTTTAATTTTGCAAACAAGCACAAAAACAGTATATAAAACTATACGTAATTGTGCAGAAAAACATAAGTAGCATAACATGAGTCCTCACTAACCTCTTTTATTATTTCACTTATTCTCCTCTGTATTTTCTCAACTTTCTCACATCACTGACTGAAGTTGAGGGTAAGCCGCGCAGCCATTACTTTGTCACTGAAATTGGCCCACTGAGCCATCGGCCCACCGGGAAACTCCCAGTAGGCCCAATGGCCAGTACATGCCTGATGCCAATGCTATTTGTTGGGTATCCATTTACTCAGTGCAAGCTCATCTTTTATATATTACAAGAACAAAAATGTGAAGATCCAAAATATTCAGACTTCGGTGCAATCTGTTGATAATGCCTTTATATGTTTTTTTTTTTTTTCTAGCTGCATTTGCTTTTCTGAGCTCCCCAACAGTCAAGGGATCTTTTCTGACATGATCTATTTTCTCATTAGATAAAAGCTTCCAAGAGGAAATTCTACAGCTGAAGAATGGTGAGTGTGTAGGAATTCAGGGTTGCTATTGAGTGGCTTCAGAAGTTACTTCCAATATATGCAAAATATTTTGGTGGAAGTTGCTGAAGACATAATTCTGTGGAGGAGGAGGTAGTGGAAGGAGATCCTGCATACATAATTCTGTGGAGGAGGATGTAGTGGAAGGAGACCCTGCATACATAATTCTGTGGAGGAGGAGGTAGTGGAAAGAGATCCTGCATACATAATTCTGTGGAGGAGGAGGTAGTGGAAGGAGATCCTCCATACATAATTCTGTGGAGGAGAAGGTAGTGGAAGGAGATCCTGTATACATAATTCTGTAGAGGAGGAGGTAGTGGAAGGAGATCCTCCATACATAATTCTGTGGAGGAGGAGGTAGTGGAAGGAGATCCTGCATACATAATTCTGTGGAGGAGGAGGTAGTGGAAGGAGATCCTACATACATAATTCTGTGGAGGAGGAGGTAGTGGAAGGAGATCCTCCATACATAATTCTGTGGAGGAGGAGGTAGTGAAAGGAGATCCTCCATACATAATTATGTGGGGGAGGAGGTAGTGGAAGGAGATCCTCCATACATAATTCTGTGGAGGAGGAGGTAGTGGAAGGAGATCCTGCATACATAATTCTGTGGAGGAGGAGGTAGTGGAAGGAGATCCTCCATACATAATTCTGTGGAGGAGAAGGTAGTGGAAGGAGATCCTGTATACATAATTCTGTAGAGGAGGAGGTAGTGGAAGGAGATCCTCCATACATAATTCTGTGGAGGAGGAGGTAGTGGAAGGAGATCCTGCATACATAATTCTGTGGAGGAGGAGGTAGTGGAAGGAGATCCTGCATACATAATTCTGTGGAGGAGGAGGTAGTGGAAGGAGATCCTACATACATAATTCTGTGGAGGAGGAGGTAGTGGAAGGAGATCCTCCATACATAATTCTGTGGAGGAGGAGGTAGTGAAAGGAGATCCTCCATACATAATTATGTGGGGGAGGAGGTAGTGGAAGGAGATCCTGCATACATAATTATGTGGGGGAGGAGGTAGTGGAAGGAGATCCTCCATACATAATTCTGTGGGGGAGGAGGTAGTGGAAGAAGATCCTCCATACATAATTCTGTGGGGGAGGAGGTAGTGGAAGGAGATCCTGCATACATAATTCTGTGGAGGAGGAGGTAGTGGAAGGAGATCCTTCATACATAATTCTGTGGAGGAGGAGGTAGAGGAAGGAGATCCTCCATACATAATTCTGTGGAGGAGGAGGTAGTGGAAGGAGATCCTGCATACATAATTCTGTGGAGGAGGAGGTGGTGGAAGGAGATCCTGCATGAATAATACTGTAGAGGAGGAGGTGGTGGAAGGGGATCCTGCATACATAATTCTGTGGAGGAGGAGGTAGAAGGATATTCCACCATGTGATTCCATCACTATAGAACACAGTCTCTTACTGAAAGATGTTTAGCTCTAATATTTAAAGAGATCAAAAAAAAAAAAAAAAAAAGCGCTCAATGTGTATAGGTCTTTAGGAGTCACCAACACAAGCTGATGTGATCCTCAGGAACTCCAACCAGCAAGACACTAATGTCGCGTACACACAATCAGACTATCCGGCGGACTTAGTCCGGCGCACAACCCCCCTGACTTTCCGAATGAGCGGACTTGCCCACACACGCCCGGACCTTTCCGGCGGACTAGGTCTGGTGGACAATCCACCGGACTTTTGAAATGAATGGACTTGCCCACACGTGGAGTAAAGTCCGTTCATGTTGAACGTGACTCCAGGTAGACGGAACTAGCGAAGGAAGTCAAAGTCGCCGCCTCCATCAGCGAGACTGACACCTCCATAGCCACGTCACCTGGTATGGATTTAAAGGGGAATCCCATGCCAAAAAACTGTGTGGGGGTCCCCCAAAGTCCATACCAGACCCTTATCTGAGCATGCAGCCTGCCCCTTCAGGAAAGAGGGTGGGGACAAGCGAGCGCCCCCCCCCCCCCCTCCTGAGCCGTACGAGGCCATGTGCCCTCAACATGCGGCACCCCCACCCCAAAGTACCTTGTCCCCATGTTGATGAGGACAAGGGCCTCTTCCCGACAACCCTGGCCATTGGCTGTCGGGGTCTGCGGGCTTATCAGAATCTGGAAGCCCCCTTTAATAAGGAGGCCCCCAGATCCTGGCCCCCTACCATATGTGAATGAGTATGGGGTACGATGTACCCCTACCCATTCACCTGGGGGGAAAAAGTGTTAATAAAAAAACACAACACAGGTTTTTAAATTACTTTATTAGACAGCTCTGGGGGTCTTCTTCCGTCTTCGGGGGTCTTCTCACCGGACTCCTCCGCTATCTTCTGCTCTTTTACCGCTAGCTCTTTTACTAGCGGAGGAGCCTGGCTTTCTCCTCTTTCGCCGCCAGCGTCCAGGGGTCTTCTTACGATTTCTGTGGTCTTGTCCCGCTCTTCGGTTCTTCTTGCCGGGCCTCCGCTATCTTCTTGCAGCTCTTTTACTAGCATTGGCCCGGTCTTGTTGCTTCTTCTTCTTCCTTCCGATGTTGACACAACGCTCTCTCTGGCCGTAATGGCAGGGACACGTTGTGCGGCAACTTATATACTCAAAAGGGGCGGAGTCATCGGTTGATGTCACATGGTGACCCCACCCCTTACGATGTCACAGTCCCAGAGGATGCTGGGATACCGGCGACCCCGCCCCTTATGCCTATATAAGTCGCGGCACAACGCATCCGTGCCATTATGGCCAGAGAGAGTGTTGGGTCAACATCGGAAGGAAGAAGAAGAAAGAAGAAAGCAGAAACAGGAAAGAAGAAAGAAGAAGAAGAAACCGGGCCAACGCTAGTAACAAAGCTGCAAGAAGATAGAGGAGAAAGCCAGGCTCCGCTGCTAGTAAAATAGCTAGCGGTAAAATAGCAGAAGATAGCGGAGGAGTCCAGCGAGAAGACACCCGGAGCTGTCTGATAAAGTATTTTAAAAACCTGTGTTGTGTTTTTTTATTAACACTTTTTTCCCCAGGTGAATGGGTAGGGTTACATCATACCCCATACCCATTCACATAGGGTAGGGTCCCCCTTATTAAAGGGGGCTCCCAGATTCTGATAAGCCCCCTGCCCGCAGACCCCGACAATCAATGGCCAGGGTTGTCGGGAAGAGGCCCTTGTCCTCATCAACATGGGGACAAGGTGCTTTGGGGTGGGGGACCTCAGGGTCCCCCCTTCCCCAAAGCACCCCCCCATGTTGAGGGCATGCGGCCTGGTATGGCTCGGGGGAGGGATGGGTGCTCGCTTGTCCCCACTCCCTTTCCTGACCGGCTGGGCTGCATGCTCGGATAAGGATCTGGTATGGACCCCCACACCGTTTTTTCAGCATAGGGGTTCCCGTTTAAATCCATACCAGGCAAGGTGTCAATCTCGCCGATGGAGGCGGCGACATCCACTTCCTTCGCTAGTCACGTCTTCCTGGAGCCATGTTCAAAATGAACAGACTTTATTCCGTGTTTGGGCAAGTCCGTTAATTTCAAAAGTTCGGCGGACTGCCGAGTCCGGCGGACAATTTTAAGTCAAGACTTCTTTCTAAGTCCGCCGGACTTTTGGGAACAAAAAGTCCCCCAGAGCCCACACACGGGCGGATAATCCGATCATGTGTATGCTGCATAAGGGGTTAATAGTGCGGCTTGTGCAGTACATGAATCCCTTAAACATGTCCCAAAGGAGCCGGCATAGTGTTACACCACCAAAACAGGTGTATTACAATACTGTAGTGCAATAGGCAAACACCTACACAAGGGTGGAGACAGAGTTGCACAAACTGAAGCCACCACACCATTCAAACATGGCAGATCAGGTTTCCTTTCTGGCCACAGGACATCAGAGTCCTTCTTCTGCCCTCAGCATTGGGTGGGCCCTGATGTTGTGGACCTTTGTAGTCATGGATCCTCTTCTCTCCTCAGCAGTAGGAGTATTCTGACATCATGGGCCCATTACATCACAGGTCCTCTCCTTTCTTCAGTAGTGGATGGATCCTGACATCATGGGTCGGTTTTTGTCCTCGGCAGTGTATTTTATTAAATTGAATTTGGGCTTTAAAGCAGAGCTATTATCAGATAAAATTTCCACTGCCCAGTCCACCATGTTCCATGGTGATCATAAATGGTAACAATCATGTTCACCGCTTCTCCAAAATCTCACTATGGTCACATGACTAAGTCTCTAGAATCAGAGTTCAGCCTGCCTGATCCTTCTCTTTAGTAGAAGAGTGTGACCCCCAATTGGGGTGGGTAGAGTTTTGGTCAGGGCTTAACGTTCTCCTGGTGCTTTCTAATGCCTGTGCTCACAAGCACAGGCCTTGGTCACTGGAGAACAGTCTTAAGACTGCACTCTAATTTAGAAACAAGCATGTCCGGCTTGCACAGTAAACCCTTTGTGTACGTCACACTCCTTAGTTACCCACACTTCACTTTAACTGTACTCTGACTTCTCCCAATGGATGCTGCAATTCTGAGTGGGTACCGGGGAGCCTGTAACCCACTCACCAGCACAGCCCGACATGTCACCTCACTCCCACTATGAGGCTTCTCCCCGACACATACAGGGATCATCTCTTCACATGTTTCCAAGCTTCCCCACTCCCGAGGGCCCTCCTTTGCTCTAGCCTTCGCTGACCTCCAGGCTGGGTACATGGGGTACCCCGTTTTGCAATATCAGTCCCTGGATGTGGGCCATAATTCGCTATTGAAGCGGTTAAACTCACAAACTCCCTCACCACAAGGGACTTCTGTCACCTAAGCCAGGTCACCACCATTTCCTTCTGACTGGCTACTTTATCACCCAACATATCTCCAGTTACCCTTGACAGCTGCAATATCACCTTCTCCACTCCACTGCAGGCAAAATTGTTGTAATGTGTTCACACAAAATTCTCTTTATCCCCATCCTAAGCCCTGTTCTTTTGATATGCCATGCATGCATTTCTTTTGAATGAGCATCGGGCCAGACACTTTTAGAACTTTTACTGAAAACCTGTGCAGGTACAGAGCAATGTAAACATCAGTCTCTCACAGATTCTTCCATACACAACTCTAGCTCATCCTAACTTCAGGCTGCCCCAGTTCATACCTTCAAATAGAGCAAAGTTCTTTGAGTAAATACCATGAACCCGTCTATGGTACTCCGACTGGTTACCCACCAAGAGGAAGCCCCCAAAAGTTATAGCAGACATATAGTACATGTTTCTGCAGTCCTCCTTGCAATTCCCCATCAAAAGGGCTCCGATAGGTTGCCTCCTCTTGTATTTACAGCCCTCCAAAAGGGGACAGAGCCATGACACAACAGTTGAGAGCGGGCATCTTAACCCCCTCCTGACTTCTAGGCAGCTTAATAGATAAAACCCACTAACCATAATTACTCAGTAAAAACAGTACAGGAAAACAACATGAAGTAGAACTTGGCAATGTAGGATCTCCACAATTAGGCCCCTGCCTGCAGGGTAGTGGGCAGTGACAGCTGGTGAAGTTTTAGGATGGGGGTGAACAAGACCACGCCCCTCCAGATTTGGCCCCTCCCATTTCTCATAAACCACACCCCTTATCAAATCCACATCATATACGAAGCTGCACATTATACACAGGGCTCTGCACATCATATACCAGGCTGCACATTATACACCGGGCTCTGCACATCATATACCAGGCTGCACATTATACGCTGGGCTCTGCACATCATATACCAGGCTCTACATTATACACAGGGCTCTGCACATCATATACCAGGCTGCACATTATACACCGGGCTCTGCACATCATATACCAGGCTGCACATTATACACTGGGCTCTGCACATCATATACCAGGCTGCACATTATACACTGGGCTCTGCACATCATATACCAGGCTGCACATTATACACCGGGCTCTGCACATCATATACCAGGCTGCACATTATACACTGGGCTCTGCACATCATATACCAGGCTGCACATTATACATCGGGCTCTGCACATCATATACCAGGCAACCTGTAAATCTTAAATCTAAATATCTGCAACCTGTAAATTGCACATATCTGCATTCTGCAACCTGTAAATTGCAAATATCTACAGTCTGCAAACTGTAAATTGCACAAAGCCTGTCAAGGAAGACTTAACAATACCTGTTTTATAGCAGAGAAGAGAAGAAATTAAATTACAATAAAAAACCAAGTTGTTGGGGGGGGGGGGGGGGGTGATGGTGCCGCCGTGACATGTTTAAATATTTTTTTTTTTTGCTTTTTTTTTTTTGACTGCATGGGCTGCTACTGGTAGTGGGTGTGTCTTGAATTAATATATGTAGAGTACAGAGGGGTGTATAATGATAAACCTGAATATACTAATTGATATTGGTTTTCCTCTCTTTCTTAGAGACTAACGTGAAGCATAATTTAACAGATCGAATCATAGGTAAATATGTACTGCTCAATGTATATCAGAAAAGTTTGATAGCTGTTATCTAAATATTCTAATCACCTTCTGTATCCAGTCCCTATCCATGAACCCATAAAGAATGGGGGAGATTTTCTGAAGCATGCAGAAGATCGGGAGCTCTGGTCATTGCTTAAAATGTATTGGGGGTTTTTCCTTAATGGATAGCGGCATATTCTTAAACTAGACTCACCCCTGTTAGTGATAAGCCAAAGACATCTGGGTTTGGTTCTAGCAGGGTCCAAAGCAAGGTTCCAAAGTATGGGAGGTGTAAAGTTTGCAGAACCATCCTGTTCTTGTTGAGTAAACTCCATCCTTTGTGTCAGAAAAGGTCAGATACATTAAAATTTCCGAATAACAAAAAATGTGTCTGAATTTTGATTCAAAACGAAACCAACCACACATGTTTAGGATATACCATGCCTGAAAGAGCCTCAACATGGTACTCCGAAGTGTGGTTTAAGCCGCGTACACATGTAGCCGTCTGTCCGACATACTTAGTCTGGCGGACTTCCCGCCAGACTGTCCGTCGGACTTTCGGAACGGGCTACTTGCCCACACACGGCACTTTTTCAGCGGACTAATACGGCGTACTAAGTCCACCGTACTATCCGCCCTACTTTTGAAATGAACGGACTCGCCCACACACGTGGAGGAAAGTCCGCTCATTTCGAGCGGGTCTCCAGGTAGGCGGGGCCCGCGAAGGAGACGTCGCTGGCCCCGCCGCCTGGTATGGACTTAAAGGGGAACCCCAACACCGAAAAAAAACGGCGTGGGGGTCCCCCCAAAGTCCACAACAGACCCTTGTCCGAGCACGCTACCCGGCCGGCCAGGAAAGGAGAAGCGAGCGAGCGCCCTCCCCCCCTCCTGAGCCGTACCAGGCCGCGTGCCCTCAACATGGGGGTTGCCTTGGGGAAGGGGGGGCTGCGCGGCCCCCCCACCCCAAAGCACCTTGTCCCCATGTTGATGAGGACAAGGGCCTCTTCCCGACAACCCTGGCCGTTGGTTGTCGGGGTCTGCGGGCGGGGGGCTTATCGGAATCCGGCTTACCGGCCCCCCACCCTATGTGAATGAGTATGGGGTACAATGTACCCCTACCCATTCACCTGTAAAATAAAGTACAAAAAAAAACACAACACACAAGATAAAATAATTTATTGCACAGCTCCGGGGGTCTTCCGTCTTCGGGGGTCTTCTTGTCGGACTCCTCCGCTATCTTCTTGTAGCTCTTTTACTAGCGGAGGAGCCCGGCATTCTTCTTCGTCGCCGCGGCCTCTTCTTCCGACTTCGGGGGTCTTGTCCCCCTCTTCGGTTCTTCTGCCGGGCCACCGCGCCTTCTTATAGCTCTTTTACAGGCGGTGGCCCGGTCTTCTGTCGCCGCCGTCGCCGCCGCCGCCTTCCGTTCTTCTTCTTCTCTTGGAGATGTTGACTCGACGTTCTCTCCGGCCGCAATGCCAGGGACGCGCTGCGCTGCGACTTATATAGGGACAAGGGGCGGTGTCACATGGGTTGATGTCACATGGGTTGGTCACATGGGTTGATGTCACATGGCGACAGTCCCAGCATCCTCCGGGACTGTGACATCATAAGGGGGCAGGGTCACCATGTGACACCAACCCATGTGACATCAACCCATGTGACACCGCTCCTTGTCCCTATATAAGTCGCAGCGCAGCGCGTCCCTGGCATTGCTGCCGGAGAGAACGTCGAGTCAACATCTCCAGGAGAAGAAGAAGAAGAAAAAGAAGAGGAACGGAAGGCAGCGGCGGCGGTGACAGAAGACAGGGCCACTGCCTGTAAAAGAGCTATAAGAAGGCGCGGTGGCCCGGCAGAAGAACCGAAGAGGGGGACAAGACCCCCGAAGTCGGAAGAAGAGGCCGCGGCGACGAAGAAGAATGCCGGGCTCCTCCGCTAGTAAAAGAGCTACAAGAAGATAGCGGAGGAGTCCGGCGAGAAGACCCCCGAAGACGGAAGACCCCCGGAGCTGTGAAATAAATTATTTTATCTTGTGTGTTGTGTTTTTTTTGTACTTTATTTTACAGGTGAATGGGTAGGGGTACATTGTACCCCATACTCATTCACATAGGGTGGGGGGCCGGTATCCGGGGGCCCCCTTATTAAAGGGGGCTCCCGGATTCCGATAAGCCCCCCGCCCGCAGACCCCGACAACCAATGGCCAGGGTTGTCGGGAAGAGGCCCTTGTCCTCATCAACATGGGGACAAGATGCTTTGGGGTGGGGGGGCCGCGCAGCCCCCCCTTCCCCAAGGCACCCCCCATGTTGAGGGCACGCGGCCCGGTACGGCTCAGGAGGGGAGGGCGCTCGCTCGCCCCTCCTTTCCTGGCCGGCCGGGTAGCGTGCTCGGACAAGGGTCTGTTGTGGACTTTGGGGGGACCCCCACGCCGATTTTTTTTCAGCGTTGGGGTTCCCCTTTAAGTCCATACCAGGCGGCGGGGCCAGCGACGTCTCCTTTGCAGGCCCCGCCTACCTGGAGACCCGCTCAAAATGAGCGGACTTTTCTCCGGGCGGGAAAAGTCCGTTCATTTCAAAAGTACGGCGGACTGGCATACACACGGCCGGATTGTCCGCCGAAATGCAAGTCCGGCGGGAAGATTGGAGTGTATAACTACATTCTAAGTCCACCGTACTTTCGGGTCAAAAAAGTATGCTGGAGGCTACACACGGGGGGATTGTTTGGCGGACTTAAGTTTGCTGGACTTTTCCACCCGCTTGTTTGATCGTGTGTACGCGGCATTACAATCTCCATCAAAGTCTGCCCTTACATCACATTCTCTCCCTACATCAGGGTCTCCATAAGTGCCCCCAATACATTGGAGTCCCATCAGAGTCCCCTTTGCATCGCCCCTTTTATTAGAGTCCCCATCAGATTTTCCCCTTACACCGGACTTCCCATTATAGTCCCTTTTCCATCAGAGTTCCCTCTTACATAAGTGTCCCCATTGGAGTCCTTCCTTACATCAGGGTGACCATGAGAGTCTCCCTTATATCGGAGTCCACCCTTATCTCACATGCTTACACTGTGGCTGGGTGCCTAGAGGGCCAGGAGTTTGGCTGTAGACACAGGGTGAGTGGGTCTAGATGGAGGAAGTGTGGTCCTGCTGTAAATACTAGCATTTGATTGCTTGTTAGGACACCAGCAGCCCTAGCAACTGCAGTCCAGTGCAGCCGAGAGAACCTACACTGGGGACCAGGATGGGTGAATGTTGGGGAGAAATGAAGACTGAAGGCATGTGAGGGACTGCGAACCCTAGCTAAGAGCCAGATAAAATCTTGTAGCGGGCCATAGTTCAGAGACCTCTGGTATAAAGGAAATAAGCTCTTTCCGCTTCTGTGTATTTCAGCTTATTATTCCAACGACAATCAGAGGATTATGGAGTTGTTGGGGAAAGTGGCAGAAGATCTCCAGAACATGAAAAGTAAGTTTATCCTAAACTATTTCATCTAAAAATTCTTCAAGGTTCCATAAATGATCCACCGAGGGCTGCACCTATGTCAATTCTAGATAAATATAAAAAGCACCAATAATTTATATTATAATTGTATGTTGTACACCATAGAAAGGGACAAGAAAACTTTTCCTAAAATATTTAACCTCAAAATGATATGTGGAACCCTGTTTCAGGGGGTTTGTGTGGGGTGATCCTCACCTTGTATTTTAAACAAAATTAGATGAAGTGATGGCAAGAAAGAACCTTCTAATGTAATTATATACAAACATTCAAAGGACAATCCAATGCCGTGTATACACGATCGGACATTCCGACAACAAAATCCATGGAATATTTTTTCTGACGGATGTTGGCTCAAACTTGTCTTGCATACACACGGTCACACAATGTTGTTGGAGATCTCGAACGCCAAGAACACGGTGACGTACGACGAGCCGAGAATATTGAAGTTCAATAGCCAGTGCGGCTCTTCCGATTCCTAGCATGCGTAGAACTTTGTGCGTCAGAATTGTGTACACACGATCGGAATTTCCGACAACGGATTGTGTTGTCGGAAACTTTGAGATCCAGATCTCGGAAATTCCGATGGAGCCTACACGCAGTCAGAATTTCCAACAAAAATCTCCCAATCGAACATTTTCAATCGCAAAATCCGACCGTGTGTACGCGGCATTACTGTGTGAGACCAACTTTACACAGGACTCTGACGTCCCCTAATAAGTGAGCGTTAGTTGATGTCCTACAGGTCATCTCTGGCTGCAATGCTCCTCGGGGAATTTAAACAAAACACAGCAGGCTGCCACAGACCAAACCCCTACATAATAATAAGTGTGGCTTTGTTTCAACAGAGTGCAATAAGGATAGTCTCAATTACTTTAAATTCTAGGAGTCAATCTATGCCACAAAGACGGAAGGAGAAGGCCACATGTGGCTCAAAAACACAAGCTTGAGAATAAAACCCCCTAACATTTCTTCAATCTCTTATTTACATTTCTGTACTGGAGTTCACCACTTACAATACCTGATATCATTAGAGGGGGCTCCCACCAACCCTGTACCTAGGCCTGTACACTTGATGCTCTAATTATATGGAGTTTCCACCAAACCTGCGCTGACTTACCAGCTCTAAACACCAGCAGTGCCCAATATGAGTTTCTGTGTCTGCATATCCACTGTTCCCATTGTGAGGGTTTCCACATCCATGTACTGAGTTCCTGGATCTGCATGCCCGTTGTGCCCAAATAGAGGAAGTCCCACCATCCCAGGCCAGGTCTGCCAGGTCTGTACACCTGCTCTGTCCATTGTAAGGGGTTTCCTCTATCCCTTGTAACCTGGGGTGCAGGTATCAGGTACAAAGCTACCTCTTTCAGGCACAGATACCAAATCCAGTGAGGTAGTGACAAACAGTGTGGTGTTTATTTGTGATATATATATATATATATATATATATATATATGTGTATGTGTATGTGTATGTGTATATATATATATATATATATATATATATATATATATATATATATATATATATATATATATGTGCTGTATAGTTTTCCAGAAAAACAAGTAAAAATAGCCAAACAAAAACCTAGCCGTGCCTCAACACTAGTTATACAATATTTACAGGTCCTAACTCCCAGGCTGAGCAAGTCAACAGTTTGTCAGCTTCCACATACACAGCTTAATAGCTTTTACCAGCCTTTTGCTCTCTTAGCCCTTGTACACACGGTCGGACATTCCGACAACAAAATCCGTCGGATTTTGTCCGAAACCTGTGTTGCATACACACGATTGGATGAAGTTGTCGGAAAATCCAATCGTACGTAACGTGACGACGTTATTTAGTTACGACGGGACTACGTTCAGGCTAGTAGCCAATGGCTTTGGTCTAGGAATTTGATCTGAGCATGCGTGGCACTTTGTCCGATCGGAATTCTCTACACACAATCGGACAAAGTCCGATCGGATCATGTTATCGGAAAGTTTTATAGCCCAGCTCTAAAACTTTGTCCGTCGGATATTCCGACAGAAACAGTCCGATGGATTCCACACACACAGTCGGATTATCTGACAACACGGTCCGATCGGACATTTTCCGTCGGAATGTCCGACCGTGTGTACAAGGGCTTAGACAGAAGTTGTCTGAGGATCCCAGGCCAAGAGCACTGGCTGTCTGTCTCAGGTGAGTTTAAATTGCCCTGGGGGAGAGGACCAAGATCCGAACTGGACCATGGATCAGAAATCCCCCAATGTGTATGAAAGAAGCCTGGGAGACGTATAAACCCCCGAACAGGACTTTTCCAGGCTAACTCTGGGAGACGCTCTGCTACACCCTTTTCTGAGTTCCTGGGTCTGAGCAACTGATTTGCCCACCACAGTTCCCACCACTGCTGCAGTTAATTCCCAGATGTTTAAACCTACTTTGTCCATTATGAGAAATTCCCACCATCACCGTGCTGAGTTTATCGGTATGTAGACCTGCAATGATCATTATAGTGGAGTCCCACCATTCCTGCTCTGAGTTCCTAAGTCTGCCTGCTGTCCCCATTTTAATAAAGATTTTATTTATTTCAGAAATAAAGCAAGTTTATAATCAGTAAAGCCATTGTACATGCTTGAGCAAAATATATATTCAACTTTAAACAGAACAGATTGCACCTTTTAAGTTTTCTATGGCGGATGTCTCAAGATGAGAAACGTTTCCTAAGACGGTATGACAATCAGCCGCTCAGTATACATCAAGAACATCGTATTTAACTATTCCGATTAAGTCTATTTGGCTCTAGAGAGTAGAACAGGAAGGAAAGGAAAAGGGTGTCAGCCTCTAGTAAGGGTGACATTTTGAAAAAGAAAAGGTGGAAAAATATAAGGAGAGACCAGTATTATATTAGGGTCGTAGATTTGATCACTATTCAGGTTTGTACCAAAGAGTCAAATGAAGAGGAATGTTTGCAGATGATCCAGGGATGCCACGTAACATTAACATTTTCTATTTTTTCATGGGCCATTGCCCTAATCTCTTCCATTTTGTAAAGAAAATGTACCTTTTCTAACCATTCTTTTGTTGAGGGAGCAATGGTATTTCTCCAGTGTCTGGGTATTAACGCTTTCGCGGCTGTGATTTTTTTATATCTCTTCATCGAGCAGTTGGTAATATGTAGCAAACAACATGCTTAAGACCCCATTCACACCTGTGCGTTTTGTAGCTTGAAGCCTGAAGCTACAAAATGCTTGAGGGGAAAAAAATCTATTATTCTCAATGGAGATGGTTCACATCTCCACTCCATGTCGCCTGAAGCCGAACGCCTGAAGCTCAAACAAGTTCCGGACCCTTTTTGGTCGCTCGAATTGAACAGTTTGGGCGTTTTTCTTCTTTTAACATTGGTGACCTTTTGCCCTGCACAAATCGCGGTTAAAAAAGCCGGGAATCACGGTAAAAAACGCAGCAAAAAACGCCGCAAAATGGCGGTAAATTTGATCGATTTTCTGCTTGAAAACGCTACACTCAGGTGTGAATGTAGCCTTAGTGGATCTTTTTGTCAGTAATTTGTTTTGTAATTTCGATTACTCCAGAAGGGTTGAATTAGGTCGCACTCCCACCAAATATGTTGTAGGGTGCCCTTGTCTTGCAACGCCAGCAGAGATCATGAACTGTGGGGAACCGTTTATGTTGTTTATTTGGCGTGTTATACCAATTTGTTAGTAATTTTAACAAAGTTTCTTGTAATCGCGTACTAATCGCACCAATTCCACTTGTAAGTTTGAGATTGATTTCATTTTGTTGCCTTCAAGACAGTGTGTAGCTAAGAATGGTGAGTTTCTGTTGGTGAATGGCTGGGTTAATCTAATCATACCCGGTGGAAAATCTGTGTTAGCCATCAATGGCGTTAGTGGGCTAGGGGATGTGGTCAGGCCGGATATTCAAATGACTGTTTTGTAGAGTTTTAAGTGTTGCCCCTATAAGGGGAGGTTGTTTTAGTCATTTAGGGCATAAGTCCCATGGGATCCATGGTGAATGTGACAGCGGTATGGGGTCTATGCTGTTTTCTAAGGTGACTTGTGCGGTGTTAGGGAAGTGTACGTTTGCCAGTGTGATCGGTGTTCCCGCCCATTGCCCCTTAAGGAATATGTATCTGTCAGAAACCATGAATAAGACTGAGACAGAAGTACAATTAAATCACACTTGTTTATTAAATAAAAAGGTAAATAGAAAAAGCGTAGTCAAAGCATAGCCAGAGTCCAGTAACCGGATAGATTAGTCAGCCAGGCCAGAGTTTAATAACCAGATCAGGTATTCAGCCAGGCCAGAAGTCAGGGATCCAAGTAGAGCAACAGCAAGCAGGATAAGGAGCCAGAAGGGATCTCAGCAAGCCAGTCTTTAAACAGAACCGCAGGAAACGGTTTCTTGTGATGTGACCAAGGCGAAGGCAAAGGTGAAGTGAGCTGGACAGCTTTAAGTAGGCAGGTCAGACGAGCATGATCAGGAACAGCTGGTAACTGTGGAGAGAGATGAGAGCTGGCAATTAGCCGACAGCTGAGCAGCCAGCCCAGAGAAGGAAGGGCTAAGCCAGCCCTGACAGTATCTCCTTTCAGTGTCTGCTTGCTGCTGGGTGATGACGATGTCAGTGTTTTTATGTATTAAGATAGAAACTCCCTTTGATTTGGTCATTGGATTTGTTACATGAAAGGCGTGTGGGTAGTGTCTGTCATGCAATCTGGTTTCTTGGAGAAATACCACGGCCGTTTTAGTCTTGCGAAGCTCCCGAAGTAACGAGATTCGCTTCCCTGGTGTATTTAAACCCCTGATGTTATGAGAGATCACAAAAGCATGTTTATCAAGCACAGAGTAAGACATGGTTAGGTGAGTAAATGTTATTAGCCGTTTCTTTCACAGAACTGGCCTAAATGCCGTGATTATTAGAGAAAAAGATAGAAAAGAACAGAAAAGAGGTATTCCAGTAACACTCATGTGGAGTGTCACCTGAATGAAGTATATAGGTAAAATATCTCCTAATGTCCGCTTTAGGAGAGAGAAGAAGTGAATTTATGTTTGGTAAAAACCAATCAAAAATTCATAGTCAGGAGCAATAGGAGGTTGTCACTACAGAAATAGTAGAAACAAGTATATATACATCCCCTTCCAGCCATTAGGGTAGTATGAACATGAATATGAACATGAAAGTTGCCTCTATGACCCCTTTCTCACCACACCGCCCATTGTGTCGGCGGTAAAACACGCTATTTTTAGCGGCGTTTTACCGCTGGATTTGCGGCAGATTTGCGGTGCCTTTCGGCCGCTAGCAGTGCGCTTTTAACCCCCCTGCTAGCGGCCGCGAAACTGTTAAAACCGCCGTCAATTAGCCGCAATAGCGGCGTTTTGCGGCGGTGATACAGCGCTGCCCCGTTGATTTCAATGGGGAGCAGCGGTGGAGGAGCGGTAAACACACCGCTCCTTCACCGCTCCAAAGAAGCTGCTGGCAGGACTTTTTTCTGACGTCCTGCCAGTGCACCGCTGTAGTGTGAAAGCCCTCGGGGCTTTCACACTACACATAATGGTGCAGCTTCTTTAGGGCGTTTTGCAGGCGCTATTTCTAATGCTATAGCACCTGCAAAACGCCCTGGTGTGAAAGTGGTGTAAAGTGAATGATGGTTGCAGTTAGTAAACTATGGTCCAACAAAAAGTCTGCTGTATCTATATTGAGCAGATATAGTTGTTCATTAACATAATAGAATTTTAAGGAAATCTAAAGAATTTTAAAGTGGCACAAAGTGCGTGGCCTGCTAGCGCCACTTAAACTGGTATATTTGTGAAAATCAAGAAATCCCACACCGGGAATGAGGTTGGGTCTTTCCTGTGTTGTGCCCTGGTGACTGCACCCTGAGCGGGCGTCTCCCGTGGCGAGTTTAATTTTATCCTGACTACGGTCAATTTGATAAAATGTTAAGGTCCCGTCGAGGCAAAGCATACACGTGGACCGCCTATCCAGGCAAGAAATGTCAAGCAGACGCTTGCACCGCCTCGACCCTCCCACATGTAATATTGCTGTGCCCATTTTAATGGCCACTCCAGTATTTATGATGGAATTTGTATGTATTTTATATCATGGAGAATGTAAGAAAAGTTGTGACACACAAAGTTGGGTGGAGAAACAAAACTTCTGGGTGTGCAGGAACAGAGCCAAGAATTCCGACAGGGAGATCTCATTGATGGAATTTCTGAGACATATAAGACTCTAGGGTCTGACTCAGGGATGTGATGTCTTTTATCTGTGATTTCCTTTTACTATAATTTTACCATCTTGGCTGAATAACCATGACAATCTAGCATGACCCTCATAATCCTCTTTCTTGCTCCCTCAGACTCTTCTGATCCATTATGCAGTAAGGGATGGATGCGGTATGGACTCAGCTGTTACTCCTTTTCTTCAAGCTCACGACCATGGAACGTCTCCAAGAAAGACTGTGAGGAGAGGGAGGCCCACCTGATAGTCATTAATAGCGAGGGAGAGATGGTATGAATGCTGAACAGATAGACACGTCCAACTGTGATAGTTCCACTGTCCGATCACATCACTGCCAGCAGTATTTGATTATTATGCTCACAGCCTCACCCTGTGAAGAGATTTTCCAGTTTGCAGGACAACAATTTAAGCACTGGTAGACTGAGAGTGATTATGCCTGAGGCAGGTTAATTGAATAATTAAACCTTTGCTCACACACCGCTATGTGTTTTAACAGAAACCTGCACCTTTTAAAGAATCTGTTGGTGCAACTCTGACATCTAAAAAAAAAAAAGTATTTATCGCTTGCTGCCTCATCCAGACAGGAATGTAACAGAGTTTACACTGCTATAGATTCTCCACAGAGACAACGTTATTTCATTTCTAATTAGAACATTAAGTAGCCCAGCTTCATGATTCTTAAACATTTTTTTTTCACAGTTTAGTGAGTGCATTTTCAGGTAATAGCTGCCTCTTTTATTACCTGATTGTTTATTTATCACTTTATTTATTTTGCTTTGATTACTTATTTTGTGGAGAAATATGGGAATTGTTTTGATGAGCGAGGAGGTATTTTCTCCTTCCCTGATTTGTAAACATTGCTTTAACGAAAAGAAAAAAAAAGAAATGCAGAAAAAAATTACAATAGTTAAATAAATGGTAATAATGTAAAATATATTTTATAATTTATTAAAATATTTATAGAAAATATATTTAAAAAAAAAAAGACATAAACAACAGTAAAATAAATGGTTTAAAAAGGAAAAATATTTAACCACTTCAGCTCCGGAAGGTTTTACTCCCTTCCTGACCAGGCCATTTTTGCGATACGGCACTGAGTTGCGTTAGCTGATAATTCCGCGGTTGTGTGACATTGTACTCAATGAAAATTGATGTTCTCTTTTCCCACAAATAGAGCTTTCTTTTGGTGGTTTTTGATCACCTCTGCGGTTTTTATTTTTTGTGCTATAAACAAAAAAGAGCGACAATTTTGAAAAAAAAAAATGTTTTACTTTCTGTTATAAAACACATCCAATAAAAAAGTAAACAATCAAATGTCCTCATCAATTTAGGATAATTTGTATTCTGCTACATATTTTTGGTAAAAAAAAAAAAATCCCAAAAAGCATACATCGATTGGTTTGCACAAAAGTTACAGCATTCACAAACTATGGGATATATTTATGGACTTTTTAGTTATTTTTTTTTTTCAATGTTTTTATTGAGTTTTAAAACGAATTCAATACAGAAGAAGAATAAAACAGAATAATACAACCACCTCCTGGGCCAGAGGGTGCATAAAGATAAACCAGTGTACAATAAACATTACAGAAAACGTAAAACAGCTTCTCTTATTTCCGGGATGGTACAGCAAGCTAGGTAATCAGGTATTAAAAGTATGCACTACTAAACCCTCTTAAGAGCTATGGTTGTAGGGGAGATGGGCTGCTGAGGGGGGGCCACACTCCACCCCAGGGGGAGCACACTGTGGAGAAGGCCACCCGCCCCAGCCCCATCCCTGAGGATTACATAGAAAGTCTGGAGGGGGCTGCTGAAACCCCAACAACTAAAAACTACAATAAGCATACTTAAATATCAATGTGTGTAGTGATCAAAGGAAAACAGAATCGTGTCACGCAGGTATTAAGCTGAGATGTGAGAAACTAAACCACTGAGATTATAAGTGTACCCAGCTATGCCTCTAGGTCTGTACCAGCTGTTTAGATCGCATAATGTGAGACTTAAACACTGGGGGGAGTCCGTTTCTACATAAGAGCACAGAAAAAGGGAGAGGCGTAGGAAGAGAAGGATTTAGAAAAAGTAGGAGAAAGAGCAGATCCATAGGAAAGGGGGAGAATAGAGAGGGCAAGAGGGAAGGTCACCTAGGGGAAGAAGAGCGGACCCAGACATCTAAGTCCCTGGAATTATGGGGACTCCGAAGTAGTTCGCCCATGGTTCCCAAATAAATTGGAATTTGTGGGTTTTGTCTAGAAGTTTGCAGACAATCTTTTCTTGGGCCATGATCCAGGAAATTTTCCGTTTCACGCCATGCAGCGGTACCGTGGACCTTTTCCAGTTTTTAGCTATAGTAATTCTAGCTCCTAAGAGCATATAAAAAATTAAAGATTGGGTGTGTTTAGGGGTCTTTTCCACGCTGGCATTAAGAAGTGCTATTTCGGGTATCTGTGGGACAGCCGTTCCCGTAATTTTTCTCAAAAGGTGGAAAAATCCGTTCCAAAATGTCCGTATCCTAGGGCATGTCCACCATGTGTGAATTAGGGTGCCCGTGAGGCCACATCCCCTAAAACATAGGGGGGAAGTGTCCGGAAACATCTTGGCCAAAGAGGCTGGGACACGATACCATCGCACCATGATTTTAATGCTAGCTTCCATTCGAGAAGGGGGGATAGAGTTGAGGGGCCATTTTGAGCGTAGAAAGTGGGAAATTTGAAATAGTCTATATCTTTCGGTAGAGGGCATTTCCAATTTACTCACACAGTATCCTGGTGTGAGAGGTCCTGTGGTGTGTAGGAAGTGGCCAATTCTGTATAGGCCCTTGTCCACCCACCACTTAAACGCTAAAATATTTTGTCCAGGTGGGAAGCCTGGGTTATTAAAGAGATGTGCAAGGGGGCGCATGGGAGAGACCAGGGCTGGGTGCTTTCGAAGCCTGTCCCACAACGACATAGAGTGAGAAAGGGTAGGGGCCAATATTGCAGGACAAAGTCACGACGTGGACCAGAGTAAATAATCAATTGTGTGTTTCGGTGTCGCCTCCCTCTCCATTGGGAGCCAATCTGGCTTAGGGCCCTTAGAATACACTACTGAGATTTGAGCTACCTGTGCAGCTTGGTAGTAGCACCAAACGTTGGGCAAAGCAAGGCCACCTTGGGTCTTAAGTCTATAAAGAATTTCTTTGGAACATCTGCTGCCTTTGGAACCCCAGATAAATTTCAAGATAGAGGATTGGAACCGCGTAATTTGGGCTTTTCTGATTGGGATTGGCAGAGAACGGAAAAGGTACAGCAAGCGAGGTAAGAGGGTAATTTTTATAGAGTTTACCCGGCCCAGCCAGGATAGATCATATTTGGACCACATGGACATATCCGCTTCGAGTTTTTTGAATATGGGGGGGTAATTGCTGGAGAATAACTTATAATATCTGCTGGCTAAGTTGATTCCTAGGTAAGGGATGGCTGAAGAGTTCCAGGTAAACGGAAAGTGAGTTTGAAGGCTTGTAAGGAGGTTTGGCGAGACGGATATGTTCAGAGCGGCGGATTTTGCAACATTGACTTGGAGGCCTGAGGCAGCTCCAAATTGCTCCAGGAGTTTGATAATGTTGAGAGTAGAAATGAAGGGGATGTGACGAATAGGAGTAGATCATCAGCAAAAAGGGCACATCTATGTTCCTGACCGCTGCAAGAGACTCCTCTGATGTCCGGATTTGTACGGATGGCTATGGCTAGGGATTCGATGGCTATGGCAAAAATCAGGGGCGATAACGGGCATCCCTGTCTGGTGCCCTTCTCGATGGTAAATATGTCCGAGTATCTACCTTGCAATCTTACTTGGGCGCTGAGGTTGGAGTAAAGGGATTTCAATGTACCTAGGAAATTTGGACCCATGCCCCACCTACTAAGTACTTCGAAGATATATGGCCAGGTGACCGTGTCAAATGCTTTTTGTAAATCAACCGAAAGGAGGAACCCTTCTTGAGTGGGTCCTCCATCCCATTGCGAGTTAAGGAGGGACACTATGTCTATGGCTCTTCTCACTTGGTCTGGGCCCTGTCTCCCCGGGATAAAGCCTGCTTGATCTCGGTGTACATACTGAGCAATGAAGGAGGATAAACGATTTGCCATTATTTTCGTTAAAAGTTTAAGATCGTTATTGATCAATGAGATCGGGCGATAGTTGCACACCAAAGACGGGTCTTTTCCAGGTTTAGGAATGGCCGAGATATCCAGGCAAGTACCTTGGCGAAGTGAATTGAAAAATCTCGCTAAGTAAGGTGCTAAAGTGTCAGAAATTTTTGTGTAATAGCCGGCTGAAAAGCCATCTGGGCCGGGAGCGGAGCCTAGTTTGAGATTCTTTATGGTTTCCTTAACCTCTGAGGAAGAAATGGGTTGTTCAAGGCGCTCCACATGATCCCTGGAGAGTTTGGGCAAGGGTAGGGATTCCAGGAACTTCTCGACGCTTGGGAGAGGGTTGGGATTGTTGTCCTTATAGAGGGAAGAGTAAAAATCGTGGAAGCATTTCAGGATGCGCTGCAGATTTTGTGTCGGGATACCCGATGGTAACCGTATCTTGGGGAAAGCCATGATCCGTGACTTGGGTGACTATTTGGTGGCTAATTTAGATCCAATTTTATCTTTGTGTAAGTAAAACCTGGCACCAGACCATCGGAGGTGTTTTTCTGCTTCCGTGGTGAGGGCTAAGTTAAGTTTGATTCTTGAAGTTTCTAGATCCCAACGGGAGGATTGTGTACATTCTCGTTTGTTACGTTTACACGACGCCTGGAATTCGTTAGTAAGTTTGGTTATTTCGGCCCTATGCTCCTTTTTTAATTGGGAGGAAAATTGTATGATTTTGCCCCTTATCACAGCCTTATGGGCTGCCCACAGTGTAGCAGGGGAGACATCTTCTGTGTCGTTACATATGAAGTAATTTTTTAAGTCCCGTTCTAACATGGAGCAGTGAGCTGGATTACTAAGCAGTGACTCATTAAGACGCCACTTGAATTCCTTATTTGTGGTACAAGAGTTGCAAAGGGAAAGTGTAACCATGGAGTGGTCTGAGATAGGGGAGTCTCTAATAGCGGACTTTAACGCTAACGGAACATTAGTACCACGTAGGAAAATATGATCTATCCTGGCGTATGATTTTTGTGGGGCCGAGTAGTGGGTATGGTCTTTGGTGCGGGGGTTGAGTTCCCTCCAAACATCCACTAGACCCGAGTCAAAAAGGAGTTTGGCTATCCTAGTACTTTGTTTAGAGGGTTGCTTAGGACGTGGGAGGCCAGATCCCGATTTATCTAGAGACAGATCGAATGTTATGTTCGAGTCTCCCCCCAAGACTATAACTCCTTCCAGTTGCGGGGAAAGGGCGGCTAGCATTGAAGTGGAAAATTTGTCTTGACCCTTATTGGGCGCGTAATACGAGACAAAAGTATAGATCGTCCCGTCTATGGTGCCTTTAACCAGGATATATCTGCCCAATGGGTCAGTAATAACCTGTGACATGGAAAAATTTAAGTGTTTAGAAAAGCAGACAGCCACACCTTTTGTTTTGTTTTCCACGTTGGAGAGATAGAATTGGGGGAAGTTTTGGTGGAGAAATGAGGGGTGGAACGATTTAGGGAAGTGGGTCTCCTGAAGCAGGAGAACCGCAAATTTTTGTGATTGGTAAAGTTTGAACAGTTTCCGTCTTTTAACAGGGGAATTGAGGCCCTGGACATTATGTGAAACTATGGAGAGGGGTGGAGAAGCAGTGTCATGTACTGGCATGGATCAGGTGGGAGGTACCATCTGGGAGAGAGTGGGACTTACCTTGTGTAGTGAAGACGATATCTGCCAAATTCTGGAAGCGCACTTGGATAGGTGACCTTCGGCAGGAAGAGGGAGAAGGAGGGGTGGAAAAGAAAGGTAGAAAGATGGATCTGCTAGGAGAAAATAGGAGAGAAGCGAGATGTCAGTAAACATAGACAACAAACAGATAATCGAGAACACCCAGATGAGGTGTGGAAACCCATTCCCGCACCTCATACAACCCAACCCCAAACATAACCTTGGTAGCACACCACCCATGAATAGAGGGTGCACAAGATCTCCAATCCGAAAGAGGAACTCAAAGGAGCCCCTCTCTCAGTTAGAGATACGTAGAGGCGCAGGACATCCGCCCCAGCCTTCTCCAGGAGCTTAAATAAAAGATAATGGACTGAGCCCTATATAATGTCCTGAGGGACTAAATGGTGCAAACCGTCCGGCCACCTAACCAGCCATTGACCTCCAATCGAGGTCAAGGCCGGAGTGGTCCGCGGGTTCTGGTGGAAGTCCCTTAGTTAAACATAGCAGTGGGTCTAAGAAGGGATAATGGGGGGAAAGTATCTCCCCCGAGAATCGGCAGTGGACCTGAGGGAAGCCCTTTTGTACATTAGACATCCAACTTAAGACAGGTCAAAAAAAATTGGGGGGGCACCCCTATCAAAAAATAAGAGATATAGAATTAAATAAAACATCAACCAGGTTAGCAGTGTGAAAGACAGGACTGGTACAAAAAAAATAAAAATAAAAAAAGTCAAAAGAGTCATAAGTATATCAGAGGATCCGGATCAGCCAGGATTAAAGGGAGTGACGCGGGTCCATACCGAACCCAGACCTGATACTGTCATTAAGGCGGCTTGGAGTCTTTGGACTTTTTGGATAGGCGCTTCTGCCATGCAGGGGCGATGGGGCTTGACGGAGGGGGTCTCTTAGAGGACGTATTCGGGGTCTTGCCAGTCAAAGATGATTCGGGGTCCCGTGAGATGAGGCCAAGTTGAAGGAGGAGTTTTTCACCGTCTGGAAATGATGAAAAGCCATAAGATTTAGAATTAAAAGAGAATGAAAGCCGAAATGGGAAGGACCACCAGTAGGCGATCGATTTCTGGGAGAGTGCAAGAAGTAGCGGTTTCAGAGACCTCCGTTTTTGAATGGTGTAGGGCGATAAGTCAGCAAAGATTTGTATGGGGTGGCCCTGGAATGTAAGATGCCCTTCACCCTACGACCGTTGCATGATCTCCTCCTTAACTTTGTAAAAGTGTGGTTTGACTATAATGTCTCTCGGGAGCCCATCTTGTCGTGGGGGTTGCAGTGCCCTGTGAGCGCGGTCCAGTGATCAGGAATGTCTGGAATGAGCTCCTTAATGAACGATTGGACCTATAGGACCGAGTCCTGGAAGGATTCAGGGACTCCTCTGATGCGAAAATTGTATCTCCTCGTACGATTTTCGAGGTCGTCAATTTTGGAGAACGCAGTTTCAAGTTGGTCTTGTAAGTCCTGTATTCGGGCAGTATTTTGATTCACTCTGGTGATTGTTTGATCTGCTTTGAGTTCGATCATTTCAATTCTATTTCCCAGTTGCTGTAAGTCAGCTTGAATGGCTGAGGTGATTTGGGTAGCAGTTTGGGAGAGACCCCTGGCTAACATGGTGCCGAACATTGCAACCATAGAGGAAAAGTCCTGAGGTGAGGGGTGAGCGCCTGGTTTAAAGGCCTCACTGCCTCCTGGGCTAGCTGTAATGTCCTCCATGGGTGAGAGCGGCATATCATCAAGGACCCTGCCTAGGAGGGATTCTGTGGAGGAGGGGGACAAGCAGGCGTTGGAGTTATTACTTACTGTGGGGCCTGTCAGCCCTGCTGAGTGAAGAGGCTGATCTGCTATGGTGTCTTCCTCCTCCTGTACATCCCCTCGTGTGGCGGTGTTCGGCGCCATCTTGGATATGGTCGCGGGTCCCGGGCCCGTGTTTAAAACACGGGAGAGGTCTCTCCTAGCCGTTCCACCTGCCATTCCGGAGTTCCCGGGTGTTTCCCCTGTCCACCGAAGCTATTTGCGGCTGCTAATGTCGGCGCTGGAGAGGCTGTAAGGCCGGGGCGGTGCGGAGCTCGCGGACTAAGCTGCCATCCGACGAGCTTCCGCGCATGTGCCTCTCCTTTTCGTTCTTTTTTATTGTTTTTACTAGTAATGACAGTGATTAGCAATTTCTAGCAGGACTGCGACATTGTGTTAGACAAATCTGATACTTTTTGGGGACCAGTGACACCAATACAGTGATCCGTGCTAAAAAGTGTGTTAAGTGTGCTCCTAGGGAGTGATTTCTAACTGTGTGGGGGGTGGACTTACTGGAGGAAGAGAGGCATCTGTGTTCCTGATTAGCAGGAACACAAGATCTCTCTCTTTCTCCCTGAGAGAATGGCGGTCTGCCTTGTTTACATAGGCAGACTGCCATTCAATATAGAATGGGAAAGACAACAGATATACATGTAAAACTTATGTAGGAGGATTTGTTTCTTCTCCGTGTATCATCTGAGGCTGTTTACTTCATTGGGTATAGGAGAGGGTTTACATCCACTTTAAGTAGTCCACCTGTTCTTTGGTTCTTTGTAGAATCTTTTTCATTGGAGAGTAAGTCCAATCTGATGTTTCAGAGTCACTGACGCTCATAAATGACTCTTCATACTCCTTCATAATCTCTATGGTAAGAGCTCAGAGCTGTGGGGACAGCCATCTTTTCTTGTAACCTTAATGGGTGTTGCAGAACAGCCCCACTTACTCAAAGGGCCCCATATTGGCAACTACTGTATCTTAAATAAATGTATAATTACATCTGACAAGGTTTCACAATCTGACAACCAACATATAATTTATCAGCATGAAATTACAATTTGTTAGACACCAAATATCATAATGATCTTATGCATATTCCTATTAGGAAGTCACACTTGTATTTAGACCTGAAATGTAACTCTGTGCAATTCAGCCATTGTAATGTACATGGTAGATGCTAAGATGATGAGAGGGCTTCCCTTACATCTCCTGTCCAATACCCCCTGGAGTTATTGACAGGGTGTAGCAGGATGAGGAGTGGCACAGGTGCCTGTGGTAGGTATGGACACTGTGCATGGTCAGATGACAGTCTGGATACCACTGAGATGCTGTGGATGCTGGACTGGTATTTGTGGAGAATGCTGTCACACACGTGGAGCACAGGAACTCTCAGATGCAGGTATTAAAGTCGTAGCCAAAACAAGCCAATGATAACCGGGCAACAGAGTTTCTTTGAGTTGGTTTCCTCCTGGTACCTCAGTTTCCTATCCAATCCCAAAAATATACTGGTAGATTAACTGTCATGTCAAATTGGCTGAAAAGTGTGTATGCATATTAATTAATCTTCACACAATTTCTATCTTTTGTCTTTCTTAAGAATTTTCTGCGTGGAATTGCAAACAAGAGATTTGTGTGGATCGGTCTAACGGATTTGGATGGAACCTGGAAATGGGTGGATGGAACTCCTTATGAGGTCACTCCAAAGTAAGACACTTAAACCTCAAATTTAAGAATCCTTCTCGCACATTCCTAAATTTAGGATCTGGCAAAATGATCTGAAAAGGTGGCTAATCCATGAATCCTTGTGCTGAAGTGCATTGTTGAGACTTAAGTTCACTCCACCTTGCGCTTTACAACACTTTTTCATACAGAAAGCCTTAATGTATGCATGATCTATGAGTTAGTGGGCCTTATCAGAGTCTAGAGGACACCGTTAAAAATACTGGTGCCTACCACTACTGCCCTCCATCCATGTGAATGGTTACATACAGTAGAATTAAAGACATCCACAAATCCGTTTTTTTACAACCAACCCTGCCCCCCCCCCCCCCCCCCCCAAAAAAAAAAGCAAGAGTCGGTCATTGTAAATCTATAATCAATCATGATGCCCAAAACCTGCCAAATTGCCGGATTAAAAAATGAAAAACTTGACCCAGTGCACATGGCCATTCCTGATGGAACTGCTCACCAAATAACAGCTCCCCATGCTGTCATCAGCTATATAGGGGAAGGCATGGGGAAAGTAGTGACATCATTGTCCAAATATGACCAGATATTTGGGCAGTGATATTGCTGCCCATGTAAGTAATGTGCCAGAGGGGGTTTCTAGGGACACAGCGGGTGTCACCACTTCCTGCTTCTCTAGGAACCACTGACAGCAGGACGCTGGTATATATAGAAGTGGAAAAATACCACTTCTATAGATGATGCTCACCTCCCACCGAACAGGGGGCCAAACCTGCAAAAGTTTGGGCATTCTTTGAAACACTCTAACAGCCTAGGTCCAGGCCAAACCATTGGCTCATCCCTACTCCTCACATAGCCAATCAGGGAACGAGGTGAAGAAAATAACTCCTTACATGCAGTTGGCCGCAACTGATCTAACCTCAGTGAATTGCACAATTAAATTGTAACATGTGGTCAGCTCTTTTGCAGTCCGTCACAGCTGTTGGGCTCACAATTTGAAAATCAAATTTTAAAGCATTTCTTAGGTCCCAGTTCTGCTCTGCCTTGGTCTGATCACTATTGTCTCTTCTGTCCTTCAGGTTCTGGGAGCAGGGTCAGCCCGATGATTGGAAGGGTCATGGTTACGGAGGAGGGGAAGACTGTGCTGTGTTAAGGCCAAGTAATGAGTGGAATGATGGTCACTGTTCACCGAACTTCTGGTATGTCTGTGAGAAGAAGATTGTCTTCTGATCTGCACTGATGGACATCAGAGGACACCTGATATCTCTGTCCGCCTTTTCTCCTTCTCCATCATAAAGAATCTACTACTGCATAAAATATTGCTACAGGATATGCTGGAACTTGTTATTCTTCTAGAATGGTAGGATCTCAGAGTGCCCAATCTGCAGATTTCAAGCTGTACTCCAGCCTAGTCTTTAGTCTTGCACAGCTTTATAGGGTTCTGCATTTCACCACACACTGTGAGCTTCTCACAATGTGCATTAGAAGCTACAGAGGGTCAGACAGAGTCTTCTTCATTTCTTGGCTGGAGGAGGTCCAGTGTCATCTAGACCAACCACAATTAATCTAATCAATTTCAGTTCTTTCAACCACAGAGGTTCAGCATTCCACGTGGGTGTTATCTTAGGTGCTCCGAATGTGAGTCTGTCTAGGAACACCCACGCCTCTAAACTGACACCCACCATCAAGGAATTTTTAAAATATTCGTATAACTCCTCCCAAGAGCCAGCCCACTGCTTGCATCAGGACTGAGGGCTCTTGAAAGGACTACTGAGGGTGGTGTGATGTGTTTAGAAATGTACAACATCCCACCAGTCCCTCCCACCAGTCATGATCTGCCTGCATTGCTTAGTACAGAGACCCAGCGATGTCATCACTAGATCTAACATAAGGCATAATTAAGGTAGAATTCTAATACCTACCCTGCAACAATAGGCAGATAAAATAAGAGCCTCTCAAAAATATTAGTTGTCACGGCAAAGATGAGATTTCACGCATTGTAGCAGGGTCGCCATTCTACATTCATGTCAGCGCTTCCTTTAACCACTTCAATACCGGGTGCTTTTATCCCCTTCCTGCCCAGGCCAATTTTCAGCGCTGTCGCACTTTGAATGACAATTGTGCAGTCATGCAACACTCTACCCATATAACATTTTTAGAATTTTTTTTCACATAAATCTAGCGTCTAGCGCACTGCCGAAAAATTTGTTTGTTTTCATTTCTTTCTTTCATTTTTTTTTGGGCCGTTCATTATGTTCTCAATTCGTAATTTCTTCAGTTTGTAAATTCGAAAATCCGAAAATAAGAAAGAAAATCCGAAAATTTGAAAGAATGAAAATCCCAAAATTCTAAATGATAACTAACTAACTAATAATAGCTAGCTATAAAATTATAGTTATTGAAATTTCCTTTAAAATTTGGCTGTTATTGAGCGTTACAAATACAAATTTATCCGAAGTTACGAATGTCACATCTAAATAAATGGAACAAATAAATAAATAATAATAATACGTTTTTTATTAGTATTGTTATTTATTATTATTATTCATTTGTTATGTTCCATTCGTTTAGATACTTTATTTGTTATTTCAGATAAATACATATTTTGGATACATTTGTATTCATTGCGTTCACTAACAGCCAAATTTGAAAAGGAAATACCAATATCATTCATTTAATAGTTAGTAATAGTTAAGTTATTATTAATTAGTTATTATTTCAGATTTCCGAATTTTCATATTTACGAATTATAGAATATTCAAATTTACGAATGTTCGTAAAAGTTCATTAAACGGGTTTTTGTTAATTTGGATATTTCTGAATAACCGAATTTGTCGGAATTTGTTAAAAAATTAATTTGGAATGAAACAAATTGCACATGTCTAATAAATAGAGCTTCTTTTTGGGGGAATTTAATCACTGTTGGGGGTTTTAATTTTTTGCTTAATAAACAGTAAAAGTTTGTTATAAAATTTTGCAAAAGGGTAATTTTTCTCCTTCACTGATGGGCACTGATAAGGCTGCACTGATATGTGGCACTGGTGAGTACTGATTGACAGCACTGGTGAGTACTGATTGACAGCACTCGGGAGCACTGATTGACAGCACTCGGGAGCACTGATTGATGGCACAGGTGGGCACCGAGAGGTAGCACTGGTGGGCACTGTTGGGACTGCACTGATAATAAATTCCCTGATTATCAGTGTAGATGTCCCTTGCACACAAGCCAATTATCGACTCGCCTCTCCTCATGCTGTCAGGGTGAGGAAAGGAGTTCTGATAATCGGCTTGTGTTAACATCGTGATCAGCTGTGATTGGACACAGCTAATCATGTGGTAAAGAGCCGCTGATTTACCCCATCTGTAATCAGCTGTGTCCGAAGTCACAGTGATCAAAGAATGTGCTCCCCGTGTGGCACATCGAGTGCTTGGTGGGCACGATCATGGTAGGACATCATAGGACACCCTCCCAGAACTGGCCGGCCGGCAGTGCTGTAGCCTTCATTCAGCTATAGAACGGTCGGCAAGTGGTTAATAAATCAATTGTGGATGATATTGTTCATGGAGCTACTCTTCTAAATGCCGGCAAATCTGGTTGCAAACTAGAGAAAGAAGCGGAGGATATATTTGTAAAGTGAGCAGATCATCAGATAAAGTCATTCACGTTTGTTGTGGCATGATCTGCAATGTGTCAGTGTAATATGTTCAGATATTTATCCCCTCCCCCGACAATTCCTTCATCTGCTTTTCCCTCTAGAAGAATATCACCATCAGGCATCATCTAGGGCAGCTTTTCTCAACCTTTTCAACACTGATGAACCCTTGATATAACTTTCTGGTCTCAGGGAACCCCTGCTAACAATGACTATACCTACAACTCATGATCCATTAGTGTGATGGTCAGTGGGAAGAAGGCTCCTTACACTTGCGAGCACTGAGAAGAATTACCCCTTACAGATAGATAAAAATATCAATGGTGGCAGTGGGAACTTATCTGAGAGGAAGAAATTGCTAATTTTTCAAGGAACCCCCAGCAACCACTGGAAGAACCCTGGTTGAGAGACCCTGATCTAGTGTCACCATCTACTTCCTACCCTGAGATGAAAACTCACAGATGACTCTGATTTAAAATTTTTTGAAATATAATAAATTAATAAGCAACTTTCTCAACTGTTATGCTTTTTTTACATGTTGTTATTAATTTACTATTAAATACAATTTAAAAAATGAAAGCCCCTCTCCGTAACTAATTCTTCTCTAGTCCCTGTGCTGGGTTCCCAACCCATATGTTTAGCATCTGATTGGGTGGTTCAAGATGAAGGAGGGTGTGAAAAGAATCTCCTCTCAAACAACTATCCTGTGGTGGTGATAGGCATTGAGTCTTCTTGACTGAACGGTGCCCCAGAAGATGTTGATGAGACACTCACTAACACTGTCTCACTCTCTTGGAACTTTCCCCGGAGAGGCTCCCTATGCTCTGGCCCGACTATGGTAGTGATGTCCTTGCCACTTGTATTGGCTATCAACACCTTTTTTTTCTTTGGGGGCTCTTCATTTCAGCCTAGCCCCCCCCCCATTGATTGGCCTGGGTGGCCACGCATCCCCCATATTTTTTTTTACAATGATTTTCCCCTCTGATTGGCTGTGGTGCTGAGACATTCCATTTTAGGACCTCAAGCCCAGTACTCTGGGCTTGTGTTAGTGGTTTTTGACCTTGTTTCTGCACCATGGCCTTGCATTGTCCTCTCTGGACCACCCTGCTACTGACCCTTTGCTTGAAAAATTGATTTTTTTTTCTGATTGCTGCCTGCCATTACCATTTGCCTGGATACAGCTTACTCTTTGCTGCTTGCCCTGACCTTTTGCCTGGATGCAGCTAACTCTTTTCTGCCTGTCCTGACCTTTTTCCTGGATACAGCTTACTCTTTGCTGCCTGCCCTGACCCTTTGCCTGGATACAGCTTACTCTTTTCTGCCTGTCCTGACCTTTTGCCTGGATGCAGATTACTATTTGCTGCCTGCCCTGACCCTTTGTCTGGATATGGGTTGCTCTCCTATTGCTGCCTGCCTTGTCTCTTTGCCCAGATATAGATTACTCTCTGATTGCCACCTTTCCTAACTCTTGCTTGAATAATGGACTGCGGAACTATCTGTTGTCTGCTGAGACCTCCATCTGCTTGGGGCACTGCAGTCACCAGTCACGGTTGTTCCTGTACACACCAGCTACCTTGAACTCTACCTTCTTGAAGCCATCAGATACAGTACTCTATACTCTCTCTCTGGGTTGCTGGGGAACATCTCAGTTCTGTAAATATAAATCTTTACTTTGGGGCATTTTAGTACTGGTAGGCAGGGCAGGACTTAGGGTGGTGGGGGCCCCTGGGCTTAAGTCACTTTCGGGCCCTACCTTCTATACATTCCCATATTTATCAGCGTATAACCCTCTCTGGCATATAACACAAGCCCCAAGTTTAGGAGGGAATTTTAAGGAAAAAAACTTTTAGGAGGGAAGTTTAAGGAAAAAACTGACATTGAAATGCCCATCAATGCAGCCTTGCCCAACCATCTGCAGCCTTGTCAGTGTCATTTGCAGCCTTGTCAGTGTAGCCTTGTCATTTGCAGCCTTTTCATTGCAGTCTTGAAGTTTAAAAATGGCGCTGCCAGTCCTGTCTATCTCGGCGGCTCTCGGTTCCTCTCGGCGGCTCTCGGTTCCTCTCGGTGGCTCTTGGGTCCTCTCGCAGTCCTGAGCAGAACCAAGAGTAGCCAAATGTACTCGGCTCGGCTCACAGTCACGCTCAGTCCCTGTGATATGTCCATCATAGGGCGGGACTGGGCGTGACTGTGAGTGGAGCCGAGAACACTCGGCTATGTATCTCGGCAGGGCGTGTGGGGCCCCCTACTGGGCGGGGCCCATGGGCTTGAGCCCAGTCAAGCCCAATGGTAAGTCCAGCCCTGCTGGTAGGTACACTATTCATAAGGGAAAGGTGGCTTCTATAGGTCATACTGTGCATAAGCCTTGTTATATTTGCAGAACAGGACATGGCCAGGTAAACTATGCAACATAATGAGAGCCACACTATGGAGATGAATCCTATTCAGGCCCAGTTATTTGCTGGCAAACTATGTGAGTTGACACACCAGTTTCAAGCCTGAATAGTCCAGTATTCTGTTGCTGCCACGTCAGCAACTTTGGAACCCAAGTCAAAAATTCCTTTACCAGACTAAGAGTAACCAGTAATCACCAGGATTTTCAAGCTTTAAAAATTTCTGCAAGTTGAATTTTCAGTATTTCACCCCAGGTCCTTGTCTTCTGAACAACAACAAAGATTGTAATATTGTCATGGTCAGAGACCAGGCTCTGAGACCAGTAGCAGTAGAGAGTCTCCCACCAATCAGCAGGATGGGTATCAAAGCAGGTCACCCTGGCAGATGACACTGGCTCACCGAATGTGCGGGGCCTAAGCACTAACCAGTATTCTCCAAAGCTCGTTATGGTGGAGACAGGACCTGCAACAGGGGGGTGCAGCCAATAAACATATATCGGTCCCGAACGTTTGGAGGGGCCTGGCAACCAGGAAGTGTGCAGGAGAGACATAGTGCAGGAGAGATGCTGGAGGAGAAATAGTGCAGGAGAGGCCCGGAGGAGAGATAGTGAATGAGAGGAACCTGAGGAGACACAACATTTTTTTTTGGCGTTGTCTCCCGGATCCTGATGATGGAATATGGTCTAGAAAATGATGCTTGTGTAGTCTGTTGACACAATCGGAGCGAATGCTTTCTGGGGAGGATACTTGTTGTTGGATATGGGCAGTGACAATGGCTTCAATAAACTTTATAAAGGTGTTGGGTAAGGATGAACTGAACACCCCCCCCCCGGTTCAGTTCGCACCAGAACCTACGAACAGACCTAAACTTCATGTGAACTTTAGAACCCTATTAAAGTCTATGGGTCTCGAACGTTCAAAATCTAAAGTGCTAATTTTCAAGGCTAATATGCAAGTTATTGTCCTAAAAAGTGTTTGAGGACCTGGGTCCTGCCCCAGGGGACATGTATCAATGCAAAAAAAAGTTGTAAAAAAATGCAGTTTTTTCGGGAGCAGTGATTTTAATAATGCTTAAAGTGAAACAATAAAAGTGTAATATTCCTTTAAATTTCGTACCTGGGGGGTGTGTATAGTATGACTGTAAAGGGGCCCATGTTTCCCGTGCTTAGAACTGTCCCTGCACGAAGTGTAATTTCTGCAGGAAAAAAAGTAATTTAAAAGCACTCGCGGCTATAATGAATTGTCGGCTCCCCATAATACAGAGAAGTCATTGAAAGTCATTGATGATAAAAAAAAAAAAAGCGTGGGGTTCCCCCAAATTCAATTACCAGGCCCTTCAGGTCTGGTATGGATATTAAGGGGAACCCCTCGTCAAATAAAAAAAAAATGACGTGGGGTTCCCCCTAAGGGAAACTCCACGCCAAATTAAAAAAAAATGGCGTGGAGTCCCCCATAAAAATCCATACCAGACCCTTTATCCGAGCACGCAACCTGGCAGGCCACAGGAAAAGAGGGGGGGTCGAGAGAGCGCCCCCCTCCTGAACCATACCAGGTCACATGCACTCAACATTGGGAGGATGCTTTGGGGGTCTGTGACCCCTCAAAGCACCTTGTCCCCATGTTGATGAGGACAAGGGCCTCAACCCACAACCCTGGCCAGTGGTTGTGGGGGTCTACGGGGGGGGCTTATCAGAATCTGGAAGCCCCCTTTAACAAGGGGACCCCTCTGAGCATTTGAGGGGGCCTGCCCCCTGCCAACACATCTGTTGGGGATAGGCCAGGGCTCTCAGAACACTCCAGACAGCTCCTCCTAGACTCCTTCTGACTGCTTCTGGAATCTTCTCCAAGGTTCCAGCCAGCAGGGGGAGTCACCATCAATGCTGCTGATGAGACATCCAGCCTACCTAATCACACACCCGACCCAGATTAACAAAGAAGCTTAGCTGCCAGCCAAGCCCAAATACCTTAACTCTAGCACACTAGCAATACTAGGAGTTGCTACAATTGTCTTTTCCATTGTGTTGATTCTTCTCCTGATCCTTGTACTTATAGACCCATCAGCACCTTTGAAGATCTTTTCTAGGTCTTTAAGCTTTGCTTTGCTTACAACCAAACATCCTATTTTTTGACTCCTGGATCATTTTTCCATAGTTACATAGCTGGTATGATTGAATAAAGATACCCATCCATCCAGTCAAATCTGAGTGTGTCTGTGTGTCAATACAATTTTCAATATTCCTCTTGTGGTTGCTAATAAATACATCAAAAAGTTTTAATTGAACTTATACACATTCCCCACTGAAACCATTAGCTGTGGAAGGGAGTTCCACATCCTTACCGCTCTAACAGTAAAGAACCCCTGTGGCATACCACTGCACACTGTATTCAACTCTGATGTGAAGTTAATGAACTAAAAAGACTTCTCATCAAGTCCCTGCCTAACAGTCATGCCCCTCTGACATGATTCACCCACATTGGGCTGAATTGTAGAGCCCAATGTGGTTGAAACATGACAGAGGGGCATAGTTGGTGGGCAGGGACTTGAGCTGAGCATGCCATAGAGGTTCTATAGTGTGAGAGCAGTATTCCTATGCCATATTGTATCTTGGATTGGGACCTGTTCTGTCTCTACCAGCTTGTATATACAGAGAATAAACCTGAGAGATGGACACTGTGGGCTTGGCGCAGTACAGATCCATTATGGTTTTAGTAAAGTACACCTTACATAGTTTAAGATTGAAGTGCCTTTCATGCAATTTCATTGTCTGGCCACACATCTTCATTATAGAATTTAGGTTAAATCGTTTCCTTCCAATGCTAGAGTCGCCATTCAAAGATTTGTATATCGCTATCATATGCCATATCAAGAATTTCTTCTCCAGTTAAAATACGTTTAATGTGTGTAGTCATTTCTCTGTGCTGGAGCACACTGGGATCACAAGTCTGGAAACAGGCTGAGGTACACTGGGAACACAAGGCTGGAATAGGGCTGGAACACACTGGAAACACAAGGCTGGAAGCAGGATGGGACACACTGGGAGAACAAGGCTGGAAGCTGGCTAGGTCATTCTGAGAACATAAGGCTGGAAGAAGGCTGGGGCACACTGAGAATAATAAACTGGAAGCAGACTGGGATACACTAGGAAAACAAGGCTGGAAGATGGCTGGGACACACTGGGAGCACAAGGCTGTAAGAAGGGTGGGACACACTGGGAACACAAGGCTGTGACACACTGGGAACACAATGCTGAAAGCAGACTGGGACACATTGGGAACACAATGCTGAAAGCAGACTGGGACACATTGGGAACACAATGCTGAAAGCAGACCGGGACACAATGGGGACACAAGGCTGGAAGCGGGCTCATGCACGCTGGGAATACAAGGCTGGAAGAAGGCTGGGACACACTGGGAGAACAAGGCTGGAAGCTGGCTAGGTCATGCTGAGAACATAAGGCTGGAAGAAGGCTGGGGCACCCTGGAATACAAGGCTGGTAGCAGGCTGGGATACACTGGGAAAAATAAGCTGTAAGCAGGCTGGGATACACTGGGGAAAACAAGGCTGGAAGAAGGCTGGGTCACACTGGGAATAGTGATGGACGAACTTCCGATGGGACGTTTCGCGAACGCAAACCGCGAACGTGGCCAAAAGTTGCGGTTCGCGGTGGGCACCATTGACTTTAATGGCAGGCAAACCTTAAAAACCTCCAGGTCATATTTTCAGCCACAAAATACTTACTAGCTGTGCACACATAGTCCCGCAACATGGACACTGACATAACAAAAGTATTAAGTGAATCTGGGAGCGACAACGACAAGCATTCTTTTTTTATCTGTGAAATTTTGACAATTCAGGACCGCATGAGGACCATGGAGGAGAGGAAAGGTCAGGGCAGGCTATGAAGGGGATGCAGGAGATGACCAGTGCCACTGTCAGGGCAGAGCAGTCCTGTACCAGTGTCCCAGTGTGCCAACCTGTGCTTGAGCCCCTTACCCCTCCCTCTGCCCGGCCCTTACCCCCACCTATGCAGGGCTCCACTGTGGTGGTCTGGAGGTGTCAGTCCAGTGCTGATCCTCAGCTATGGTGCTGGCACTGCCTGCTGATTGGCCTCTCCGCTGCTATCTCCCTCACTGTCTGAAACCAGCACCGCAATAGAGACTGAGCACTGACACCAGCACCGTGAGAGAGAGCACTGACACTAGCACTGAGATAGAGAGCACTGGCACTAGCACCGAGATAGAGAGCACTGACACCAGCACCATGAGAGCACTGACACCAGCACCGTGATAGAGAGCACTGAGACCACACCAGCACCGAGATAGAGAGCACTGACACCACACCAGCACCAAGATAGAGAGAGAGCACTGACACAAGCAGCATGATAGAGACTGAGCACTGACACCAGCACGGAGATAGAGAGCACTAACACCAGTACCGTGATAGAGAGCACTGACACCAGCATCGTGATAGAGAGCACTGAGACCACACCAGCATCGTGATAGAGAACACTGACACCAGCACCGTGATAGAGAGCACTGACACCAGCACCGAGATAGAGAGCACTGACACCAGCACCGAGATAGAGAGCACTGACACTAGTACCGTGATAGAGAGCACTGAGACCACACCAGCACCAATTGTGTCGCTGCTGAATGTCAACAACGAATCGCTGCTCGACCAAGTTTAAGACGTGTGCCATGAATGGCACGTGTGTAATTTTGCCCTTTTTCAATGTGCTAAGCAGATTGGCACCGTTGTCACACACCACTTTACCAATTGTCAAATCGAGCGGTGTTAGCCACTGATCTGCCTGTGAACGCAAAGCTGAAAGGAGTGCAGGGCCAGTGTGGCTCTTGGCTTCCAGGCACAACAGACGCAGCACAGCATGGCAACGTCTCACCTGGCATGTCGAATAGGTTCTGGGGATCTTGGGCGGCGCAGCAGAAGAGACGCTAGCAGCGGAAAAGGAGGAGTCAGCTGAGGAGGAGAGGGAGGATGGAGTAGGAGGAGGAGAGGAAGAGGCATGCCTGCATGCAATCCGTGGCTGTAAAACCAAATCTACACGTGTGCAACGGGTTACATGCTTGACGGCCGTCAGAAGGTTCACCCAGTGGGCAGTAAAAGTTATATACCTTCCCTGCCTGTGTTTGCTAGACCATGTGTCTGTGGTCAGATGTATCTGTGTGCCAGAGATACATTCACTTGCCACTGAACATGGCCATATAGCTCTGGGATGCCCTCCTGTGAGAAATACTTCCTTCCTGGGACCTTCCATTGTGGTGTTCCAATGGCCACAAATTTTCGAAAGGCCTCCGAGTCCACCAGTTTATATGGCAGTAGTTGGCGGGCTATCAGTTCGGACAAGCCAGCCGTCAACCGTTGGGCAAGAGGGTTATCCGGCGTCATCATTTTTTTACGCTCAAACATTTGGCCCACGGAAGCCTGCCTTTTTCCAGAAAAACGTGAGGACGGCATGATGGAAGGTGAAGTGGAGGATAATTGTGAGGAGAGAGGAGAAGGAGAAGTAGAAGACGAGGCTGGATGGTGAGAGCCTGGAGTGTGGCTTTGTGGGTTCTGTTGCTCCCACTGGGCTCAGTAATGGAAGCTCATGTTTCTTCTTAAGGCGGTCGTCCCTAGGTGAGTGTTGGGCTTACCGCAACTTATGCGTTGACTGCAAAGGCTGCAGATGGCAACACTATTGTCAGCAGCGGACACGTTAAAAAAAAAAGCCCACACTGCGGAGCCATGTACCGGCGTCCTGGGAGCGCCAGATGTGACCGTACATGGTTGATGCCTCGCTCCTGATACATTAGCAGTCTGGTTTGTCCCTTCTGTGCAATGTATGTTCCGTCTGCTTCTCCTCCCTATCTGCTGGTCCATATCTCCCTCTGAACTCCCCTCCTCTTCCTCTCTTGTGGGCACCCACGTGACATCACTAGACACGTCATCATCAATGTCACCTTCCCCACCGCTATAATTAGAGATCTCGGAGTAGGCAGCAACACCGGGGACCAACCTCCTCCTTGGGCTGATCTGGGTACTGCGTCAGACTGCTGAGTGGCGGTTGTTGCTTGCTCCTCTTCCTGATCCAATATCAAGAGTGGCTGCGCATCGGCAATGTCTTGTGATGGATCAGAAAATAATTCCTGTGACTCAAGCGGAGGGTATATGGTGGTGGTGGTGTTGGTGGTAGTGTCTTTGGCGGTGCACACAGCAGAGAGTGAAGAAAAGGGTGCAGATCAAGAAGATGAGGAGGGTGCAGAAGAGTAAGGCTGAGTGAGCCATTCAACCAAGTCTGGTGCGTCCTTTGATGTAATCGAACGCACCTTCTGCAATTTGCCACTTTGGCTCAAGCCTGTTGCTCCTGCCCTACCCCTACCATCCCTGCGGAAGGGCCTGCCTCTTCCTCTGCCTGTCATTTTTTAAATGACCCTGTGACAAAAGTCTCTAGAGAAGTGCAATATGTATGTGGAAGAATGTATATAACATCCCACTTCAACCTGTCATTTTGGGGGGCCACTGGTCTATCACACCAGTTATAATACTTTTTTCTAATTGCGTTTGTCACTCTTTGTAGTATCGCTGCAGAACCGCTCAGTACTCACAATGCTGCACAGTGGAAATGCACTATACTTTGCTTTCTATATTTGCAAGTATTTTATACGTGTATTACACCCCTATATACTGCACACCAAATAGTACACCTATACCAGTCCTTAAAAGGACCTTTGTGGACCTAATAGTAGCTAGCTAGTAGCTAGTGAATTGCAGACTGTCCCTGCTCCAAAAACCAAACTGTCCCTCCCTACACTGAGAAACGACAGCTGTAGAATCGGTCAGCACTCAGCTCAGCAGCACAACAGTGAAGTATAATATGCTTTCTATATTTGAAAGAAAGTATATTATACGCGTACAACCCTGTGACGGAACCGATCCCACACTCCGATTGAGTGCTTCCATCATATACCACTTCCTCCCAGCCTGAATATAGATATCAGATATTCCAACCGCTCACAAGCACAAAACAAGACAAGACTTACTTTGTGCTTGTGAGTGGTTGGAATGTCTGATATCTATATTCAGACTTAGGAAGCAGTATACTGACGGAAGCACTCAATCGGAGTGTGGGATCGGTTCCATCACACTGGTGGCAGCAGTGGGATACTTCCTGCAGTCTGGAACATCCAAACCTCCACCTGGATCCAAGGTCTGGATAGCAGAAGAGGAGGAGTGGTACAGATACCAGCCGCCATGTAAAAGGAATTCAGAAGGAGGTTGTGAGAGATGCAGCTACAGCACAGAGGACCAGTATCAGAGCAGGTCCTGCTGGGATGGTTTGATTCTATTCGCTGCGGACTCTGGAAGGAAGCGCTAGCCCGTGTGCAGCATCACCAGGGTGGAGGAAGCAGTCTTTCCTCACCAGCAAAGATCCGTGCTCCTGGAAGACAGTGATAGAGAAATGTCATCCCAGCAGTCAGATGAGAGAACGGAAAAGGAATCAGCCGGCTCACTTTCCCCATGGCAGTTACACCATTTGGGAGTGGAGGAAGCCAGCCTCCTGCCACAACAGTTAACCAGAGCGGTGGATGTGGAGTCCCCAGCAGAAGTGCTGGCAACAGGTCAGAGTGCTACCAACCTCTGCCCAGCACCGGCAACTGTGGAGTTACAAGAGACTCCTCCAGTTGAAGTGCTGGCCACCGGACAGAGGGTCCAAGACCTCTGCCCCACACCTGCAGTAGTTCTAGGGGCCCATGGTGAGAAGATGACGGTCACTCCCCAACTGTTAGCTGGAGTGGATGATGTGGGGTCCTCAGCTGAGGTGCTTACAGGGCAGAATGCTACTGGCCCCTACACACAACTGCAGCTTGAGCTGATATCGGGGTATGGAACTTTGGTCTCCACTGACACAACGCCAGAAAATGTCACGGCACTGAGACAGGAGGAAGTCAGCCTTGCTTTGCAAGAACTGGGGGATTTTCACCTACCAAAAGTAGATGGGACTTTAGTCCCCACTTGTATACCCCAGGGATGCTGGGCGGTCGGCCCAGATCCCCAACAGCATTACGGAGTGAGCCCAGTCACCCTGTCGTCTCTCCAGCATTTGAAAGGACTCCAGGGAGAAGGACCAGTCCAGGCCTCTCCCCAGCGGCGGGCGTGTTCTCTGAGAGAGGCAGAGGTTGGCTGGGTAAGTACTGCTCTGTTTGGGACAATTTATTTGGGGTACTGTGTAGATACCGGCATTGGGGGACTGGAACTACTGACTAAATTCGGAGTCAACCCGTCTGGGGCCTCCTCCTGTGTTAGTCTCCTACCGAAAGGGGAGATGTGTGACAGACCAAGCCGGGACACAGGCTTTTGGAGAGGACTGAATGCCAGCCTCTTGCCGATCGATTATGGGCCCTGGATTTTAAGGGGCACAGGGTGAATGGGAACCCCACTATAATCTGTGCTAGTCAGATTTAATGCTGTATATATGTATATATAATGTGTGTTGTCTCATGCTGTTGGGACACACACTGTCAGATGCTAATGTCATAAACTCCAGTCACCTGTATGTTGGCTTGTATTATGTAAATGAGTCTAGTCTGGCTTGTAATCTTATTCCACACATTGTTGTTTGGGCTAATTAACCCTGTGTTGATGTTTATGGTAATATTTATTGAATTGTTAGTGAGCTAGGAGCCGAAAAGTCTTATCTCTCAGTCAACTAGTCTGAGTGTTGATTTAGATAATTAGCTCATGCTAATTAGGTTAGGTTTTAGTCTTCTACTGTATTATAAATACTTGTCATTTTGGTTCTAATAAAGGAGTCCATGTTAGCACTAAGCAAGTCTCATCTTGTTTTGTGCTTGTGAGCGGTGGGAATATCTGATATCTATATTCAGACTTAGGAAGCGGTATACTGACGGAAGCACTCAATCGGAGTGTGGGATTGGTTCCGTCACAAACCCTATATACTATACACCTATACCAGTCCTTAAAAGAACCTTTGTGGACCTAGTAGCTAATGATGTGCAGACTGTCCCTGCTGATAAAAGACAGCTGCAGAATCGGGCAGCACTCAGCAGCACAGCAGTCAGCAGTGCACCATAATATACTTTCTATATTTGAAAGAAAGTATATTAGAAGTGTATTAAAACCCTATATACTGTACACCTATACCAGTCCTTAAAAGGACTTTTGTGGACCTAATAGTAATAGCTAGTGATTAGACTGAATGTCCCTGCTCCACACAGTGTCCTTTCCCTACACTGACAAAAGACAGAATGTAAAATGGCCGCCAGATCAGGTCTATTTATAAGGTAGGGGGTATGTCCATGTGCTGAAATGTCTCAATTGGCTGTCCTGTACCCCATGATGGATGTGTCATGGGTCAAAGTTCTTCACAATGTAAACAAATATGTCTGCCGCGAACAGCGCTAGAAGTCCACAGCGCTGCTGACACTGGTCTCCTCCCCCTCTGAGCAAAGTTTGCCGCGAATCGACCGCCGGGCGAACCACAAGGCCATCTCTAACTGGGGACACAAGGCTGTAAACAGGTTAAGACACACTGGGAACACAAGGGTGAAAGCAGACTGGGATACACTGGGAACACAAGGCTTGAAGAAGGCTGGGACATGCTGGGAACACAAGGCTGGAAGAAGGCTGAGATACACAAGGCTGGAGCATATAGACTACCCACCTGGTCTTGCAATTCGCATAGTGTTTGGCTTTGAACTCCCGGCGGACTCCCGCTTTAAAGTATATTTTACTATATATAATTGTAAATAGGTGATTACAGCAATTATACTGTCATCCAACATAGACCACTTCGCGCCCAGGCCAATTCTGACATTTCTCTCCTACATGTAAAATTCATATTTTTTTGCTAGAAAATTACATAGAACCTAGGGGTGCTGAAATTAATCGTTGCATCGATGCATCAGGATTCGGGAGTCCCCGATGCGGCATCGATGAATACAGACCGGAAAATCGATTGCGGGTGACGTCATTAAAACTTGCCCCGCCCCTCCCAGGAAAGCACTCCGAGCATATTTTTAAAATTACTTTTTTTTTTTATAAATGCCGCTGTATGTGCTTTTTAAAAAAATGTCACTTGATACCAAAATTCACAGTAAATACATCCCGATCATGTGCCATGCCAAGCCCGGCCCGCCTCTCGCCTCCCTCCTCTCTCCTCTCACGTCTCTCGAGTCCTGAGGTCAGCGGGGGATTCTTAGCCCCGCCCGCCTCTCTTCTGATACGATAACTATAGTCAGCGGGCGGGGCTGAGAATTTCCCGCTGACGTCAGGACTAGAGAGACTTGAGAGGAGAGAGGCGAGAGGCGGGCCGGTGTTGTGCCAAGAATGGTTTGCCAGTCAAAATCTGTTCCCCCTGGCTCTCGGCTCTTATCGGAACTCCGTCTGTCCAGCCCTCTGCGCTGCAGCTCCTCCTCCTCTACCCCAAATGCAAATCACACTTCCACTGTTCCGTGTACAATATTATTAGTCTATTTTATCCACACACATATATATATATATATATGTGGGGATGGAGTAATACATATAAATATATGTGTGGATAGAATAGACTAATAATATTGTACAGGGGACGGTGGAAGTGTGATTTGCCTTCGGGGTAGAGGAGGAGGAGCTGCAGTGCAGAGGGCTGGACAGGTGGAGTTCCGATATGAGCCGAGAGCCAGGGGGAACAGATTTTGACGGGGAAACCATTCTTGGCACAACACCGGGCACGGCATATGATCGGGATGTATTTACTGTGAAATGCGGTATAGTGACAAATTTTTAAAAAAAGCACATACTTTTTTAATAAATACAGCGGAGCACATCATACAATGTAACAGTAAGTAGAGCACTTTAAGGGAGTGAGGTTATTTTTAATTCAAAGCGGAGTTCCAGTCAATTTTTTGTTTATTAAAAGTCAGCAGCTAAAAAAAGAGTGTAACTACTGACTTTTAATAAAAAGACACTAGGGGGCCCAAGCAGAAGTGGGAGCTCGTCGATAATCGTGATGCATCGAGGATTTAAATCGAATCGTTGACCAGATATTCGTAATCGAATCGTGAGACCAGTGAAGATGCGCACCCCTAATAGAACCCCCAAACATTATATATGTTTTTTTAGCAAAGACTCTAGAGAATACAATGGCGGTTGTTGCAACTTTTTATCTCGCACGGTATTTGCGCAGCAATTTTTTGAACATGTTTTTTTTCAGAAAAAAAAAAACTGTTTCATGCTTTAGAAAAAAAAAAAAACAACAGTAAAGTTAGCCCAATCTTTTTGCATAATGTGAAAGATGAAGATATGCCGAGTAAATAGATACCCAACATGTGATGCTTCAAAATTGTGCCCGCTCGTGGAATGGCGCTAAACTTTGGTATTTAAAAATCCTCATAGACGACACTTTAAAATTTTTTACTGGTTACATATTTTGGGTTACAGAGGAGATCTAGGGCTAGAATTATTGCTTTCACTCTAATGTTCGTGGCGATACCTCACATGTGTGGTTTGAACACCGTTTTCATATGTGGGCGGTTCTTACGTATGCATTCGCTTCTGCGTACAAGCTCACGGGGACAGGGGCGCTTTAAATTTTTATTTTTATTATTAATTTTACTTTTATTTTTTTAGTTTGACACTTAAAAAAAAAATTTTTAAACATCCCTTGTAATAGGAATATGGCATGATCTGACCTATTTACAGTGAGATATGGGGTCAATAAGACCCCACATCTCACCACTAGGCTGGGAAGCCTAAAATAAAAAATAAAAAAATCCTATCACAGCTTCCCAGCCAAAGCGGCGCCATTATTTGAATGCAGAGGCCGGGCGTGATGTCATAACATTGCGCCCGGCCTCCAAACGATCATAGCGACTCCGGCGGACCAGTTCTCTATGATCACCATCCGGGAGCCGACTGATCAGTTCTCCGACTCAAGCGGTGAGTCGGTAAAAGCACCGGAGGGGGATGGAAGGGGGGGACGTCCCCTCCCGCCACCTGTAAGAATGATCAAGCGGTGGAACAGCCGCTATGATCATTCTTATGGTGCAGGGAATCGCTGGCTGAAAATGCTGATATCTGAATGATGTCTGTAGCCTCAGGCATCATTGAGATATACCCCTGGAAAGTCGAGGCCGTCCCTGGACGTCCACGGGGGACCAAGTGGTTAATAAACTTCGATAAAACAGTTACAAACTATATATATATATATATATATATATATATATATATACATACACACACACGCATATATATATATATATATATATATATATATATATATATATATATATATATATATATATATATAAATATGAGCTCCCCCTACTTTTATAGCTATGTGTGAGATCTCGCTTAACCAGTTGCCGACCGCCGCACGCCGATGTACGTCGGCAGAATGGCACGGGCAGGCATAAGGGCTTACATGTACGTCCCTTGCCTCCCGCGGGTCGGGGGCCCGATCGGGCCCCCACCCGGTGCCTGCGGCGGTCGGTTTTCGTCCGGGAGCGATCCGGGACGAGGGGGCGGCCATTCATTCATGGCCACCCCCTCGCGATCGCTCCCGACGAATAGAAATCCCCCGTGACATCACTTCCTCTCCTGTAATGTAAACACAGGAGAGGAAGTGATGTATTCTCTCCTCCGTGTCGGTATTTTTCGTTCCGACACGGAGGAGAGCGGATCGGTGAGTTGCACCAACACTCTACACACACAGTAGAACATGCCAGGCACACTCACACCCCCCCGATCACCCCCCCCAATTACCCCTGCCCCCCAGTCACAGTGACACCAATGTCATTTTTTTTTTTTTTTTTTGCATTGGTGTCATTTGTGACTATAATAACTGTTAGGGCAGTTAGAGTTAGCCCCCTTTAGTTCTAATGTACCCCCCTAACCCCCCCAATAAAGGTTTAACCCCGTGATCACCCCCCGTCGCCAGTGTCACTAAGGCTGGGTTCACATTGCAGCGGTTTATGAGAACGAATGTGATTCACACCGCACTGCAGTGCAAATCACATCCGATCTCTGTGCGATTCGAGTTCAGCCATTCGCCGCACCCGCCGCACCCGCCGCAAATTCGCACGGGACCCTTTTTTTGGCCCGCAGCAGAATCGGATCGCATGGGTGTTCACACCATGCGATCCGAGTTTGCAGATCGCACTGCGATATGCGAACTGATCTGGGGGTGTCAGTAACATTTCACTGACACTCCCAGCAGTTCGCATAAGGCAGTGTGAACTGCCGCCGGGAGGCATGCGATGCGGGAACCCGCCGCGGATTCGCGGCGTTTCCGCATCGCTCCAGTGTGAACCCAGCCTAATAAGCGATCATTTTTCTGATCGCCGTATTAGTGTCACAGGTGACGCTAGTTAGGCAGGTAGGTATTTAGGTTCGCCGCAGCTTTTTATAGCGCCAGGGACCCCCATATACTACCGCATAAAGCCCCCTGATTGCCCCCTAGTTAACCCTTTCACCAGTGATCACCATATAACTGTTACAGGTGACGCTGGTTGGTTAGTTATTTTTTTATAGTTTCAGGGCACCCGCCACCTAATAAAGGTTTAACCCCCTGATCACCCGGCGGGTGTCATTTGTGACTATAATAACTGTTAGGGCAGTTAGGGTTAGCCCCCTTTAGTTCTAAGGTACCCCCCTGACCCCCCCAATAAAGGTTTAACCCCGTGATCACCCCCCGTCGCCAGTGTCACTAAGGCTGGGTTCACATTGCAGCGGTTTATGAGAACGGATGTGATTCGCACCGCACTGCAGTGCAAATCACATCCGATCTCTGTGCGATTCGAGTTCAGCCATTCGCCGCACCCGCCACACCCGCCGCACCCGCCGCAAATTCGCACGGGACCCTTTTTTTGGCCCGCAGCAGAATCGGATCGCATGGGTGTTCACACCATGCGATCCGAGTTTGCAGATCGCACTGCGATATGCGAACTGATCTGGGGGTGTCAGTAACATTTCACTGACACTCCCAGCAGTTCGCATAGGGCAGTGTGAACTGCCGCCGGGAGGCATGCGATGCGGGAACCCGCCGCGCATTCGTGGCGTTCCCGCATCGCTCCAGTGTGAACCCAGCCTAATAAGCGATCGTTTTTCTGATCGCTGTATTAGTGTCACAGGTGACGCTAGTTAGGCAGGTAGGTATTTAGGTTCGCCGCAGCTTTTTATAGCGCCAGGGACCCCCATATACTACCGCATAAAGCCCCCTGATTGCCCCCTAGTTAACCCTTTCACCAGTGATCACCATATAACTGTTACAGGTGACGCTGGTTGGTTAGTTATTTTTTTATAGTTTCAGGGCACCCGCCATTTATTACCTAGTCTCACTAGTGTACCCCTAAATTTAGGGGTGTCTACTTTCCAAAATGGGGTCATTTGGGGGGGGGGGTTGTGCCATCTTGGCATTTTATGGCCTTCAAAACTGTAACGCCCTTAGAAAGCCTGAAGGCGGTGCTTGGTTTTCGGGGCCCCGTACGCGGCTAGGCTCCCAAAAAGTCCCACATATGTGGTATCCCCGTACTCAGGAGAAGCAGCAGAATTTATTTTGGGGTGTCATTTCACATATGCCCATGGCATGCGTGAGCAATATATCATTTAGTGACAACTTTGTGAAAAAAAAAAAAAAAAAAAGTTTGTAATTTTCCCGCAACTTGTGGCAAAATATAAAATATTCCATGGACTCAACATGCCTCTCAGCAAATAGCTTGGGGTGTCTACTTTCTAAAATGGGGTCATTTGTGGGGGTTTTGTGCCATCTTGGCATTTTATGGCCTTCAAAACTGTAATAGGTAGTGAGAAGTGAACTCAAAAATTTACGCCCTTAGAAAGCCTGAAGGCGGTGCTTGGTTTTCGGGGCCCTGTACGCGGCTAGGCTCCCAAAAAGTCCCACATATGTGGTATCCCCGTACTCAGGAGAAGCAGCAGAATTTATTTTGGGGTGTCATTTCACATATGCCCATGGCATGCATGAGCAATATATCATTTAGTGACAACTTTGTGAAAAAAAAAAAAAAATTTTTTTTTTTTGTCATTATTCAATCGCTTGAGGCAAAAAAATAAAATATTCAATGGGCTCAACATGCCTCTTATCAATTTCCTTAGGGGGTCTACTTTCCAAAATGGGGTCATTTGGGGGGGTTTTGTACTGCCCTGCCATTTTAGCACCTCAAGAAATGAGATAGGCAGTCGTAAACTAAAAGCTGCGTAAATTCCAGAAAACGTACCTTAGTTTGTAGATGTGACAACTTCTGCGCAAACCAATAAATATACAATTATTGACTTTTTTTTTACCAAAGACATGTGGCTGAATACATTTTGGCCTAAATGTATGACTAAAATTGAGTTTATTGGATTTTTCTAATAACAAAAAGTAGAAAATATCATTTTTTTTCAAAATTTGCGGTCTTTTTACGTTTATATCGCAAAAAATAAAAATCGCAGAGGCAATCAAATACCATCAAAAGAAAGCTCTATTTGTGGGAAGAAAAGGACGCAAATTTTGTTTGGGTACAACATTGCATGACCGCGCAATTACTAGTTAAAGCAGCGCAGGGCCAAAGTGTAAAAAGACCTCTGGTCATTTACCAGCAAAATGGTCCGGTCTGAAAGTGGTTAAAGTACTCAGTCTTTATCTTCGGATCTTCAGAGTCATATGTCATAGCAAGGTCATAGCAAGGTTAACTCCATATAAATTTGTAATCCAAGGTTAAAGCAGTTAACGTTGAATTAGAAATGATTCTAGTGTTGTTTCCACAAATATAATACAGTGCCTGAAGTGTGATAGTAAGTAGGCCTTATGCCTGCCTAGCGTCAGTTGATATACTCCTCCTCCGTGGGACTAAGTATCCCAGCGAGGCCTGTATATAAGTCTGACTAGGTGCAATGGTTTAGAAAACGGTGGGTAGCAACCCGTTCACCAACTGGATCGGAACCTTGGTATGGTAACTAGACATGTGCATTCGTTTTCGTCCGAACGCATTTTCGTCCGAATTTCAGCTATTTTCGTTTTCGTTTTGACAAACGATAACGAAAGCACAAAATCCGAAAAAACGAAAATCCGACATAAATAAATGCTTATTTTCGTTCGTTTTCGTTGTTACAACAGTTCGATATAGAATAGGAGATTGGGTCCTGCCCCAGGGGACATGTATCAATGCAAAAAAAAGTTTTAAAGACGGCCGTTTTTTCGGGAGCAGTGATTTTAATAATGATTAAAGTGAAACAATAAAAGTGTAATATTCCTTTAAATTTCGTAGGGGGGGGGGGGTTGTCTATAGTATGCCTGTGAAGGGGCGCATGTTTCCCGTGCTTAGAACTGTCCCTGCACAAAGTGTCATTTATGCAGGAAAAAAAGTCCTTTAAAATCACTCGCGGCTATAATGAATTGTCGGCTCCCGTAATACAGAGAACACTCATTGAAAGTCATTGATAAAAAAATAAATAAATAAATTTAAAAAAAAGCGTGGGGGTCCCCCAAATTCAATTACCAGGCCCTTCAGGTCTGGTATGGATATTAAGGGGAACCCTGCCTCAAATTTAAGAAAAAATTTGACGTGGGGTTCCCCCTAAATATCCATAACCAGACCCTTCAGGTCTGGTATGGATATTAAGGAGAACCCCGCGTCAAATTTAAAAAAAAATTGACGTGGGGTTCCCCCTAAAAATTCATACCAGACCCTTTATCCGAGCACGCAACCTGGCAGGCCGCAGGAAAAGAGGGGGGGACGAGAGAGCGGCCCCTCCTCCCTCCTGAACCGTACCAGGCCACATGCCCTCAACATTGGGAGGATGCTTTGGGGGTCTGTGACCCCTCAAAGCACCTTGTCCCCATGTTGATGAAGACAAGGGCCTCATCCCCACAACCCTGGCCGGTGGTTGTGGAGGTCTGTGGGCGGGGGGCTTATCAGAATCTGGAAGCCCCCTTTAACAAGGGGACCCCCAGATCCCGGCCCCCCCCTGTTTGAAATGGTAAGGGGGTACAAAAGTACCCCTACCATTTCACAAAGAAAGTGTAAAAAATGGTTAAATAAAACAAACACACTTTTGAAAAATTCCTTTATTAAAAAAAAAAAAAAAAAAAAGATTCCAGCGGCGGTAATCCACTCTTGCTATCCAGCGACGGACGGTCATCTCTCCAGCGATGTCTCATGTCATCCAGCGCAGCGCAGCATCCTTCTTCTGTCTCCGTGGAGGAGACACTGCAAGGATTCCGGCGGCTGACGTTTGTTATATACGGAGGGCGGGGCCACCCGTCACCTGACCCCACCCCCTCTGACGCAAGGGGAAACCCGGGGTTCCCCGTGACGTATGGGTGACCCCGCCCCCCCTCTGATGTAACGGAAACCTGCCTGTGTTACATCAGAGGGGTGCGGGTCACCTATACGTCACGGGGAACCCCGGGTTTCCCCTTGCGTCAGAGGGGGGCGGGGTCAGGTGACGGGTGGCCCCGCCCTCCGTATATAAGAAATGTCAGCCGCCGGAATCCTTGCAGTGTCTCCTCCACGGAGACAGAAGAAGGATGTATTCGCTGCGCTGGATGAGATGAGACATCGCTGGAGAGATGACCGTCCGTCGCTGGATAGCAAGAGTGGATTACCGCCGCTGGAATCTTTTTTTTATTTTTTTATTTTTAATAAAGGAATTTTTCAAAAGTGTGTTTGTTTTATTTAACCATTTTTTACACTTTCTTTGTGAAATGGTAGGGGTACTTTTGTACCCCCTTACCATTTCAAACAGGGGGGGGGCCGGGATCTGGGGGTCCCCTTGTTAAAGGGGGCTTCCAGATTCTGATAAGCCCCCCGCCCGCAGACCTCCACAACCACCGGCCAGGGTTGTGGGGATGAGGCCCTTGTCTTCATCAACATGGGGACAAGGTGCTTTGAGGGGTCACAGACCCCCAAAGCATCCTCCCAATGTTGAGGGCATGTGGCCTGGTACGGTTATATCGGATAAAGGGTCTGGTATGGATTTTTAGGGGGAACTCCACGTCAATTTTTTTTAAAATTTGAGGCAGGGTTCCCCTTAATATCCATACCAGACCTGAAGGGCCTGGTAATTGAATTTGGGGGACCCCCACGCTTTTTTTTAATTTATTTTTTTATTTTTTTATCAATGACTTTCAATGAGTGTTCTCTGTATTACGGAGCCGACAATTCATTATAGCCGCGAGTGATTTTAAAGGACTTTTTTTCCTGCATAAATGACACTTTGTGCAGGGACAATTCTAAGCACGGGAAACATGCGCCCCTTCACAGGCATACTATAGACAACCCCCCCCCCCCCTACGAAATTTAAAGGAATATTACACTTTTATTGTTTCACTTTAATCATTATTAAAATCACTGCTCCCGAAAAAACGGCCGTTTTTAAAACTTTTTTTTGCATTGATACATGTCCCCTGGGGCAGGACCCGGGTCCCCAAACACTTTTTAGGACAGTAACTTGCAAATTAGCCTTTAAAATTAGCACTTTAGATTTTGAACGTTGGAGTCCCATAGACTTTAATAAGGTTCTAAAGTATGCTATATAGTTAGCTCCGTCGAATCTTCTAAGACAGATTCGAACGTAATTCATGTGGCTTTTCGGACGAATGAAATTTTTGAACGAAAACGAAATAAATAAAAACGATTTTCGGGAGTAACTAAATAAATTAAGTTTTCGGACGAAAACGAAATTCCGAAACGAAATATTTTACTCTGCACATGTCTAATGGTAACTTTGGTCCGGTAGTTGCAGCCTGCTCCGTCACTCCATCCCGTTCCGACGGGTGGACCTGGTCTTCCGATGCTTAAATGAGTGTCTCTGGATCCTCTCAATCCGATCCCTGTGTCGCTGGCACTTCAGGTCCAGGCAGGGTTGCTCTCCGTATTGGCAATAGGTTGCTTCCTCTGGGAGGCCTCTGCACAAGTCCTCACAGGCAGACCATGCGTTCCCAAGAGACCTAAAATGGCCGCTCAGGGTCCTTTTATCTCCTACCCAGCATGCAATGCAGGAGAGGGTGTCCATGGGTAGGTCACTCAGCATCCTGGGTAAACTCTCCACTGTAAATAACAGTCACTTTCTGTAAATAGTTCAATGCTTGAAAGCCAAATATCATTTAAGTTCCCTTTCAGTATTTGGCCACTAGATGGCGCCAAACACTAAGCTATAGAATCGTCCATAGACTTTCATTATAATGCTAATACACATCAGAAGACAAAGATATCAGGGTTACAAAAGTTACATTAACTAGTTAACCACTTCAGCCCCTGAAGGATTTACCCCCTTCCTGACAAGGCCATTTTTTGCGTTATGGCACTGCATCACTTTAACTGACAATTGTGTAGTCGTGCGACGTTGTACCAAAACAAAATTGATGTCCTTTTTTTCTCCCCACAAATAGAGCTTTCTTTTGGTGGTATTTGATCACCTCTGCAGTCTTTATTTTTTGTGCTATGTACAAAAAAAAAAAAAAAAGAAAAGAAAAGAAAGACAATTTTGAAAAAAAAAACAACAATATTATTTACTTTTTGCTATAAAAAAAATCGCCAAAAAACGATTTTTTCATCCGTTTAGGCCAATATATATATACATATTTTTGGTAAAAATTGCAATAGGCGTATATTGATTGGTTTTGTGCAAAAGATATTGTATCTACAAACTATGGGATAGATTTAGGGACTTATATTTATTTCTATTGTTTTTACTAGTAATTGCAGAGATTTGATGGCACAGTGAGAGCATTTGACGGCACAGTGAGAGCATTTGATGGGCACGGTGAAAGCATTTGATGGGCACGGTGGCAGCATTTGATGGCACGGTGAGAGCATTTGATGGCACGGTGAGAGCATTTGATGAGCACGGTGGGAGCATTTGATGGGCACGGTGGGAGCATTTGATGGGCACGGTGGGAGAATTTGATGGCACAGTGGGAGAATTTGATGGCACGGTGGGAGCATTTGATGGGCACGGTGGGAGGATTTGATGGGCACAGTGGGAGCATTTGATGGCACGGCGAGAGCATTTGATGGCACGGCGGGAGCATTTGATGGGCACAGTGGGAGCATTTGATGGGCACGGTGGGAGCATTTGATGGGCACAGTGGGAGCATTTGATGGCACGGCGAGAGCATTTGATGGCACGGCGGGAGCATTTGATGGGCACAGTGGGAGCATTTGATGGGCACGGTGGGAGGATTTGATGGGCACAGTGGGAGCATTTGATGGCACGGCGAGAGCATTTGATGGCACGGCGGGAGCATTTGATGGGCACAGTGGGAGCATTTGATGGGCACGGTGGGAGCATTTGATGGGCACAGTGGGAGCATTTGATGGCACGGCGAGAGCATTTGATGGCACGGCGGGAGCATTTGATGGGCACAGTGGGAGCATTTGATGGGCACGGTGGGAGCATTTGATGGCCCAGTGGGAGCGTTTGATGGGCACAGTGGGAGCATTTGATGGGCACGGTGGGAGCATTTGATGGCCCAGTGGGAGCGTTTGATGGGTTTTTCTTTTCAGTTTGTTTGCACCGCCCCCCCAAAAAAAAAAATTGTGAGCACCAGCCGCCACTGGTGCCAATAAATGAATTATCGTTCTTCTTCAAATAGTCCAAATAAACTGATCCAGTAAAATGTGACTTGTTTGATCTTCATAAATCCTCACACTGTGAGGTCACACTTCATGAGGTGAGTGCATACCTAATGGGGGAGCACTGAAGGGAACTAATATAAGAACTTTTGAGGATTTATGAAGATCAAGCAAGTCACATTTTACTTAGCTTCACTTGATGGCACTGGATCAGTTTATTTGGACTATTTGAAGAACATTAATTCATTCACTATTTGGCGTCCATAGATACGAATGCCGGACTTGCCCATCGCCTTTCCTCCCCCCCCCCCCCCCAGTGCCCGCGTCATTGGATTTGATTGACAGCTGCGGGAGCCAATGGCTGCTCTGCTACCAATCTATCCAATCAAGAGCCGAGAACCCTGAGCAGAGAGGGAAAAGCGCGTTTCCGGCAAAGAAATTTCCGGGGGTCAGGTACGTTTTTTTTTTTTTTAAGGTGAAAAAACACCAGGGGGTTACAACCCCTTTAAGCTTTAACAATAAAACATGGAGGCTGATTGGTTTCTATGCAGAATTGCACCTGATTTTTCACTCACCAGATTTAGTAAATCCCCCCCCCATTGAGAGCGATCACAAGGTCCGGGGATCTGCTAAGGGGCTTTGTGTGTGGATTAGGTGGAAGAGAGAAGCCCCGGCACCATTTCTTATTGGACGGTATTTACATCACACGGTGTGGGAGCTCCTAATTCATCTCTTGGATGACATTTTTTTCACTTGGCTCATATTATTATTTTCATTATATGAATGTTTTATAAATATTTATGATTTAAAGGGACAGCGCAACTCTATCTATTTCTTGAATGTTATTTATGATGAGGAGTAATGCACGATCATTTATTATAAACCAATCAGAGTGCAGAACCCGCTGAGATAACATATCATGTTCACAAGCGGAAGATGTTTTTCTGCAGTAATATACAGAATATTGCAGGAATTCACACACTTCCCCTTTGTTTATTTTTGTCATTTTTTTTTTTTTTAAAGTTTGCGAAATAAAAAAAAAAAAAAAAAGCAGGGCAACACCTTCTTTTAAGAAGATTATAAAAAAGAAACAACGTATGTTGAAGACGCAGATCAGAATCGGGTGTGACCGCATCGTACAATGAGAGGAGCTCAGAAACTGGAGATGGAAACAGGTAGGTGGTAGATGTGACCATTAATTAATATTGAGGGGGGGGGGGGGGGGGGAGACTCGGCAAAAATAACATGTAATATCCTTAAATATTCCCATGAAATAATTTAAGTCTTTTTAATTAGAGTAAAGAAAAAAAATCATATTGATGCCATCAGTTACTGTAAATAGTTGGTTAGGTTAAAAGAAAAGTCCATTGAGTTTAACCACTTGACTAGCGGGCACTTTTACCCCCTTCCTGCCCAGGCCATTTTTCGGCTTTCAGCGCTGTCACACTGTGAATGACAATTGCACGGTCGTGCAACACTGTACCCAAATTATATTTTTATTATTTTCTTCATCGAAATAGAGCTTTCTTTTGGTGGTATTTAATCACTGCCGGGTTTATTATTTTTTGCAAAAAAAAGACAAAATATTTTGAATACAATTTTTTTTTCTTAGTTTGTCAGTAAATTTTGTAAATAAGTCATTTTTTCTCCTTCACTGATGTGCACTGATGAGGCGGCACTGATGGGCACTGATAGGCTGAACTGGTGGGCATTGATGACGTAGCACTTATGGGCACTGATGGGCACTAATAGGTGGCACAGATAGGCAGCACTGATGGGCATTGATGGGTGGCACTGATGGTCAACACTGATGGACATTGATGGGTGGCACTGATGGTCAACACTGATGGGCATTGATGGGTGGCACTGATGGTCAACACTGATGGACATTGATGGGTGGCACTGATGGTCAACACTAATGGGCACTGATTGCTGGCACTTCTTTCTATCCTTTTTTTTCCTCCCTCCACCCCCCTCGCTTTTTTCTATCCTTCTTTCTTTTTTTTTTTTTTTTTAATTTCAATACATTTTTATTGAGAAAATTTTGAAGTACATAACACAGACATCTCAAGTCTCCCGCGAGGTGCAGGAGACTCCCGCATTACTGCAGCGAATTCCGCACACCCGCAAGCGCCTCCTGATCTCCCGGGAATGATCAGTGTGGCGGGGAACAGCTGTGAAGACCGACTCTGACCCCCGCAGACATCTCCGCAAACAGCTTCCGCTCCTAGCATCCCCATCAACACTAAACAATCTGTCCTTAGGGCTCCAGCTGGCAGCCATTTTGTGGTGGACCATATTGCATTGGTTTTAATGGGAGAATTCTCAAATGCTAGAGAACAAACACACACACACAGTTTGTTTATTCCTTATGTTTGTTACTGTATTTCAGAGCAGATATTTTATATACATATATATATATATATATATATATATATATATATATATATATATATCAGCTTTGAAATAAAAAAATTAACAAGTGTATATGCTGACATCTCATCAAAGCCCCCCCCCCCCCCCCCAAATAAAAAACTACTGACACCACTCTGCCCTGCCCTACCAACACTGTCCACTGAAACCCCCCCCCCCCCCCCCCAAAAAAAAGGCATTGTGAAAAAAAAAAAATTATTACAAATAAAAATAAAAAAAATAAACTACTGGCACCATCCACTGCCACCTACCACCCACTCCCTTCCCCAGAAGCACTGTGGAAAAATATTAAAAAAGGTGATATAAAAAAATATTTTGCTGTGGGGGGGAGGTGTTGCGGGCGCGAAGCGCCACCTCCCTGAAATTAGTTTTTGTAGGTCGGGATGTCTGCATAACATAAAGGTAAAGCATGGATACACAGAGCAATCCAAAAGGTATGACCACAATGTAGTCGGCATATATCAAAAGGAAACAACCAGTGTAACCTGCAATAATCTAAAACCATACTTTAAGTAAAGGCTTTGTGAGTGCTCTGAAGTACAAGCAGATAGTACAAGCAGCAAATAGGAAGGGAGAGTAAGGGATGGGAGAACAGTTAAGTGGGAGGAAGAGTGAAGAGGAGGAATAGTACCTACGGGTATCACTTAGAAGTAATGTATTGGGCAATGGGGAAGTGGTGGGAGTACCAGTCCATCCAAGGAGACCATGCTCTATGGGAGTGGATGTAAGCTGCCCTGGATGGGGACAGTATTGCTTCATATAAATAGTGGGTGTGAGTTAATTGAACCATGGACTCTGTGGATGGTGTATTTCCATAGTCTGGTAATTGCTGGAGTTGGAATTTCCTTTGTTAGATGTGGCTGCCTATCTAGACAGTGGCTAATTTTCAAGTATTGGAACAGGTCTGTGGGGTCCATTAACCGGTCTTGTTGCAGCTGAGGGAAGGATTTAAATTTACCTCTATTATAAAAGGTCAATTATCTATCTATAGGGGACATCCAGCAATGCTGGAAGACATAAGCTGGATATCATCCGCTTTAGTGTTATGGGCATTTTCAGGGAAGATCCGGGAGTCATTTTTCACTGGAAGGTTATGAATTTCCACCAGGTAAGAGTGTCGGCTTTGAGTGTAAGTGGTAGATGTTGTGGGATATTGCCTCTAGGGCTTGTACTATATAGCCAGTTCTTTAGGTTGTGCCCTGGCACCATTGTTTGTTCAGGTTCGCACCAGTGGGTACCTTTAATTTGATGAGAACCAGCTTCTCAACTGTGCTAGGATTGTAGATTGATAGAAGTTTTTGATTTCCACTAGTCCGGAGCCTCTCGCTAACCTGTGTTTGATGAGAATACTGTGCGCTCTGCGGGGTGTTTTCCTTTGCCATATATAAGAGTTTAGGTGTTTTTGTAAGGAGGAAAGGTAGGAGAGTGGGATATGAATAGGCAGAGGTCGTAATAAGTACAATAGCTATGGAACTATTTTCATTTTGAACGCTGCTGGCCTGCCCATGAAAATTCTTATTGGGCTAGGTTATCTAGGTCTCACACAATTTGTGATCTCAAGGGTATATAGTTTTCTTTGTACAGTCCTATGGTGGACTTATTTAGTTAGAGCAGCCTTTCTCAACCTTTTCAACATAGAGGAACCCTTGAAATAGTTCTCTGGTCTCTGGGAACCCCTTCTAAAAATTTGAAATCTACAACTCATGATACATTAGTGTGATGGTCAGTGGGATGAATTGTCCTTATACTTGTGGTCATTGGGAAGAATTACCCCCTTACAGGTAGCTAAAAAGATCAATGAGTGGGAACTTATCTGAGAGGCAGAAATTGCCCAATGCTGACGGAACCCCTAGCAACCTCTGGAGGAACCCTAGGGTTCCACGCAACCCTGGTTGAAAATCACTGAGTTAGAGTAACATCTAGCTAACCTATGGCTGTATCATTCCACATATATGGGTACTTCAATTGTAACGCGGAGGAAAGTCCGCTCATTTCGAGCGCGTCTCCAGGTAGGCAGGGCCCGCGAAGGATACGTCGCTGGCCCCACCGCCTGGTATGGACTTAAAGGGGAACCCCAACGCTGAAAAAAATCGGCGTGGGGGTTCCCCCAGGTCCACATCAGACCCTTGTCCGAGCACGCTACCCGGCCGGCCAGGAAAGGGGGGGACGAGCGAGCGGCCCCCCTCCTGAGCCGTACCAGGCTGCGTGCCCTCAACATGGGGGGTGCCTTGGGGAAGGGGGGCCATGTTGATGAGGACAAGGGCCTCTTCCTGACAACCCTGGCCGTTGGTTGTCGGGGTCTGCGGGCAGGGGGCTTATCGGAATCTGGGAGCCCCCTGTAATAAGGGGGCCCGGGATACCGGCCCCCCCACCCTATGTGAATGAGTATGTTGTACAATGTACCCCTACTCATTCACCTGTAAATAAAAGTAAAAAAAAAACACAACACACAAGGGTTAAAATAGTGCACAGCTCCGGGGGTCTTCCGTCATCGAGGGGGTCTTCTCGCCGGACTCCTCCGCTATCTTCTTCTAGCTCTTTTGCTAGCGGAGGAGCCCGGCTTTCTTCCTCGCCGCCGCCCTCTTCTTCCGACTTCGGGGGTCTTGTCCCCCTCTTCGGTTCTTCTGCCGGGCCACCGCGCCTTCTTCTAGCTCTTTTACAGGCATTGCCCCGGTCTTCTGTCGCCGCCGCCGCCGCTCCGCCTTCCGTTCTTCTGTTCTTCTCTTCTTCTTCTTCAGATGTTGCCTCGCCGAGTCCTCCGCTCACAATGACGGGGACCGGGCACGCGGCAACTTATATAGGGACAAGGGGCGGGGTCTTTTGGTTGATGTCACATGGGTTGATGTCACATGGCGACAGTCCCAGCATCCTCCGGGACTGTGACATCGTAAGGGGGCGGGGTCACCATGTGACATCAACCCATGTGACATCAACCAAAGACCCCGCCCCTTGTCCCTATATAAGTCGCCGCGTGCCCGGTCCCCGTCATTGTGAGCGGAGGACTCGGCGAGGCAACATCTGAAGAAGAAAAAGAGAAGAACAGAAGAACGGAAGGCGGCGGCGGTGGCGGCGGCGACAGAAGACCGGGCCACCGCCTGTAAAAGAGCTAGAAGAAGGTGCGGTGGCCCGGCAGAAGAACCGAAGAGGGGGACAGGACCCCCGAAGTCGGAAGAAGAGGCCGGCGGCGAGGAAGAAAGCCGGGCTCCTCCACTAGCAAAAGAGCTACAAGAAGATAGCGGGGGAGGCCAGCGAGAAGACCCCCAAAGACGGAAGACCCCCGGAGCTGTGCAATAAACTATTTTATCTTGTGTGTTTTGGTTTTTTTGTACTTTTATTTTACAGGTGAATGGGTAGGGGTACATTGTACCCCATACTCATTCACATAGGGTGGGGGGGCCGGTATCCGGGCCCCCTTATTAAAGGGGGCTCCCGGATTCCGATAATCCCCCCGCCCGCAGACCCCGACAACCAACGGCCAGGGTTGTCGGGAAGAGGCCCTTGTCCTCATCAACATGGGGACAAGGGGCTTTGGGGTGGGGGGGGGGGGGGCGCTCGCTCGTCCCCCCCTTTCCTGGCCACCCGGGTAGCGTGCTCGGACAAGGGTCTGATGTGGACCTGGGGGGACCCCCACGCCGATTTTTTTCAGCGTTGGGGTTCCCCTTTAAGTCCATACCAGGCGGCGGGCCAGCGGCGGGCCAGTGGCGGGGCCAGCGACGTCTCCTTCCCAGGCCCCGCCTACCTGGAGACCCGCTCCAAATGAGCTCATTTCAAAAGTACGGCGGACTGGCATACACACGGCCAGATTTGTCTGCCGAAATGCGAGTCCGGAGTGTAAAACTACTTTCTAAGTACGCCGTACTTTCGGGTCAAAAAAGTATGCCGGAGGCTACACATGGGGGGATTGTTTGGCGGACTTCAGTTTGCCGGACTTTTCCACCCGCTTGTTTGATCGTGTGTACACGGCATTAGAATTACATCGTCTGCAAAGAGACACATTTTGTGTTCTTGTGAGCCAATTTGGAATCCAGCGATTTGGGGATGTGACCTAATGTATTCAGCAAGGGATTCCATGACCAGGTTTAAAATCAGGGAGGGATAGAGGACACCCCTGTCTGGTGCCGTTAGAAATGTGAAGGGGGTGGAAAGCATTTCTGAAACATAAACCAGAGCCGAGGGGTTGGAATAAAGTGCCATGATGGCTGAGAGAATTCTATGTCCAGTGCATCCTGTCGAATGCCTTCTCTGCATCCAAAGAGAGGAGCAGAGAAAGGGTTTGAGTGCGTTCCGCCAAATTAATAATGTTTATCAGGCGCCTGGTTGCATCCGAGGCCTGCCTCCCTGCAACAAAGCTGGTTTGGTCCTTGTTGATTAGGTTGGGTAATATATGCATAAGTCTAGAAGCGATAAGTTTAGCATAAACCTTGATAAATCAGAATTAAGAAGGGAAATGGGATGGAAATTAGTTGGATCCTTCCCTGGCTTTGGTAGTGTAACAATCAATGCTCTCAACATGTCTTCATGGCAGCGTCATTGATCAGGTTGCAAAGATATGGGGCTAGGATTAGTTTGTATTTCTTATAGTAGTCACCTGGCAGCCCATCGGGATCAAGAGTTTTGTTGTTTGGCAGAGATGCAATGGCGGAGTAAATCATCTAGGGTAAAAGGTTTGTTTAACGTGGTTAGTCGCTCATTTGGTAGGGATGGAAATTTGGTGTTGTTTTAAGAAGGCATTAATAAGGTCTGGGTCTGGTTGTGTGGTGCCTGCATCTTCTTTGATATTATAAAGGGAATTATAATATGTGCTGAAGGCGTCTGCCATCTTCTGGTGCTGAGGTATGTCGCTTGCTGTTCGGGTCCCAAGGGCAGAGGCATGAGGAAACTTGCAATCCCACAACAGCTGGATGGCCAAACGTTGAGCACCCATGGCCTAGGATGAGATTTCACCAGTTTGAGGAAAAGGAATATCGAGTGGAGAATATACATCGCTCTCACAGAGCTCCATTATATCTGCATTGCATTGCCTGAATGTCCTCCCTGGAATCTTAGATTTTCATATGAAGGTCTCTGTTCCTTTATAGATCCACTTAGTGAGGACATTGTATATGCCAACACATGTGATCGCAATGTACAGAGGACGAAGAATACATCAACATCCAAAGGTTAGTTATTATAATGAGGGGTATCCTCTTCATCCATTATAGACAACTGAGGACCAGAGTCTCCATTTATAGGACACATGTCTACTAATACTGCTGTACTGGAACCAAATTAACTGTATACTGTATATACTGTATGCTGCGTGACATAATATATTGATCTATGTGAGATAACATGATGCGATAGAGATATACTGCATAACACAGATAAATATAACATGTCTTTATGTGAGATAAGAATTCTGGAGGATCATTATACCGGCTGATACACGCAGGATTATTCACTATCCTCTCTGTAGGGATTCCGGCTGCCAGGAGTACAAAGAACCGGGTGATACTGATCCTGGGGGTCCTCCTAATATTGGCCTTCATTACCGTGGTCATCCTCATGAGTTTCCTCTTCATTTACAGTGAGTATCTCTATTATAATTATCATTTGGGTTATTACATGAAACTAAAAAGAGAAAAAAGGAAAAAAAAACGGTATTACTATTTGAGCATTGGCAGTGCAGGGATGTATTTACCATAATTGCATTCAGGGGTTGGGGGGGCTAGAGGAGGTAGAACCAAACCTGAAAATGACACAAATTGTGATAATGTCTCCTTATTTTTCTTCTCTGTTCTGTTCACCTCTGGACACTGATGATTGTGTAGCGGCCATAACCCGTTGCAGGGCGGCCATGACTTAATGGGCTTACTGGTTACCTTCTCCTGGCCTGCTCCTCTGCGTCTAGGGGTTCCCAGGGTTGATACCCAACAACTTGTACACTGACACAGATGAAGTCCTTTCAAAAAGGTTTATTTTGCAGTAGAACTTTCACAAACACAGTCTCTTAGGGAACAGAGGGCACAGATGAAGAACTCGGGTACCTTGAACTGCAGGTTTAACAAAGTCTCTATTTCCACCCAGAGAGTAGCCACTCGCAGCTGGGTACTTCAAGGCTGAACAGACCTCTAGCCAGAGATCATGGCAGTCAGCATGTTGACTCAAAACTTTATCAACCAACTGAGAGTTTACAGGAAACTTTTTCTAACCGTTCCCGCTTCCTCTATGGTACTGGAAAAGTGTGAATTCGTCAATGTTCTCCTCAACCCAGTAACCAGGCACTTCTCAGGAGGCCACTTGCCGGCCCTCCTCTGAAGAGTCCTCCCCCGGTCACTTCCACGAGCTGCCGAGAGCACACCCGGACACTTTGAATCCTCCCTCAGTTACTGCGCCTCGGAACAGCCGGCTCCGAGACTCGGGAACAGACGGATCCCTTCCCCCAGACCAGACGGGTCTAACAGGGGCCTCTGACAGGAACATGTTGGGGGATGTCGAGCACCCCGTGACCGGGACCCCGGTCCTGGAACCAGAACAGACCACATGGGTCTTACGAACAACTCTGGAACCCTGAACACGTGACCCACACCTGTTTAAGTACCCCCTCCCAGACTCCTCTGCGGGCCTGGCACTCCCACTGATTGGCTCCGAGAGGGCCGATACCAAAACATCCAACCAGACTTGGTTCTGGCCTGTCATGTGCACCTCACCATTCACATGACCAGGTAGAACTTCTAAACATGGCCTGGCCAGACTGGTGTTAGGCCTACCTATAATAATTACCCCTCAGAACTTTTAATGTCCTAAGGCCAAAAACTAAATTTACAATGCGAGTGACATTTGATCCCAAATGTCATCTGCTACAATTGTATTCAGGAAGAAAATGTAAAGGTGTGCAGAGGGTGTGCGGGGGCTTGCAGGGGATGTAAGGGAAACGGGTGTAAGAAACGTTAGGGTGAAATACACACAGGAGATGTAGGGTTCAGGAGATGAGTAGTAAAGAGGGAAGTTGAAAGGAATGTAAGAGGAAGGGGCGTGTATGGGATGTAGAAAGAAATACAGGGCCACCACTAAATCATGGGACCCTGTAAAGGTCTACTAGCTGTAAGCCAAAAGGTTTAGGTTGTTCATTGTGGATAAACATGGCAGCTTCCTGCTATTAATGGTTGCTAGGGGAGCAGCAGCTGCAGGCACCCACCATGAGCTTAGCATCTGTGGCCATGTAGATTAATGGACTGGGTGATGCCAATGGTTGCTAAGGATGTGGTTGGGGCAGGCACCCATTGGCATCATACGGCCCCGCTTGCTTACAGATATAAAATATTTCCTCTACCTTTGTTGTGCTTGAACTTGACTCACATCCAGAGAACGCAGCAAAATATCCTCAAAGTGCAAATGTTAATGCACACCCAACTGAAGTCATTTTGGAGGTGATTATGAAACTTTTGTTCTAATAGACCCATGATGTCTCCAAAAAGAGAACGTGCCCATGCTATTACATAAGGGGCTTGTTAGCCCCCTTGTGATAATAATAAAGTTAAACAAAAAAAATAAAAAGCATGTTAACAAAAATATAATAAAATTCTAGGAAATCATTAAAAGCAACGGCATTACCCCATGTACACAGTTTTAAAGCTTGACATGTTGGGTATCCATTTACTAAGCGCAAACTCATCTTTTATATTTTACAAGGAAAAGCTCTACCATATTCAGACTTTGGTGCAATCTGTTGATAATGCCTTTAGATGTTTTTTTTTTTTTTTTCTAGCTGCATTTTCTTTTCTGAGCTCCCCAACAGTCAAGGGATCTTCTCTGACATGATTTTCTATTTTCTCATTAGATAAAAGTTTCCAAGAGGAAATTCTACAGCTGAAGAATGGTGAGTGTTTAGGAATTCAGGGTTGCTATTGAGTGGCTTCAGAAGTTGCTTCCAATATATGCAAAAATGTTTTAGTGGAGGAGGAGGTAGTGGAAGGAGATCCTGCATACATAATTCTGTGGAGGAGGAGGTAGTGGAAGGAGATCCTGCATACATAATTCTGTGGAGGAGGAGGTAGTGGAAGGAGATCCTGCATACATAATTCTGTGGAGGAGGAGGTAGCGGAAGGAGATCCTGCATACATAATTATGTAGAGGAGGAGGTAATGGAAGGAGATCCTCCATACATAATTCTGTGGAGGAGGAGGTAGTGGAAGGAGATCCTCCATACATAATTCTGTGGAGGAGGAGGTAGTGGAAGGAGATCCTGCATACATAATTCTGTGGAGGAGGAGGTAGTGGAAGGAGATCCTGTATACATAATTCTGTGGAGGAGGAGGTAGTGGAAGGAAATCATGCATACATAATTCTGTGGAGGAGGAGGTAGTGGAAGGAGATCCTCCATACATAGTTCTGTGGAGGAGGAGGTAGTGGAAGGAGATCCTGTATACATAATTCTGTGGAGGAGGAGGTAGTGGAAGAAGATCCTCCATACATAATTCTGTAGAGGAGGAGGTAGTGGAAGGAGATCCTCCATACATAATTCTGTGGAGGAGGAGGTAGTGGAAGGAGATCCTCCATACATAATTCTGTAGAGGAGGAGGTAGTGGAAGGAGATCCTCCATACATAATTCTGTGGAGGAGGAGGTAGTGGAAGGAGATCCTCCATACATAATTCTGTGGAGGAGGAGGTAGTGGAAGGAAATCCTGCATACATAATTCTGTGGAGGAGGAGGTAGTGGAAGGAGATCCTCCATACATAATTCTGTGGAGGAGGAGGTAGTGAAAGGAGATCCCGCATACATAATTCTGTGGAGGAGGAGGTAGTGGAAGGAGATCCTCCATACATAATTCTGTGGAGGAGGAGGTAGTGGAAGGAGATCCTGCATATATAATTCTGTGGAGGAGGAGGTAGTGGAAGGAGATCCTGCATACATAATTCTGTGGAGGAGGAGGTAGTGGAAGGAGATCCTGCATATATAATTCTGTGGAGGAGGAGGTAGTGGAAGGAGATCCTGCATACATAATTCTGTGGAGGAGGAGGTAGTGGAAGGAGATCCTCCATACATAATTCTGTAGAGGAGGAGGTAGTGGAAGGAGATCCTCCATACATAATTCTGTGGAGGAGGAGGTAGTGGAAGGAGATCCTCCATACATAATTCTGTGGAGGAGGAGGTAGTGGAAGGAAATCCTGCATACATAATTCTGTGGAGGAGGAGGTAGTGGAAGGAGATCCTCCATACATAATTCTGTGGAGGAGGAGGTAGTGAAAGGAGATCCTGCATACATAATTCTGTGGAGGAGGAGGTAGTGGAAGGAGATCCTCCATACATAATTCTGTGGAGGAGGAGGTAGTGGAAGGAGATCCTGCATATATAATTCTGTGGAGGAGGAGGTAGTGGAAGGAGATCCTGCATACATAATTCTGTGGAGGAGGAGGTAGTGAAAGGAGATCCTCCATACATAATTCTGTGGAGGAGGAGTTAGTGGAAGGAGATCCTGCATACATAATTCTATGGAGGAGGAAACAAAAGGATATTCCCCCATGTGATCTCATCACTAAAACACTCAGCCTCTTACTGGAAGATGTTCATCTCTAATATTTAAAGAGATTAAAAAAAACCCCTCAATATGTATAGGTCTTTAGTAGTCACTAATGCAAGCTGATGTGGTCCTCAGGAACTCCAACTAGCCCAACACTAAGGGGTTAATAGTGCGGCTTGTGTAGTACATGAATCCCTTAAACAAGTGCCTAAGAAGCCAGCATAGTGTTACTCCACCAAAACAGGTTTATTACAATACTGTAGTGCAATAGGCAAACACCTACAAGGGTGGAGTCAGAGTTGCACAATCTGAAGCCACCACACCATTCAAACATGGCAGGTCAGGTTTCCCATCTGGCTATAGCATTGTGTGGGCCCTGATGTCGTGGACCTTTGAAATCATGGATTCTCTTCTCTCCTCAACAGTAGGAGTATTCTGACATCATGGGCCCATTACATCACAGGTCCTCCTCTTTTTTTCAGAAGTGGGTGGATCCTGACATCATGGGTCGGTTTTTGTCCTCAGCAGTGTATTTTATTAAATTGAAGTTGGGCTTTAAAGCAGAGCTATTATCAGATATGATGTCCACTGCCCAGTACACCATGTTCCATGGTGATCCTAAATGGTAACAATCATGTTCACAGCTTCTCCAAAATTCCATTATGGTCACATGTCTAAGTCCCTAGAATCAGAGTTCAAACTGCCTGATCCTTCTCTTTAGTAGAAGAGTGTGACCCCTGATTGGGGTGGGTAGAGTTTTGGTCAGGGCTTAACCTGCTCCTGGTGCTTCCTAATGCCTGTGCTCACAAGCACAGGCCTTGGTCACTGGAAAACAGTCTTAAGACTGCACTCTAATTTAGAATCAAGCATGTCCGGCTTGCACAGTAAACTCTTTGTGTACGTCACACTCCTTAGTGACCCACACTTCACTTTAACTGTACTCTGACTTCTCCCAATGGATGCTGCAATTCTGAGTGGGTACCGGGGAGCCTGTAACCCACTCACCAGCACAGCCCGACATGTCGCCTCACTCCCACTACGAGGCTTCTCCCCGACACATACAGAGATCATCTCTTCACATGTTTCCAAGTCTCTCCACGCCCAAGGGCCCTCCTTTCCTCTAGTCTTCGCTGACCTCCAGGCTGGGTACATGGGGTACCCTGTGTCGCAATATCAGTCCTTGGATGTGGGCCATTATTCACTAGGGAAGCGGTTAAACTCACAAACTCCCTCACCACAAGGGATTTCTGTCACCCAAGCCAGGTCACCACCATTTCCTTCTGACTGGCTACTTTATCACCCAACATAACTCCAGTTACACTTGACAGCTGCAATATCACCTTCTCCACTCCACTGCATGCAAAATTGTTGTAATGTGTTCACACAAAATTCTCTTCATCCCCATCCTAAGCCCTGTTCTTTTGATATGCCATGCATGCATTTCTTTTGAATAAGCATCGGGCCAGACACTTTTAGAACTTTTACTGGAAACCTGTGCAGGTACAGAGCAGTAAAAACATCAGTCTCTCACAGATTCTTCCATACACAACTCTAGCTCATCCTAACTTCAGGCTGCTCCAGTTCATACCTTCAAATAGAGCAAAGTTCTTTGAGTAAAGACCATGAACCCATCTATGGTACTCTGACTGGTAAACCACCAAGAGGAAGCCCCCAAAATTTATAGCAGACATATAGTACATGTGTCTGCAGTCCTCCTTGCAAATCCCCATCAAAAGGGCTCTGATAGGTTGCCTCCTCTTGTATTTACAGCCCTCCAAAAGGGGGCAGAGCCATGGCACAACACTTGAGAGTGAGCATCTTAACCACCTCCTGACTTCTAGGCAGCTTAATAGATAAAACCCACGAACCATAATTGCTCAGTAAAAACAGTACAGAAAAACAACATGAGGTAGAACTTGGCAATGTAGGATCTCCACAATTAGGCCCCTGCCTACAGGGTAGTGGGCAGTGACGGCTGTTGAAGTTTTAGGATGGGGGGGCACAAGACCCCACCCCTCCAGATTTGGCCCATCCCACTTATAAGCCACAACCCTTATCAAATCCACATCATATACGAGGCTGAACATTATACATAGGGCACTGCACATCATATACCAGGCTGTACATTATACACAGGGCACTGTACATCATATATCAGGCTGCACATTATACACTGGGCTCTGCACATCATATACCAGGCTGTAAATTATACACAGGGCACTGCACATCATATACCATGCTCTACATTATACACAGGGCTCTGTACATCATATACCAGGCTGCACATTATACACAGGGCTCTGTACATCATATACCAGGCTGCACATTATACACAGGGCTCTGCACATCATATACCAGGCTGCACATTATACACCGGGCTCTGCACATCATATACCAGGCTGCACATTATACACCGGGCTCTGTACATCATATACCAGGCAACCTGTAAATCTTAAATCTAAATATCTGCAACCTGTAAATCGCACATATCTGCATTCTGCAACCTGTAAATTGCACATATCTGCAGTCTGCAAACTGTAAATCGCACAAAGCCTGTCAAGGAAGACTTAACAATACCTGTTTTATAGCAGAGAAGAAATTAAATTACAATAAAAGTTGTTGGGGGGGGGGATGGTGCCGCTGACCACCGAACATAAATAACCAAAGTTGTTGACCAGGAGGGGGACAGTTAGGGTGCTGCCCACCGTAGAAAATAAAAAAAGTTAATAATAATAGTTCAGCCGCCGAAAAAAACCACAATTAAACACATCAGGTTGTAAAGCATGGCTTACCTCTGATCCTCTCAGGCAGGAGAACTGAGCAGCAGAGTGCCAAGGTCACTTCCTTGAGTGACGTTGGAAGCACAGCCCATGTTAACTCAGAGTGAAAGTCTATGCTGTCGCCCGACCAGTCCATCGCGCCAGAAGCAGTGGCACGATCAACTGCGCCACAGAGGGATTTTTAGGGGAAAATGAAGCGCCTCATCTGCAATCTCATGATTGCACAGACGTGGCGCTTCCCATATTGCACTGTGCCCGGCGCTAGGACACAATGCACATTTAAAAAAATAATAATTATTTTTTTAAAGGGACATGTTTAAATCATTTTTTTTTTCAATTTTTTGACTGTATGGGCACCCCCGATGGATGGACCGCTACTGGTAGTGGGTGTGTCTTGAATGAATATATGTAGAGTATAGAGGGGTGTATAATGATAAACCAGAATATACTAATTGATATTGGTTTTCCTCTCTTTCTCAGAGTCTAACGTGAAGCATAATTTAACAGATCGAATCATGGGTAAATATGTACTGCTCAATGTATATGAGAAAAGTTTTGATAGCTGTTATCTAAATATTCTAATCACCTTCTGTATCCAGTCCCTATTCATGAACCCACAAAGAATGGGGGAGATTTTCTGAAGCATGCAGAAGATCGGGAGCTTTGGTCATTGCTTCAATGTATTGGGGATTCTGCTTAATGGATAGCGGCGTATTCTTAAACTAGACTCGCCCCTGTTAGTGATAAGTGAAAGACATCTGGGTTTGGTTCTAGCAGGGTCCAAAGCAGGGTTCCAAAGTTTGGGAGGTGTGACAAAAAATGTGTCTGAATTTTGATTCAAAACTAAACCAACCACACATGTTTAGGATATACCATGCCTGAAAGAGCCTCAACGTGGTACTCCGAAGTGTGGTTTACAATCTCCATCAAAGTCTGCCCTTACATCACATTCTCTCCCTACATCAGGGTCTCCATAAGTGTCCCCAATACATTGGAGTCCCATCAGAGTCCCCTTTGCATCGCCCCTTTTATTAGAGTCCCCATCAGATTTTCCCCTTACACCAGACTTCCCATTATAGTCCCTTTTTCATCAGAGTTCCCTCTTACATAAGGGTCCCCATTGGAGTCCTTCCTTACATCAGGGTGACCATCAGAGTCTCCCTTATATCGGAGTCCACCCTTATCTCACATGCTTACACTGTGGCTGGGTGCCTAGAGGGCCAGGAGTTTGGCTGTAGACACAGGGTGAGTGGGTCTAGATGGAGGAAATGTGGTCCTGCTGTAAATACTAGCATTTGATTGCTTGTTAGGACACCAGCAGTCCTAGCAACTGCAGTCCAGCGCAGCCGAGAGAACCTGCGCTGGCGACCAGGATGGGTGGATGTTGGGGAGAAATGAAGACTGAAGGCACGTGAGGGACTGCGAACCCTAGCTATGAGCCAGATAAAATCTTGCAGCGGGCCATAGTTTAGAGACCTCTCGTATAACGGAAGTAAGCTCTTTCCTCTTCTGTGTATTTCAGCTTATTATTCCAACGACAATCAGAGGATTATGGAGTTGTTGGGGAAAGTGGCAGAAGATCTCCAGAACATGAAAAGTAAGTTTATCCTAAACTATTTCATCCAAAAATTCTTCAAGGTCCCATAAATGATCCACTGAGGGCTGCACCTATGTAAATTCTAGATAAATATAAAAAGCACCAATAATTTATATTATAATTGTATGTTGTACACCACAGAAAGGGACAAGAAAACATTTCCTAAAATATTTAACCTCAAAATGATATGTGGAACCCTGTTTCAGGGGGTTTGTGTGGGGTGATCCTCAGCTTGCATTTTAAACAAAATTAGATGAAGTGATGGCAAGAAAGAACCTTCTAATGTAATTATATACAAACATTCAAATGACAATCCAATGCCGTGTACACACGGTCGGACATTCCGATAACAAAATCCATGGGATTTTTTCCGACGGATGTTGGCTCAAACTTGTCTTACATACACACGGTCACACAATGTTGTTGGAAATCTCGAACGTCAAGAACACGGTGACGTACGACGAGCCGAGAAAATTAAAGTTCAATCTTCCGATTCCGAGCATGCGTAGAACTTTGTGCGTCAGAATTGTGTACACACGAGTCGGAATTTCCGACAACGGATTTTGTTGTCGGAAAATTTGAGATCCAGATCTCGGAAATTTACGATGGAGCCTACACGCAGTCAGAATTTACAACAAAAATCTCCCAATCGAACGTTTTCCATCGGAAAATCCGACCGTGTGTACGCAGCATTACTGTGTGAGACCAACTTTACACAGGACTCTGACGTCCCCTTAAATAAGTGAGCGTTATGCCGCGTACACACGAGCGGATTGTATGGCGTACTTAGTCCGTCATACAATCCGACGGACAGTCCGTCGTACTTTCCACTGAACGGACTTGACCACACACGGATACACAAACAGTCCGTCGAAAGCTTGCGCGATGACATGTACAGCACGTACGATGGGACTAGAAATAGGAAGTCCAAGACACAGCAAAGCACCCTTCCGCCGTGTAAATCTTTTCTGGGCATGCGCCATTCTTAGTCCGTCGAACTAGCATACTGACGACCGTATTGTCCGCTGAAATCAAAGTACGACGGACTGAATTTCGAAAAAACCGAAATACTTAGTACTCCAGACTGCACGCTGAAAAAGTCAGCTGAAGCCCACACACGAGCGGATTGTCCGCTGAAATGTGTTTCGACGGACTAAGTACGCCATACAATCCACCCGTGTGTATGCGGCATTAGTTGATGTCCTACAGGTCATCTCTGGCTGCAATGCTCCTCGGGGAATTTAAACAAAACACAGCAGGCTGCCACGGACCAAACCCCTACATAATAATAAGTGTAGCTTTATTTCAACAGAGTGCAATAAGGAGTCTCAATTACTTTAAATTCTAGGAGTAAATCTATGCCACAAAGAAGGAAGGAGAAGGCCACATGTGGCTCAAAAACACAATCTTGAGAAAAAAAAACCCTAACATTTCTTCAATCTCTTATTTACATTTCTGTACTGGAGTTCACCACTTACAATACCTGATATCATTAGAGGGGGCTCCCACCAACCCTGTACCTAGGCCTGTACACTTGATGCTCTAATTATATGGAGTTTCCACCAAACCTGCGCTGACTTACCAGTTCTAAACACCAGCAGTGCCAAATATGAGTTTCTGTGTCTGCATATCAACTGTTCCCATTGTGAGGGTTTCCACATCCATGTACTGAGTTCCTGGATCTGCATGCCCGTTGTGCCCAAATAGAGGAGTTCCCACCACCCCAGGCCACATCTGCCAGGTCTGTACACCTGCTCTGTCCATTGTAAGGGGTTTCCTCTATCCCTTGTAACCTGGGGTGCAGGTATCAGGTACAAAGCTACCTGGGATGAACAGTCTTTCAGGCACAGATACCAAATCCAGTGAGGTAGTGACAAACAGTGTCGTGTTTATTTGTGATATATATATATATATATATATATATATATATATATATATATATATAAGTGCTGTATAGTTTTCCAGAAAAACAAGTAAAAATAGCCAAACAAAAACCTAGCCGTGCCTCAGCCCTAGTTATACAATATTTACAGGCCCTAACTATCAGGCTGAGCAAGCCAACAGTTTTTCAGCTTCCACATGCACAGCTTAATAGCTTTTACCAGCCTTTTGCTCTCTTAGCCCTTGTACACACGGTCGGACATTCCGACAACAAAATCCGTCGGATTTTGTCTGAAACTTGTGTTGCATACACACAATCGGACGAAGTTGTCAGAAAATCCGATCGTACTTAACGTGACGACGTTATTTCGTTACGACGGGACTACGTTCAGGCTAGTAGCCAATAGCTTTGGTCTAGGAATTTGATCTGAGCATGCGTGGCACTTTGTCCGATCGGAATTCTCTACACACAATCGGACAAAGTCCGATCGGATCATGTTGTCGGAAAATTTTATAGCCCAGCTCTAAAACTTTGTCCGTCGGATATTCCGAAAGAAACAGTCCAATGGAGCCCACACACACAGTCAGATTATCCGACAACACGGTCCGATCGGACATTTTCCATCGGAATGTCCGACCGTGTGTACAAGGGCTTAGACAGAAGTTGTCTGAGGTTCCCAGGCCAAGAGCACTGGATGTCTGTCTCAGGTGAGTTTACATTGCCCTGGGGGAGAGGACCAAGATCCAAACTGGACCATGGATCAGAAATCCCTCAATGTGTATGAAAGGAGCCTGGGAGACATATAAACCCCCGAACAGGACTTTTCCAGGCTAACTCTGGGAGACGCTCTGCTACACCCTTTTCTGAGTTCCTGGGTCTGAGCAACTGATTTGCCCACAACAGTTCCCACCACTGCTGCAGTTAATTCCCAGATGTTTAAACCTACTTTGTCATTTATGAGAAATTCCCACCATCACCGTGCTGAGTTTATCGTTATGTAGACCTGCAATGATCATTATAGTGGAGTCCCACCATTCCTGCTCTGAGTTCCTAAGTCTGCCTGCTGTGCCCATTTTAATAAAGATTTTATTTATTTCAGAAATAAAGTAAGTTTACAATCAGTAAAGCATTTGTACATACTTGAGCAAAACATATATTCAACTTTAAACAGAACAGATTGCACCTTTTAAGTTTTCTATGGTGGATGTCTCAAGATGAGAAACGTTTCCTAAGACGGTATAACAATCAGCCGCTCAGTATACATCAAGAACATCATAATTAACTATTCCAATTGAGTCTATTTGGCTCTAGAGAGTAGAACAGGAAGGAAAGGAAAAGGGTGTCAGCCTCTAGTAAGGGTGACATTTTGAAAAAGAAAAGGTGGAAAAAGATAAGGAGAGACCAGTATTATATTAGGGTCGTAGATTTGATCACTATTCAGGTTTCTACCAAAGAGTCAAATGAAGAGGAATATTTGAAGATGATCCAGGGATGCCACGTAACATTAAAATTTTCTATTTTTTAGTTCGTTGGTCAGGCTGTGGCATTTCCTGGCTGGGTAGGATTAATGCGGTGAAAATGACACTTCTACCAAGATTATTATATTTGTTCCGTTCACTTCCAATTCCAGTCCCCAAAACTTTCCTGAACAAAATACAAACGGACATCGTGAGGTTTGTCTGGGGGAAGAAAGGTTACAGGTGCTCCTCAGCCACACTATACCGATTGAAATCTCAAGGGGGGTTGGGTCTTCCCAATTTGTGGGGTTATTATCAAGCGGCACAATTGACCCAGATATCAATGGCCTTCTCTGGTTCTGTAAAACCGGACTGGTTAGTGATGGAACGGCAGTCTATTCCCCACCACACAATAGATTTCCTATTGGGTTGTAACCCCAAACGCAGACCTGCGATTCTAGCTCCCACCCTTTCGCACTCCATGGCACTGAGCTCCAACTTATTCAAACGGGACTCGTTGATCTCCCCACTGAAACCGCTAACACACATTTTTCATAATGGAGATTAAAGACATAATGGAGCAAAATTTTTTCCAGGTTCCTCACCAGTGTGCTTCAGAGGTTGTGGTATGGGCGGAGACATGTTTCATATCTGGTGGTCATGTCCACGCATCCGCTCCTTTTGGCGGAAGGTGTTCCGTACGGTTAGTTCTATTACGGGGACTGCCTTTCTACCACACCCCAGTTTAGCCTTACTAAATTTTCCAGTCCCGGCTCTATCCAAACATTCACAGCAACTGGCGTTTTTTGTTTTTCTTGGGGCTAAAATTACGATAGCCAAGGCCTGGAAAAAACACACGGTCTCCTATAAGATGTTTAAATCTAAGGTGACCTGGATTATGGTACAGGAACAAGTAGTGGCCAAGTGGAGCGACAAAACGGAGAGATTCCGGTTGATCTGGGAACCTTGGGCGACATTATGTAATATTTCTCTTATCCCAGGGGTGCAGCCTGGTAATTTGTCCAATGGGGCAGGTATCACTTGATTAAGCTTATTACATTGTCTCTCTTTCTCTCTTCCCCCCTTTCCTTTTTCAAACGTTTTCTCTCTTCTATTTTTCTTCGCCTCTCTTGGTGTAACGGGATGTGCTCCACTGGGGGTGCTAAGAAAGACAGCAGCCATATTCTGGGCTGGCTATCGGCCCCAAAATCCTTTCGGCATCTCAGGCACTTGAACTCTGTAGAGATGGGAAGGGAGTGTCCTGGTTTTGGTGGACGGGCCCAGCCCCTGGTCTGCAGCTTGATCCCGTTTGGGGCGTCAGGGGACCCGAGGCTCGTGTGCTTTGACTAGACATACTCCCTCTTGTGGGTCGAACTAGCAGTTATGGGTTCGAGATAATACCATTGTTATGTCAAATGTACTTCCTGATGGCTTTATAGACTTGTTTTGATATATTTTGGTCTGGATCCATGTATGTCTAATTTGGCTATCCTTATGTACGGATGGATTTAACTTGTATGTTTTTAGGAATGTTTATCTTTACTGTTTTGATGAAAATCTTCAATAAACAATTTAAAATTAAAATTTTCTATTTTTTCATGGGCCATTGCCCTAATCTCTTCCATTTTTTAAAGAAAATATACCTTTTCTAACCATTCTTTTGTTGAGGGAGCAATGGTATTCCTCCAGTGTCTGGGTATTAACGCTTTCGCGGCTGTGATTTTTTTTATATCTCTTCATCGAGCAGTTGGTAATTTGTAGCAAACAACATGCTTAAGACCCCATTCACACCTGAGCGTTTTGTAGCTTGAAGCCTGAAGCTACAAAATGCTTGAGGGGAAAAAGTCTATTATTCTCAATGGAGATGGTTCACATCTCCACTCCATGTCGCCTGAAGCCAAACGCCTGAAGCTCAAACAAGTTCCGGACCCTTTTTTGTCACTCAAATTGAGCAGATTTGGGCGTTTTTCTTCTTTTAACATTGGTGACCTTTTGCCCTGCACAAAATCGCGTCAAATCGCGGTAAAAAACGCTGAATCATGGTAAAGAACGCAGCAAAAAACGACGCAAAATGGCGGTAAATTTGAGCGATTTTCTGCTTGAAAACGCTACGCTCAGGTGTGAATGCAGCCTTAGTGGATCTTTCTGTCAGCAATTTGTTTTGTAATTTCGATTACTCCAGAAGGGTTGAATCAGGTCACACTCCCACCAAATATGTTGTAGGGTGCCCTTGTCTTGCAACGCCAGCAGAGATCAGGAACTGTGGGGAACCGTTTATGTTGTTTATTTGGCGTGTTATACCAATTTGTTAGTAATTTTAACAAAGTTTCTTGTAATCGCGTACTAATCGCACCAATTCCACTTGTAAGTTTGAGATTGATTTCATTTTGTTGCTTTCAATACAGAGTGTAGCTAAGAATGGTGAGTTTCTGTTGGTGAATGGCTGGGTTAATCTAATCATACCCGGTGGAAAATATGGGTTAGCCATCAATGGCCTTAGTGGGCTAGGGGATGTGGTCAGGCCGGATATTCAAATTACTGTTTGTAGAGTTTTTAAGTTTCGCCCCTATAAGGGGAGGTTGTTTTAGTCGTTTAGGGCATAAGTCCCATGGGATCCATGGTAAATGTGACAGCGGTATGGGGTCTATGCTGTTTTCTAAGGTGACTTGTGCGGTGGTAGGGAAGTAAATGTTTGCCAGTGTGATCGGTGTTCCCGCCCATTGCCCCTTAGCCCTTGTACACACGGTCGGACATTCTGACAACCAAATCCGTTGGAATTTGTCTGACGGATTTTGTCCGAAACTGTTGCATACACACAGTCGGACAAAGTTGTCGGAAAATCCAATCTTTTAGAACGTGATGACGTAATTTCGTTACGATGTGACTACATTCAGGCTAGTAGTAGCCAATAGCTTTGGTCTAGGAATTTGATCTGAGCATGCGTGGCACTTTGTCCGATCGGAATTCTCTACACACAATCGGGCAAAGTCCGATCGGATCATGTTGTCAGAAAATTTTATAGCCCAGCTGGAAAACTTGGTCTGTCGGATACTCCGACGGAAACAGTCCAATGGAGCCCACACACGGTCGGATTATCCGACAACACGGTCCTGTCGGACATTGTCCATCGGAATATCTCCCTTCAGTGTCCACTTGCTGCTGGGTGATGACGATGTCAGTGTTTTTATGTATCAAGATAGAAACTCCCTTTGATTTGGTCATGGAATTTGTTGCATGAAAGGCATGTGGGTAGTGTTTGTCATGCAATCTGGGTACTGTACCTGTTTTGAAGTGGGTTTCTTGGAGAAATACCATGGCCGGTTTCGTCTTGCGAAGCCCCCGAAGTAATGAGATTCACTCCCCTGATGTATTTAAACCCCTGATGTTATGAGAGATCACAAAAGCATGTTTATCAAGCACAGAGTAAGACATGGTTAGGTGAGTAAATGTTATTACCCGTTTCTGTCACAGAACTGGCCTAAATGCCATGATTATTAGAGAAAAAAAGATAGAGAAAAGATAGAAAAGAACAAAAAAGAGGTATTCCAGTAACTCTCAGGTGGAGTGTCACTTGAATGAAGTATATAGGTAAAATATCGCCTAATGTCCTCTTTAGGAGAGAGAAGAAGTGAATTTGTCACTACAGAAATGGTAGAAACAAGTATATCCAAATATCTGTATGTAATCAACTAATCACACTAAGATAATGGAAGTAAGCCCCCCGTGACTCATAAAACTTAATTATAAACAAAAATTTGTCATGTACCCCTTCCAGCCATTAGGATAGTATCATGAACATGAATATGAACATGAAAGTTGCCTCTATAGTGAACGATGGTTGCAGTTAGTAAACTATGGTCCAACGAAAAGTCTGCTGTATCTATATTGAGCAGATATAGTTGTTCATTAACATCATAGAATTTTAAGGAAATCTAAAGAATTTTAAAGCGGCACAAAGTGCGTGGCCTGCTAGCGCCACTTAAACTGGTATAATTGTGAAAATCAAGAAATCCCACACCGGGAATGAGGTTGGAACTTTCCTGTGTTGTGGCCTGGTGACTGCACCCTGAGCGGGCGTCTCCCGTGGCGAGTTTAATCTTATCCTGACTAGGGTCAATTTGATACATGTTAAGGTCCCGTCGAGGCAAAGCATACACGTGGACCGCCTATCCAGGCAAGATATGTCAAGCAGGCGCATGCACCGCCTCGACCCTCCCACGTGTAATATTGCTGCGCCCATTTTAATGGCCACTCCAGTATTTCTGATGGAATTTGTATGTATTTTATATCATGGAGAATGTAAGAAAAGTTGTGACACACAAAGTTGGGTAGAGACACAAAACTCCTGGGTGTGCAGAAACAGAGCCAAGAATTCCGACAGGGAGATCTCATTGATGAAATTTCTGAGACATATAAGACTCCAGGGTCTGACTCAGGGATGTGATGTCTTTTATCTGTGATTTCCTTTTATTATAATTTTACCATCTTGGCTGAATGGTCCGTTAATAACCATGACAATCTAGCATGACCCTCATAATCCTCTTTCTTGCTCCCTCAGACTCTTCTGATCCATTATGTAGTAAGGGATGGATGCGGTATGGACTCAGCTGTTACTCCTTTTCTTCAAGCTCACGACCATGGAACGTCTCCAAGAAAGACTGTGAGGAGAGGGAGGCCCACCTGATAGTCATTAATAGCGAGGGAGAGATGGTATGAATGCTGAACAGATAGACACGTCCAACTGTGATAGTTCCACTGTCAGATCACATCACTGCCAGCAGTATTTGATTATTATGCTCACAGCCTCACCCTGTGAAGAGACTTTCCAGTTTGCAGGACAACAATTTAAGCACTGGCAGACTGAGAGTGATTATGACTGAGGCAGGTTAACTGAATAATTAAACCTTTGCTCACACACCGCTATGTGTTTTAACAGAAACCTGCACCTTTTAAAGAATCTGTTGGTGCAACTCTGACATCTAAAAAAAAAAAGTATTTATCGCTTGCTGCCTCATCCAGACAGGAATGTAACAGAGTTTACACTGCTATAGATTCTTCACAGAGACAAAGTTATTTTATTTCTAATTAGAGCATTCAGTGGCCCAGCTTCATGAGTCTTAAACATTTTTTTTTCACAGTTTAGTGAGTGCATTTTCAGGTAATTTCTGCCTCCTTTATTACCTGATTGTTTATTTATCACTTTATTTATTTTGCTTTGATTTCTTATTTTGTGGAGAAATATGGGGATTGTTTTGATGAGCGAGGAGGTTTTTTCTCCTTCCCTGATTTGTAAACATTGCTTTAACGAAAAGAAAAAAAGAGGTGCAGAAAAAAATTACAATAGTTAAATAAATGGTAATAATGTAAAATATATTTTATAATTTATTAAAATATTTATAGAAAATATATATAAAAAAAAAATAGATATAAACAACAGTAAAATAAACGGTTTAAAAGTGGAAAAATATTTAACCACTTCAGCTCCGGAAGGTTTTAATCCCTTCCTGACCAGGCCATTTTTGCGATACGGCACTGCGTTGTGTTAGCTGACAATTCCGTGGTTGTGTGACATTGTACTCAATGAAAATTGATTTCCTTTTTTCCCACAAATAGAGCTTTCTTTTGGTGGTTTTTGATCACCTCTGCGGTTTTTATTTTTTGCGCTATAAACAAAAAAGAGCGACAATTTTGAAAAAAAATATATATTTTCTGCTTTCTGTTATAAAACACATCTAATAAAAAAAGTAAACAATCAAATCATCAATTTAGGAGAATTTGTACTCTGCTACATATTTTTGGTAAAAAAAATTCCCAAAAAGCATACATCGATTGGTTTGCGCAAATGTTACAGCATTCACAAACTATGGGATATATTTATGGACTTTTTAGTTATTTTTTATTGTTTTTACTAGTAATGGCAGCGATTAGTGATTTTTAGCAGGACTGCGACATTGTGGAGGACAAATCTGACACTTTTTGGGGACCAGTGACACCAATACAGTGATCAGTGCTAAAAAGTGTGTTAAGTGTGCTCCTAGGGAGTGATTTCTAACTGTGTGGGGGATGGACTTACTGGAGGAAGAGAGGCATCTGTGTTCCTGATTAGCAGGAACACAAGATCTCTCTCTTCCTCTCTGACAGAATGGCGGTCTGCCTTGTTTACATAGGCAGACTGCCATTCAATATATAACGGGAAAGACAACAGATATACATGTAAAACTTATGTAGGAGGATTTGTTTAATTTCCGTGTATCATCTGAGGCTGTTCAGTTCATTGGGTATAGGAGAGGGTTTACATCCATTTTAAGTAGTCCACCTGTTGTTTGGTTCTTTGTAGAATCTTTTTCATTGGAGAATGAACCCAATCTGATGTTTCAGAGTCACTGACCCTCATAAATGACTCTTCATACTCCTTCATAGTCTCTATGGTAAGAGCTCAGAGCTGTGGGGACAGCCATCTTTTCTTGTAACCTCGATGGGTGTTGCAGAACAGCCCCACTTACTCAAAGGGCCCCATATTGGAAACTACTGTATCTTAAATATATTTATAATTACAACTGACAAGGTTTCACAATCCGACAACCAACATATAATTTATCAGCATGAAATTACAATTTGTTAGACACCAAATATTATAAAGAACTTATGCATATTCCTATTAGGATGTCACATTTGTCTTTAGACCTGAAATGTAACTCTGTGCAATTCAGCCATTGTAATGTACATGGTAGAGGCTAAGATGATAAGAGGGCTTGCCTTACATCTCCTGTCCAATACCCCCTGGAGTTAATGACAGGGTGTAGCAGCATGAGGAGTGGCACAGGTGCCGGTGGTAGGTATGGACACTGTGCATGGTCAGATGACAGTCTGGATACCACTGAGATGCTGTGGATGCTGGACTGGTATTTGTGGAGAATGTCACGCACGTGGAGCACAGGAACTCTCAGATGCAGGTATTAAAGCCGTAGCCAAAACAAGCCAATGACAACCGGGCAGAAGAATGTCTTTGAGTTGGTTTCCTCCTGGTGCCTCAGTTTCCTATCCAATCCCAAAAATATACTTGTAGATTAATTGTCATGTCAAATTGGCAGGAAAAGTGTGTATGCATATTAATTAATCTTCACACAACTTCTATCTTTTGCCTTTCTTAAGAATTTTCTACATGGGATTGCAAGCAACAGATGGGCGTGGATCGGTCTAACGGATTTGGATGGAACATGGAAATGGGTGGATGGAACTCCTTATGACATCACTCCAAAGTAAGACACTGAAACCTCAAACTTAAGAATACTTCTAACACATTCCCAAGTTTAAGATCTGGCAAAATGATCTAAAAAGGCGGCTAAATGATGAATCCTTGTGCTGAAGTACATTGTTGAGACTTAAATTCACTCCACCTAGCGCTTTACAGCACCTTTTCATACATGAAGCCTTAATCTATGCATGATCTATGAGTTAGTGGGGCTTATCAGAGTCTAGAGGCCACCATTAAAAATATTGCGGCCTGGGGGGCATGTCCGGATGTAACAGGAGCAGGACGTGTTTCAGTGGAGCTCCGCCATCCTGATCCCATCAGCATCCATCCTGGGCCCTATTCTGCAGGACAAGTCTCCACGCTAACACTACTTGACGTCCGCAGCCATCCGCAACAGCCCTGGTGATTATTGCCCCGCTCGGCCACCGATCGGTTCATTGCAGGGCCGTGTCCGGCCTCCTCCTCTGTGGATCCGCCGCCATCTTTCGGCCTACCTCGCTGCCGGCCCCCCGTTTTCTGATACTGCTCTCTGCGGGAGGGGAGGTAGTGCACCGCGGCGCATACACAGCGGTCGCCCCTGGGACAGTGTGCGGAGGTGTGGGGGCTGGATGGACTGAATAGATCCTGCGGAGCCGCTCTGGAGTGCTCGAGGCAGCCGCCACCATGCGGCCCTGCAATCGGCCGCCATCCTCCCCCTGGGACTGCCTGGGGACTCTCCTGTTAGCCTCCCGGGACCATCGGAGGTCCCCTCCACCCAATCCAGCTGCTATTTACGGGGCCTGACCGGCGGATGGTGTCTGGCGAGACTGTTTGGCAAGTAGGTCCTAGCGGCCATCTTGGGGCCTGCTCTACATCCATCATCCGCGGCCTGGGGTCCCGCTGTCTGCGGGAGGCAGGACACCGGCTCCCTCTACGCCCGCAGGAGGCTCCAGGATGAAGGTTGGTCAGGAAGGGGGCCGGGGGGTGAGGAGGGGGATCCCTTATAGCCGTCACTGCAGCATCATAGTGTTGCCCCCCTAGAGACTGCCGCTGTGTCCCGGAGGTGACCCTGCTGCCCCCCCCCCCCCTGTGTACCCAACAGCACAGGTACTGCTCTGCCTCTTGTGTCTCCCCCTGCTGTAGTTGTGCCCTGCTGGGGGCCCGGACCCTAAGCGAGTAGCTCACCCACTCCTATCCTGATCTGCAAAGAGAACCCAGGTGCTTGCTGCCCCTTCCAGTTGGTGACGGGCTCTTCACCGCAACATCCCCCAGGATTCTCCTGCGGGGTGAACCTCGGATGGGCCACCCTAAGACCCGCTGTTCTAAATCCGGCTCCAGGACTCCATGTGCCCCCCTGCCGGCCGCTGCCTCATCTTCAAGGTGCTCCGCGGCTGTGATGGCGTCTGACGCGCGGGAGGCCGCGGATTCCGGGGGAGGTGGGGGCTCCCACGGGAGCGGTCATCTTGGCAGCCATAACATCCTGTAAAGAAACCCTGACAGCCAAGATAGACTTCCTGAGTGTAGATGTTGGTCTCATCCGCCAGGACATGGATAAGTTCCGCTCACGTGTCGCTGAAGTGGAGGATAGACTCTCCGTGGTGGAGGATACGGTCCGCTCAGACTCCAGGGAAGTGAAGGCCCTGCAGATTCAGGTGAAGGCGCTGCAAGATCGTGCAATTGATACTGAAAATTGCCTGAGGCGCAACAATATCCGCATACTTGGACTTCCTGAAAGGGCTGAGGGCCCTAGGCCCGCTGAGTTTGCTGAAGGACTCCTGTCCACTTTGTTCAACCTGGGGGAGTTGCCACCCACCTTCGTGGTGGAGAGAGCCCACAGGGTCCCGCCACTCCCTCCGAGGCTGGGTGCACCCCCGCGCCCCTTCCTGCTGCGGCTGTTAAATTACCGTGACAGGGACCGCATCCTTGCGGCAGCTCGTGCCATGCCTGAAATCAAGTATGAGAACACCAAACTTCTATTCTTTCCAGACTTCTCCCAGGAAGTGCAGCAATGACGCAAGTCCTTTACCGATGTGAGACGCCGGCTCAGAGAAAGAGGAATTCGTTTTGGTCTACTGTATCCCAGCAGGTTACGAATTACTGACGGTGATAACACCCGCTTCTTTGACACCCCGGAGGCAGCGGCGGCGTGGCTAGATGCCCGCTGAACATTTGCGGTCGGGGACTTGGACTGGCTGAAAGTGATCGCCGGGGGGTAGCAACGTATCCCCCTTCTGCAATGATTCGACCCGGGTAGGACCCTGGTAACATTTGTGTTTTGTTCCCGGCCCTTTCTCCCCATTGAATCCAGATTTTGCCTTACAGTTTGTTTGTTGTCCTGCATAGCGGGATCGACTGTGATTACTCCTGCCTAAGGAGCTCCACTGGAGGCCACTGAGTTACCCACTTTTTGTGTGAGACACACCCCCTGTCTACTGCTGCTGCTTTCCCCCCCCCCCCGTTCTCCCTCCAAGACTGGACTCTGCTTTCCAAAAGTGGGGCGGATTCTACTGGGAAGGACTGTACCCACCTATGGCCCACCATCCGGGGGCCTCAGTGAACTGAAAGTTCTAAAGTTATGGGAATAAAACCACATCGGTTTGTATGGGTAGATGGCCTAGTGTTTTGGTCTTCGACCTCGGTTCTTGTGATGTTGGGGTAGGGTTTTATATGTTCTGTGGGGAGGGGGTTTTTTGTCTTAAAGCTAAGTTTCAATCATGTGCTGTTCGACTGCTAAAAAGTGTGTGTACTAAATTTGGGTTTGCCTACACCTACTGGTCGCCTTGGATCATCCTGTCTTTGTTTCCCCCTGACGTCCCATGATGGCCCCCTCTGCTACTGAGTCGCTAACTATTCTATCGTGGAACGTCAGGGGACTCAACTCCAAATACAAGCGCTCGCTGTTATTTCAATATCTAAAATTGCATAATCCCCACATAGTCTTGCTGCAGGAAACACATTTAACTGGTAGTAAGGTTCTGGCTCTGAAAAAACCCTGGGTGCAAAGGGCGCTGCATGCGACCTACTCCTCGTACTCTCGAGGGGTGTTGATACTGATCAGTAAACGAGTGCCATGTCTGATCCATGAGGTTCACTTGGATCCCCAGGGGAAATTTGCTATGGTGGTATTGAGCATCTATAATAAGAAATATGTTGTTGTGAACGTGTACCTGCCTCCTCCGAGCCAGGTGCAGGTTTTGTACACTTTATATGAGAGGTTGGCTCCGCATTGCCTGGCGTGTGTCCTGTTTATGGGTGACTTTAACGCCACACTGACCCGGGACCTAGATAGACCCTCCCCACAAGCGACTTTCAATCCTGATCTTGGTTCGTGGGCCCTGGCAACTGACTATCAGGAGGTGTGGAGATGGCTTCACCCCCAGGATAGAGCATACTCCTGTTTTTCCTCCACGTTCAAAACGTCCTCCCGCATTGATCTGGCATTTGCAAATGATCTCCTCCTGGCTAATGTCCAGGAGGCCAGCTACCTTCCCTCCGGTCTATCGGATCACCACCCCCTTAAATTGGTTATTAGGACCACCAAAACAAGGAGTAAAGCCCTTTGGAGGCTACAGCCCCATTGGATCACTAACGGAACAGTTCATGACAGAGTTGCCCCCTCTTTGCAGGATTACTGGGTGCGCAATGCGGGGTCAGCCTCCCTGGAGATGACGTGGGATGCTTCCAAAGCCTACGGTAGGGGACAGTATATTTCTGCTGTGGCGGCAGTCAAAGCGGAACTTGGGGACAGGGTATCTGAGTTGCAGCACAGGGTTGAGGAGGCTCTAGATCAGTACTCTGCCTCAACGACGGTCCCCAATTTTGAGCACCTTTTGTCGCTCAGGCGAGAACTGCATCTCCATGTCTCAAACACCACCAGGCTGGGGCTACAAGACAGCAGGCAGAAATACTTTGAATTTGGAGATAAGAATAGCAAACTACTAGCTATGCTGGCGCAGCAGGACAGGTCTGTAACGGTTATTCCCGAAATACTCACGGAGGACGGGGCACTGGTTACCTCTCCAGAGGATATTTTAACTGCGTTCACCAGGTTTTATACCTCTCTGTATGTCTCCTCACTACCTGACTGTTTTGACCCTGCACCAATGACCTCATTGTTAGATACGCTGGCATTGGGGTGGTTTTCTGATGCAGAGCAACAGCTCCTTGTTTCGGAGATCACGCCAGAGGAGGTCCCGATGGCCATCGGGTCCTTCCCGGCAGGGAGGTCCCAGGGATCGGATGGGCTACCCATAGAGTATTATAGAGCCCACGTAGAACTCCTTGCCCCCAGGCTGGCTCAGATGTATCGCTCTTGTCTTCAGCAGGGCTCCCTGCCCCCTTCTATGAGAGAGGCCCATATTGTTCTCGTTCTGAAGCCTAATAAGGACCCCAAACAGTGCGCCTCTTACAGGCCGATAGCTCTCCTCAATTGCGATTTAAAAATATTGACTAAAATACTGGCCATTAGAATTAATAAAGTAATCAAATCTCTGATTGATTCTGATCAAACTGGCTTTATGCCAGGTAGGTCCACGTATATCAATATTCGTAGACTGTTTTCCAACATTCATGCCCCCCACGATAACCAAGGCACTAGGACTATTGCCACCCTTGATATGGAAAAAGCATTTGATACAGTGGAATGGGTGTATCTGTGGGAGGTGCTCAGAAGAATGGGTTTCCCACTGCGGTTTATTGACTGGATACGCACATTGTACTCTGGTCCCCTGGCATGCATTAAACTGAATGGCTCCTTGTCTCCTTCGTTTCCCCTGCAGAGGGGCACCAGGCAGGGCTGCCCTCTTTCCGCGGCCTTGTTTGCCCTGGCCATGGAACCTATTGCTGAGGCTCTTCGGAGTTTGGCTGAGGTCCGTGGTCTTCGGGTGGGCTGGCTGGAGGAGAGGGTGGCTCTCTATGCGGATGACCTTTTGCTCTTTTTGAATGACCCTGGTGACTCTTTGCGGGGCGCGCTTGGAATCATGGATGCCTTCTCTGTCTTCACCGGGTTGAAGGTGAATTGGCATAAGTCTCAACTCTTCCCGGTGGACGAAGGGGCCAAGACCTCTCCATCCTCTACCACGCTGCAGTGGGTGAATAGGTTTACCTACTTGGGCATTATTATCTCAAGAGAGAGCAAGGACTTTGTTTGGCTTATTTTTGAACCTGTTTTGGTAGGGATCAAATCCAAATTGAAGGAGTGGGCCAATCTTCCCCTCTCCCTTATAGGCCGCATTAATCTTCTAAAAATGAAGATCCTTCCCAAGCTTACGTATATTTTTAGGAATTCCCCACAATGGCTGACTAAAACCTTTAACTCTCTGAAACAGCTTTTCCTCTCCTTCATTTGGGGACCCAGGTCCCCTAGATTCAGATATACCACTCTTACCAGGCCTGTGGGTAATGGGGGGTTGGCTCTTCCTGATTGCCACAAATATTTTTTAGCTACTCAGCTTGTAACTGCCCACTGGTGGTTGCGGCCGGACCTGACCAATGCTGCAACGGTCCTGGAGGCAGCTATCGTGGGGTCTCTGGAGGCCTTGGGGGGGTTGATATTCAGGGGACTAAAAACTCCTCACTGCCTCACCCCTTCTATGTGCACCACTATTAGGGCGTGGAGGGTGGGGGAGGCACTGAGGGCATCCCCGCCTAACTCCTGGTCTCCCCACACCCCCCTGTGGCTGAATCCTAGCCTCCCGCAGTTTAGTACCATCCCGGACCCACAGGCTTGGGCCAAATGTAAAATCCTGACTCTCGAACATATTATCACTAACGGGGAACTTACTCCCTTCCATATACTACTCACTAAATTTAATGTACCGGCGTGGGTCCATTTTCATTATCTTCAAATAGCACATGCGTATCGATGTCAATTTTTAGGTCAGTCAGTCATGCTAGAATACTCTGAGCTTGAATCCATCCTTCGGGTAAAAGACCTGGAGAAACCCATGTCTCAGCTTTATGGGTCCCTGCTGGTCGCTGCCGTCCCCGAGTTGTCCTCTCTCTGCAGGAAATGGGCGGATGACATACAGGGGTTGGATGATGATGACTGGAGGGAGGTTTGGGATTTTCCATTCTCCCCTTTGGTGTCAGCCAGGGACAAATTAGTCCAATACAAAATTGTTCATAGGGCCCACAACACGCCCCACAGATTGCATCAGATGTCGCTGACGCATTCCTCGGTGTGCTGGCGGTGCTCCTATCGGCCAGGAGACTTCATTCACATCTTCTGGACTTGTCCAGCGATTGAGTGTTACTGGAAGGAGGTTCTCCTGGTGATAGGCAGGACTACCGAGATCATTATCCCTTGGGATCCTAAATACTGTCTGCTGGGGTTAGTGGAGCAAATGCCTCTCCTCAGAGCTAGGAAGACACTTATATCCTTGTAATTGTACTATGCACGAAAGGCCATCACCATGACCTGGAAGCAATCGTCTCCCCCCTCCATCAAATTCTGAAAAAGCCTGGTGAACGCTAGTTTGCCCCTCTATAAGGCCACCTACTCGAGCAGGGGTTGTCCACAAAAATTCGAGAAGGTGTGGACCTGCTGGTTCGATGATTCCACTACGGCAACTGATGTAGTGAATAATCCATAGTTCTCTATTAAGGTCAGAGTGAGACGATAGGTTGACCCAAATGCCCCGATGATATTTTATCCTGTACGTATCACACTTAGCACAAATCCTCCTGCAATAACCTCTCCCCGCATTGGGGTGTAGCTAGTTAAGGTTGTATTGTTTTGACCTGCCCTGTTGCGGCCTGCTGCTGCATCAGGTACAGATTGTATGTTAAGAGAATATGTTCTTATGTGGCCTGTTGCCACACTTGAAGGTTTACCCCTGCGTGGGAATTGTATGGCCCCTGCGTGGGCAATTTATATACCACTGAAAACTCAATAAAAATGATTGTTTAAAAAAATATATATATTGCGGCCTACCCATACTGCCCTCCATCCATGTGAATGGGTACATACAGTAGAATTAAAGACATCCACAAGTCCTTTTTTTTTACAACCCACCCCCCCCCCCCCCCCCAAAAAAAGAGTCCGTGATTGTAAATCCATAATCAGTCATGATGCCCAACACCTGCCAAATTGCTGGAATTATAAAACTTGACCCAGTGCACCTGGCCATTCCTGATGGTATTGCTCACCAAATAACAGCTCCTCATGCTTTTTATCAGCTATATTAGGGAAGGGGTGGGGAAAGTAGTGACATCATTGACCAAATATGGCCAGTGACCATATTTGGGCAGTGATGTTGCTGCTATCCTAATTAGGGATGAGCTTGGTGTTCTTGGTGCCAACACATCCTCTTCCCTCGTCTCAATGTCATCATCAGTCACTCCTTCCCTAGATCCACCATGTCCTCCTGAGGAGTCCCCCGAACTGTTTGAGCCCAGTGTTGGGTACATGCTTCAGGAGCATGCCCAGTGTTTTGAAGGCTCAGATGATGATACTCAGCTAGAGGAAGGCAGTAGCGTGAGTGCAGAGAGAGGGGATGCTCAAGAAGGACAGCGATCTGGCAGTCATGTCATCCCAACCATGACACTACCTGCCTGGAGTTTTCATGTTCTCCCTGTGCCTGCGTGGGTTTCCTCCGGGTACTCCGGCTTCCTCCCACAATCCAAAGACATGCAGGTAGGTAATTGGCTTCTGTCCAAAATTGGCCCTAGTATATGAACGGGGACCTTGGATTGTGGGCTCCATGAGGGTAGGAATGGATGTGTGCAATGTACAGGGATAGGGACCATTGTAGACACCCTCTCAGGTTGAACTGGATGGACTGGTGTCTTTATTCAACCTTACTAACTATGAAACTATGAAACTATGTTCCACCAGGTGCAGCATACTGCCAGGTTTGTTCCAGTGATGAAGAGGGAGGGGATGATGAGGTCACTGACTCCACGTGGGTGCCTGATAGGAGAGAGGAGGAGGAGGAGGCACATCTCCAATGAGGCAGGATGTCCTCCGGGGGCCAGCGTAGGGGCAGCACACCGACTGAATCACACCGCAGAGCTCCACCTGTGCAGGGCGCTGCCTCTGCACGTTATTCCAAAAGTTCTTTGGTGTGGGCCTTTTTTGAGATGAGTGCATCATATCGCACCGCTGCTATTTGCAACATATGTCTCAAGCGTATCTCGCGTGGCCAAAACATTAGCTGCTTGGGCACCACATGCTTGACCAGGCATATGTTGACTTGCCATGCAGCTCGTTGGCAAGCGTACCTTAAAGACCCACACCAAAGAACAAAGCGGACCTCTCCTTGCTCCTCATCAGCTGGGATCTCCAACCCCACTAGACCTTCAGTCCTCTCTGAACCTGCAATGAGAGGAATGAAGGTGTAGAATTAGGTGTGTCACAGCCAAGTGCTTGCGGGCACTCTGCTAGCAGAACACCCACGTCTGATTGTAGCAGGCAGATTTCCCTGCCCCAGCTGCTGGACCTTAGAAAGAAGTTCACTCCCAGTCACCCACATGCCCAGCGGTTGAATGCTAGCTTGACTAAATTGCTAGTACTTCAACTACTGCCTTTTCAGTTGGTAGACTCGGCCCCCTTCCGTGGGTTTGTGTAATGTGCGGTTCCTCAGTGGCAGGTCCCCAAACGCCATTTTTTCTCACAGAAGGCAATTCCGGCTCTCTACCGGCATGTGGAAGGCAATGTCCTTGCCTCGCTGGACAGGGCGGACAGCGGTAAGGTGCATATTACCACTGACTCATGGTCCAGGAGGCATGGACAGGGACGTTACCTATCTTTCACGGCCCATTGGGTCACTCTTCTGGCAGCTGGGAAGGATGCAGGACAAGGTGGAGTAGTGTTGGAGGTTGTTCCGCCACCACGTCTCCAAAATGCTACTACTGGTTGTGGCACACCTCTCTTCTCCACCCCCTCCTCTTCTTATTCCTCCATTGCCTCTTCCAGTGCTCTGTCCTCGGAACCAGCTGTGCTCCGTAGGCGTTCCAGGGGCTACACAAGTATGCAGGCAAAAAGATGTCATACCGTGCTTGTGCTAGTTCGTTTGCAGGCCGAGAGGTGGTTGACGCCACGCCAGGTTAAGCCAGGAATGGCGGTTTGCGACAATGGCACCAAACTCCTCTCCACCCTCTGACAGGGACAACTTACCCATGTGCCCTGTGTGGCTCACGTCCTTAACCTGGTGGTGCAGCGGTTCTTGGGCAGGTACCCGGGCTTACAGGATGTCCTGAAGCAGGCCAGGAAAGTCTGTGTGCATTTCCGCCAATCATTTAATGCCAGTGCTTGGCTGGCTGAGCTCCAAAAGGAGTTGAACCTGCCCAAGAACCGCCTTATATGTGACATGCCCACCAGGTGGAACTCAACGTTGGCCATGCTGCAGCGGCTGCACATGCAGCAGAGGGCTATCAATGGGTACCTATGCGACTACGGCACCAGGACAGGGTCAGTGGAGATTGGTTTTTTTCTCACTATGCCAGTGGGGCATGATCAGGGATGTATGCACTGTCCTGTCACCGTTTGAGGAGGTCACAAGGATGGTGAACAGTGACAGTGCATGCATCAGTGACACTGTACCTCTTGTCCACCTGTTGGAGCATACACTGCGTGGAATAATGGACAGGGCACTTGAGGTAGAACAGAGGCAGGAAGAGGAGGACTTCCTTGCCTCTCAAGGCCCCCTTTATCCAAACAGTGTTCCTGCTGTCCCACCCATCACACAGGAAGAGGACGAGGAGGAGGAGGAGGATGATTGTGTCAGCATGGAGGTGGAGCCTGGCACTTAGCAGCAGCAGTCTTTTAGGGATGATTTACACTCACAAGAAACCCGTGGACTTCTACGTGGCTGGGAGGAGGTGGCTGCAGATCATGTTGTCCTTAGTGACCCAGAGGACTCCGGACCGAATGCCTCAGTTAACCTACGCTGCATGGCCACCCTGATCCTGCAAAGCCTGCGGAAGGATCCTCGTATTCTTCGGATCAAGGAGAGGGACCATTACTGGCTGGCCACTCTCCTTGATCCACAGTACCAGGGTAAGGTTGCGGACCTTATCTTGCCGTCGCAGAGGGAGCAGAGGATGAGACATCTCCGGAAGGCCTTGCAGAAAGGTCTGTGCAACGCGTTCCCAGAGACTGGGAGGTTACAAACTCCTGGTCCTGGACAACGTGTTGCTGAGGCTTCGGTCAGAAGGAGCGGTGGAGAAGGTGGCCGTCTGACCGATGCGTTCAGACAATTTTTTAGTCTGCAGCCCCAAGGTATGATCGGTTCCAGCAACCATCGCCAGCGTCTGATTTACATGGTGCAGGAATACCTAGGGGCAAGGTCAGACTTGGACACCTTTCCCACCGAATATCCTCTGGCTTATTGGGTCTTGAGGATGGATCACTGGCCAGAGCTTGCACAGTATGCAATTGAGCTACTGGCCTGTCCTGCATCCAGCGTTCTTTCGGAACGCACCTTCATTGCTGCTGGTGGCTTTGTAACTGATCACAGGGTGCGCCTGTCCACCGACTCGGTTGATCGACTGACCTTCATAAAGATGAATCAGTCTTGGATCACCACCAGCTACCAAGCACCTGAAGCTGATGTAACCAAATATTTTTTTGGGAAATGTCACATCCCTTTAAGACTACCTATGTTGATGCTGTGTGACTGTCCTGTTATGTTGACTGACTATCCTCTTCTTCCTCAATGATCCCGCTGATATCTTGGAAGAACATTTTTGGTTCTAGGTGATGCCACCAGCCCAATTTTGCAGCCCCTGTTTAACAGAGGCGTGTAATTACAATTTTTGATGCAATGCTTTGCAGTAGGGCTCATTCCTGCACTACAACTAGAGTATATGGTAGAGGTTGCAGTGTATATGCCCAATTTTTCAGCCCCTGTTTAACAGGGGCATGTAATAAAATTTTTGATGCAATGCTTTGCAGCAGGGCTCATTCCTGCACTCCAACTAGAGTATCTGGGAGAGGTTGCAGTGTTGTGGCACCAGCAAGCAGTGTCTAAGGCCCAATTTTTCAGCCCCTGTTTAACAGGAGCATGTAATTGCAATTCTTGATATAATATTTCACAGGAGGGCCCGTTCCTGTGCCCACCCAGAGTAACTGTGAGGACTTATAGTGTTGTGGCACCAGCACCACCACCACAACCACCAAAGGCCCAATTTTTCTACCACTGTTCAACAATGGCATGTCATTACAATTCTTGATATAATCGTTCACAGCAGGGCGCTCCAGTGCCCACCAAGAGTCACTTTGAGGGCTTACAGTGTTGTGGCAACACCAACATCTTGTTCTGCCATTTCTGCAGAGCATATAGGGCAGGCCCCTACTTTCAAACACCCACCTTACAAACATCTCCTACTTGCAAATGGAAGGAGACAACAGGAAGTGAGATGAAAAAAGAAGGACGGCAAAAAAAATTATACAGGGGTGATAACCCTTCCCTATGTTTTCCTAAAAGCTTAAAAATAGATTTTTTGACTGGAGCTGCACTTTAAAAATGTACCAGTTCAAAATTACAAACAGATTCTACAACAAACCTACATAGTCCCTGTCTTGTATGCACCGCCTGTATACTGCTGTTCTGAGTATATAGGGCCTGGGGGCACCACGCCTTTCTTTTTTTTTAATTTGGGTAATATCCGTACAAGACCCAAAGGGGCTGGTAATGGGCAGGGGGGCTACCAATGCCTTTTTTCTAAATGATTTTCATCCGTTTTGCCAGAACTAAATGTTACATTAAAACCGCAAGCAGTTTTAAATGACTTTTTTCCCGTTAAATGTCAATTTGTGCAGGGACTGTTCTAAACACGGGAAACACGTGGCATTTCACAGGCATACTATAGACACCCCCAGGCACAATATTTAAAGGAATATTTCACTTTTTTTTCACTTTAATCGTCATTAAAATCAGTGCTCCCGAAAAACAGTAGTTTTTAAAAAATAATTTGGCATTGACCCATGTCCCCTGGGGCAGGAGTCAGGTCCCCAAACCCTTTTTAGGACAATATCTTGCATATCAACCATTAAAATTAGCACTTTTTATTTTGAACGTTCGAGTCCCATAGACTTCAATGGGGTTCTAAAGTTCGCACAAATTTTTGGTCCGTTCGAAAGTTCTGGTGCGAACCGAACCGGGGGGGTTGTTCGGCTCATCCCTAATCCCCATTCCTTTCCTTAAGTACCTTAGGGATTACCACCCATGTAAGTAATGTGCCAGAGGTGGTTTCTAGGGACACAGCGGGTGTCAGCACTTCCTCCTTCTTTAGGAACCACTGACAGCAGGAAGCTGGTATATATAGAAGTGATAGAAATACCACTTTTATAGATGATGCTCACCTCCCACCGAACAGGGGGCCAAACCTACAAAAGTTTGGGCATTCTTCGAAACACTCTAACAGCCAAGGTCCAGACCAAACCATTGGCTCATCCCTACTCCTCACATAGCCAATTAGGGAAAGAGATGAGGGAAATAACTCCTCACATGCGGTTGGCCGCAACTGATCTGATTGTACGATTAAATTGTAACATGTGGTCAGCTCTCTTGCAGTCTATCACAGTTGTTGGGCTCACAATATGAAAATCTAATTTTAAAGCATTTCTTAGGTCCCAGTTATACTCAGTTTCTGCTTTGGTCTAATCACTATTGTCTCTTTTGTCCTTCAGGTTCTGGGAGAAGGGTCAGCCCAATGATTGGATGGATGATCGTTACGGAGGAGTTGAAGACTGTACTTTAATAAGTCCACCGCATCATGAGTGGAATGATGCTCACTGTTCCTTGAACAGCTACTATGTCTGTGAGAAGGACATCATCCTCTGATCTGCACTGATGGACATCAGAGGACACCTGATATCTCTGTCTGACTTTTCTCCTTCTCCATCATACTACAGCCATAAAGAATCTACTACTGCATAATATATTGCTGCAGGATTTGCTGGGACTTGTTGTTTCTCTAGAATGGGAGGATCTCAGGGGCTCCAATCTGCAGATTTCCAGCTGTACTCCAGCCTTGTCTTTAGTCTTGCACAGCTTTATAGGGTTCTGCATTTCACCACACACTGTGAGCTTCTCACAATGTGCATTAGAAGCTACAGAGAGTCAGAGTCTCCGTCATTTCTTGGCTGAAGGACATCCAGTGTCATCTAGCCCAACCACAATTAATCTAAAGGATTTCTGTTCTTTCAACTATGTAGATTAAGCATTCCATGTGGGTGTTATCTTAGGTGCTCCGAATGTGAGTCTGTCACGGCAAAGATGAGATTTCACCCATTGTAGCAGGGTCACCATTATACATTCATGTCAGCGCTTACTTAAACCACTTTAATACTGGGCACTTTTACCCCCTTCCTGCCCAGGCTAAATTTCAGTGCTGTCGCAATTTGAATGACAATTGTGCAGTCATACAACACTGTACACATATAACATTTTTATATATTTTTTTCACATAAATAGTAGACATGTGCACAGCCAAAAAAATTGTGCGTTTTCGTCTCTTTCTTTTTTCCATTTTTCGGGTCATTCGTTATGATCGTAAATTCGTAATTTTTGTAAATTTGTACATTCGAAAATCCGAAAATAAGAAAGAAGATCTCAAAATTCAAAAGAACGAAAATCCAAAAATTCTAAATGATAACTAAATAACTAATAATAGCTAGCTATTAAATTATAGGTATTGGAATTAACTTTCAAATTTTGCTGTTAGTGAACGTAATGAATACGAATTTATCCAAAATATGTATTTATCTGAAATAACGGATGCCGCATCTAAACAAATGGAACAGAACAAATTAATAATAAATAATAATAATACTTTTTTATTATTATTGGTATTTATTATTATTAATGTGTTATGTTCCATTAGTTTAGATACGTCATTCGTTATTTCAGATACTGTAAATACATAATTTGGATAAATTCATATTCATTACGTTCACAACCAAATTTGAAAGGAAATTCCAATACCTAGAATCTAATAGTTAGTAATAGTTTAAGTTAGTTATTTCCAAATTTCAGAATTTTCGAATTTTACAAATTTACAAATATCCGTAGAAATTTGTTAAACAGGTTTTTGTTAATTCGGATATTTCCAAATTATCAAATTTGTCGAAATTCTTTAAAAAACGAATTTGGAACAAAACAAATTGCACTTGTCTAATAAATAGAGCTTTCTTTTGGTGGAATTTAATCACTACTGGGGTTTTTATTTTTTGCTTAACAAACAATAAAATTTGTTATAAAATTTTGCAAACGGGTCATTTTTCTCCTTCACTGATAGGCACTGATGAGGAGGCACTGATATATGGCACTGAAGGGCACTGATTGGCAGCACCGGTGGGCACTGATAGGCGGCACTGGTGGGCACTGATAGGCGGCACTGGTGGGCACTGATAGGTGGCCCTGGTGGGCACTGTTGGGACTGCACTGATAATCAGGACTCTGATAATCAACTCCCTGATTATCAGTGTAGATGTTCCTTTCACACAAGCCAATTATCGACTCCCCTCTCCTCATGTTGTCAGCGTGAGAAAGGGAATGCCGATAATTGGCTTGTGTTTACATGGTGATCAGCTGTGATTGGACACAGCTAATCACATGGTAAAGAGCAGCTGATTTACCCCAATCAGAATGCGCCGCCCATTCGGCACAGCGAGTGCTTGGTGGGCACAATCACAGGAGGGCATCATAGGACACCCTTCCAGAACTGGCCGGCCGGTAGTGCTGTAGCCATCATTCAGCTATAGCATGGTCGGCAAGTGGTTAATAAATCAAATGATATTGTTCATGGAGCTACTCTTCTAAATGCCGACAAATCTGGTTGCAAACTAGAGAAAGAAGTGGAGGTTATATTTGTAAGATGAGCAGATCATCAGATAAAGTCATTCACGTTTGTTGTGGCATGATCTGCAATGTGTCAGTGTAATATGTTCAGATATGTATCCCCTCCCCCGACAATTCCTTCATCTGCTTTTCCCTCTAGAAGAATATTACCATCAGGCATCATCTAGGGCAGCTTTTCTCAACCTTTTCAACACTGAGGAACCCTTGATATAACTTTATGGTCTCAGGGAACCCCTGCTAACAATGACTATATCTACAACTCATGATACATTAGTGTGATGGTCAGTGGGAAGAATGCTCCTTACACTTGCGGGCACTGAGAAGAATTACCCCTTACAGATAGATAAAAATATCAATGGTGGCAGTAGGAACTTATTTGAGAGGCAGAAATTGCTAATTTTTTTGAGGCACCCCCAGCAACCACTGGAAGAACCCTGGTTGAGAGACCCTGATCTAGTGTCACCATCTACTTCCTAGCTGGAGATGAAAACTCACAGATGACTCTGATTTAAATTTTTTTGAAATATAATAAATTAATAAGCAACTTTCTCAACTATTATGCTTTTTTTACATGTTGTTATTAATTTACTATTAAATACAATTTAAAAATGAAAGCACCTCTCCGTAACTATTTCTTCTCTAGTCCCTGTGCTGGGTTCCCAACCCATATGTTTAGCATCTGATTGGGTGGTTCAAGATGAAGGAGGGTGTGAAAAGAATCTCCTCTCAAACAACTATCCTGTGGTGGTGATAGGCATTGAGTCTTCTTGAATGAACGGTGCCCCAGAAGATGTTGGTGAGACACTCACTAACACTGTCTCACTCTCTTGGAACTTTCACCGGAGAGGCTCCCTATGCTCTGGCCTGACTATGGCAGTGATGCCCTTGCCACTTGTATTGGCTATCAACAGCTTTTTTTCTTTGGGGGCTCTTCATTTCAGCCTAGCCCCCCCCCCCCATTGATTGGCCTGGTGGCCACGCATCCCCCATATTTTTTTTTACAATGATTTTCCCCTCTGATTGGCTGTGGTGCTGAGACATTCCATTTTAGGACCTCAAGCCCAGTACTCTGGGCTTGTGTTAGTGGTTTTTGACCTTGTTTCTGCACCATGGCCTTGCATTGTCCTCTCTGGACCACCCTGCTACTGACCCTTTGCTTAAAAAATTGATTGTTTTTTTTTTCTGATTGCTGCCTGCCATTACCATTTGCCTGGCTACAGCTTACTCTTTGCTGCCTGCCATTACCATTTGCCTGGATACAGCTTACTCTTTGCTGCTTGCCCTGACCTTTTGCCTGGATGCAGCTTACTCTTTTCTGCCTGTCCTGGCCATTTTCCTGGATACAGCTTACTCTTTGCTGCCCACAATGACCTTTTGCCTGGATGCAGATTACTATTTGCTGCCTGCCCTGACCCTTTGTTTGGATATGGGTTGCTCTCCTATTGCTGCCTGCCTTGTCTCTTTGCCCAGATATATATTACTCTCTGATTGCCACCTTTCCTAACTCTTGCTTGAATAATGGACTGCGTAACTATCTGTTGTCTGCTAAGACCTCCATCTGCTTGGGGCACTGCAGTCACCAGTCACGGTTGTTCCTGTACACACCAGCTACCTTGAACTCTACCTTCTTGAAGCCATCAGATACAGTACTCTACACTCTCTCTCTGGGTTGCTGGGGAACATCCCAGTTCTGTAAATATAAATCTTTACTTTGGGGCATTTTAGTACTGATAGGTACACTATTCATAAGGGAAAGGTGGCTTCTATAGGTCATACTGTGCATAAGCCTTGTTATATTTGCAGAACAGGACATGTCCAGGTAAACTATGCAACATAATTAGAGCCACACTATGGAGATGAATCCTATTCAGGCCCAGTTATTTGCAGACAAACTATGTGAGTTGACCCACCAGTTTCGATCCTGAATAGTCCAGTATTCTGTTGCTGCTACGTCAGCAACTTCTTAACCCAAGTAAAAAATTCCTTTACCAGACTAAGAGTAACCAGTAATCACCAGGATTTTCAAGCTTTAAAAATTCCTGCAAGTTGAATTTTCAATATTTCACCCCAGGTCCTTGTCTTCTGAACAACAACAAAGATTGTAATATTGTCACGGTCAGAGACCAGGCTCTGAGACCAGTAGCAGTAGAGAGTCTCCCACCAATCAGCAGGATGGGTATCAGAGCAGGTCACCCTGTCAGATGACACTGGCTCACCGAATGTGCGGGGCCTAAGCACTAACCAGTATTCTCCAAAGCTCGTTATGGTGGAGACAGGACCTGCAACAGGGGGGTGCAGCCAATACACATATATCGGTCCCGAACGTTTGGAGGGGCCCGGCAACCAGGAAGTGTGCAGGAGAGACATAGTGCAGGAGAGGCATCGGTGGAGATATAGTGCAGGAGAGATGCCGGAGGAGAAATAGTGCAGGAGAGGCCCCGGAGGAGAGATAGTGAATGAGAGGAACCTGAGGAGACACAGTGCAGGAGAGAGGATCCGGAGGAGACACAAACATTTTTTTTTGGCCTTGTCTCCCGGATCCTGATGGTGGAATATGGTCTAAAAAATGGTGCTTGTGTAGTCTGTTGACACAATCGGAGCGAATGCTTTCTGGGGAGGATACTTGTTGACAGATATGGGCAGTGACAATGGCTTCAATAAACTTTATGAAGGTGTTGGGTAAGGATGAACACCCCCCGGTTCGGTTCGCACCAGAACCTACGAACAGACCTAAACTTCGTGTGAACTTTAGAACCCTATTAAAGTCTATGGGTCTCGAACGTTCAAAATCTAAAGTGCTCATTTTTAAGGCTAATATGCAAGTTATTGTCCTAAAAAGTGTTTGGGGACTGGGTCCTGCCCCAGGGGACATGTATCAATGCAAAACAAAAGTTTTAAAAAACTGCGTTTTTTTCGGGAGCAGTGATTTTAATAATGCTTAAAATGAAACAATAAAAGTGTAATATTCCTTTAAATTTCGTACCTGGGGGATGTGTATAGTATGACTGTAAAGGGGCGCATGTTTCCTGTGCTTAGAACGGTCCCTGCACAAAGTGTCATTTCTGCAGGAAAAAAAGTCATTTAAAATCACTCGCGGCTATAATGAATTGTCGGCTCCCCATAATACAGAGAAGTCATTGAAAGTCATTGATGATAAAAAAAAAAAAAAGCGTGGGGTTCCCCCAAATTCAATTACCAGGCCCTTCAGGTCTGGTATGGATATTAAGGGGAACCCCTCGTCAAATAAAAAAAAAATGACGTGGGGTTCCCCCTAAAAATCCATACCAGACCCTTTATCCGAGCACGCAACCTGGCATTCCACAGGAAAAGAGGGGGGTGAGAGAGCGCCCCCCTCCTGAACCGTACCAGGCCACATGCACTCAACATTGGGAGGATGCTTTGGGGGTCTGTGACCCCTCAAAGCACCTTGTCCCCATGTTGATGAGGACAAGGGCCTCAACCCACAACCCTGGCCAGTGGTTGTGGGGGTCTACGGGGGGCTTATCAGAATCTGGAAGCCCCCTTTAACAAGGGGACCCCTCTGAGCATTTGAGGGGGCCTGACCCCTGCCAACACATCTGTTGGGGATAGGTCAGGGCTCTCAGAACACTCCAGACAGCTCCTCCTAGACTCCTTCTGACTGCTTCTGGAATCTTCTCCAAGGTTTCAGCCAGCAGGGGGAGTCACCATCGATGCTGCTGATGAGACATCCAGCCTACCTAATCACTCACCCAACCCAGATTAACACAGAGGCTTAGCTGCCAGCCAAGCCCAAATACCTTAACTCTAGCACACTAGCAATACTAGGGGTTGCTTCAATTGTCTTTTCCATTGTGTTGATTCTTCTCCTGATCCTTGTACTTATAGACCCATCAGCACCTTTGAAGATCTTTTCTAGGTCTTTCAGCTTTGCTTTACTTACAACCAAACATCCTATTTTTTGACTCCTGGATCATTTTTCCATAGTTACATAGCTGGTATGATTGAATAAAGACACCCATCCATCCAGTCAAATCTGAGTGTGTCTGTGTGTCAATACAATTTTCAATATTCCTCTTGTGGTTGCTAATAAATACATCAAAAAGTTTTAATTGAACTTATACACATTCCCCACTGAAACCATTAGCTGTGGATAGAGAGTTCCACATCCTTACCGCTCTAACAGTAAAGAACCCCTATGGCATACCACCGCACACTGTATTCAACTCTGATGTGAAGTTAATGATCTAAAAAGACTTCTCATCAAGTCCCTGCCTAACAGTCATGCCCCTCTGACATGATTCACCCACATTGGGCTTAATTGTAGAGCCCAATATGGTTGAAACATGGCAAAGGGGCGTAGTCGGTGGGCAGGGACTTGAGCTGAGCATGCCATAGAGGTTCTATAGTGTGAGAGCAGTATTCCTATGCCATATTGTATCTTGGGACCTGTTCTGTCTCTGCCAGCTTCTATATACAGAGAATATAAACCTGATAGATGGACACTGTGGGCTTGGCGCAGTACAGATCCATTATGGTTTAGTAAAGTACACCTTACATAGTTTAAGATTGAAGTGCCTTTCATCCAAATTCATTGTGTGGCCACACATCTTCTTTATATAATTTAGGTTAAATCGTTTCCTTCCAATGAGTCGCCATTCAAAGATTTGTATATCGCTATCATATGCCATATCAAGCATTTCTTCTCCAGTTAAAATACGTTTAATGTGTGTAGTCATTTCTCTGTGCTGGAGCACACTGGGATCACAAGTCTGGAAACAGGCTGAGGTACACTGGGAACACAAATCTGGAAACAGGCTGACGTACACTGGGAACACAAGGCTGGAATATGGCTGGAACACACTGGAAACACAAGGCTGGAAGCAGGATGGGACACACTGGGAGAACAAGGCTGGAAGCTGGCTAGGTCATTCTGAGAACATAAGGCTGGAACAAGGCTGGGACACACTGAGAATAATAAGCTGGAAGCAGACTGGGATACACTAGGAAAACAAGGCTGGAAGAAGGCTGGGACACACTGGGAGCACAAGGCTGGAAGAAGGGTGGGACACACTGGGAACACAAGGCTGTGACACACTGGGAACACAATGCTGAAAGCAGACTGGGACACAATGGGGACACAAGGCTGGAAGCGTGCTCAAACATTATTATCAAACATATTATTATTTTCATTTTTATTTTTTATTTTTATTTTTCATTATTATTTTCATTTCATTTTCATTTTTATTTTTTAATTTTATTTTTATTTTATTTTATTTTATTTATATTTCATTCTATTGATTTCTTTATATTTTTTATTTTTGTTTTCATTTTTATTTTTATTTTTATTTTTATTTTTATTTTTATTTTGTACTTTTTATTTTATTTTTCTCATATATTTTTCTGTTAGGACAGAGAAGATCTGCGAGATTAGATATTTTATTGTGATAACGTGCAGGTGTATCATGATTAATAGTATTTTATGCATGAATACACTTTATTGTGAGTATATACTTTTTGTGGTGTATACACATTCGGAATGTATGTGATTTTAACACATTGAATTTTCTTTATCCACCGAAGGGAAATATCTGCAATATATTAAGTAACTATGTTTCATATTGGATATGGGATATTCGGTGACCCAATGATATAACTCATGAGAAGGGAATGTTCTTTTGGGTTAATGGGTATCAAGACTCGTTGGCATAGTGACGGCTTGCACGGCGGAGTCTAAATATTTTTCGCATTGAGTACAATCGAGGGAGCTGGATGGGCCGGACGGAGGAGTGTCCATGAGCCGGCTCTCCGCCCCTCTGTATAATTAAGCATTTGAGCTGCGCTGCTTGGCCACGCCCACAGACGTACACGTAATGACGAAACGCGTATGGGCGTGACCAAGCAGCTAATCGTCATCACAGAGCGGTCGTTTTGAATGTTCACCCGGGACCCGCCGTGGAAGCTGAGCCTGTATTCGATCTAAGACGCTCGGAACTGCGGTGAGGCAAATCCGGTCGTTCTGGTAGTGACATCTTTTGTGAATGATTTTATAAGATTATGTACGTATGATTTGTATGTGCATGAGCTTTTTAATCAAGAAGCAGTTTGCACTATGGAATCTATTTTTTGTTGTTCCCTTATGTGAACCTGCTGCTGTAAGTGAAGTATAAAAAACAGGAAATCTTTTACCGTTGGGAGATTAAGGAATCTGAGATTGTGAACCTGTTGATTACTGATGAGACAAGAGGATTCCACAGACCAGTGAAATTGTAATTATTCGTAACGAAGTGCCTGTTAACCCTCAATGTTCTGGAGAGTGTATTACCTTAAAGCGGTTCTTCACCCTAAAGGGGAAGTTCCGCTAGTATTATCCCTCCCCCCCTCCGGTGCCACAATCGGCACCTTTCGGGGGGGAGGGGGGTGCAGTTACCTGGATAATCCAGGTAACTGCACCCACTTCCGGCCAGACCGCCGCATGGCTCCGCCCACCGCCGCATGGCTCCGCCCCCCCCCCCCCGTTGTGTTCTGGGAAACACACAGTTCCCAGAGACACAGCGGGGAACCAGCGCAGCACGACTCGCGCATGCGCAGTAGGGAACCGGGCAGTGAAGCCCTCTTGCTTCACTTCCCGATTCCCTGACAGAGGATGGCGGCGGTGGCTGCAGTGAGACGAGCGATCGCTCGTCATCTGCCGCCGACATCGCTGGAACCTGGGACAGGTAAGTGTGATATTATTAAAAGTCAGCAGCTGCAATATTAGTAGCTGCTGGCTTTTAATATTTTTTTTTTTTGTGCAGCTCCTCTTTAAGGGGTGTCACCGGCTGTCAAGCTCTTTACGCACTGGTGGTGTTATCTTGGAGATGGATTTTCCTTTCTGGTTTTCCAACGTGTGAATGTGACACCTGAAATCTCATCCTCATATGCGTGGGATTTTTTAAGGACATTTCTGTGGTTTGCTTTGTAATCACAGGATTATCACCCTCTTAAAGTTATTATTTTGTTGTTTTTAGCACTGTCAATATAGTATATATGGGACAATTGGTTAGTGAATGCTATATACTATATATTTCCGTGCTCAAACATGCTGGGAATAGCAGGCTGGAAGAAGGCTGGGACACACTGGGAGAACAAGGCTGGAAGCTGGCTAGGTCATGCTGAGAACATAAGGCTGGAAGAAGGCTGGGGCACCCTGGAATACAAGGCTGGAAGCAGGCTGGGATACACTGGGAAAAATAAGCTGTAAGCAGGCTGGGATACACTGGGAAAACAAGGCTGGAAGAAGGCTGGGACACTGGGAATAGTGATGGACGAACTTCCGATGGGACGTTTTGCGAACGCAAACCGCGAACGTGGCCAAAAGTTGTGGTTCGCGGTGGGCCCCTTTGACTTTAATGGCAGGCAAACCTTAAAAACCTCCAGGTCATATTTTCAGCCACAAAATACTTACTAGCCGTGCACACATAGTCCCACAACATGGACACTGGCATAACAAAAGTATTAAGTGAATCTGGGAGCGACAACGACAAGCATTCTTTTTTTATCTGTGAAATTTTGACAATTCAGGACCGCATAAGGACCATGGAGGAGAGGAAAGGTCAGGGCAGGCTATGAAGGGGGTGCAGGAGATGACCAGTACCACAGTCAGGGCAGCGCAGTCCTGTGCCAGTGTCCCAGTGTGCCAACCTGTGCTTGAGCCCCTGACCCCTCCCTCTGCCCGGCCCTTACCCCCACCTATGCAGGGCTCCACTGCGGTGGTCCGGAGGTGCCAGTCCAGTGCTGATCCTCAGCCATGGTGCTGGCACTGCCTGCTGATTGGCTTCTCCGCTGCTATCTCCCTCACTGTCTGAAACCAGCACCGCGATAGAGACTGAGCACTGACACCAGCACCGTGATAGAGAGCACTGACACCAGCACCGAGATAGAGAGCACTGGCACCAGAACCGAGATAGAGAGCACTGACACCAGCACCGTAAGAGCCCTGACACCAGCAGCATGATAGAGAGCACTGACACCACACCAGCACCGAGATAGAGAGCACTGACACCACACCAGCACCAAGATAGAGAGAGAGCACTGACACCAGCACCATGATAGAGACTGAGCACTGACACCAGCACCGAGATAGAGAGCACTGACACCAGCACCGTGATAGAGAGCACTGAGACCACACCAGCACCGTGATAGAGAGCACTGACACCAGCACCGAGATAGAGAGCACTGACACCAGCACCGTGATAGCACTGACACTAGCCCTGAGATAGAGAGCACTGACACCAGCACCAAGATAGAGAGCACTGACACTAGCACCGTGATAGAGAGCACGGAGACCACACCAGCACCAATTGTGTCGCCGCTAAATGTCAGCAAGGCGAGCCATGGCCGTGTAAGATCTTCTGAAATGGGCCGAGATTTTCCTTGCCTGCCGTGAGATGTCCTGGACCCCAGGGTATTTGACAACGAATCGCTGCACGACCAAGTTTAAGACGTGTGCCATGAATGGCACGTGTGTAATTTTGCCCTTTTTCAATGCGCTAAGCAGATTGGCACCATTGTCACACACCACTTTACCAACTGTCAAATCGAGTGGTGTTAGCCACTGATCTGCCTGTGAACGCAAAGCTGAAAGGAGTGCAGGACCAGTGTGGCTCTTGGCTTCCAGGCACAACAGACGCAGCACAGCATGGCAACGTCTCACCTGGCATGTCGAATAGGTTCTGGGGATCTTGGGCGGCGCAGCAGAAGAGATGCTAGCAGGAAAAGGAGGAGTCTGCTGAGGAGGAGAGGGAGGATGGAGTAGGAGGAGGAGAAGAAGAGGCAGGCCTGCATGCAATCCGTGGCGGTAAAACCAAATCTACACGTGTGCCACGGGTTACATGCTTGACGGCCGTCAGAAGGTTCACCCAGTGGGCAGTAAAAGTTATATACCTTCCCTGCCTGTGTTTGCTAGACGATGTGTCTGTGGTCAGATGTATCTGTGTGCCAGAGATACAGTGGTGTGAAAAAGTGTTTGCCCCCTTCCTCATTTCCTGTTTATTTGCATGTTTGTCACACTTAAGTGTTTCGGAACATCAAACCAATTTAAACAATAGTCAAGGACAACACAAGTAAACACAAAATGCAATTTGTAAATGAAGGTGTTTATTATTAAAGGTGAAAAAAAATCCAAACCATCATGGCCCTGTGTGAAAAAGTGATTGCCCCCCTTGTTAAAACATACTATAACTGTGGTTGTCCACACCTGAGTTCAATTTCTCTAGCCACACCCAGGCCTGATTATTGCCACACCTGTTCACAATCAAGGCATCACTTAAATAGGAGCTGCTTGACACAGTAAGGTCCACCAGAAGATCCTTAAAAGCTACACATCATGCCGAGACCCAAAGAAATTCACGAACAATTGAGAAAGAAAGTAATTGAGATCTATCAGTCTGGAAAGGGTTATAAAGCCATTTCCAAAGCTTTGGGAATCCAGCGAACCACAGTGAGAGCCATTATCCACAAATGGCGAAGACATGGAACAGTGGTGAACCTTCCCAGGAGTGGCCGGCCGCCCAAAATTCCCCCAAGAGCGCAGCGACGACTCATCCAAGAGGTCACAAAAGACCCCACAACAACGTCCAAGGAACTGCAGGCCTCACTTGCCTCAGTTAAGGTCAGCGTTCATGCCTCCACCATCAGGAAAAGACTGGGCAAAAATGGCCTGCATGGCAGAGTTCCAAGGAGAAAACCACTGCTGAGCAAAAAGAACATCAAAGCTCGTCTCAATTTATCCACAACACATCTTGATGATCCCCAAGACTTTTGGGACAACATTCTGTGGACCGATGAGACAAAAGTGGAACTCTTTGGAAGGTGTGTGTCCAAGTATATCTGGCGTAGAAGGAACACTGCATTTCATAAAAAGAACATTATACCAACAGTAAAATATGGTGGTGGTAGTGTGATGGTCTGGGGCTGTTTTGCTGCTTCAGGACCTGGAAGACTTGCCGTGATAAAAGGAACTATGAATTCTGCTGTCTACCAAGAGATCCTGAAGGAGAATGTCCGACCATCTGTTCGTGTACTCAAGCTGAAACGAACTTGGGTTCTGCAGCAGGACAATGATCCTAAACACACCAGCAAGTCCACCACCGAATGGCTGAAGAAAAACAAAATGAAGACTTTGGAGTGGCCTAGCCAAAGTCCTGACCTGAATCCTATTGAGATGTTGTGGTATGACCTTAAAAAGGCCGTTCATGCTCCAAAACCCTCTAATGTAACTGAATTAGGACAATTCTGCAAAGATGAGTGGGCCAAAATTCCTCCAGGACGCTGTAAAAGCCTCATTGCACGTTATCGCAAACGCTTGGTTGCAGTTGTTGCTGCTAAGGGTGGCCCAACCAGTTATTAGGTTTAGGGGGCAGTCACTTTTTCACACAGGGCCTTGATGGTTTGGATTTTTTTTCACCTTTAATAATAAACACCTTCATTTACAAATTGCATTTTGTGTTTACTTGTGTTGTCCTTGACTATTGTTTAAATTGGTTTGATGTTCCGAAACACTTAAGTGTGACAAACATGCAATGGAACAGGAAATGAGGAAGGGGGCAAACACTTTTTCACACCACTGTACATTCACTTGCCGCTGAGCATGGCCATATAGCTCTGGGATGCCCTCCTGTGAGAAATACTTCCTTCCTGGGACCTTCCATTGTGCTGTTCCAATGGCCACAAATTTTAGAAAGGCCTCCGAGTCCACCAGTTTATATGGCAGTAGTTGGCGGGCTATCAGTTCGACAAGCCAGCCGTCAACCGTTGGGCAGGAGGGTTATCCGGCATCATCATTTTTTAGAAGTAGAAGACGAGGCTGGACGGTGAGAGCCTGGAGTGTGGCTTTGTGTGTTCCGTTGCTCCCACTAGGCTCGGTGATGGCTGCTCATGTGCCTTCTTAAGGTGGTCGTCACTAGGTGAGTGTTGGGCTTACCGTGACGTATGCGTTGACTGCAAAGGCTGCAGATGGCAACACTATTGTCAGCAGTGGACACGTTAAAAAAAAGCCCACACTGCGGAGCCATGTGCCGGCGTCCTGGGAGTGCCAGACATGACCGTACATGGTTGATGCCTCGCTCCTGATGCATTAGCAGTCTTGTTTGTTCTGTGCAATGTAAGTTCCGTCTGCTTCTCCTCCCTATCTGCTGGTCCATATCTCCCTCTGAACACCCCTCCTCTTCCTCTCTTGTGGGCACCCACGTGACATCACTAGACACGTCATCATCGATGTCACCTTCCCCACCGATATAATTAGAGATCTCGGAGTAGGCAGCAACACCGGGGACCAACCTCCTCTTTCAGCTGATCTGGGTACTGTCGTCAGACTGCTGAGTGGCGGTTGTTGCTACCTCCTCTTCCTGATCCAATGCCAAGAGTGGCTGCGCATTGGCAATGTCTTGTGATGGATCAGAAAATAATTCCTGTGACTCAAGCGGAGGGTATATGGTGGTGGTGGTGTTGGTGGTAGTGTCTTTGGCGGTGCACACAGCAGAGAGTGAAGAAGAGGGTGCAGATCAAGAGGATGAGGAGGGTGCAGAAGAGTAAGGCTGAGTGAGCCACTCAGCCAAGTTTGGTGCATCCTTTGATGTAATTGAACGCACCTTCTGCAATTTGCCACTTTGGCTCAAGCCTGTTGCTCCTGCCCTACCCCTACCACCCCTGCGGAAGGGCCTGCCTCCTCCTCTGCCTGTCATTTTTTAAATGACCCTGTGACAAAAGTCTCTAGAGAAGTGCAGTATGTATGTGGAAGAATGTATATAACATCCCACTTCAACCTGTCATTTTGGGGGGCCACTGGTCTATCACACCAGTAATAATACTTTTTTCTAATTGCGTTTGTCACTCTTTGTAGTATCGCTGCAGAACCGCTCAGCAGTCACAATGCTGCACAGTGGAAATGCACTATACTATGCTTTCTATATTTGCAAGTATTTTATACGTGTATTACACCCCTATGTACTGCACACCAAATAGTACACCTATACCAGTCCTTAAAAGGACCTTTGTGGACCTAGTAGCTAGCTAGTAACTAGTGAATTGCAGACTGTCCCTGCTCCAAACACCAAACTGTCCCTCCCTACACTGAGAAACGACAGCTGCAGAATCGGTCAGCAGCACAGCAGTGCAGTGCACTATAATATGCTTTCTATATTTGAAAGAAAGTATATTATATGTGTATTACAACCCTATATACTGTACACCTATACCAGTCTTTAAAAGGACCTTTGTGGACCTAGAAGTAGCTAGTGAATTGCAGACTATCCCTGCTCCAAACACCAAACTGTCCCTCCCTACACTGAGAAACTACAGCTGTAGAATCGGTCAGCACTCAGCTCAGCAGCACAGCAGTGAAGTATAATATGCTTTCTATATTTGAAAGAAAGTATATTATACGTGTGCAACCCTGTGACGGAAACGATCCCACACTCCAATTGAGTGCTTCCATCGTATACCACGTCCTCCCAGCCTGAATATAGATATCAGATATTCCAACCGCTCACAAGCACAAAACAAGACGAGACTTGCTTTGTGCTTGTGAGCGGTTGGAATGTCTGATATCTATATTCAGACTTAGGAAGCAGTATACTGACGGAAGCACTCAATCGGAGTGTGGGATCGGTTCCGTCACATTGGTGGCAGCAGTGAGATACTTCCTGCAGTCTGGAACAAACCTCCACCTGGATCCAAGGTCTGGATAGCAGAAGAGGAGGAGTACCAGATATCAGCCGCCATGGAAAAGGAATTCAGAAGGAGGTTGCGAGAGATGCAGCTACAGCACAGAGGACCAGTATCAGAGCAGGTCCTGCTGGGATGGTTTGATTCTATTTGCTGCGGACTCTGGAAGGAAGCGCTAGCCCATGAGCAGCGTCACCAGGGTGGAGGAAGCAGTCGTTCCTCTCCAGCAAAGATCCATGCACTTGGAAGACAGTGATAGAGAAATGTCATCCCAGCAGCCAGATGAGGGAACGGAAAAGAATCAGCCGGCTCACTTTCCCAATGGCAGTTACACCATTTGGGAGTGGAGAAAGCCAGCCTCCTGCCACAACAGTTAACCAGAGTGGTGGATGTGGAGTCCCCAGCAGAAGTGCTGGCAACAGGTCAGAGTGCTACCAACCTCTGCCCAGCACCTGCAACTGTGGAGTTACAAGAGACTCCTCCAGCTGAAGTGCTGTTTACCGGACAGAGGGTCCAAGACCTCTGCCCCACACCTGCAGTAGTTCTAGGGGCCCATGGTGAGAAGATGAGGGTCACTCCCCAACTGTTAGCCGGAGTGGATGATGTAGGGTCCTCAGCTGAGGTGCTAACAGGGCAGAATGCTACTGGCCCCTACACACATCTGCAGCTTGAGCTGATATCGGGGTATGAAACTTTGGTCTTCACTGACACAACACCAGAAAATGGCACGGCACTGAGACAGGAGGATGTCAGCCTTGCATTTCAAGAACTGGGGGATTTTCACCTACCAAAAGTAAATGGGACTTCAGTGCCCACTTGTATACCCCAGGGATGCTGGGCAGTCGGCCCAGAGTCCCAACAGCATTACGGAGTGAGCCCAGTCACCCTGTCATCTCTCCAGCATCTGAAAGGACTCCAGGGAGAAGGACCAGTCCAGGCCTCTCCCCAGTGGCAGACGTGTTCTCCGAGAGAGGCAGAGGTTGGCTGGGTAAGTAATCCTCTGTTTGGGACAATTTATTTGGGGTACTGTGTAGATACCGGCATTGAGGGACTGGAACTACTGACTAAATTCGGAGTCAACCCATCAGGGGTCTCCTCCTGTGTTAGTCTCCTGCCGAAAGGGGAGATGTGTGACAGACCAAGCCGGGACACATGCTTTTGGAGAGGACTGAATGCCAGCCTCTTGCCGATTGATTATGGGCCCTGGATTTTAAGGGGCACAGGGTGAATGAGAACCCCACTATAATCTGTGCTAGTCAGATTCAATGCTGTATATATGTATATATAATGTGTGTTGTCTCATGCTGTTGGGACACACACTGTCAGATGCTAATGTCATGAACTCCAGCCACCTGTATGTTGGCTTGTATAATGTAAATGAGTCTAGTCTGGCTTGTAATCTTATTCCACACATTGTTGTTTGGGCTAATTAACCCTGTGTTGATGTTTATGGTAATACCCTGTTTCTCCTAAAATAAGGCCTAGCGTGAGTGTCGGTGATGGCTGCAATATAAGCCCTACCCCCCAAATAAGCCCCACCCTCTTTCCCCCGAAAATAAGCCCTACCCTGAGAATAAGACATAGAAGGACTTTAACTAGGGCTTATTTGGGGGGGTAGGGCTTATATTGCAGCCATCGTCGACAATCATGCTAGGTCTTATTTTAGGGGAAACAGGGTATTTACTGAATTGTTAGTGAGCTAGGAGCCGAAAAGTCTTATCCCTCAGTCAACTAGTCTGAGTGTTGATTTATATAATTAGCTCATGCTAATTAGGTTAGGTTTTAGTCTTCTACTGTACTATAAATACTTGTCATTTTGGTTCTAATAAAGGAGTCCATGTTAGCACTAAGCAAGTCTCATCTTGTTTTGTGCTTGTGAGCGGTTGGAATATCTGATATCTTTATTCAGACTTAGGAAGCGGTATACTGATGGAAGCACTCAATCGGAGTGCGGGATCGGTTCCGTCACAAACTCTATATACTGTACACCTATACCAGTCCTTAAAAGAACCTTTGTGGACCTAGTAGCTAGTGATTTGCAGACTGTCCCTGCTCCAAACACCAAACTGTCCCTCAGTTCCTACACTGATAAAAGACAGCTGCAGAAATGTTCTTTACATGTTCCTTCAGACGAAAAAAGACCCCTTAAGCCCCGTACACACGAGAGGACTTATGTCCGACAGACTTCCGAAGGAGTTCCGTCGGAGTTCTGCTGGAATTCCGACGGAGTTCTGACAGACTTTTCGGCTGAGCGGACTTGGCCACACACGATCACACTAAACTCCGACGGATTCGAACGTGATGACGTACGACTCGGCAGTTCATAGCCAGTAGCCAATAGCTTCCCTAGCGTCGGTTTTAGTCCGTCGGAGTAGCATACACACGAGCGGATTTTTCGAAGGGGACCGGGTCCGGCGGAGTTCCTTCGGAAAAATTTGAAGCATGTTCCATATTCTAAAGTCCTTCGGACTTTGGCGAGTCAAAAGTCCGTTGCAGCCCACACACGATCGGATAGTCTGACGGACTCAGTCCTTCGGACTTTGGATGTTGAAAAGTCCGCTCGTGTGTACGCGGCATTAGAGTTCGTCTGAAGGAACATGTAAAGAACATTTCAAAAGGCTTTGACAAGCATAGTGTATCAAGGCACTTTGCTGCTGTCCATAACAAAGATCCATCCCAACTAAAATTTTGGGGCATAGAACCTTACACCAAACATTGGTGCGGAGGACATAAAGTTAGAACACTAAGCCAATTGGAATCGAAGTGGATTTTTACCTTAGACACTTTTGCTCCTCAAGGGTTAAATATAGAGTTTGACCTGAACTGTTTCATCAGCGATTTTTAACTTACACATGTTTATTTTTATTGGACTCCTCCCATCACATTTTAACTATTGTTTTTTACTTTTGCCTCTTATGAGTGCTTTATCTAATCCCCAAAGTTACTTTATCTTTTAAAAAAAATTTAATATTTAAAAAAAAAATTTTTTTTATATTTTTTAATATTTTTATAAGTAATAATTGATTCGGACAAACCTCTCCTCCTTTAATACATGTGCACACTGATATAAATATATATACACTCTCTCCCCTTAACGCACCTTACAGATTCTACATGTATATAAGTGCACACTGCCGCAAATATATTTATACTCTCTTCTCTCATTTTACCTCGGCGCGTTATACTATTCTCTAGTCTTAAATTTTTTATTTGCATATCCAAATTAGATTTCTTACCCAACATTGTTTCTGCGTTTTAACATATGTTTAATTTTTATTTATTATGCACGCACATCGATAAAAATATATCTATACGCTCTCTCTCACTATATTTTACAGTTTTATATATATCTCGGTGCGGTATATTATTTTCTATTTGTTATACTTTCTATTTCCATATATTTAAATTTGTATTTTACTTCTTAATGTATCTTATATTTTAATATATGAGCCCAATGATATATCTCAACATACTGAAGGTGCTGAATAGTCCCCTGGTGTCACTCTCCCTCTAACTTGAGCTTGGTACAATTACGCTAGATATACCTCCAATTTAATGACTGCTGGCGTATTCCCGGCGACATACCTTACCAAAAATGGCCGCCACGAAACTTCCGGTTCCGGACTACGAGAAAATGGCCGCCGTAATTACGAACGAACAGCATAAAAACACAATCCCTTTCTCTCTATTCATTTCCCTGAAGAAGTCACGTGACGGTGACGAATGCGCAAGGAAGGAAGTGAGAGAGATACCAGGAAGGACACTGGAACGCACCATTCGTTACTCTGCTTGTTGCTCTATTATTGCAGTTTTTATTCACTCAGAATGTGAGTACCCTGTCGCTATATTTAATAAAATTCAACCTGTTTAAACTACTACACTATGGGACAATATCTCTTTATCTTGTGAGGCACACCTATCCCAGGAACAGGAGCAAGCTATCCATCTATATTTTGATTAAGGCTGTAACCTCACAGCCATGAGGCACACCTATCCCAGGAACAGGAGCAAGCTATCCATCTATATTTTGATTAAGGCTGTAACCTCACAGCCGTGAGGTAAGGGCACATCCGTCCACTTACTGGACAATAGGAGGAAAAAGTCACTGCACATGTATGCCTGCATGGGTCACTGAAGTTCAAAGCGAAGTGCTTCCCCTTAGAACACAGCACGCTCACAGGACTGAATAGCTCAGACTGATTACCAGCACCTTATTTTATGTGTTTATCATTTCACCTGTGCTGTTACGTTTTTTATTGCTGCCAGCACTATTTGCACTTTAAAGCACTGCATGGAATATGTATTTTGCTTTATATTGGATTGATTGATATTTGTGTTTTCTCACTTGGCATGTCACATGGGATTGTGCTTATGTGAATATTTTTATTGCACACTTCTAGTCATATATTTTGGATTATCACCTTAAGTTATATATTTATTTACTGTTCACATTTGACATATCTTATTGCAGTTTTGCACAGCATCTATGATTTGTATGTCTATTAACTTAGGCATTTACCCAATATTGTGAGTTTTATTTTTATGGCACTCTATTAGGATCTATATTTGATTGCCACACCATAACATTTCAGTTTAGCACGCACTTTATTAACCGATTAAGGATTTTTTTGCACATTTAGACACTTCCAACTTCGCATTAGCACTCTTTGATCTTGACCCTTCTATCCTTTACCTGTATACTCATCTGTTCCCCTTCCCCCTCCCTCCCCCTTCCTTCTCTTCCCCTTTTCTTTTTCCCCCCTTCCCCCCCTCTTGTTTTTCCCTCTCTACCCACTCCCCACTCTCTCCCCTCTTCTCTTGAATTTTACCATTTGCGCAACACTAAAACCACCTATATTTTACTATATATAATTGTAAATAGGTGATTACAGCAATTATACTGTCATCCAACATAGACCACTTCGTGCCCAGGCCAATTCTGACATTTCTCTCCTACATGTAAAATTCATATTTTTTTGCTAGAAAATTACATAGAACCTAGGGGTGCTGAAATTAATCGTTGCATCGATGCGTCAGGATTCGGGTGTCCCCGATGCGGCATTGATGCATACAGACCGGAAAATCGATTGCAGGTGACATCATAAAAACTTGCCCCGCCCCTCCCAGAAAGGCACTCCGAGCATATTTTTAAAATTACTTTTTTTATATATAAATGCCGACTTACTGTGAATAATATGCCCCACTGTATGTGCTTTTTAAAAAAATGTCACTTGATACTGAAATTCACAGTAAATACATTCAGATCATGTGCCGTGCCAAGCCAGGCCTGCCTCTCACCTCCCTCCTCTCTCCTCTCACGTCTCTCGAGTCCTGACGTCAGTGGGGAATTCTTAGCCCCGCCCGCCTCTCTTCTGATATTATAACTATAGTCAGCGGGCGGGGCTGAGAATTCCCCGCTGACGTCATGACTCGAGAGACGTGAGAGGAGAGAGGAGGGAGGCGAGAGGTGGGCCGGTGTTGTGCCAAAAATGGTTTCCCAGTCAAAATCTGTTCCCCCTGGCTCTCGGCTCATATCGGAACTCCGTCTGTCCAGCCCTCTGCACTGCAGCTCCTCCTCCTCTACCCCGAATGCAAATCACACTTCCACCGTCCCCTGTACAATATTATTAGTCTATTCTATCCATATATATATATATTATCCACATATATATATTATATTATGTGTGGATGGAGCAATACATATAAATATATGTGTGGAAAAAAAAGACACTAGGGGGCCCAAGCAGAAGTGGGAGCTCATCGATAATCGTGATGCATCGTGATGCATCGCGGAATCAAATCGAATCGTTGACCAGATAATTGTAATCAAATCGAATTGTGAGACCAGTGAAGATGCGCACCCCTAATAGAACCCCCAAATATTATATTTTTTTTTTAGCAAAGACCCTAGAGAATACAATGGCGGTTGTTGCAACTTTTTATCTTGCACGGTATTTGCGCAGCAATTTTTTGTACATGTTTTTTTCAGAAAAAAAACTGTTTCATGCTTTAAAAAAAAAAACAGTAAAGTTGCATAATGTGAAAGATGAAGATATTCTGAGTAAATAGATACCCAACATGTGATGCTTCAAAATTGTGCCCGCTCGTGGAATGGCGCCAAACTTTGGTATTTAAAAATCCTCATAGGCAACACTTTAACATTTCTTACTGGTTACATAGTTTGGGTTACAGAGGAGGTCTAGGGCTAGAATTATTGCTTTTGCTCTAACGTTTGTGGCAATACCTCACATGTGTGGTTTGAACACCATTTTCATATGTGGGCGGTTCTTACGTATGCATTCGCTTCTCCATACGAGCTCACAGGGACAGGGGTGCTTTAAATTTTTATTTTTATTGTTAATTTTACTTTAATTTTTTTAGTTTGACACTTTAAAAAAAAAAAAATTGATTACTTTTATTCCTATTACAAGGAATGTAAACATCCCTTGTAATAGGAATATGGCATGATCGGACCTATTTACAGTGAGATATGGGGTCAATAAGACCCCACATCTCACCACTAGGCTGGGAAGCCTAAAATAAAAATAAAAAAATCCTATCACAGCTTCCCAGCCAAGGCGGCGCCGTTATTTGAATGCAGAGGCCGGGCGTGATGTCATAACATCGCGCCCCGGGCTCCAAACGATCATAGCGATTTCGGCGGACCAGTTCTCTATGAATACCACCCGGGAGCCGACTGATCCATTCTCCGACTCAAGCGGTGAGTCGGTAAAAGCACCGGGGGGGATGGGAGTGGGGGGACGTCCCCTCCCGCCACCTGTAAGAACAATCAAGCGGTGGAACAGCCGCTATGATCATTCTTATGGTGCAGGGAATCGCTGGCTGAAAATGCTGATATATGATATCTGAATGATGTCTGTAGCCTCAGGCATCATTGAGATATACCCCCGGAAAGTTGAGGCTGTCCCAGGACGTCCACCCGACACCAAGTGGTTAATAAACTTCGATAAAACAGTTACAAAAGTTATATGTCATAGCAAGGTCATAGCAAGGTTAACTCCATATAAATTTGTAATCCAAGGTTAAAGCAGTTGACGTTGAATTAGAAATGATTCTAGTGTTGTTTCCACAAATATAATACAGTGCCTGAAGTGTGATAGTAAGTAGGCCTTATGCCTGCCCAGCGTCAGTTGCTATACTCCTCCTCCGTGGGACTAAGTATCCCAGTGAGGCCTGTATATAAGTCTGACTAGGTGCAATGGTTTAGAAAATGGTGGGTAGCAACCCGCTCACCAACTGGATCGGAACCTTGGTATGGTAACTTTGGTCCGGTAGCTGCAGCTTGCTTCTGTGTCAGCCGGCTCCGTCACTCCATCCCGTTCTGATGGGTGGACCTGGTCTTCCGATGCTCAAACGAGTGTCTCTGGATCCTCTCAATCCGATCCCTGTGTCGCTGGCACTTCAGGTCCCAGCACGGTTGCGCTCCGCATAGGCAATAGGTTGCTTCCTCCGGGAGGCCTCTGCACAAGTCCTCACAGTCAGGCCATGCGTTCCCAAGAGACCTAAAATGGCTGCTCAGGGTCCTTTTATCTCCTACCCGGCATGCAATGCAGGAGAGGGTTCCATGGGTAGGTCACTCAGCATCCTGGGTAAATGCGTCAACTCTCCAATGTAAATAACAGTCACTTCCTGTAAATAGTTTAATGTTTGAAAGCCAAATATAATTTAAGTTCACTTTCAGTATTTGGCCGCTAGATGGCGCCAAACACTACAACACAACAATACCAGGGTTACAAAAGTTACATTAACTAGTTAACCACTTCAGCCCCTGAAGGATTTACCCCCTTCCTGACAAGGCCATTTTTTGCGTTATGGCACTGCATCACTTTAACTGACAATTGTGTAGTCGTGCGACGTTGTACCAAAACAAAATTGATGTCCTTTTTTTCTCCCCACAAATAGAGCTTTCTTTTGGTGGTATTTGATCACCTCTGCAGTCTTTATTTTTTGTGCTATGTACAAAAAAAAAGAAAAAGAAAAGAAAAGAGAGACAATTTTGAAAAAACAACAATATTATTTACTTTTTGCTATAAAAAAAATCGCCAAAAAAATGTAAAAAAAAAAATTTTCTTCATCAGTTTAGGCCAATATATATATATACATATTTTTGGTAAAAATTGCAATAGGCGTATATTGATTGGTTTTGTGCAAAATATATTGTATCTACAAACTATGGGATAGATTTAGGGACTTATATTTATTTCTATTGTTTTTACTAGTAATTGCGGAGATTTGATGGCATGGTGAGAGCATTTGATGGCACAGTGGGAGCATGTGATGGCACAGTGAGAGCATTTGATGGCACAGTGAGAGCATTTGATGGCACGGTGAGAGCATTTGATGGCACAGTGGGAACATTTGATGGGCATGGTGGGAGCATTTGATGGCACGCCGGGAGCATTTCATGGGCACAGTGGGAGCATTTGATGGGCACAGTGAGAGCATTTGATGGGCACAGTGAGAGCATTTGACGTCACGGTGGGAGCATTTGATGGCACATTGGGAGCATTTGATGGCACGGTGAGAGCATTTGATGACAGAGTGGGAGCATTTGATGGCACAGTGAGAGCATTTGCTGGGCACAGCAGGAGCATTTGATGGGCACGGTGAAAGCATTTGATGGGCACGGTGGCAGCATTTGATGGCACAGTGAGAGCATTTGATGGCGCGGTGAAAGCATTTGATGGGTACGGTGGGAGCATTCGATGGGCACGGTGGGAGCATTTAATGGGCACGATGGAAGCATTTGATGGCACAGTGAGAGCATTTGATGGGCACGACGGGAGCATTTGATGGGCACGGTGGGAGCATTTGATGGGCACAGTGGGAGCATTTGATGGCACGGCGGGAGCATTTAATGGGCACAGTGGGAGCATTTGATGGCACGGCGGGAGCATTTGATGGGCACAGTGGGAGCATTTGATGGGCACGGTGGGAACATTTGATGGCTCAGTGGGAGCGTTTGATGGGTTTTTCTTTTCAGTTTGTTTGCGCCCCCCCCAAAAAAAAAAAATTGTGAGCACCAGCCGCCACTGGTGCCAATACATGAATTATCGTTCTTCTTCAAAAAGTCCAAATAAACTGATCCAGTAAAATGTGACTTGTTTGATCTTCATAAATCCTCACACTGTGAGGTCACACTTCATGAGGGGAGTGCATACCTAATGGGGGAGCACTGAGGGGAACTAATATAAGTACTTTTGAGGATTTATGAAGATCAAGCAAGCCACATTTTACTTAGCTTCATTTGATGGCACTGGATCAGTTTATTTGGACTATTTGAAGAACATGAATTCATTCATTATTTGGCGTCCATAGATACGAAGAATGCCGGACTTGCCCATCGCCTGTCCCCCCCCCCCCCCCCCTCAGCGCCTGCATCATTGAATTTGATTGACAGCAGCGGGAGCCAATGGCTGCTCTGCTACCAATCTATCCAATCAAGAGCCGAGAACACCGAGTAGAGAGGGAAGAGCGCGTTTCTGGCAAAGAAATTTACAGGGGGTCAGGTACGTTTTTTTTTTTAAGGTGCAAAAACACGAGGGGGTTACAACCCCTTTAAGTTTTGACAATAAAACATGGAAGCTGATTGGTTTCTATGCAGAATTGCACCTGATTTTTCACTCTCCAGATTTAGTAAATCCCCCCCATTGAGAGCGATCACAAGGTCCGGGGATCTGCTAAGGGGCTTTGTGTGTGGATTAGGTGGAAGAGAGAAGCCCCGGCACCATTTTTTATTGGACGGTATTTACATCACACGGTGTGGGAGCTCCTAATTAATCTCTTGGATGACATTTTTTTCACTTGGCTCATATTATTATTTTCATTATATGAATGTTTTATAAATATTTATGATTTAAAGGGACAGCGCAACTCTATCTATTTCTTGATTGTTATTTATGATGAGGAGTAATGCACGATCATTTATTATAAACCAATCAGAGTGCAGAACCCGCTGAGATAACATATCATGTTCACGAGCGGAAGACATTTTTCTGCAGTAATATTATACAGAATATTGCAGGAATTCACACACTTCCCCTTTGTTTATTTTTGGCTTTTTTTTTTTTTAAAGTTTGCGAAATTAAAAAAAAAAAAAAAAAAAGCAGGGCAACACCTTCTTTTAAGAAGATTATAAAAAAAACAACATATGTTGAAGACGCAGATCGGAATCGGGTTTGACCGCATCGTACAATGAGAGGAGCTCAGAAACTGGAGATGGAAACAGGTAGGTGGTAGATGTGACCATTGATTAATATTGGGGGGGGGGGGGGGGAGACTCGGCAAAAATAACATGTAATATCCTTAAATATTCCCATGAAATAATTTAAGTCTTTTTAATTAGAGTAAAGAAAAAAAAATCATATTGATGCCATCAGTTACTGTAAATAGTTGGTTAGGTTAAAAGAAAAGTCCATTGAGTTTAACCACTTGACTAGCGGGCACTTTTACCCCCTTCCTGCCAAGGCCATTTTTCGGCTTTCAGCGCTGTCACACTGTGAATGACAATTGCACGGTCGTGCAACACTGTACCCAAATTACATTTTTATTATTTTCTTCATCGAAATAAAGCTTTCTTTTGGTGGTATTTAATCGCTGCCGGGTTTATTATTTTTTACAAAAAAAAGACAGAATATTTTGAATACAATTTTTTTTTCTTAGTTTGTCAGTAAATTTTGTAAATAAGTCATTTTTTCTCCTTCACTGATGTGCACTGATGAGGCGGCACTGATGGGCACTGATAGGCTGAACTGGTGGGCATTGATGACGTAGCACTTATGGGCACTAATAGGTGGCACAGATAGGCAGCACTGATGGGCATTGATGGGTGGCACTGATGGTCAACACTGATGGACATTGATGGGTGGCACTGATGGTCAACACTGATGGGCATTGATGGGTGGCACTGATGGTCAACACTGATGGACATTGATGGGTGGCACTGATGGTCAACACTAATGGGCACTGATTGCTGGCACTTCTTTCTATCCTTTTTTTTCCTCCCTCCACCCCCCTCGCTTTTTTCTATCCTTCTTTCTTTTTTTTTTTTTCATTTCAATACATTTTTATTGAGAAAATTTTGAAGTACATAACACAGACATCTCAAGTCTCCCGCGAGGTGCAGGAGACTCCCGCATTACTGCAGCGAATTCCGCACACCCGCAAGCGCCTCCTGATCTCCCGGGAATGATCAGTGTGGCGGGGAACAGCTGTGAAGACCGACTCTGTCCCCCGCAGACATCTCCACAAACAGCTTCCGCTCCTAGCATCCCCATCAACACTAAACAATCTGGCCTTAGGGCTCCAGCTGGCAGCCATTTTGTGGTGGACCATATTGCATTGGTTTTAATGGGAGAATTCTCAAATGCTAGAGAACAAACACACACACACACACACACAGTTTGTTTATTCCTTATGTTTGTTACTGTATTTCAGAGAAGATCTATATATATATATATATATATATATATATATATATCGGCTTTGAAATAAAAAAAATTAACAAGTGTACATGCTGACATCTCATCAAAGCCCCCCCCCCAAAAAAAACAAAAAACAAAAAAACTACTGACGCCACTCTGCCCTGCCCTACCAACACTGTCCACTGCAACACCCCCCCCCAAAAAAAAAAGAGGCATTGTGAAAAAAAATGAATTATTAAAAATAAAAAAACTACTGGCACCGTCCACTGCCACCTAGCACCCACTCCCTTCCCCAGAAGCACTGTGGAAAAATATTAAAAAAGATGATATAAAAAAATATTTTGCCGTGGGGGGGGGGGGGGGTGTTGCGGGTACGAAGTGCCACCTCCCTGAAATTAGTTTTTGTAGGTTGGGATGTCTGCATAACATAACGGTAAAGCATGGATACACAGAGCAATCCAAAAGGTATGACCACAATGTAGTCGGCATTAGGGATGAGCCGAACACCCCCCTGTTCGGTTCGCACCAGAACCTGCGAACAGACTTCATGTGAACTTTAGAACCCTATTAAAGTCTATGGGACTCGAACGTTCACAATCTAAAGTGCTAATTTTAAAGGCTAATATGCAAGTTACTGTCCTAAAAAGTGTTTGGGGACCCGGGTCCTGCCCCAGGGGACATGGATCAATGCAAAAAAAAGTTTTAAAAACTGCCGTTTTTTCAGGAGCAGTGATTTTAATAATGATTAAAGTGAAACAATAAAATTGTAATATTCCTTTAAATGTGGTACCTGAGGGGTGTCTATAGTATGCCTGTGAAGGGGTGCATGTTTCCCGTGCTTAGAACTGTCCCTGCACAAAGTGTAATTTCTGCAGGAAAAAAGTCTTTTAAAATCACTTGCGGCTATATTGTCGGCTCCTGTAATACAGAGAACACTCAATGAGTGTTCTCTGTATTAGCCGACAATTCATTCATTCATTGATTTAAAAAAAAAAAAAAAAAAAGCGCAGGGGTTCCCTTAAATTCAATTACCAGGCCCTTCAGGTCTGGTATGGATATTAACCACTTCAGCCCCGGACCAATTTTCAGCCTAAGGACCAGAGGTCTTTTTACAATTTTGCACTGCACTGCTTTAACTGGTAATTGCGCGGTCATGCAATGTTGTACCCAAACGAAATTTGCGTCCTTTTCTTCCCACAAATAGAGCTTTCTTTTGATGGTATTTGATTGCCTCTACGATTTTTATTTTTTGTGATATAAATGGAAAAAGACCGAAAATGTTGAGAAAAAAAGATATTTTCTATATTTGTTATAAGAAAAAAACGAATAAACTCAATTTTAGTCATACATTTAGGGCAAAATGTATTCAGCCACAAGTCTTTAGTAAAAAAAAAAATGTCAATAAGTGTATATTTATTGGTTTTCGCAAAATTTATAGCGTCTACAAACTAGAGTACATTTTCTGGAATTTACACAGCTTTTAATTTATGACTGACTATCTCATTTCTTGAGGTGCTAAAATGGCAGGGCAGTACAAACCCCCCCCCCCCCCCCAAATGACCCCATTTTGGAAAGTAGACACCTCAATGAAATTGCTGAGGGGCATGTTGAGCCCATTGAATATTTTTTTTGTCCCAAGTGATTGAATAATGACACAAAAAAAAAAAAAAGGTTTACAAAAAGTTGTCACTAAATGATATATTGCTCACACATGCCATAGTTATATGTGGAACTGCACCCCAAAATATATTTTGCTGCTTCTCCTGAGTACGGGGATACCACATGTGTGGGACTTTTTGGGAGTCTAGCCGTGTACGGCACCCCGAAAACCAATCACTGCCTTCAGGATTTCTAAGAGTGCAAATTTTTGATTTCACTCCTCACTACCTATCACAGTTTCGAAGGCCATAAAATGCCAAAATAACACAAAACCCCCCCAAATGACCCCATTTTGGAAAGCAGACACCCCAAGCTATTTACTGAGAGGCATGTTGAGTCCATGAAATATTTTATATTTTGCCACAAGTTGCAGGAATATTACAATTTTATTTTTTATTTTTTGCACAAAGTTGTCACTAAATAATATATTGCTCACACATACTATGGGCATATGTGAAATTACACCCCAAAATAAATTTTGCTGCTTCTCCCGAGTATGGGGATACCACATGTGGGGGACTTTTTGGGAGCCTAGCCACGTATGGGACCCCGAAAACCAAGCACTGCCTTCCGGATTTAAATATAGAACGCTACCAAAAAAACTGTTAGCGATCGCAGGGATCAGGCCTGACTCTGCAGTTATGTGTTTAGTGTTTTGTAAGTGACAGTGATCGATCGATACTGCACTTGGGTGGGCTGGGCGGAGGGGCAAAATGCAGGTGCTAGCAGGTATCTGGGCTGATCCCGCTACCAATGCGTTTTTTTGGAACCCTAAACTGCTGGGGACGCTAGTATAGATCTGATCAGATCAGATATTGATCTGTTCAGATTCTATACCACTACGGGAGGTGCAAGCTTTGCGCGTGGGTGTTAGCGGTACTGGCACTAACCTAGCGCTGCCTGGGGCGACGCAGACCCTGACCCTAAAACCTAATTGATATCACCCCCCGGGTGATCAGGGGGTTAAACCTTTATTGGGTAATAAATGGTGGGTGCCCTGATGCTATAAAAATCAAACTAACCAGAGTCACCCGTAACACTTATACGGTGATCACTGGTGAAAGGGTTAACTAGGGGCAATCAGGGGGTTCAAATTTTTATTAGGTAGTATATGGGGGTCCCTGGCACTATATAAAAACCTGACGGGGAACCTAAATAACTAACTGGCTAACCAGCGTCACCAGTGACACTTATACTGTGATCGCTGGTGAAAGGGTTAACTAGGGGCAATCAGGGGGTTAAAATCATTATTGGGTAGTATATGGGGGTACCTAGCGCTATAAAAACCTGGCGGTGAACCTAAAAAAATAACTAGCTACCTAGCGACACTAGTGACACAAATGCAGCGATCAGAAAAATGATCGCTTAGTGACACTGGCAAAAGGGGGTGAAAGGGTTAACTAGGGGCAATCAGGGGGTTAAAATCGTTATTGGGTAGTATATGGGGGTACCTAGCGCTATAAAAACCTGGCGGTGAACCTAAAAAAATAACTAGCTACCTAGCGACACTAGTGACACGAATGCAGCGATCAGAAAAATTATTGCTTAGTGACACTGGCAAAAGGGGGTGAAAGGGTTAACTCTAGGGGCAATCAGGGGGTTAAACCTTTATTTGGGGGTGGTAGGGGGCTACCCTGGACCTAACACTAACTGCCCTGAGAGTTTTTACTGTCACAACTGACACTGAATGCAGTGAGCAGTAAATAAATGATCACTGCAATCAGTGACACTGTGACTGGGAGGGGGGGCGGGGGGGATCGGGGGGCGATCGGGGGGTGATGATCGGGGGGGGGTTTGTGTGCCTATGTGTGCCTACATGTTAGTGTAGTGTTGGTGCACACTTACTTTCACTTCTCCTTGTAGTCCGTTCAAAAAGACCGCCCGAGGAGAATGACATCACTTCCTCCCTGCCTGTGTTTACTATACACAGTGGGAGGAAGCTTCTCATTCGCCAGGAGCGATCGAGAGGGGATGGCCAGAAACCAACCAACGGCCATCCCCTCATCCCGGATCGCTCCTGAAGCAAAACAGACCCCCCACCCGCTGGAAGGCAAGCACGTACATGTACATGCTTGTGCCTGTACATGCCATTGTGATGACGTACATTGGCATGCGGCAGTCCTTAAGTGGTTAAGGGGAACCCCGTGTCAAATTAAAAAAAAAAATTGACGTGGGGGTCCCCCTAAATATCCATACCAGACCCTTCTGTTCTGGTATGGATATTAAGGGGAACCCCGCATCAAATTTTTAAAAAAATTTGACGTGGGGGTCCCCCTAAAAATCCATACCAGACCCTTTATCCGAGCACGCAACCTGGCAGGCCGCAGGAAAAGAGGGGGGGAGAGAGCGCCCCCCTCCTCCTGAACCATACCAGGCCACATGCCCTCAACATTGGGAGGATGCTTTTGGGGTCTGTGACCCCTCAAAGCACCTTGTCCCCATGTTGATGTGGAGAAGGGCCTCATCCCCACAACCCTGAGCGGTGGTTGTGGGGGTCTGCGGGCAGGGGGCTTATCAGAATCTGGAAGCCCCCTTTAACAAGGGGACCCCCAGATCCCGCCCCCCCTGTTTGAAATGGTAAGGGGTAACAAAAGTACCCATACCATTTCACAAAGAAAGTGTAAAAATGGTTAAATAAGACAAACACACTTTTGAAAAATTCCTTTATTAAAAATAAAAAAAAATTTAAAAAAGATTCCAGCGGTGCTAATCCACTCTTGCTATCCAGCGATGGATCTCCGGGGTCCAGGGATGGATGATCATATCCAGCGACGGGGGATCTCTCAGTACAGCGCTCTCCATGCATCCGTCTTCTGTCTCCACTGCGGAGACACTGCGGGGATCGCAGCGCTGACATTTCTTATTTTAGGAAGGCGGGGCCACTCGTCACCTGACCCCGCCCCTCTGACACTGGTAAGAGGAGCCAGGGATTCCCTAATGACGTATGGGTGACCTCGCCCCCTCTGATGTAACGGAAACCTGCGTTACATCAGAGGGGGCGGGGTCACCCATACGTCACCGGGTAACCCCTTAGCTTTTCTCAGCAGCGTCAGAGGGGGCGGGTCAGGTGATGGGTGGCCCCGCCCTCCTAATATAAAAAACGTCAGCGCTGGGATCCCCGCAGTGTCTCCGCAGTGGAGACAGAAGGCGGATGCATGGACAGCACTGGACTGAGAGATCCCCCGTCGCTGGATATGATCATCCATCGCTGGACCCTGGAGACCCGTCGCTGGATAGCAAGAGTGGATTAGCACCGCTGGAATCTTTTTTTTATTTTTAATAAAGGAATTTTTCAAAAGTGTGTTTGTCTTATTTAACCATTTTTACACTTTCTTTGTGAAATGGTAGGGGTACTTTTGTACCCCCTTACCATTTCAAACAGGGGGGGCAGGATCTTGGGGTCCCCTTTGTTAAAGGGGGCTTCCAGATTCTGATAAGCCCCCCGTCCGCAGACCCCCACAACCACCGCTCAGGGTTGTGGGGATGAGGCCCTTCTCCACATCAATATGGGGACAAGGTGCTTTGAGGGGTCACAGACCCCCAAAGCACCCTCCCAATGTTGAGGGCATGTGGCCTGGTACAGTTCAGGAGGGGGGGCGCTCTCTAGTCCCCCCTCTTTTTCTGCAGCCTGCCAGGTTGCGTGCTCGGATAAAGGGTCTGGTATGCATTTTTAGGGGGACCCCCACATTAATTTTTTTTTTAATTTTTTTTAATTTGATGCGGGGTTCCCCTTAATATCCATACCAGACCTGAAGGGTCTGGTATGGATATTTAGGGGGACCCCCATGTCAAAAAAAAAATTTCATTTGACACGGGGTTCCCCTTAATATCCATACCAGACCTGAAGGGCCTGGTAATTGAATTCAGGGGAACCCCCACGCTTTTTTTTATTTTTTTAATCAATGAATGAATGAATTGTGGGCTAATACAGAGAACACTCATTGAGTGTTCTCTGTATTACGGGAGCCGACAATATAGCCGCAAGTGATTTTAAAAGACTTTTTTTCCTGCAGAAATTACACTTTGTGCAGGGACAGTTCTAAGCACGGGAAACATGCACCCCTTCACAGGCATACTATAGACACCCCCCAGGTACGAAATTTAAAGGAATATTACACTTTTATTGTTTCACTTTAATCATTATTAAAATCACTGCTCCTGAAAAAACGGCCGTTTTTTTAAAACTTTTTTTTGCATTGATCCATGTCCCCTGGGGCAGGACCTGGGTCCCCAAACACTTTTTAGGACAGTAACTTGCATATTAGCCTTTAAAATTAGCACTGTAGATTTCTCCCATAGACTTGTATAGAGTGTTCCGGCTTTTCGAATTTGCCGCAAACAGCCCAAATTGTTCACTGTTCGCTAAACAGGCGAACAGGCAATGTTCGAGTGGAACATGAGTCCGACTCAAACTCGAAGCTCATCCCTAGTCGGCATATATCAAAAGGAAACAACCAGTGTAACCTGCAATAATCTAAAACCATACTTGAAATAAAGGCTTTGTGAGTGCTCTGAAGTACAAGCAAATAGTACAAGCAGCAAATAGGAAGGGAGAGTAAGAGATGGGAGAACAGTTAAAGTGGGAAGAAGAGTGAAGAGGAGGAATAGTACCTATGGGTATTACTTAGAAGTAATGTATTGGGGAATGGGGAAGTGGTGCGAGTACCAGTCCATCCAAGGAGACCATGCTCTATGGGAGTGGATGTAAGCTGCCCTGGATGGGGACAGTATTGCTTCATATAAATAGTGGGTGTGAGTTAATTGAACCATGGACTCTGTGGATGGTGTATTTCCATAGTCTGGTGATTGCTGGGGTTGGAATTTCCTTTGTTAGATGTGGCTGCCTATCTAGACAGTGGCTAATTTTCAAGTATTGGAACAGGTCTGTGGGGTCCATTAACCAGTCTTGTTGCAGCTGAGGGAAGGATTTAAATTTACCTCTATTATAGAAGGTCAATTATCTATCTATGGGGGACATCCAGCAATGCTGGAAGACATAAGCTGGATATCATCCGCTTTAGTGTTATGGGTATTTTCAGTGAAGATGCGGGAGTCATTTTCCACTGGAAGGTTATGAATTTCCACCAGGTAAGAGTGTCGGCTTTGAGTGTAAGTGGTAGATGTTGTGGGATATTGCCTCTAGGGCCTGTACTATATAGCCAGTTCTTTAGGTTGTGCCCTGGCACCATTGTTTGTTCAGGTTCGCACCAGTGGGTACCTTTAATTTGATGAGAACCAGCTTCTCAACTGTGCTAGGATTGTAGATTGATAGAAGTCTTTGATTTCCACTAGTCCAGAGCCTCTCGCTAACCTGTGTTTGATGAGAATACTGTACGCTCTGCGGGGTGTTTTCCTTTGCCATATATAAGGGTTGAGGTGTTTTTGTAAGGAGGAAAGGTAGGAGAGTGGGATATGAATAGGCAGAGGTCAGAATAAGTACAATAGCTGTGGAACTATTTTCATTTTGAACGCTGCTGGCCTGCCCATAAAAATTCTTATTGGGCTAGGTTATCTAGGTCTCACACAATTTGTCATCTCAAGGGTATATAGTTTTCTTTGTACAGTCCTATGGTGGACTTATTTAGTTAGAGCAGCCTTTCTCAACCTTTTCAACATAGAGGAACCCTTAATAATAGTTCTCTGGTCTCTGGGAACCCCTTCTAAAAATTTGAAATCTACAACTCATGATACATTAGTGTGATGGTCAGTGGGATGAATTGTCCTTATACTTGTGGTCATTGGGAAGAATTACCCCCTTACAGGTAGCTAAAAAGATCAATGAGTGGGAACTTATCTGAGAGGCAGAAATTGCCCAATGCTGAAGCAACCCCTAGCAACCTCTGGAGGAACCCTAGGGTTCCACGCAACCCTGGTTGAAAATCACTGAGTTAGAGTAACATCTAGGTAACCTATGCCTGTATCATTCCACACATATGGGTACTTCAATTGTAACTGGTTGTGTGTTGTACCATCTATGTTGAGGTCCAGCATATGACATTGGGTTGTGTTCACTTTATAATAGGAAACGTTGCCAAACTGTGTCAGCACATCTTGTACCGCAGCCAGGGAAGATGAAGGGTTTGTGAGCATTAAGCCGCGTACACACGTAGCCGTCTGTCCGACATACTTAGTCTGGCGGACTTCCCGCCAGACTGTCCGTCGGACTTTCCGAACGAGCTACTTGCCCACACCTGGCACTTTTTCAGTGGACTAATACGGCGTACTAAGTCCGCCGTACTATCCGCCCTACTTTTGAAATGAACGGACTCGCCCACACACGCGGAGGAAAGTCCGCTCATTTCGAGCGTGTCTCCAGGTAGGTGGGGCCCACGAAGGATACGTCGCTGGCCCCGCCGCCTGGTATGGACTTAAAGGGGAACCCCAACGCCGAAAAAAATCGGCGTGGGGGCCCCCCAGGTCCACATCAGACCCTTGTCCGAGCACACTACCCGGCCACGTGCCCTCAACATGGGGGGTGCCTTGGCCCCCCCACCCCAAAGCACCTTGTCCCCATGTTGATGAGGACAAGGGCCTCTTCCTGACAACCCTGGCCGTTGGTTGTCGGGGTCTGCGGGCGGTGGGCTTATCGGAATCCGGGAGCCCCCTTTAATAAGGGGGCCCCGGATACCGGCCCCCCCACCCTATGTGAATGAGTATGGGGTACAATGTACCCCTACCCATTCACCTGTAAATAAAAGTAAAAAAAAACACAACACACAAGGGTTAAAATAGTTTATTGCACAGCTCCGGGGGTCTTCCGTCTTCGGGGGTCTTCTCACCGGACTCCTCCGCTATCTTCTTCTAGCTCTTTTGCTAGCGGAGGAGCCCGGCTTTCTTCTTCTTCGCCGCCGGCCTCTTCTTCCGACTTCGGGGGTCTTGTCCCCCTCTTCGGTTCTTCTGCCGGGCCACCCGCCTTCATACTCATTCACATAGGGTGGGGGGCCGGTATCCGGGGGATATATGGTAAGATATGGGGCTAGGATTAGTTTGTATTTCTTATAGTAGTCACCTGGCAGCCCATCGGGATCAAGAGTTTTGTTGTTTGGCAGAGATTCAATGGCGGAGTAAATCATCTAGGGTAAAGGGTTTGTTTAACATGGTTAGTCGCTCATTTGGTAGGGATGGAAATTTGGTGTTGTTTTAAGAAGGCATTAATAAGGTCTGGGTCTGGTTGTGTGGTTCCTGCATCTTCTTTCATATTATAAAGGGAATTATAATATGTGCTGAAGGCGTCTGCTTTCTTCTGGTGCTGAGGTATGTCGCTTGCTGTTCGGGTCCGAAGGGCAGAGGCATGAGGAAACTTGCAATCCCACAACAGCTGGATGGCCAAACGTTGAGCACCCATGGCCTAGGATGAGATTTCACCAGTTTGAGGAAAAGGAATATCGAATGGAGAGTATACATCGCTCTCACAGAGCTCCATTATATCTGCATTGCATTGCCTGAATGTTCTCCCTGGAATCTTAGGTTTTCATATGAAGGTCTCTGTTCCTTTATAGATCCACTTAGTGAGGACATTGTATATGCCAACACAGGTGATCGCAATGTACAGAGGACGAGGAATACATCAACATCCAAAGGTTAGTTATTATGATGAGGGGTATCCTCTTCATCCATTATAGCTGAGGACCGGAGTCTACATTTATAGGACATATGTCTACTAATACTGCTGTACTGGAACCAAATGAACCAATCAGATATAACCTCTTGGTTGCCATGCTTCAGTATAAATTCCACACCCAGATATGATATACTGTATGCTGCGTGACATAATATATTGATTGATGTGAGATAACATGATGTGATAGAGATATACTGCATAACACAGATAAATATAAAATGTCTTTATGTGAGATAAGAATTCTGGAGGATCATTATACTGGCTGATATACGCAGGATTTTTTTACTATCCTCTCTGTAGGGATTCCGGCTGCCAGGAGTACAAAGAACCGGGTGATACTGATCCTGGGGGTCCTCCTAATATTGGCCTTCATTACTGTGGTCATCCTCGTGAGTTTCCTCTTCATTTACAGTGAGTATCTCTATTATAATTATCAATTGGGTTATTACATGAAACTAAAAAGAGAAAAAAGGAAAAAACGGTATTACTATTTGAGCATTGGCAGTGCAGGGATGTATTTACCATAATTGCATTCAGGGGTTGGGGGGGCTAGAGGAGGCAGAACCAAACCTGAAAATTTACAAATTGTGATAATGTCTCCTTATTTTTCTTTTCTGTTTTGTTCATCTCTGGACACTGATGATTGTGTAGCGGCCATAACCCATTGCAGGGCGGCCTTGACTTAATGGGCTTACCGGTTACCTTCTCCTGGCCTGCTCCTCTGTGTCTAGGGGTTCCCAGGGTTGATACCCAATGACTTGCACACTGGCACAGATGAAGTGCTTTCAAAAAGGTTTATTTTGCAGTAAAACTTTCACAAACACAGTCTCTTAGGGAACAGAGGGCACAAGTGAAAAACTCAGGTACCTTGAACTGCAGGTTTAACAAAGTCTCTATTTCCACCCAGAGAGTAGCCACTCGCAGCTGGGTACTTCAAGGCTGAACAGACCTCTAGCCAGAGATCATGGCAGTCAGCATGTTGACTCAAAACTTTATCAACCAGCTGAGAGTTTACAGGAACCTTTTTCTAACCGTACCTGGAATGGTTCCCGCTTCCTCCATGGTACTGGAAAAGTGTGAATTCGTCAATGTTCTTCTCAACCCAGTAACCAGGCAATTCTCAGGATGCCACTTGCCGGCCCTCCTCCGAAGAGTCCTCCCCCGGTCACTTCCACGAGCTGACAAGAGCACACCCGGACACTTTGAATCCTCCCTCAGTTACTGCGCCTCGGAACAGCCGGCTCCGAGACTCGGGAACAGACGGATCCCTACCCCAGACCAGATGGGTCTAACAGGGGCCTCTGACAGGAACATGTTGGGGGATGTCGAGCACCCTGTGACCGGGACCCCTCACGGGGCTACCCCAGTCCTGGAACCAGAACAGACCAAATGGGTCTCACAAACAACTCCAGAACCCTGAACACGTGACCCACACCTGTTTAAGTACCCCTCCCAGACTCCTCTGTGGGCCTGGCACTCCCACTGATTGGCTCCGAGAGGGCCGATACCAAAACATCCAACCTGACTTGGTTCTGGCCTGTCATGTGCACCTCACCATTCACATGAACAGGCAGAACTTCTGGTTTTCCAATCATATGTTATAATTATCCCCATATTTGGGGTCACGTTGTGTTCATCTGTTATAGGCGTGTGCACATATTGGTGTTTACTGTTCCCTTGTTTCACTTTTAGTTTAATAACTATATAAGTTTGGCGCTTACACTTTATACCCTAGAACTTCTAAACATGGCCGGGCCAGACTGGTGTTAGGCCTACCTATAATAATTACCCCTCAGAACCTTTAATGTCCTGAGGCTAAAAACTAAATTTACAATGCGAGTGACATTTGATCCCAAATGTCATCCGCTACAATTGTATTCAGGAAGAAAATGTGAAGGTGTGCAGAGGGTGTGTGGGGGCTTGCAGGGGATGTAAGGGAAACGGGTGTAAGAGACGTTAGGGTGAAATACACACAGGAGATGTAGGGTTCAGGAGATGAGTAGTAAAGAGGGAAGTTGAAAGGAATGTAAGAGGAAGGGGCGTGTATGGGATGTAGAAAGAAATACAGGGCCACCACTAAATCATGGGACCCTGTACAGGTCTACTAGCTGTAAGCCAAAAGGTTTAGGTTGTTCATTGTGGATAAACATGACAGCTTCCTGCTATTAATGGTTGCTAGGGGAGCAGCAGCTGCAGGCACCCACCATGAGCATAGCATTTGTGGCCATGTAGATGAATGGACAGGGTGATGCCAATGGTTGCTAAGGATGTGGTTGGGGCAGGCACCCATTGGCATCATACGGTCCCGCTTGCTTACAGATATAAAATATTTCCTCTACCTTTGTTGTGCTTGAACTTGACTCACATCCAGAGAACGCAGCAAAATATCCTCAAAGTGCAAATGTTAATGCACACCCTACTGAAATCATTTTGGAGGTGATTATGAAACTTTTGTTCTAATAGACCCACGATGTCTCCAAAAAGAGAACGTGCCCATGCTATTACATAAGTGGCTTGTTAGCCCCCTTGTGATAATAATAAAGTTAAACAAAAAAAATAAAAAGCATGTTAAAAAAAATATAATAAAATTCTAGGAAATCATTAAAAGCAACGGCATTACCCCATGTACACAGTTTTAAAGCTTGACATGTTGGGTATCCATTTACTAAGCGCAAGCTCATCTTTTATATTTTACGAGGAAAAGATCTACCATATTCAGACTTCGGTGCAATCTGTTGATAATGCCTTTAGATGTTTTTTTTTTTTCTAGCTGCATTTTCTTTTCTGAGCTCCCCAACAGTCAAGGGATCTTTTCTGACATGATTTTCTATTTTCTCATTAGATAAAAGTTTCCAAGAGGAAATTCTACAGCTGAAGAATGGTGAGTGTTTAGGAATTCAGGGTTGCTATTGAGTGGCTTCAGAAGTTGCTTCCAATATATGCAAAAATGTTTTAGTGGAGGAGGAGGTAGTGGAAGGAGATCCTGCATATTGATGGACGAACTTCCGATGGGACGTTTCGCGAACGCGGACCGCGAACGCGGCCGATAGTTCGCAAACAGGAAACGTTCGCGGGGGGCCCCATTGACTTCAATGGGAGGCGAACTTTGCAAACCTACAGGTCAAATTTTCAGCCACAAAATAATTAATAGCTGTGCAAACATAGTCCCACCACATGGCCAATGACATAACACATGTATGAGGTGAATCTGGGATCGACAAATACAAGCATTCTTTTTTTATATGGGAAATTGTTGTGACAATTCAGGACTGTGGAGCGCATGAAGGCAATGGAGGAGAGGGGAGGTCAGGGACCAGGGTAGGCAAAGAAGAGGGTGCAGGAGATGATCACCAGCACCGTGACATACAGCAATGACACCTGCACCGTGATAGAGTCATCTGACACCAGCACCGTGATAGAGAGCACTGACATCAGCAGCGTGACATAAAGCACTAACACCAGCACCGTGAAATACAGCACTGACAGCAGCACCGAGATAGAGAGCACTGACATCAGCAGCGTGACATACAGCAATGACACCAGCACCGTGATAGAGTCATCTGACAGCAGCACCGTGATAGAGAGCACTGACATCAGCAGCGTGATATACAGCAATGACACCTGCACCGTGATAGAGTGATCTGACAACAGCACCGTGATAGAGAGCACTGACATCAGCAGCGTGACATAAAGCACTAACACCAGCACCGTGATATACAGCACTGACAGCAGCACCGTGATAGAGAGTACTGACATCAGCACCGTGATATACATCACTGACACCTGCACCGTAAGCAGCCCCAGGAGGAAGTCAGCATAGCACAGGGATGGTGGGAGCCCCTCATAATATGCACAGCAGAGGTACAGCCCCAGGAGGATGTCAGCATAGCACAGGGATGGTGGGAGCCCCTCATAATAAGCATCCCCAGGAGGAAGTCAGCACAGCACAGGGATGGTGTGAGCCCCTCATAATGAGCATAGCACAGGGATGGTGGGAGCCCCGCATAATGAGCATAGCACAGGGATGGTGGGAGCCCCTCATAATGAGCATAGCACAGGGATGGTGGGAGCCCCTCATAATATGCACAGCAGAGGTACAGCCCCAGGAGGAAGTCAGCACAGCACAGGGATGGTGGGAGCCCCTCATAATAAGCAGGCCCAGGAGGAAGTCAGCACAGCACAGGGATGGTGGGAGCCCCTCATAATAAGCAGCCCCAGTAGAAATATGACCCACTCCTGTATACCACCCCTGCGGAAGGGCCTGCCTCTTCCTTTGCCTGTCATTTTTTAAATGACCCTGTGACAAAACTCTCAGTCCCTATACCGATGAAGGACTGCTGCAGTATAGGGCAGCGGTCAGTAGGGATGAGCCGAACACCCCCCTGTTCGGTTCGCACCAGAACCTGCGAACAGACCTAAACTTCGTGTGAACTTTAAAACCCTATTAAAGTCTATGGGACTCGAACGTTCACAATCTAAAGTGCTCATTTTAAAGGGTAATATGCAAGTTACTGTCCTAAAAAATGTTTGGGGACCCGGGTCCTGCCCCAGGGGACATGGATCAATGCAAAAAAAAGTTCTAAAAACGCCCGTTTTTTCAGGAGCAGTGATTTTAATAATGATTAAAGTGAAACAATAAAAGTGTAATATTCCTTTAAATTTCATAGCTGGGGGGTGTCTATAGTATGCCTGTGAAGGCGCACATGTTTCCCGTGCTTAGAACTGTCCCTGCACAAAGTGTCATTTGTGCAGGAAAAAAAGTATTTTAAAATCACTTGCGGCTATTGTCGGCTCCCCGTAATACAGAGAACACTCAATGAGTGTTCTCTGTATTAGCCGACAATTCATTCATTCATCAACATGGGGGACAAGGTGCTTTGAGGGGTCACAGACCCCCAAAGCATCCTCCCAATGTTTAGGGTATGTGGGTATGTGGCCTGGTACGGTTCAGGAGGGAGGGGGGCCGCTCTCTCGTCCCCCCCTCTTTTCCTGCGGTCTGCCAGGTTGCGTGCTCGGATAAAGGGTCTGATATGGATTTTTAGGGGGACCCCCACGTCAATTTTTTTTTTTAATTTGATGCGGGGTTCCCCTTAATATCCATATCAGACCTGAAGGGTCTGGTATGGATATTTAGGGGGACCCCCACGTCAATTTTTTTTTTTAATTTGACACTGGGTTCCCCTTAATATCCATGTCAGACCTGAAGGGCCTGGTAATTGAATTTAGGGGAACCCCCACGCTTTTTTTTTTATCAATGAATGAATGAATTGTCGGCTAATACAGAGAACACTCATTGAGTGTTCTCTGTATTACGGGACCGACAATATAGCCGCAAGTGATTTTAAAAGACTTTTTTTCCTTCACAAATGACACTTTGTGCAGGGACAGTTCTAAGCACCAGAAACATGTGCCCCTTCACAGGCATACTATAGATACCCCCAGCTACGAAATTTAAAGGAATATTACACTTTTATTGTTTCACTTTAATCATTATTAAAATCACTGCTCCTGAAAAAACGGCCATTTTTAAAACTTTTTTTTGCATTGATCCATGTCCCCTGGGGCAGGACCCGGGTCCCCAAACACTTTTTAGGACAGTAACTTGCATATTACCCTTTAAAATTAGCACTTTAGATTTCTCCCATAGACTTGTATAGCGTGTTCCGACTTTTCGAATTTGCTGTGAACAGCCCAAATTGTTCACTGTTCGCTGAACAGGCGAACAGGCAATGTTCGAGTCGAACATGAGTTCGACTCGAACTCGAAGCTCATCCCTAGCGATCAGCAGTAGTTCACCTCAACCCTATGTATTGTGGACCTATACCAGTCCTTATAGAATAGCAGACTGTACCTCACTCAACCCTATGTACTGTAGTACCCTATACCTTACCAGTCCTTATAAGGACCTTTGTGGAACAAATAGGTTGTGACTGATTAGCAGACTGTCTGTCAGTCCCTAGACCGATGAAGGACTGCTGCAGTATAGAACCCTAGACAGACCAAGTTAACAAGTAGGTTGTGAGTGATTAGCATACTGTACGTCAGTCCCTATACCGATGAATGACTGCTGCAGTATAGGGCAGCGGTCAGCAGTAGTGCACCTCAACCATATGTATTGTGGACCTATACCAGTCCTTATAGAATGGCAGACTGTACCTCACTCAACCCTATGTACTGTAGAACCCTACACCAGGTTATTACCAGTCCTTATAAAGGACCTTTGTGGAACAAGTAGGTTTGAATGATTAGCAGACTGCAGCAGAAGGGCAGCAGTCAAGTATAATATTCTTTCTATATTTGGAAGAAAGAATATTATACATGTACAAGCCTATTACCATACCACTGATACCAGTCCTGAAAAGAACCTTTGTGGACCTAATATAGTAACAGCTACTGATTAAACTGACCCTCACTGCCTCACAAACTGCTTCCTGCCTGTCCCTATATAAACTGACAAAACAGAGGCTACTGGAACAATAACTGGAATAGCACTTTTGTGGACCTGATAGTAACAGCTAATGATGATGACTAAACTGACTGTCCCTACAGCAGACACACCGTCCTGTCCCTTTCTCTAAACTGACAAAAGACGCTCAGGCTGCTGCAACAATCAGTAGCACAGCAAACCTATATACACCTAACACCTATACCAGTCCTGAAAAGAACTTTTGTGTACCAAATAGCTAGCGATTTGGGTCACTGCAATCTCTCCCTGCTCCACACAGCAACCTCTCCCTATAGTGACAGAAGAAAGAATGTAAAATGGCCGCCGGATCGGGTGTATTTATAAGTTAGGCGGAATGTCCAAGTGTCCATGTGCTGTAATGTCTCAATTGGCTGTCCTGTACCCCATGATGGATGTGTCATCATAGGTCAAAGTTCTTTTATACAGTAAAAACACGGAAGTCCGCCGGGCGAACGGCGGCAATAGTCCGCCGATCGGGCGAATCGCGAACAGCCGAAATTCGCCACGAAACGACCGCCGGGCGAACCGTTCGGCCATCACTAATCCTGCATACATAATTCTGTGGAGGAGGAGGTAGTGGAAGGAGATCCTGCATACATAATTCTGTAGAGAAGGAGGTAGAGGAAGGAGATCCTCCATACTTAATTCTGTGGAGGAGGAGGTAGTGAAAAGAGATCCTGCATACATAATTCTGTGGAGAAGGTAGTGGAAGGAGATCCTGCATACATAATTCTGTGGAGAAGGTAGTGGAAGGAGATCCTGCATATATAATTCTGTGGAGAAGGTAGTGGAAGGAGATCCTGCATACATAATTCTGTGAAGGAGGAGGTAGTGGAAAGAGATCCTGCATATATAATTCTGTGGAGGAGGAGGTAGTGGAAGGAGATCCTGCATACATAATTCTGTGGAGGAGGAGGTTGTGGAAGGAGATCCTGCATACATAATTCTGTGGAGGAGGAGGTGGTGGAAGGAGATCCTGCATACATAATTCTGTGGAGGAGGAGGTAGTGGAGGAGATCCTGCATGCATAATTCTGTGGAGGAGGAGGTAGTGGAAGGAGATCCTCCATACATAATTCTGTAGAGGATGAGGTAGTGGAAGGAGATCCTGCATACATAATTCTGTGGAGGAGGAGGTAGTGGAAGGAGATCCTGCATACATAATTCTGTGGAGGAGGAGGTAGTGGAAGGAGATCCTCCATACATAATTCTGTGGAGGAGGAGGTAGTGGAAGGAGATCCTGCATACATAATTCTGTGGAGGAGGAGATAGTGGAAGGAGATCCTGCATACATAATTGTGTGGAGGAGGAGGTAGTGGAAGGAGATCCTGCATACATAATTCTGTGGAGGAGGAGGTAGTGGAAGGAGACCCTGCATACATAATTCTATGGAGGAGGAAACAAAAGGATATTCCCCCATGTGATCCCATCACTAAAACACTCAGCCTCTTACTAGAAGATGTTCATCTCTAATATTTAAAGAGATAAAAAAAAAAAAAAAACGCTCAATGTGTATAGGTCTTTAGTAGTCACTAATGCAAGCTGATGTGGTCCTCAGGAACTCCAACCAGCCCAACACTAAGGGGTAAATAGTGCGGCTTGTGCAGTATATGAATCCCTTAAACAAGTGCCTAAGAAGCCAGCATAGTGTTACTCCACCAAAACAGGTTTATTACAATACTGTAGTGCAATAGGCAAACACCTACTGTACACAAGGGTGGAGACAGAGTTGCACAATCTGAAGCCACCACACCATTCAAACATGGCAGGTCAGGTTTCCCATCTGGCTACAGGACATCAGAGTCCTTTTTCTGCCCTCAGCATTGGGCGGGCCCTGATGTCGTGGACCTTTGAAGTCATGGATCCTCTTCTCTCCTCAGCAGTAGGAGTATTCTGACATCATGGGTCCATTACATCACACGTCCCCTCCTTTTTTCAGAAGTGGGTGGATCCTGACATCATGGGTCCTTTTTTGTCCTCAGCAGTGTATTTTATTAAATTGAAGTTGGGCTTTAAAGCAGAGCTATTATCAGATATGATGTCCACTGCCCAGTACACCATGTTTCATGGTGATCCTAAATGGTAACAATCATGTTCACCGCTTCTCCAAAATTCCATTATGGTCACATGTCTAAGTCCCTAGAATCAGAGTTCAGACTGCTTGATTCTTCTCTTTAGTAGAAGAGTGTGACCCCTGATTGGGGTGAGTAGAGTTGTGGTCAGGGCTTAACGTGCTCCTGGTGCTTGCTAATGCCTGTGCTCACAAGCACAGGCCTTGGTCACTGGAAAACAGTCTTAAGATTGCACTCTAATTTAGAATCAAGCATGTCTGGCTTGCACAGTAAACTCTTTGGGTACGTCACACTCCTTAGTGACCCACACTTCACTTTAACTGTACTCTGACTTCTCCCAATGGATGCTGCAATTCTGAGTGGGTACCGGGGAGCCTGTAACCTACTCACCAGCACAGCCCGATATGTCGCCTCACTCCCACTACGAGGCTTCTCCCCGACACATACAGAGATCATTTCTTTACATGTTTCCAAGCTTCTCCACGCCCAAGGGCCCTCCTTTCCTCTAGTCTTCGGTGACCTCCAGGCTGGGTACATGGGGTACCCTGTGTCGCAATATCAGTCCCTGGATGTGGGCCATAATTCGCTAGGAAGTGGGTTAAACTCACAAACTTCCTCACCACAAGGGACTTCTGTCACCCAAGCCAGGTCACCACCATTTCCTTCTGACTGGCTACTTTATCACCCAACATAACTCCAGTTACACTTGACAGCTGCAATATCACCTTCTCCACTCCACTGCAGAAAAAAAATCATAATGTGTTCACACCAAATTATTTTCAGCCCTGCTCTTTTGATATGCTATGCATGCATTTCTTTTGAATGAGCATCGGGCCAGACACTTTCTTAGAACTTTAGAACTTTTATCGGAAACTTGTGCATGTACAAAACAATATAAAGATCAGTCTTTCACGGATTCTTCCATACACAACTCTAGCTCATCCTAACTTCAGTCTGCCCCAGTTCATACCTTCAAATAAGAACTTTGCTCTGAGTGAAGACCATGAACCCGTCTATGGTACTCCGACTGATTACCCACCAAGGGGGAGCCCCCAAAAGTTATAGCAGACATACAGTACACGTGTCTGCAGTCCCTACAGTGCAATTCCCCATCAAAAGGACTCTGATAGGTTGCCTCCTCTTGTATTTACAGCCCTCCATAAGGGGGCAGAGCCACGATAACACTTGAGAGCGGGCATCTTAACCCCAGCCTGACTTCTAGGCAGCTTAATAGATAAAACCCACTAACCAGAATTGCTCAGTAAAAACAGTACAGAAATACAACATGAGGTAGAACTTGGCAAAGTAGGTGCTCCACAATTAGGCCCCTGCCTACAGGGTAGTGGGTGCGTTTTGAATGAATGTATGTAGAGTATAGAGGGGTGTATAATGATAAACCTGAATATACTAATTGATATTGGTTTTCCTCTCTTTCTCAGAGTCTAACGTGAAGCATAATTTAACAGATCAAATCATGAGTAATTATGTACTACTCATGTATATTAGGAAAGTTTTGGTAGCTGTTATCTAAATATTCTAAATCACCTTCTGTATCCAGTCCCTATTCATGAACCCACAAAGAATGGGGGAGTTTTTCTGAAGCATGTAGAAGATTGGGAGCTTTGGTCATTGCTTCAATGTATTGAGGATTCTTCTTAATGGATAGCGGCGTATTCTTAAACTAGACTCGCCTCTGTTAGCGATAAGCCAAAGACATCTGGGTTTGGTTCTAGCAGGGTCCAAAGCAAGGTTCCAAAGTATGGGAGGTGTGAAGTTTGCAGAACCATCCTGTTCTTGTTGCGTAACCCCATCCTTTGTGTCAGAAAAAGTCAGATACATTCAAATTTCCGAATAAAAAAAAAAAATGTGTCTGAATTTCGATTAAAAATTAAACCAACCACACATGTTTAGGATACCATGCCTGAAAAAGCCTCAGCAACATCTCCTCAACATGGTACTCCGAAGTGTGGTTTAAAATCTCCATCAAAGTCTGCCCTTCGCATTCTTTCCTTACATCAGGGTCTCCATAAGTTTTCCCCATTACATTGGAGTCCCATCAGAGTCCCCTTTACATTACCCCTTATATTAAAGGCCCCGTGAGAGTATCAGATTTTCCCCATATACCAGAGTTTGGCTGAGCCTTTTGGCTAGGACCAGAGGGATTTTTTATTTCTGGCCGAAGTGCCAGTCATTGTACTGCACTATGGCCACTCTTTCGCTTCTCCCACTTCCTTCTACCCACATTCCTATTTATTTTACTCCTGTGTTTGTAACTCTTTTGTATTTTTTGTTTGATGTTACACGTTTGTCACAGTGTGATGAGTAGGGTGTGGGTCCTTGGGCCTACCCTGAAAGTCTTGGGAGAGGGTAGACATGGCCTTCTGGCTTGGTTTGCCCTCTCTCATGGGGTCACCCTTTGGTGGGAGTCCAACTGAGTACTTGGGTGGGTCTGTTTCGGCAGACCTTCCAGAGAAAGGGGGTCCATCTGGTTTTGGCCAGATGGACCCAGTGAAGTACCTCACACCCCGGGGGATCAGGGTAAGGTCCTTCCCAGGGAGGATCAGTGTAACACCCGTTGCACATTTTGTGTCACTCTATGTTTGTGCACTTTTTTTGGCACCAGGTGGAGTTTTTGGGTGTGTTTCACACGCCGCAGGCTTTTTTTTTTTTTAAAAAGTTCCCATTATAGTCCATTTTCCATCAGAATTCCCTCTTACATAAGGGTCCCCATTGGAGTCCTTCCTTACATCAGGATGACCATCAGAGTCTCCCGTACTTTAGAGTCCACCCTTATCTCACATGCTTATAGCATGACTGGGAGCCTAGAGGGCCAGGAGTGTGGCTGTAGCCGCAGGGGGAGCAGGTCTAGATGGAGGAAGTGTGCTCCTGCTGTGAATACTAGCATTTGATTGGTTATTAGGACACAAGCAGTCCTAGCAACTGCAGTCCAGTGCAGCCGAGAGAACCTGCACCGGGGACCGGGATGGGTGGATGTTGGTAAGAAATGAAGACTGTAGGCATGTGAGGGACCGCAAACTCTAGCTACGGGCCAGATTAAATCTTGCAGCAGGCCATAGTTTAGAGACCTCTGGTATAAAGGAAGTAAGTTATTTCCTCTTCTGTGTATTTCAGATTATTCAGCTTTTAACTCCAGCCACAATCAGAGGATTATGGAGTTGCGGGAGAAAGTGGTCGAAGATCTCCAGAACATGAAAAGTATGTTTATCCTAAATTATTTCATCCACAATTTCTTCAAGGGCCCACAAATGATCCACTGAGGGCTGCACCTATGTATTTCCAGATAAATATAAAATCACCAATAATTTATAATTGTATGTTGTACACCACAGAAAGGGACAAGAAAACATTTCCTAAAATATTCAAACTCAAAATGATATGTGGAACCCTGTTTCAGGGGGGTTGTGTGGGGGTGATTCTCACCTTGAAACAATTGCATTCCAATGCTGTAACGCCAGTGCAGAAAGGAAGCTGAGCCTCCTCTAATGCTGTGTACACACGATCAAACTATCCGGCGGACTTTTTTTTACCCAAAAGTCCGGCGGACTTAGAAAGTAGTTTTGACTCAAAAACTGTCTGCCGGACTCGCAGTCCGCCGGACAATACGGCTGTGTGTGTGCTAGTCCGCCGTACTTTTGAAATGAATGTCCATTCATTTTGAGCGTGGCTCCAGGTAGACGGGACTAGTGAAGGAAGTCAATGTCGCCGCCTCAGGCGGCGAGATTGACAAGTAGCTGGCCCCGTCACCTGGAAAAAATGAAAAAATGAAAAAACGGCTTGGGGGTTCCCCCCCCCCCCCGGGTCCATATCAGACCCTTATCCGAGCATGCTACCCGGCCGGTCAGGAAAGGGGGTGGGGACGAGCGAGCGTTAAATTATTTTTAACCCTTGTGTGTTGTGTTTTATTTACATTTTTTTCACAGGTGAAAGGGTAGGGATACATTGTACCCCATACTCATTCACATAGGGTGGGGGACCGGTATCCTGGGGCCCCCTTATTAAAGGGGGCTCCCAGATTTCAATAAGCCCCCTGCCCGCACACCCTGACAACCAACGGCCAGGGTTGTCAGGAAGAGGCCCTTGTCCTAATCAACATGGGGACAAGGTGCTTTGGGGTGGGGCAGCCGCGCGGCCCCCCCTTCCCCAAAGCACCCCCATGTTGAGGGCACGCGGCCTGGTACGGCTCAGGAGGGGGGGAGCGCTCGCTTGTCCCCACCCCTTTCCTGACCAGCCGGGCTGCGTGCTCGGATAATGGTCTTATATGGACCTTGGGAGGACCCCCACACCGTTTTTTCGGCGTAGGGCTTCCCCTTTAAGTCCATACCAGGTGACGGGGCCAGCGATGCGTCAATCTCGCCGCCGAAGGCTTCCTTCGCTAGTCCCGGCTACCTGGAGCCGTGTTCAAAATTTCCTCCGTGTGTGGGCAAGACCATTCATTTCAAAATGTGTGGGCAGGTCCGCTCGTTCGGAAAATTTGGCAGACTTTCCGGCAGTTTGTCCGCCAGACTAAGTCCGCCGGATAGTCTGATCATGTGTACGCGGCATAAGTGAGAGTTCCAGCTACATTTCTGGGTTCTTAAATTAGAGACTGTTACCAATTAAAAAAATAAAATAAAATGCAGGTAAAAGCACAGAAAAAAATTCGTACCTGGGGGGTGTGTATAGTTTCGTACCTGGGGGGTGTGTATAGTATGCCTGTAAAGGGACGCATGTTTCCCGTGCTTAGAACTGTCCCTGCACAAAGTGCAATTTCTGCAGGAAAAAAAAGTAATTTAAAAGCACTTGCAGCTATAATGAACAGTCATTGAAAATCATTAAACCATTTTTTTTTTTTTAAAAGCGTGGTGTTCCCCCAAATTAAATTACCAGGCCCTTCAGGTCTGGTATGGATATTAAGGGGAACCCTGTGTCAAAAAAAAAATGACGTGGGGTCCCCCCCCAAATATCCATACCAGACCCTTTATCCGAGCACGCAACCTGGCAGGCCGCAGGAAAAGAGGTGGGGGACGAGAGAGCGCCCTCCTCCTGAACCATACCAGACCACATGCCCTCAATATTGGGAGGATGCTTTGGGGGTCTGTGACCCCTCAAAGCACCATTTCCCTATGTTGATGGGGACAAGGGCCTCATCCCCACATCCCTGGCCGGGGGTAGTGGGGGTCTGTGGGCGGGGGGCTTATCAGAATCTGGAAGCCCCCTTTAACAAGGGGACCCCCAGATCCCGCCCTCCCTGTTTGAAATGGTAAGGGGGTACAAAAGTACCCCTACCATTTCACAAAGAAAGTGTAAAAAAATTGTTAAAAAACACACACCATTGGGAAAAGTCCTGGGGGGGGCCAGGATCTGGGGGTCCCCTTGTTAAAGGGGGCTTCCAGATTCTGATAAGCCCCCCGCCTGCAGACCCCCACACCCATCAGCCAGGGTTGTGGGGATGAGGCCCTTGTCCTCATCAACATGGGGACATGGTGCTTTGAGGGGTCACAGACCCCCAAAGCATCCTCCCAATGTTGAGGGCATGTGGCCTGGTACGGTTCAGGAGGAGGGGCGCTCTCTCGTCCCCCTTCTTTTCCTGCGGCCTGCCAGGTTGCGTGCTCAGATAAAGGGTCTGGTATGGATTTTTGGGAGGACCTCCACGCCATTTTTTTTAAAATTTGGCTTGGAGTTCCCCTTAAAATCCATACTAGACCTGAAGGGCCTAGTAATTGAATTTGGGGGAACCCCACGCTTTTTTTTTTTTTAATCAATGACTTCTCTGTATTACGGGGAGCCGACAATTTATTATAGCCGCGAGTGATTTTAAATTACTTTTTTTCCTGCAGAAATTATACTTTGTGCAGGGACAGTTTTAAACACAGGAAACATGCGCCCCTTTACAGGCATACTATACACACCCCCCAGGTACGAAATTTAAAGGAATATTACACTTTTATTGTTTCACTTTAAGCATTATTAAAATCACTGCTCCTGAAAAAACTACAGTTTTTTAAAACGTATTTTTGCATTGATCCATATCCCCTGGGGCAGGACCCAGGTTCCCAAAACACTTTTTATGACAATAACTTGCATATTAGCCTTTAAAATTAGCACTTTAGATTGCTCCCATAGACTTTTACAGGGTGTTCCGCGGCTTTTCGAATTTGCCACGAACACTCCAAATTGTTCACTGTTCGGCGAACAGGCAATTTTCGAGTCGAACAGGAGTTCAACTCGAACTCAAAGCTCATCCCTAGTAAGGGCACTAAAGGACTTTGGAAGTGGGGTAGTGGGGCTGACATTTGACACACAGAACAGGATTGACAATAATTCTCAATATCTTTCTGTATCCCAAGCCAGTAAAACCTGCGCAACACCCTTTCCGTGGTTTTCTCAAACCCTAAATGACCTCTTAGCAAGTGCCCATGGACAAGTTCCAACATCACCTGTCTGTATGGCTTAGGGACTACCAATTGTTCAAAAATGTCATCTTTTTTTGCATGCACCATACATTTGAACGCATCGCTGAGAGGGAATGTAGGCCTAAAACCCAGTGGGCAGGTCTGGTCACCCCCTTGCTTTCTGGAGAATAGCAGAAGGCCTACTATGATCTGGAGTCGGCAGAAGCAGGAGACTATGAGAAGGTCAAGCAGGAAATATTGGTGCGACTCGTGTCACATTGGCAGTTCGAGCACAGCAGGTCCACAGCTGTTTCTTTCAAGACGAGAGGTCCCCAAGATTGAAGATGTTCGACCTAATCCACCTGGTGGGGAAACCAGGCAGTGTCCCTGTCTGGGCCACAAATAGTGGAGCGTGCGGTCAACCTAATTTCTGCTGAAATAAGGAAAACAGGGCCTGCCCCCTGGTTCAACAGGTATATCATAATTACTATTACATTTTCCCAGGCCCTGGCAAGGGTAGGGATTTTTCTCTGCTCGGTACCAAAGTTTTCCTTGTGCACATTAAGGTCAGCAAACTCTAATGTAGCCTCAGAGTCAGCAGACGGCTGTCCACTTTCACTGCTTGTGGGGACTTCCTCAGGCTCCTCCAGTTCTCCTGCCATAATTGAGAAAGGAAGACACAGGGAACCCTGAGAGAAGTCTCTTGAACCCACATTGTCAGTGCTGTCCAGGAGTTCTGCCTCTGCTACTGAGTCAGTTACTGTGACCGAGTTGGTACGATCCCAGAGTTCTGAAAACTTAGGGCATTCCCTACCAATGATGTCTTCATGCACCAAGTGGGGCACAAGTCCGACAGGATGTGTCACTGTACCAAAGTCAGTTTTAAAGTTTACAGTGGCTGTAGGATACTCCCAGGTATCCCCATGTACACAGATCACAGAAACTTTTTTTTCGACCATCTTAGCTTTAACCAAAGTCACTAGATTTCCAGAGTCCAGAAATGCCATAATAGGCTTATAATTTATAGTCATTTGGCACATGTGTCTTCCTACACTTGGCACTGCAGCGCATGAAACAGCAGAAAACATAGACTGCCTTCTATAATATACATCACACTGCATAAGTTCATCTGTCAATGGACAGTTTGTTGCAACATGTCCCAGTTCCTGGCAATGGAAACACCTGATGTTGACCCAATTTGATTTGCTGACAGGCCATGGCTTCCCTTGTTTGGGACATCAAACTTCAACTCTGGCACCAAAAATTCTCCCCCCCCCCCCCCCCATCTCCTTGCCATGCTTACCACCCACTCCCCCTGGAACATTCTTACCTGTTGCCTGGTGAGACCGTGGCTTTGGGTGGAAAGTTTGTGTGGCTGTAGGGGGGGGTGACCAGGCTCTCTGCAGCAAAGTATCTCTCCACGAGCTCCACCAGGTTGTTTGCCGACTTGGGGTCTCCTTGACTCACCCACTTCTGCAGGGGAACTGGTAGTGATCTCAGGAATCGGGCCATGGCTACACGCTCCACTATTTGTGGCCCAGACAGGGACACTGCCCGGTTTCCCCACCAGGTGGATTAGGTCGAACATCTTCAATCTTGGGGACCTCTCGTCTTGGAAGAACCAGCTGTGGACCTGCTGTGCTCGAACTGCCAATGTGACACCGAGTCGCACCAATATTTCCTGCTTGACCTTCTCATAGTCTCCTGCTTCTGCCGACTCCAGATCATAGTAGGCCTTCTGCTATTCTCCAGAAAGCAAGGGGGTGACCAGACCTGCCCACTGGGTTTTAGGCCTACGTTCTCTTTCAGCGATGCGTTCAAATGTTAGCAAAAAGGCCTCTGGATCATCATCTTCAGTCATCTTGGAAAGAAATCGACATACATGGATGACTGAGGGCTTGTCTCCAACGTCATCAATTTTAGCAGGTGATCACTGTGCTAGAGTCTCCACAACCTTAGTAAGGGTTTACCTATCTGCTCTTGCTTCAGTGGCTAGCTGTTCAAACAGCCTCTATGATTGCTCCTGTATAATAGATTTAGTTTGCTGTTGTGCAGCATTGGATAGCACCATTTGTTTGAGGATTCCGTGTTTAGTCACTTTAGGTACTGGCCCTTTAAGTAGTAACTTACTAATGCTGGTCGCAGTCTCCACCATATTTAACCTGGGGGACAGGTATCAGGTACAAAGCTCCCTGGGATGAGCAGTCTTTTAGGCACAGATACCAAATCCAATGAGGTAGTGACAAACACTGCAATGTTTATCTGTGATATATACAAGTCTATATACAGGTGCTGTATAGTGTTCCAAAAAAACAAATAGGAACAAAAATAGCCGAACAAAAACCTAGCCGTGTCTCAGCACTAATTACACAATATTTACAGGTCCCAACTACCAGGCCGAGAAAGCCTACAGCTTGTCAGCTTCCACATACGCAGCTTAATAGCTTTTACCAACCTTTTGCTCTCCTAGACAGAAGTTGTCTAAGCCCTTGTACACACGGTCCGACATTCCGACGGAAAATGTCCGATCAGACCGTGTTGTCGGATAATCCGACCATGTGTGGGCTCCATCAGACTGTTTCCGTCGGAATATCCGACAGACCACGTTTTCCAGCTTGGCTGTAAAATTTTCCGACAACGTGAACTTTGTCCGATCGTTTGTAGAGAATTCCGATCGGACAAAGTGCCACGCATGCTCAGATCAAATTCCTACACCAAAGCTATTGGCTACTAGCCTGATCATAGTCCCGTCGTAACGAAATAACGTCATCACATTCTGAACGATCGGATTTTCCGACAACTTTGACCGTGTTTATGCAACAGTTTCGGACAAAATCCGACGGATTTGGTTGTCGGAATTTCCGACCGTGTGTACAAGGGCTAAGGTTCCTAGGCCAAACTGGTTGTCTGTCTCAGGTGACTTTAAATTGGCCTGGGGGAGAGGACTAAGATCCGTAACTGGACCATGGATCAAAAATCCCCGAATGTGTATGAAAGGAGACTGCGAGATGTATAAACCCCGAACAAGACTTCTCTCTGGAACGCTCTGCTACACCCTTTTATGAGTACCTGGGTCTGAGCAACTGATTTGCCCATTATGAGGAGTTCCCACCACTACTGCAGTTAATTCCCAGATTTGTAAAACCTATGTTGTCCATTATGAGAAATTCCCACCATCACGGTGCTGAGTTTATTGGTATGTAGACCTGCAGTGATCATTATAGGTGAGTCCCACCATTTCCTGCTCTGAGTTCCTAAGTCTGCCTGCTGTGCCCATTTTAATGGTCCCCCAGTATTTCTGATGGAATTTGTATGTATTTTATATCATGGAGAATGTAAGAAAAGTTGTGACACATAAAGTTGGGTGGAGACAAAAAACTCCCGGATGTGCAGGATCAGAGCCAATAATTCTAGGCCCCTGTACACACGGTCGGAGATTTCCACAACAAATGCGTCGGATTTTGCCCGTCGCATTTTGTCCGTCGGATCTTGTCTGAAACTGTTGCATACACGCGGTCGGACAAAGTTGGCGAAAAATCCGATCTTTCAGAACGTGATGACGTAATTTCGTTACGACGGGACTACATTCAGGCTAGTAGCCAATAGCTTTGATGTAGGAATTTGATCTGAGCATGCGTGGCACTTGGTCCGATCAAAATTCTCTGCACATGATCGGAGTATGTCCGACCGGCCCAGTTGGTTGGGAAATATTTCCAACATGTTGGAAAATTGGGTCCGACTGATATTCCGACGGAATCAATCCGATGCATACCACACACAGTCGGATTATCCGACGACACGGTCCGATAGGACACATTCCGACGGATTCTCCGACCGTGTGTACAAGGGCTAACGGGGAGATCTCATTGATGGCATTTCTGAGACATATAAGACTCCAGGGTCTGACTCAGGGATGTGATGTCTTTTATCTGTGATTTCCTTTTATTATAATTTTACCCTCTTGGCTGAATGGTCCGGTAATAACCATGACAATCTAGCATGACCCTCATCATAATCCTCTTTCTTGCTCCCTCAGGATTTTATGATCCATTATGCAATGAGGAATGGAGGCGGTATGGAATCAGCTGTTACTACTTGTCTTCAGACTCACGACCATGGAACGTCTCCAAGAAAGACTGTGAGGAGAGGGAGGCCCACCTGATAGTCATTAATAGCGAGGGAGAGATGGTATGAATGCTGAACAGATAGACATGTCCAACTGTGATAGTTCCACTGTCCGATCACATCACTGCCAGCAGTATTTGATTATTATGCTCACAGCCTCACCCTGTGAAGAGATTTTTCAGTTTGCAGGACAACAATTTAAGCAGTGGCAGACTGAGAGTGATTATGACTGAGGAAGGTTTACTGAATAATTAAACCTCTGCTCACACACCGCTATGTGTTTTAACAGAAACCTGCACCTTTTAAAGAATCTGTTGGTGTAACTCTGACATCTAAAAAAAAAAAAAAAAGTATTTATTGCTTGCTGCCTCATCCAGACAGGAATGTAACAGAGTTCACACTGCTATAGATTCTTCACAGAGACAATGTTATTTCATTTCTAATTATTCAGTGGTCCAGCTTCATGATTTTTAAACATTTTTTTACAGTTTAATGAGTGCATTTTCAGGTAATAGCTGCCTCCTTTATTACCTGATTGTTTATTTATCACTTTATTTGATTATTTATTTTGTGGAGAAATATAGGGATTGTTTTGATGAGCGAGGGGGTTTTTCTCCTTCGCTGATTTTTAAACATTTCTTCAGCGAAAATAAAAAAAAGAGGTGCAGAAAAAAAATTACAATATTTAAATAAATGGTAATAATGTAAAAAATATTTGATAATTTATTAAAATATTTACAGAAAATATGTTTAAAAAAAATAGACATAAATAACAGTAAAATAAAGGGTTTAAAAGTGGAAAAATACTTAACCACTTCAGCTCCGGAAGGTTTTACTCCTCCCTTCCTGACCAGGCCATTTTTGCGATACGGCACTGCATGGCTTTAACTGGCAATTGTGTGGACATGCAACACTGTACTCAATATTTTCCCACAAATAGAGCTTTCTTTTGGTGGTATTTGATCACCTCTGTGGTTTTTATTTTTTGCGAAACCAAAAAAAATAGCGTCAATTTTGAAAAAAAAAAAAGATATATATATTTTTACTTTCTGCTATAAAACACATCCAATAAAAAAGAAGTAAATAATCAAATTTCTTCATCAATTTAGGCCAATTTGTACTCTGCTACATACCGTATTTATCGGCGTATAACACGCACTTTTTCCCCCTTAAAATCGGGGGAAAGTTGTGGGTGCGTGTTATACGCCGATCCCCACTGTCTGCGAGTCAAAAATACCGAGCGCAGCCGAAAAATACCGTGCGCGGCCGAAAAATACCGTGGGCGGCCGAAAAATTCCGAGTGCCGCCGAAAAATACCGAGCGCCGCCGAAAAATACCGAGCCGATTGCTCGGCTCCGCTCGTAGTCCCGCCTCCCTGCTGTTTCTCTAGCGAGCGCTGCCGAAAAAGACCGAGCCAACTGTACTGTGTACTCGGCTCGGCTCGGCTTGCAGTCCCGCCCATACTGGGCGGGACTGCGAGCGGAGCCCAGCCGAATACACAGTACAGGCGGCTCGGTCTTTTTCGGCAGCGCTCGCTAGAGAAACAGCAGGGAGGCGGGACTACGAGCGGAGCCGAGCAAGTCGGCTCGGTATTTTTCGGCGGCGCTCGCTCGGTCTGTCTCGGCAGCGGGAAATTTAAACATGGCCAAGCTGCAAATGACACTGCAAAGCTGCAAACAGCGTGGGGCAAGCTGCAAATGACACTGATCATTCTGCAATGATGGACAAGGCTGCAGATGCACACTGATAAGGCTGCATTGACTGGCATTTAAATGTAAGTTTTTTTTTCCTTAAACTTCCCTCCTAAAACTTTTTTCCTTAAAATGCCCTCCTAAACTTGGGGTGCATGTTATACGCCGCTGCGTGTTATACCCCGATACATACGGTATATTTGGTTTAAAAAAAAAAAATCCCAAAAAGCGTATATCGACTGGTTTGTGCTAAAGTTACAGCATCCACAAACTTTGGGATATATTTATGGACTTTTTATTTATTTTTTATTGCTTTTACTAATAATGGCAGCGATCAGCGATTTTTAGCAGGATTGCGACATTGTGGAGGACAAATCTGCCACCACTTTTTGGGAACCAGTGACACCAATACAGTGATCAGTTCTAAAAAAAATGCACTGTCACTGTATAAATGACACTGCCAGGGAAGGGGCTAGCATCAGGGGCGATCAAAGGGTTAAGTGTGCTCCTAGGGAATAATTTCTAACTGTGTGGGGGATGGACTGACTGGAGGAAAAGAGGCATCTGTGTTCCTGATTAGCCGGAGCACAAGATCTCTCTCTTCCTCTCTGACAGAATGGCGGCCTGCCGTCTTTTCATAAGCAGACCGCCGCTCTGCCCCTCTTCAACAATCACGGGTGACCGGAAGCCGCCGCAGCCTCTGGACCCGCTGATTGGCTCCTGCTGTGTCCAATCACAGCGGGAGCACGGCTCCAGCGGCACACGCACGCGCCCCAGAGCCGATCCAAGGAATCACGTACAGGTAAGTGATTTTGCACTTAAGGGCCGCCCTGCCGCAGTATATGTATGTGGGGTCGGTCCTTAAGTGTTTAAACTGGTTGTAAACCCCATTCATGAAATCTGACCTGGGCACATATATCTGCAGTGTTTACTTATCTCTCTCCAAAGCTCTAAGTGCAGTGTCTTTCTGCTGCTCCGTTCCTCTGTTATCAGCATGAGAACTTTTGACAAGTTCTCCAACACACAAGATAAAAGCAGCCTAAAATTTGTGTCACAAGGGAGCTTAGGGATAGATTAGCAGAGAGTTGTCTATTCAGACTGCATATTTGCAAGTTTCATTGTCCCTGCCTATGTGGAGGGGGGATACCTCTCCTCCAATCAGCTCACACACAGAGTATGTCCAGACTCCCCTCCTACTGCTGAAACAGGAAGAAAGATTTGAAACACAATATGCACTTTTTAAAGAATATATAACAGGAAAGACAGCAGATATACATGTAAAACGTATGTAGGAGGATTTGTTTCATCTCTGTGTATCATCTGAGGCTGTTCACTTCACTGGAAAAATAGTGTAATCCCTCGCGCCACTAAGTGAACAAACAAATAAAATCAAATATAAGTGAATAGAATATATGTGAAAGTTGCTGCTAGACCATTAGTGTAGACAGTGCACAAAAAATGGGTATAAATGTAATAGTGATCAGCGCAACTTCCTATAATTGGATTACACTGAAATGATTACTGTGACAAAATCCATCAAAAAATGCACAAAAATTATAATGATAACGATTGTTCAATTGCTGTGAAAGAAAGTCCTTTTCAAACAATGTGACAAAATCCGTATGATCTACAAATCTCGTGAAAAACAATTCTTGTAATGAATGATTCTACTATATGTGATCTTCCTCAATGAGCTCTTACCTCAATGAGGAATATAAACCAATGTTGTAAAGCGCTGCGTAAACTGTCGGCGCTATATAAATCCTGTATAATAATAATAATAAACCGCCTTAACGAGCTCCCTGGGACAGATCACATTTTCTCCATCTCTTGATCCCACAAGGACACTGCGTTTTGGTAATGCTGGACACGGCTACAGGTTTTCCACTAGGGATGAGCTTGGTGTTCGAGTCGAACACTGGCTGTTCACACGTTCGGCGAATACCGAATGTTATGGGCCATTCGCTCCAAATTTGCGTGGCGCTCACAGCCCACAATGCACTTATCATCACAGTGCATTGCTGGCTCATGATTGGCCAAGCATGCACTGTGACCCCGCATTGCTTGGCCAATCACAGCACCGGCAGTGAGGAGAGCCATAATTGGCTGCAGGCAGGATCAGTCCTCTCTGAAACCTGCACTGAGAGGAATGAAGGTGTGGAATTAGGTGTGTCACAGCCAAGTATTTGCAGGCACTCTGCTAGCAGTACACCCACGTCTGATTGTAGCAGGCAAATTTCCCTGCCCCAGCTGCTGGACCGTTAAAAGATGTTCACTCCCAGCCATCCACATGCCCAGTGGTTGAATGCTAGCTTGGCTAAATTGCTAGCACTTCAACTGCTGCCTTTTCAGTTGGTAAACTCCGCCCCTTTCCGTGAGTTTTTGCAATGTGCAATTCCTCAGTGGCAGGTCCCCAAACGCCACTTTTTCTTACGAAAGGCAATTCCGGCTCGGTGGTTTGCAACAATGGCACCAACCTCCTCTCCGCCCTCGGACAAGGACAACTGACCAATGTGCCCTGTGTGGCTCACGTCCTTAACCTGGTGGTGAAGCCGTTCTTGGGCAGGTACACAGGCTTACAGGATGTCCTGAGGTGGGCCAGGAAACTTTGTGTTCATTTCCGTCGATCATTTAATGCCAGTGCTTGGCTGGCTGAGCTCCAAAAGGAGTTGAACCTGCCCAAGAACCGCCTTATATGTGACATGCCCACCAGGTGGAACTCAACGTTGGCCATGCTGCTGCGGCTGCGCACGCAGCAGAGGGCCATCATTGAGTACCTGTGCAACTACGGCACCAGGACAGGGTCAGGGGAGCTTGTTTTTTTTTTCACCACGCCAGTGGGGCATGATCAGGGATGCATGCACTGTCCTGTCACTATTTGAGGAGGCCACAAGGATGGTGAGCAGTGACAGTGCATGCATCAGTGACACTGTACCTCTTGTCCACCTGTTGGAGCATACGCTGCGTGGAATAATGGACAGGCCACTTGAGGCAGAACAGAGGCAGGAAGAGGAGGACTTCCTTGCCTCTCAAGGCCCCCTTTATCTAGACAGTGTTCCTGCTGTCCCACCCATCACACAGGAAGAGGAGGAGGAGGAGGATTTTGTCAGCATGGAGGTGGAGCCTCGCACTCAGCATCAGCAGCAGCAGTCTTTTAGGGACGATTTACACTCCCAAGAAACCTGTGGACTTCTATGTGGCTGAAAATCATTGGCTGGGAGGAGGTGGCTGCAGATCATGTTGTCCTTAGTGACCCAGAGGACTCCAGACCGAATGCCTCAGCTAACCTACGCTGCATGGCCTCCCTGATCCTGCAAAGCCTGCGGAAGGATCCTCGTATTCTTCGGATCAAGGAGAGGGACCATTACTGGCTGGCCACTCTCCTTGATCCACGGTACAAGGGTAAGGTTGCCGACCTTATCTTGCCATCGCAGAGGGAGCAGAGGATGAGACATCTCCGGGAGGCCTTGCAGAAAGGTCTGTGTAACGCGTTCCCAGAGACTGGGAGGTTACAAACTCCTGGTCCTGGACAACATTTTGCTGAGCCTCCAGTCAGTCACAGAAGGAGTGGTGGAGAAGGTGGCTGTCTGACCGATGCGTTCAGACAATTTTTTAGTCCGCAGCCCCAAGGTATGATCGGTTCCAGCAACCATCGCCAGCGTCTGATTTACAGGAGCATGAATACCTAGGGGCAAGGTCAGACTTGGACACCTTTCCCACCGAAAATCCTCTGGCTTACTGGGTCTTGAGGATGGATCACTGGTCAGAGCTTGCACAGTATGCAATTGAGCTACTGGCCTGTCCTGCATCAAGCGTTCTTTCAGAATGCACCTTCAGTGCTGCTGGTGGCTTTGTAACTGATCACAGGGTGCACCTGTCCACTGACTCGGTTGATCGGCTGACCTTCATAAAGATGAATCATTCTTGGATCACCGCTAGGGATGAGCCAAACACCCCCCGGTTCGGTTCGTACCAGAACTTTCTAACGGACCCCATGTTCGTTACGAACGTTAGAACCCCATTGAAGTCTATGGGACTCGAACGTTCAAAATGGAAAGTGCTAATTTTAACGGCTAATATGCAAGATACTGTCCTAAAAAGGGTTTGGGGACCTGCCTCCTGCCCCAGGGGACATGGGTCAATGCCTAAAATGTTTTTAAAAATGGCCGTTTTGGCGGGAGCACTGATTTTACTGACAATGAAAGTGAAAAAAAAAGTGAAATATTCCTTTAAATATGGTGCCTGGGGGGTGTCTGTAGTATGTCTGTGAAGTGCCACGTGTTTCCCGTGTTTAGAACAGTCCCTGCACAAAATGACATTAAACGGAAATAACACCATTTAAAACTGCTTGCGGTTTTAATGTTATATCTGGTTCCTGCAATATGGTTGAAAATCATTGAGAAAAATGGCATGGGTAGCCCTCCCTGCCCATTACCAGCCTATTTGGGTCTTGTACGCATATTAAGGGGAACCCTGTACCCATATTAAAAAAAGGAAATGCGTGTGGCCCCCAGGCCCTATATACTCAGAACAGCAGTATACAGGCGGTGCAAACAAGACAGGGACTGTGTAGGTTTGTTGTGTTAAGTTGAATCTGTTTGTAATTTCAACTGGTACATTTTTAAAGTGTAGCTCCAGTCAAAAAAACTATTTTTAAGCTTTTTGGAAAACATAGGGAAGGGTTATCACCCCTGTATAATTTGTTTTGTCGTCCATCTTTTTTCATCTCACTTGCTGCTGTCTCCTTCCGTTTGCAAGTAGGAGATGTTTGTAAGTTGGATGTTTGAAAGTAGGGGCCTGCCCTATATGCTCTGCAGAAATGGCGGAACAAGGTGTTGGTTTTGCCACAACATTGTAAGCCCTGAAAGTGACTCTTGGTGGGCGCTGGAGCGCCCTGCTGTGAACGATTATATCAAGAATTGTAATTACATGCCATTGTTGAACAGTGGTAGAAAAATTTACCTTTGGTGGTTGTGGTGCTGGTGCCACAACACTATAAGTCCTCACCGTTACTCTGGGTGGGCACAGGAAGGGGCCCTCCTGTGAAATATTATATCAAGAATTGTAATTACATGTCCCTGTTAAACAGGGGCAGAAAAATTTGGCCTTAGGCACTGCTGCTGGTGCCACCACACTGCAACCTCTTCCATATACTCTAGTTTTTTTGCTGGAATTAGCCCTGCTGCAAAGCATTGCATCAAAAATTGTACTTAAACGCCCCTGTTAAACAGGGGAAGAAAAATTGGGCCTTAGGCTGAGGTGAATATTGCGGTGTATACTGCGGTCAGGGCACGCAGACAATAACCAGAAAACAGCAGAGATAAAGGGGTATATACAGATGTATACTGTGCTGTGCTGGAGGCACACACAACTTCCAATAACTCCTGCAGATGGCAATTGGGCTCAAATAGAGAACAGCTATGTAGGTGGATTATAGCGGTATGTACTGGGTACAGAGCACGCAGACAGCACGCACTCTCCTGACACTACTGACTGCAAGCTCTATTATAAAAGATAGATCACTAGCTATATAGGTGAGGTGAATATAGTGGTGTATACTGCGGTCAGGGCACAGACAATAACCACTACACAAGAGCAAGATAGGAAATCAGCCAAAAACGATCGGTGTGTAACTGTGTTGAAGGTACACAGAACACCCACTGCTTCAGATGCCAACACACTACACGAGGCCGCCTCAAAGGCGGCCTTATATAGTGTGGGGCGTGCACTACACAGCCTGAGCTAAGCCTGTGGCCAATCATGGCTCTCCTCGCTGCTGGCGCTGCGATTGGCCAAGCATGCGGGGTCACAGTGCATGCTTGGCCAATCATGAGCCAGCAATGCACTGCGCCATCGCAGTGCATTGTGGGCCGTGAGCGCCACACGAATTTTGATGCGAACGGACCAAGAGTTCGGATTTCGCCGAACGGACGAACAGCCAATGTTCGAGTCGTACGTACGTTCGACTCGAACACGAAGCTCATCCCTAATCACCGCCAGCTACCAAGCACCTGAAGCTGATGAAACTGAATATTTTTTTTTTAAATGTCACATCCCTTCAAGACTGCCTATGCTGATGCTGAGTGACTGTCCTGTTATGTTGACTGACTATCCTCTTCCTCCTCAATGATCCCGCTGATATCTTGGAAGAACATTTTTGGTTCTGGGTGATGCCACCAGCCCAATTTTTCAGCCCCTGTTTAACAGGGGCATGTAATTACATTTTTTGATGCAATACTTTTCAGCAGGGCTAATTCCTGCACTCCAAATAGAGTATATGGGAGAGGTTGCAGTGTCGTGGCACCAGCACCAGTGCCACCAGCCCAATTTTTCAGCCCCTGTTTAACAGGGACGTGTAATTACAATTTTTGATGCAATGCTTTGCAGCAGGGCTCATTCCTGCACTCCAACTAGAGTATATGGCAGAGGTTGCAGTGTCGTGGCACCAGCACCAGTGCCTAAGGCCCAATTTTTCACCCTCTGTTTAACAGGGGCATATAATACAATTTTTGATGCAATGCTTTGCAGCAGGGCTCATTCCTGCACTTCAACTAGAGTATATGGGAGAGGTTGCAGTGTCTTGGCACCAGCACCAGTGCCTAAGGCCCAATTTTTCAGCCTCTGTTTAACAGGGGCATGTAATACAATTTTTGATGCAATGCTTTGCAGCAGGGCTCATTTCTGCACTCCACCTAGAGTATATGGTAGAGGTTGCAGTGTATAGGCCCAATTTTTCAGCCCCTGTTTAACAGGGGCATGTAATTACAATTTTTGATGCAATTCTTTGCAGCAGGGCTCATTCCTGTACTACAACTAGAGTATATGGGAGAGGTTGCAGTGTCGTGGCACCAGCAACCAGTGCCTAAGGCCCTATTTTTCAGCCCCTGTTTAACAGGGGCATGTAATTACAATTCTTGATATAATATTTCACAGCAGGGCCCTTTCCTGCACCCAGCAAGAGTAACTGAGGATTTATAGTGTCGTGGCACCAGCACCACCACCACAACGACCAAAGGCCCAATTTTTCTACCACTGTTCAACAATGGCATGTAATTACAATTCTTGATATAATCGTTCCCAGCAGGGAACTCCAGCGCTCCCCAAAAAGGGTCACTTTGAGGGCTTACAGTGTTGTGGCAACACCAACACCTTAGGCCCCCATTTCTGCAGAGCATATAGGGCAGGCCCTTACTTTCAAACATCCAACTTACAAACGTCTCCTGCTTGCAAACAGAGGGAGACAACAGGAAGTGAGACGAAAAAAGATGGACGGCAAAAAAAATTATACAGGGGTGATAACCCTTCCCATGTTTTCCAAAAAGCTTAAAAATAGATTTTTTGACTGGAGCTCCACTTTCAAAATGTACCAGTTCAAAATTACAAACAGATTCTACTTAACACAACAAACCTACACAGTCCCTGTCTTGTTTGCACCGCCTGTATACTGCTGTTTTGAGTATATAGGGCCTGGGGGCCCCACACCTTTCCTTTTTTTAATTTGGGTACAGGGTTCCCCTTAATATCCATACAAGACCCAAAGGGGCTGGTAATAGGCGGGGGGGGGGGGGGGCTACCCATGCCATTTTTCTCAAGGATTTTCATCCATATTGCTGGAACCAGATATAACATTAAAACTGCAAGCAGTTTTAAATGACTTTTTTTCCGTTAATTGTCATTTTGTGCAGGGACTGTTCTAAACGCGGGAAACACGTGCCACTTCACAGGCATACTATAGACACCCCCCAGGCACCATATTTAAAGGAATATTTAACATTTTTTTTTCACTTTAATAGCCATTAAAATTAGCACTTTTTATTTTAAACGTTCGAGTCCCATAGACTTCATTGGGGTTCTAAAGTTCGCACTAATTTTCGGTCCGTTCGAAAGTTCTGGTGCGAACCGAACCGGGGGGTGTTCGGCTCATCCCTATTGGAGAGTAAGTCCAATCTGGCGTTTCATAGTCACTGATCCTCATAAATGACTCTTCATACTCCTTCATAGTCTCTATGATAAGAGCTCAGAGCTGTGGGGACAGCCATCTTTTCTTGTAACATTAATGGGTGTTGCAGAACAGCCCCACTTACTCAAAGGGCCCCATATTGGTAACTACTGTATCTTAAATACATTTATATTTACATCTGACAAGGGCTTCCCTTACATCTCCTGTCCAATACCCCCTGGAGTTAATGACAGTGTGTAGCCGGATGAGGAGTGGCACAGGTACCTGTGGTAGGTATTGGCCCTGTGGATGGTCAGATGACAGTCTGGATACCACTGAAATGTTGTGAATGCTGGAGCACAGGAACGCTCAGATGCAGGTATTAAAGCTGTAGCCAAAACAAGCCAATGACAGCCGGGCAGCAGAGTTTCTTTAAGTTGGTTTCCTCCTGGTGCCCGTCAAATTGGCTGAAAAGTATATATGCATATTATTTAATATTCACACAACTTCTATCTTTTGTCTTTCTTAAGAATTTTCTGAGTGGGATTGCAAACAAGAGATTTACGTGGCTCGGTCTAACGGATTTGCATGGAACCTGGAAATGGGTGGATGGAACTCCTTATAACAACACTCCAATGTAAGACACCGAAACCTCAAATTTAAGAATCCTTCTCACACATTCCTAAATTTAAGATCTGGCAAAATGATCTGAAAAGGTGGCTAATCCATGAGCTGAAGTGCATTGTTGAGACTTAAATTCACTCCACCTAGCGCTTTACAACACTTTTTCATACAGAAAGCCTTAATGTATGCATGATCTATGAGTTAGTGGGGCTTATCAGAGTCTAGAGGACACCGTTAAAAATATTGGGGCCTACCCATACTGCCCTCCATCCATGTGAATGGGTACATACAGTAGAATTAAAGACATCCACAAATCCACAAGTCCTTTTTTTACCACCACGTCCCCCCAAAAAGAAAAAAACAAAACAAAAAAGCAAGAGTCCATCATTGTAAATCTATAATCAATCATGATGCCCAAAACCTGCCAAATTGCTGGAATTAAAAACTTCACCCAGTGCATATTGCCATTCCCAATGGTACTGCTCACCAAATAACAGCTCCTCATGCTGTCATCAGCTATATATGGGAAGGCGTGGGGAGAGTAATGACATCATTGACCAGTGACCATATTTGGGCAGCGATGTTGCTGCTATCCCCGTCCCTTTGCTTAAGTACCCAGAGATTCCCGCCCATGTAAGTAATGTGTCAGAGGTGGTTTCTAGGGACACAAAGGTTTCACCACTTCCTGCTTCTTTAGGAACCACTGACAGCAGGAAGCTAATATATATATAGAAGTGGTAGAAATACCACTTCTATAGATGATGCTCACCTCCCACCGAACAGGGGGCCAAACCTGCAAAAGTTTGGGCATTCTTTGAAACACTCTAAGGCCGCGTACACACGGGCGGACTGTTCGCCCAACCTTGTCCGCTGAACAGTGTTTGGGCGGACAGTCCGCCCGTGTGTGGGCTTTCAGCGGACAGTTTCAGCGGACAGTTGGACGGACAAAGTCTTTCGGAAATTCCGAAAAACTGTCCGCTGAAACTGTGTTTGAGCGAACAGTCCACCCGTGTGTAGGCCACTTTCGAAATGAGCAAACTGTTCCCGCTCGGAAAGTCCGCCCATTTCGAGCGCGTGTACAGGTAGGCGGGGCCCGCGAAGGAGACGTCGCGGGCTCCGCCGCCTGGAATGGGCTTAAAGGGGAACCCCAACGCCGAAAAAAATCGGCGTGGGGGTTCCCCCAAAGTCCACAACAGACCCTTGTCCGAGCACGCTACCCGGCCGGCCAGGAAAGGGGGGCGAGCGAGCGCGCCTCCCCTCCTGAGCCGTACCAGGCCGCGTGCCCTCAACATGGGGGGTGCCTTGGGGAAGGGGGCCACCGCGCCTTCTTATAGCTCTTTTACAGGCGGTGGCCCGGTCTTCTGTCGCCGCTGCCTTCCGTTCTTCTGTCGCCGCCTTCGGTTCTTCTGCCGGGCCACCGCGCCTTCTTGTAGCTCTTTTACAGGCGGTGGCCCGGTCTTCTGTCGCCGCTGTCGCCGCCGCCGCCTTCCGTTCTTGTTCTTCTTCTTCTTCTCCTGGAGATGTTGACTCGACGAGCTCTCCGGCCGGAATGCCAGAGACACGCTCCGCTGCCACTTATATAGTGACAATGGGGCGGTGTCACATGGTATATGTCACATGGGTTGGTCACATGGTGACATCAACCCATGTGACCAACCCATGTGACATATACCATGTGACACCGCCCCATTGTCACTATATAAGTGACCGCACAGCGCGGCTCTGGCATTCCGGCCGGAGAGAGCGACGTGTCAACATCTCCTGGGGAAGAAGAAGAAGAACAAGAAGAAGAACAAGAACGGAAGGGGGCGACGGCGACAGCGGCGACAGACGACCGGGCCACCGCCTGTAAAAGAGCTACAAGAAGGCGCGGTGGCCCGGCAGAAGAACCGAAGGCGGCGACAGAAGAACGGAAGGCAGCGGCGACAGAAGACCGGGCCACCGCCTGTAAAAGAGCTATAAGAAGGCGCGGTGGCCCGGCAGAAGAACCGAAGAGGGGGACAAGACCCCCAAAGTCGGGAGAAGAGGCCGGCGGTGGGGAGGAAGAAAGCCGGGCTCCTCCGCTAGTAAAAGAGCTACACGAAGATAGCGGAGGAGTCCGGCGAGAAGACCCCCGAAGACGGAAGACCCCCGGAGCTGTGCAATAAAATATTTTTTCCCTGTGTTGTGTTTTTTTTTTGTACTTTATTTCACAGGTGAATGGGTAGGGGTACATTGTACCCCATACTCATTCACATAGGGTGGGGGGCCGGTATCCGGGGGCCCCCTTATTAAAGGGGGCTCCCGGATTCCGATAAGCCCCCCGCCCGCAAACCCCGACAACCAACGGCCAGGGTTGTCGGGAAGAGGCCCTTGTCCTCATCAACATGGGGACAAGGTGCTTTGGGGTGGGGGGGCCGCGCGGCCCCCCCTTCCCCAAGGCACCCCCCATGTTGAGGGCACGCGGCCTGGTACGGCTCAGGAGGGGGGGCGCGCTCGCTCGCCCCCCTTTCCTGGCCGGCCAGGTAGCGTGCTCGGACAAGGGTCTGTTGTGGACTTTGGGGGAACCCCCACGCCGATTTTTTCCGGCGTTGGGGTTCCCCTTTAAGCCCATTCCAGGCGGCGGATCCCGCGACGTCTCCTTCGCGGGCCCCGCCTACCTGTACACGCGCTCGAAATGGGTGGACTTGGCTCCGCCTTACGTGGGCGAGTCCGTTCATTTCAAAAGTTGAGCGAACTGTTTGGCAAACAGTTCGCTGAAACAGTCCGCTCGTGTGTGGGCAAGTCCGCTCATGCAAATTTTGAGCGGACTGTTTGCCGAAACTGTTTGACGAACAAGGTTGGGCGAACAGTCCGCGCGTGTGTACGCGGCCTTAGCCCTTGTACACATGGTCGGGGAATCCGTCGGAATGTGTCCTATCGGACCATGTTGTTGGATAATCCGACTGTGTGTGGTATGCATCGGACTGATTCCGTCGGACCCAATTTTCCAACATGTTGGAAATATTTTCCGACCAACTGGTTCGATCGGACATACTCCGATCATGTGTAGAGAATTTTGATCGGACCAAGTGCCACGCATGCTCAGATCAAATTCCTACATCAAAGCTATTGGCTACTAGCCTGAATGTAGTCCCATCGTAACGAAATTACGTCATCACGTTCTGAATGATCGGATTTTTCGACAACTTAGTCCGACCGTGTGTATGCAACAGTTTCTGACAAGATCCGGCAGGCAAAATCCGACGGACAAAATCCGACAGATTTGGTTTGCAGAATGTCCGCCCGTGTGTACAGGGGGTAACAGCCTAGGTCCAGGCCAAACCATTGGCTCATCCCTACTCCTCACATAGCCAATTAGGGAACGAGGTGAGGGAAATAAATCCTCACGTGTGGTTGGCCCCAACTGATCTAACCTCAGTGGATTGTACGATTAAATTGTAACATGTGGTCAGCTCTCTTACAATCCATCACAATTGTTGGGCTCACAATTTGAAAATCACATTTTAAAGCATTTCTTAGGTCCCAGTTCTGCTCAGTTTCTGCCTTGGTCTAATCACTATTGTCTCTTTTGTCCTTCAGGTTCTGGGGGAAGGGTCAGCCTGATGATTTTAAGGGTCATGCTTACGGAGGAGGGGAAGACTGTGCTGTGTTAAGGCTAGTGAGTAATGATTGGAATGATGTTCATTGTTCCCTGAACAACTCATATGTCTGTGAGAAGAAGATCATCTTCTGATCTGCACTGATGGACTTCAAAGGACACTGATATCTCTGTCCGCCTTTTCTCCTTCTCCATCACAAAGAATCTACTACTGCATAAAATATTGCTGCAGGATATGCTGGGACTTGTTATTCTTCTAGAATGGGAGGATCTCAGAGTGTCCAATCTGCAGATTTCAAGCTGTACTCCAACCTTTTCTTTAGTCTTGCACAGTTTTATAGGGTCCTACATTTCACCGCACACTGTGAGGTGCTTTAGAAGCTACAGAGAGTCAAAAAGAGTCTTCTTAATTTCTTGGCTGGAGGAGGTCCAGTGTCATCTAACCCAACCACAATTAATCTAATAGATTTCCGTTCTTTCAACCATGGAGGCTCAGCATTCCATGTGGGTGTTATCTTAGGTGCTCCGAATGTGAGTCTGTCATGGCAAAGATGAGATTTCACCCATTGTAGCAGGGTCACTATTCTACATTTTTGCCAGTGCTTACTTTAACCACTTCTATACTGGGCACTTTTACCCCCTTCCTGCCCAGGCCAATTTTCGGCACTGTCACACTTTAAATGACAATTGTGCAGTCATGCAACACTGTACACATATAACATTTTTATATATATTTTTTTCACATAAATATTCCAAAAATGTGTTTGTTTTTCTCTTTTTTTTTGTAGTTTTTTTGGGTCATTCATTATGATCGCAATTTGTAATTTTTTAAATTTGTAAATTTGAAAGATTCAAAAATACAAAAATAAGAAAGAAAATACGAAGATTCGAAAGAACGAAAATCCCAAAATTCGAAATAATAACTAACTAATAATAATAATAATTTAAAAGAGCAAACAAAAGTCCTGGATGGCTTAACTCCAATGTAAAAATGCATATAAAAGCAAAACAAAGGAGAAGGCCTTCAAAAAATACAAGGTTGAGGGATCATCATCAGCATTCAGACTTTATAAAAAATTCAACAAGAAATGTAAGGGTGCAATAAGAAAGGCTAAGATAGAACATGAAAGACACATAGCTGAGGAGAGCAATGAAAAAATACCAAGAAATTCTTTAAGTATGTAAACAGTAAAAAAGGGAGGACAGACCATAGTGGCCCCATAAAGAATGAGGAAGGACATCTGGTTACAAAGAATGAGGAGATGGCAAAGGTATTGAATTTATTCTTCTCCTCAGTCTTCACGAGGGAATTGGGGGCTTCAGTAACCAAAACTGCACTGTTTATCCTCATGACACATCACAGGAAGCACCTCCATGATCAACAGAGGACAGAATTAAAATTAGACTTGAGAAACTTAACATTAATAAATCACCGAAACTAGATGGCTTGCACCCAAGGGTACTTGGGGAACTCAGTCAAGTAATTGCCAGACCATTGTTCCTAATTTTTACTGACAGTCTACTGACTGGAATGGTACCAGCTGATTGGAGAAAAGCCAATGTAGCACCAATATTTAAAAAGGGCCCAACATACATAACTGGGAATTACAGACCAGTTAGCCTAACATCAATAGTATGTAAACTCTTGGAGGGGATGATAAGGGACTTTATACAAAATTTTAGTAATGAGAACGGTATCATTAGCAGTAATCAGCATGGATTCATTAAGAATCATTCTTGCCAAATCAATCTACTAACCTTCTATGAGGAGGTGAGTTGCCATCTAGATAAAGGAAGGCCCATAGACGTGGTGTATCTGGATTTTGCAAAAACATTTGACACAGTTCCCCATAAACGTTTACTGTACAAAATAAGGTCTGTTGGCATGGACCATAGGGTGAGTACATGGATTGAAAACTGGCTACACTGGCGAGTTCAGAGAGTGGTGATAAATGGGGAGTACTCTGAATGGTCAGGGGTGGGTAGTGGGGTCCCACAGGGTTCTGTGCTGGGACCAATCCTATTTAATTTATTCATAAACGACCTGGAGGATGGGGATGGGGTAAATAGTTCAATCTCTGAATTTGTGGACAATACTAAGCTAAGCAGGGCAATAACTTCTCCTCAGGATGTGGAAACCTTGCAAAAAGGTCTAAACAAATTAATGGGGTGGGCAACTACATGGCAAATGAGGTTCAATGTAGAAAAATGTAAAATAATGCATTTGGGTGCCCAAAATATGAATGCTATCTATACACTGGGGGGAGAACCTCTGATGGAATCTAGAATGGAAAAGGACCTGGGAGTCCTAGTAGATGATGGGCTCAGCAATGACATACAATGCCAAGCTGCTGCTAACAAAGCAAACAGCATATTGGCATTAAAAAGGGGATCAACTCCAGAGATAAAACAATAATTCTCCCGCGCTGGTCCGGCCGCACCTGGAGTATGTCGTCCAGTTCTGGGCACCAGTCCTCAGGAAGGATGTGCTGGAAATGGAGCGAGTACAAAGAAGGGCAACAAATCTAATAAAGTGTCTGGAGAATATTAGTTATGAGGAAAAGTTGTGAGCTCTGGACTGATGCTTGAGAGGGGATATGATTTCAATTTACAAATACCATACTGGGGACCCCACAATACGGATAAAAACCTTTTTCACAGAAGGCAGTTTAACAAGACTTGTGGCCACTCATTAAAATTAGAAGAAAAGAGGTTTAACCTTAAACTACGTAGAGGGCTTTTTACTGTAAGAGCGTCAAGGATGTGGAATTCCCTTCCACAGGCAGTGGTCTCAGCGGGGAGCATTGATAAGTTTCAAGAAACTATTAGGTAAGCACCTGAATGACCGCAACATACAGAGATATACAATGTAATACTGACATATAGTCATACACATAGGTTGGACTTGATGGACTTTTTTTCAACCTCACCTACTATGTAACTAACTATAAAATTATAGGTATTGGAATCTCCTTTAAAATGTGTCTGTTATTGAACATAACAAATTGATCCAAAGTTACGAATTATCTGAAATAACGAATGCTGCATCTAAATAAATGGAATGGAACAAATTAATAATTAATAATTGTGTCACTTCCGGTTTTTCGCTGACACAGCGTGTATGTTTGGTTTTCGCTTGTATATTTCTCATGGAAATGTGAGTAGACTATTTGTTACAATAAAAATTTGGATTTTAAAACGGAATTATACAATGACCATTCCCTTCTCTTTTATGTGGTGAATATATGAGATCAATACCTAATAGCGCCATTGCATCGAAGTCTGGGAGTCCTTGAATTGCTACACAGTGGCACATACTGTGACTGTGCAATACCCCGGGAGGGCTTAGAGGTTCCCGGTGAGTGTATTGGCAATAGGAGCACGGATCACATCACCACGCACCATTCATATGTGAAAGAATCCTCCCCAAGAAGCTGTTTTTTTTTTTGCTTATGGGACTATTCTTAGAGCACTAAGTCACTTTTTGTTTGTTTATTACATAGAGCACCAGTCACATTTGTGTGAGCACTAGTCACTTTATGGTTTTGTATATGGTATATTTATGTAAGTGTTGAAACATCAGCTGTGTTTTTTCATGGAGGCACGCAGTCACTTTGTCCATTATATCGAAGCATTTGTCATTTTATATATATATGGAGATAGAGTAGCAGAGGTGACACTAATTCACGGCTGTAATTATATATATATTTTAGGACTGTTACTGATTAAAAATTTTGTGTTCGATTAATCAATTTTTTTTTTTTAAATCGATTCATCGACTAATTTCGATTAGTTACAACGCACATACAGATCCAACTACTAGCTGATCTCCTTGCATTGCAACTCTGCATTAGTCAGTGGTAAATGTGGTATACACTATATACAATCACCTGACACTAGTTAGTTTCCACAATCCATGACTTAACTTCACAGTTCACACAAATACGTTTTAAATTCAAACTGTAGCACTGACGTAATTTTTTTTTTTCCCACAGTAGCGTGACAGTCCCTCCACCTCCGGTCTAACTAATCACTCTCACCTTATGGCACGGACCCCTGTGCAAACAGGTGGCCATGCAAGCGGGTATCAAAAGGGTTAACACGGACCATAAACCCTCTCTCACGTCTCCTTAGATCTCAGCAAGGACGCCGGGTCATGGGTAGAAAGAAAAGATCTGAGTGCTCACCGCTTAAGTATAAGATTTCATTTTTGTGTTCAAACACAAAACTACTCACATAAAGGTGATAAAATCACAGCATGTAAAGGCGACAATCGCGTTAGTTCCGTAGGGTAGCAGCGGGTGGCGTCATGCGTAGCTCCTCCCCCGTACGCGTTACATTCAATCAGGACTTCAACGTCACCAGACTCCTCCTCCCTTCCCTTCGTTAGCAGATGGAGGCACTTGGGGAAGGGGGAGGAGTCTGGTCCGTGACGTCACAGGATGTCCGATGGAACTCCCTGAAGACCCGGAAGCCTGTGGAGAGGTGAGTATTTTGATCAATCAAAAAATTAACAATTAATCGAGGAATTCATCTTTAATTTACACAGCCCTAATATAGTTATAATTTTTTCACAAGGTTTGTTAATTTCATCAATCAGATTTTGGCAGGTTTTAGGACCACTTGGTTTATTTGGAGATATTTAGCAGTACAAATCATTTAACCAACATAAAGGGCACATTTAAATATGAAAAAAATAAAAATTGGGGTTTCACATAAAAAACTTCAGAGGTTCTAACACAGATTAATGTCAAAAAGTTTTTTTTTTCCTTTCGAAAACGAAGGAGTATTTGGTGTCATTATTAGGCCGAAATAGGGGAAAGGTTTTAGAAGACCATATGGGTAACAGTTAAATATAGGCCGAGTCTCTAACACACAAATAAAAACAAGAATACGTTCACTTTAGAGTATATATTTTTATTATTTTTTTTATTATAGGAGTAAGATAAAGACATATACAGTCCCAGAGTCAGTAGTTTTGTCCAAGTGATCTTACCTAATTGAATTTAGGGGACTTTTCTTTCCCTCGTATAAGATTATCATTTACAGAGGATATAATACATTTTTACCAGCTATAAGGAGCAGCGCCAAGACCTACTATATCACACTTTTTTTCATTTTTTACTCCACCTTTGAGCCGTAGGAAGTATGGGCGGCAGTTCTGGCTGAACTTTAGACTTTTATTGTTTCTGTACTATAACAGTTCCACTGCGCGGACCGAACCACAATTCTTTATATATTGCAAACAGCAACGGTGCGATCTGCTGCACACATCTCAAAAAGGGCCCACACCAAAGAACTTTTGAAAAAACATGCTGAGTCAGCAGCGCCCTGCACATGCAGAGCTCTGTGGTGTGAGGCAGTCCTTAAGCTGGCCCCTGGAGGGCATCCTGCCTCATTAGACATGTTCCTCCTCCTCCTCTCTTCTATCAGGCACCCATGTAGAGTCAGTAACGTCATCATCCCATCCCTCCTCGCCACTGGAGCAATCCTGGCAGTATGCTGCATCTGGGGGGAACATGACTGCCAGTTTCTTGTCCTTCTTGGGCACCCCCTCTCTCTGGGCTCACATTACTGCCTTCATCCTCAACCTGGGTACCATCATCGGAGCCTTCAAAATGCTGCGCATCCTCCTGCAGCATGTACCCGACACTGTGGTCAAACAGTTCGGGGGACTCCTCAGGACATGATGGTGGGGCTAGCGAAGGAGTGACTGATGCCATTGAGCCGATGGAATAGGCCGCTTTGGCAGCTGCATTGTGGCTTTGTGATCCACTCTACCAACTCTTCTGCATGTTGTGGCTTAACACAGCCAGCTGTCAAAAAAAAGACAAGTGTTCCCCACAGCCATGTGCTGAGGATGCACAGTGTCCATGACCAGCACTGTTGGCTGCAGACACAGAGCCTGCTTGCCCTCTTTTAGTGGCCTGTGAGCATTTGCCTTTCCTTGGTGGCCTTCCTGACATGCTGTAAAATTGGATTAGCAAAACACTGCCTGAAGTTTACTAGAAAATTTACACCAGGAATGTCCTGCAGTCAGGTATAGGCTTGGCTAGACTAGAATGAGGTGGCTATATATGTAGGAGACTTGTGTATATATATATATATATATATATATATATATATATATATATATATATATATATATATATATATGTATATCTTTATGCACTGCAGATCACTGAATCACCTGCTTGAAAGTGTCATTGAAAACATACACCAGGAATGGCCTGCAGTCAGGTATAGGCTTGGCTAGACTAGAATGCAGTGGCTATATATGTAGGAGACTTGTGTATATATATATATATATATATATATATATATATATATATATATATATATATATATATATATATATCTTTATGCACTGCAGATCACTGAATCACCTGCTTGAAAGTGTCATTGAAAACATACACCAGGAATGGCCTATAGGTATAGGTATAGGCTTGGCTAGACTAGAATGAAGTGTATATATATATGTAGGAGACTGTATATATTTACATATATGTATGCACTGCAGATCACTGAATCACCTGCCTGCCTGAAAGTTTCATTGAAAACGTACACCAGGAATGGCCTGTAGTCAGGTATAGGTGTGAGGGCTTACCTAGGTTGGAGTCCGTGGTGCAGAGATGTACGCTCACCCTTGCAAATACACACATCCCACGGTAAAAAAGAGATAAGCTACCTGGGCTGTGAATCTGTGCACGGGGGCTTGACAGGAAAAGCCAAGAGATCGTCGAAGTAAAGCCGTTGTCCGGGATTCCAGAAGTCAGCATAAACGAAATACAAGCCAGGGTCAGAAGCCGGGGTCAGTCTTGGAACACTGTAACTTTGAACACAAAAACATAGGAACCTTTGGTGAAAAGAGAAAATGAACTGACCAAGCCCTCAGAGTGAGGCAGTGTTTTATACCCAGCTGATTAGGTAACCTACCACAGCTGATCCAAGAGTGACAGGTACAAACAGAATTGCCCACAGTACTTTATGCAAAACTAGGCATGGCTGGAAAGCAGGCAGAATAGAACTGAGGGGTGGCTCAGGGGTAAAGAAACCGGAGCAAGAACAAACAGTCATTAGTTCAATACCACCCAGAGCCACTTGGGGCGCGACCATGCCTGGCCGTCTAAAAGACACGGTAGGGACTGTGATAATAGGCTTGGTTAGACGTGAATGCAATGGATATATATGTAGGGGACTGTATATATATATATATATATATATATATATATATATATATATATATATCTTTATGCACTGCAAATCACTGAATCACCTGCCTGGCCTGCCTGCCTGAAAGTGTATTTTAATACATATACCAAGAATGGCCTGTAGTCAGGTATAGGCTTGGTTAGACTAGAATGCAGTGGATATATATGTAGGAGACAGTATATACAGTATATATATATGATGCACTGCAGATCACTGAATCAACTGCCTGCCTGTCTGAAAGTGTATTTGAAAATGTACACCAGCAATGACCTGCAGTCAGATATAGGCTTGGCTACACTAGAATGCAGTGGATATATATATATATATATGTTGGAGACTGTATATATATTTAATGCACAGCAGATCACTGAATCACTTCCCTGCCTGCCTGGAAGTGTATTTGAAAATGTACACAAGCAATGGCCTGCACTCAGATATAGGCTTGGCTAGACTAGAATGCAGTGGATATATATATATATATATATATATATATATATATATATATATATATATGTTGGAGACTGTATATATATATATATATAATGCACTGCGGATCACTGAATCACTTGCCTGCCTGCCTGCCTGAAAGTGTATTTGAAAACATACACCAGCAATGGCCTGAAGTCAGATAAAGGCTTGGCTAGACTGGAATGCAGTGGCTATATATATGTTGGAGACTGTATATATATTTAATGATCTGCGAGTCACTGAGTCACTTGCCTGTCAGCCTGAAAGTGTATTTAAAAACGTACACCAGCAATGGCCTGCAGTCAGATATAAGCTTTGCTAGACTGGACTGCAGTGGATTCATATATGTCGGAGACTGTCATATATTTAATGCACTGTGGATCACGGAATCACTTGCCTGCCTGAAAGTGTATTTGAAAATGTTTACCAGAAATCACCTGCAGTCAGATATAGGCTTGGCTAGTCTAGAATGCAGTGGATATATATATGTTGGAGAATGTATATATATTTAATGCACTGCAGATCACGGAATCGCTTGCCTGCCTGAAATTGTATTTGAAAACGTACATCAGCAATGGCCTGCACTCAGATATATATATATATATAAATATATATATTTCAGATTTTCCAATTTTCTAATTTACGAATTTTCTAATTTACGAATTTATGAATAAAAAAATTGTTAATTCAGATATTTCTGAATTACTGAATTTGTCAAAATTTGTTAAAAAACAAATTTGGAACTAAACGAATTGCACATGTCTAATATATAGAGCTTTCTTTTGGTGGAATTTATTCAGCACTGGGGTTTTCATTTTTTTCTTAAACAATAAAAGTTTGTTATAAAATTTTGCAAATGGGTAATTTTTCTCCTTCACTGATGGACACTGATGAAGCGGCACGAATATGTGGCACTGAAGGCACTGAGAGGCAGCATTGATGGGCACTGAGATGCAGCACTGTTGGGCACTGATAGGCGGCACTGGTGGGCACTGTTGGGACTGCACTGATAATCAGGACTCTGATAATCAATTCCTTGATTATCAGTGTATATGTCCCTTGCACACAAGCCAATTATCGACTATCCTCTTCTCATGCTGTCAGTGTGAGGAAAGGAATGCCAATAATCGGCTTGTGTTTACATCATGATCAGCTGTGATTGGACACAGCTAATCACGTAGTAAAGAGACGCCGATTTACCCCAATCCTTGATCACAGAACGCGCCGCACATGCGTCGCAGCAAGTGCTTGGTGGGCACGATCACGGAAGGACATCATAGGACACCCTCCCAGAACTGGTCGGCCGGCAGTGCTGTAGCCGTCATTAAGATATAGCACGGTCAGCAAGTAGTTAATAAATCAATTGTGGATGATATGGTTCATGGAGCTACTCTTCTAAATGTCGGCAAATCTGGTTGTAAACTAGAGAAAAAAGTGGAGGTTATATTTGTAAAGTGAGCAGATCATCAGATAAAGTGATTCAAGTTTGTTGCAGTATGATGTAGTATGATGTAGTATGATACCACTTCCCAACCCCTTGTCCGGTTCAGCTTTGTTTTAGGGGGTTTGCATGTTTTTTTCTCTGTCTTCGGGGTTGTGCTGTGTAGCAGCTCACCCCCCCACCCCTAGGTGGAGGCAAGGTTTGGCCTCCTGCTCATCAGAGTCAAGCTTCGATGCCGCAACCAGTGGTGTCATTGATGTTGATTTAACATCTTTTTTTTCCATCCTTAGCCACGCACGAGAGGGGTGGGGACCCACTTCTGATGGTACCTCCACATGCAGCTGGGAATACTCTCCCCACCTCTCTTGTGCGGACTTGGCCAATCAGGCATGACGCTAATGGAGCCTCTCCCTGGGAAAGAGAGTATATAGTAGCCTTGGAGCAGTTGGTGATTCATTTGCTTGATTCCATCAGAAGGAAGCACATCCTGATCCCACACACAGGTTATCCTCTTTGCTGGGAGATCAGCCATCCACTTTTGCTATGTTTTTTGTTTTTTGTTATGTTTTTTTCCCCTTACTTGGTTTTATTTCACATACACTCCCTCATGTAGTCCCTTTGCGGGAACACATAGACATTTTTGCCCCATTACTTTTACAACTTTACACATATAACTATGCCATGTCTACTTTTTATTTGTATTGCATGCTATGAGCAGCATATTTAGTGTAAGTCTGGTGACTACCTATCTATTTGATACAAAATATCTGATATATATTCTAGATTCATAAAAAAGTAATACAAACAATTCATCAAGATAAATCTGAGAATATCCGCATTAAAACAGCGCTCTGTAGAAAGTCCTTTACAGAAATAGCAATGTACGAGCAATCACTAAAAAGTTCTTAATGTGCAGATAAGGTGTCTATAGTGATCTAATCAGCATTGCACGGTGATCAAAGTGCTGTCGACCTTTCTTCCACCATAAACCGGGAGTGCGTCACCACATGCGATGCGTACCCCCTAGGGGGTTAAACTCACCAGACACTGCTGAAAACACAAGCCTTAAGGAGTAGTCACTTCCTTGAGTATGGTAATATATCACCTTAGCGTTGCAGTTCCAAACAGTCCTCCAAGTTTGCCATAAAAATAAAACAAAGTGTGCACATAGCATAATACTGTTTTATTTTTTAAAAGATTCGCACAAAATAATAAAATCACCCATTTAAATATCTGCGTACATTGTTTAAAACATCATCAGCATTTCAAAATTGTGTACTTCACCGATTATTCAGATCCCCGAGCCATCCACAAGTGTTCCTCTGTGTACACTGTGCATCACTTCCTGGTCTGTGGTCAGCGGTGGAGCGCACACCTCACTTCCGGTAGCGTCGTGTAGGCCACGCCCTGACGCGTTTCGTCACTTCCGACTTCAACAGAGGGCGTGGCTACACGACGCCGACGGCCAATATATATTCAACAGTCTCACACCCTGTCAACCAATCACGTAGCCCTGCACTATCCAGCCCACATGACGCTGCACATCGTCATGGTAACCGGACGCGGCCAGCTCGGTTCTCAATACAGGGGAGAGATAATTGAATGAACACAAACGATCGCCGAACTACTGGCGACCTCCTTAGCAGAACAGGCAAAATGAACATTACGCCAAAAACAATACATGAAAGAAAGAAACATAGACCTCCTAATTAAAATTACCCTTAATATACACATAAATAAAAATATAAATACAAAATTACATAGTACAGGAAGATAGTGAACTACCCATTAGATCCTCACATGATCCATGTATGTTTGTGTAATATGTGAGCAAGGACCTATATACACATACAAGGTCCATAAGCTGTCTCCCTAAGAAATACATCCTATTTAGAAAAAGCTAGTGTGTATGTCATGTGCATCATCCAAAATATACCTATACTTATACATGTATATATCGCTAATGCATACACTAAATGCACCCCATATAACGCTGAAGTTATAGTGGCAATGAGCAAAGAGTTGTGAATATATACCATATATCCACCACCTCCGAGATTTTTATCTCTATGAGGTGTCATTTCGGTTGAAGGGAGCTTCTTACTAAAATAAAATCACAGGCGAGAACCGACGCAAAAACCTAAAATTATTTAAAATATATAAAAAATATTAAAAATATTCAAAATAACGTAAATATTGTGAGTCAGCACATATTTGAACATGATCCTTCTATAATAGCCTTTATAATAGTATTAGTCAACTCATGTCAAAAATTTAATCATTAGTAGTGTATCAGCCATAGAGTGATTATAATTACCAAACCACTATATGTCTATAGTATTTATATATAAAATTGGTACAGATATGCAATGATGCAAACATCAAAGACCGTACCGTGAATGTCTTCATTACTCCATACACTATATCACCTACATAAGCATCTACCTAGATACTACTTAAAGGATTACTACTTAAAACATTAAAATGTTTAAATATTAAGAGGAAGGGATCGTAAACCAGACAATTTAATAATCACTAATGAAACAATTAATATCTAGGTCCACATTTAACCCCTTTGGTGTTAAAGTGTCAATCAAATATATCCATTCCGTTTCACGTTTGGATAACTCTCGTACCATATTTACCCCTCTCCAGGAGGGTTTCATATGTTCTACACCCCAAAATCTGAGTCCAGAAGGATCCTGATTATGGTAAAGCTTAAAGTGTAGGGATACATTATGATCCTTAAAACCCAGTTTAATATTAGCCACATGTTCCGCTATTCTTATCCTTAGAAGTCTTTTAGTCCGGCCTATATAGATCAACCCACATGGGCATTGTAAAGCATACACAACATACGATGTATTACAGGTAATAAACCCTTTGATTGTAAATTCTTTATTATTCTCTGTTGCTAAAAAGCGTTCCATTGCTCTTATTGGTGTGTTTACTTCTTTACACGCCCTGCAACGTCTACAAGCAAAAAACCCTTCTTTTTCCCACAAAGTGGGAGGATGAGTAGGTGGGTCAATCACTTTTTTAACTATCTTATCAGCATAGTTAGGGGCTCTTCTATATATAAACCCGGGTTTTGCAGGTAGCACTGGTTGTAATGTTTTGTCCATCAAAAGGATGTGCCAGTGTGATAAAAAGATATTCTCCACCTCCCTATATTGTGAGTGGTACCCTGATATAAAATTCCAATCGTGACTGTTGGAGGTGTGATTGCCCTTATTATTATTACTCAAGAGATTATCTCTTGATGTGGATGCTACTCCTTCAATCACTTTGTCCAGTTGTTTATCACTATAGCCCTTTTCTAGGAATTTTTCTTTAATCCTATTCGCCTGGGAGAAGAAATCATTATCATTGGAGCAGTTCCTTCTGATTCTGGTCATTTGACCTTTAGGGATATTCTTTAACCAGACCGGGTGATGCCCACTCTGTATCGGTAAATAACTATTTGCGTCTGTAGGTTTGAAATAAGCCTTGGTACCAAGTCTTTCTCCATGTCTGTAGATGTTAACATCCAAAAAATTGATACTTTCAGTGCTTATTTCACTAGTCAATTTAATGTGACTAGTATTATTATTCAATTCGGCCAGGAAGTCAGTAAGGGAAGATCTTGTTCCAGACCAGATAAAGATCAGGTCATCTATATAACGTCTGTATATCAATAACTCTTGTCTCTTAACAGAAAAGATTTTCTTGTCTTCCCACTCTCCCATAAAAAGGTTCGCTATACTAGGTGCGAACTTAGCGCCCATTGCGACGCCGCGTTTTTGGGAGTAGAACTTTCCGCCATACCAGAAATAGTTATGACCTAAACAGAAATCAAGAGCATTTCTCAAAAAGATTTTTTGATTATGTTTTAGATCATCTCTCCGACTAAGCGCCCAATTAAGGGCCAAAATAGCATCATCATGTTGGATGATAGTATATAAAGACGCGACATCCGCTGTGACCAAGTATAGTGGTTTTAGATTGCAGGATTTAGTTTTAAAAAGGAAACATAGGAAGATGGCGAAACTAGAGGCGAGAATTAATGAGTTAAAAACACAATTAGAACCTATCAAAGACTCACAACAATTGATAGATTTTAATACACGTATTAAAAAGAAATTGGAGAAAGTAGACAAAGACACACAAAGAAAGAAAATTAAGAAATTCCATAGGGATTTGGGTGATTTTCAGACAAATTCCATCTATGTATGGCAACAGGCGAGTGGAAGTTATTTACCGATACAGAGTGGGCATCACCCGGTCTGGTTAAAGAATATCCCTAAAGGTCAAATGACCAGAATCAGAAGGAACTGCTCCAATGATAATGATTTCTTCTCCCAGGCGAATAGGATTAAAGAAAAATTCCTAGAAAAGGGCTATAGTGATAAACAACTGGACAAAGTGATTGAAGGAGTAGCATCCACATCAAGAGATAATCTCTTGAGTAATAATAATAAGGGCAATCACACCTCCAACAGTCACGATTGGAATTTTATATCAGGGTACCACTCACAATATAGGGAGGTGGAGAATATCTTTTTATCACACTGGCACATCCTTTTGATGGACAAAACATTACAACCAGTGCTACCTGCAAAACCCGGGTTTATATATAGAAGAGCCCCTAACTATGCTGATAAGATAGTTAAAAAAGTGATTGACCCACCTACTCATCCTCCCACTTTGTGGGAAAAAGAAGGGTTTTTTGCTTGTAGACGTTGCAGGGCGTGTAAAGAAGTAAACACACCAATAAGAGCAATGGAACGCTTTTTAGCAACAGAGAATAATAAAGAATTTACAATCAAAGGGTTTATTACCTGTAATACATCGTATGTTGTGTATGCTTTACAATGCCCATGTGGGTTGATCTATATAGGCCGGACTAAAAGACTTCTAAGGATAAGAATAGCGGAACATGTGGCTAATATTAAACTGGGTTTTAAGGATCATAATGTATCCCTACACTTTAAGCTTTACCATAATCAGGATCCTTCTGGACTCAGATTTTGGGGTGTAGAACATATGAAACCCTCCTGGAGAGGGGTAAATATGGTACGAGAGTTATCCAAACGTGAAACGGAATGGATATATTTGATTGACACTTTAACACCAAAGGGGTTAAATGTGGACCTAGATATTAATTGTTTCATTAGTGATTATTAAATTGTCTGGTTTACGATCCCTTCCTCTTAATATTTAAACATTTTAATGTTTTAAGTAGTAATCCTTTAAGTAGTATCTAGGTAGATGCTTATGTAGGTGATATAGTGTATGGAGTAATGAAGACATTCACGGTACGGTCTTTGATGTTTGCATCATTGCATATCTGTACCAATTTTATATATAAATACTATAGACATATAGTGGTTTGGTAATTATAATCACTCTATGGCTGATACACTACTAATGATTAAATTTTTGACATGAGTTGACTAATACTATTATAAAGGCTATTATAGAAGGATCATGTTCAAATATGTGCTGACTCACAATATTTACGTTATTTTGAATATTTTTAATATTTTTTATATATTTTAAATAATTTTAGGTTTTTGCGTCGGTTCTCGCCTGTGATTTTATTTTAGTAAGAAGCTCCCTTCAACCGAAATGACACCTCATAGAGATAAAAATCTCGGAGGTGGTGGATATATGGTATATATTCACAACTCTTTGCTCATTGCCACTATAACTTCAGCGTTATATGGGGTGCATTTAGTGTATGCATTAGCGATATATACATGTATAAGTATAGGTATATTTTGGATGATGCACATGACATACACACTAGCTTTTTCTAAATAGGATGTATTTCTTAGGGAGACAGCTTATGGACCTTGTATGTGTATATAGGTCCTTGCTCACATATTACACAAACATACATGGATCATGTGAGGATCTAATGGGTAGTTCACTATCTTCCTGTACTATGTAATTTTGTATTTATATTTTTATTTATGTGTATATTAAGGGTAATTTTAATTAGGAGGTCTATGTTTCTTTCTTTCATGTATTGTTTTTGGCGTAATGTTCATTTTGCCTGTTCTGCTAAGGAGGTCGCCAGTAGTTCGGCGATCGTTTGTGTTCATTCAATTATCTCTCCCCTGTATTGAGAACCGAGCTGGCCGCGTCCGGTTACCATGACGATGTGCAGCGTCATGTGGGCTGGATAGTGCAGGGCTACGTGATTGGTTGACAGGGTGTGAGACTGTTGAATATATATTGGCCGTCGGCGTCGTGTAGCCACGCCCTCTGTTGAAGTCGGAAGTGACGAAACGCGTCAGGGCGTGGCCTACACGACGCTACCGGAAGTGAGGTGTGCGCTCCACCGCTGACCACAGACCAGGAAGTGATGCACAGTGTACACAGAGGAACACTTGTGGATGGCTCGGGGATCTGAATAATCGGTGAAGTACACAATTTTGAAATGCTGATGATGTTTTAAACAATGTACGCAGATATTTAAATGGGTGATTTTATTATTTTGTGCGAATCTTTTAAAAAATAAAACAGTATTATGCTATGTGCACACTTTGTTTTATTTTTATGGCAAACTTGGAGGACTGTTTGGAACTGCAACGCTAAGGTGATATATTACCATACTCAAGGAAGTGACTACTCCTTAAGGCTTGTGTTTTCAGCAGTGTCTGGTGAGTTTAACCCCCTAGGGGGTACGCATCGCATGTGGTGACGCACTCCCGGTTTATGGTGGAAGAAAGGTCGACAGCACTTTGATCACCGTGCAATGCTGATTAGATCACTATAGACACCTTATCTGCACATTAAGAACTTTTTAGTGATTGCTCGTACATTGCTATTTCTGTAAAGGACTTTCTACAGAGCGCTGTTTTAATGCGGATATTCTCAGATTTATCTTGATGAATTGTTTGTATTACTTTTTTATGTATTTGTATGTTAACTTTTTAACGGCTGCTATTTTTGTCCGGACTGTTAGGTTTTAATACACTTAGCAGTCATTATTTAGTTTACTGTGGTTTTATAAGTATTATTATTGCAGGCATCTGCATATAGTAAAATCTTTGTTTTTATATATGTGGGTGCACCATATAGATTGGTGCATATACATATATATATATATTGAGGGAGTGTGTGAAGGTCTTAGTTTGGCGCAGAGAGGTATATGATAGGCCGGTTTTAAAATATACCCTTTTTGTTTTGATATATTCTAGATTGTAGTAAATAAATAATGTACTGTACTTTAACATGAGGTACCCTCAATTAAAGTCCCAAAATTCCTCCCTTTTGTAGTGCACTACTCCCTTGGGAGCTGCTGGGTAGTTCATACAGTACTGCTAACATACCTCCACATACCTCCGTTCTTCCACCCTGTATGATTCACAACAGACACAGTCAATAAAGGTTGAACATATAATATAGTTGGAAATAGACGTAGTAGTTAAAGCTGAAATAAAAATAAAAAAATGCTATTAGGAAAGGAGTCCAATATATCAGAGAAGTAAATAGTATTATCAAAAGAGAAAAGCATCAAATAAAACCCACTAATATGGGTTGGTTCGTAGAGCCATGACTAAAGATATAGAGAGTCAGCTTACCCATAGTTGGCTGTCTAATGTGTGCAAACTATGCATCCAGTTCCATCAATTGCCAAGAGGCAACTGATGGAAATGAAAGGTTTTATGCCTCTCCAGCTCGGCGGCGTCTGACGTCACTGCCGAGCTGCGGGCGGAAACAAAACAGGAGGAAGAAAGGGCTCGTTCCGGTCTTCTTGCGATTAGAGAGAAGTGCGCATGCGCGGACATCGCGTCGCGGCTCCGTGCATAGGACGCATTGCGTGCCGAAGCTTCGGTGGCCATTTTGGAAACTACAGGACAATAAGCTCGTACGGTTACACAGCAGTGTTCCGCACGGCGTGCGAAGCCAGAGCGGCCATTTACAAAAAGGCAAATGATCTACTCAAGACAGGCAAATTGATAGGGAGCAGATGTCACCAATGTGAAAGGCACATATCTCCAAAGGAGTAATGTTATCGTACGCCTGTTCTTGGGCTCCTAATAGGGAGCCAGTAACCTGCCTAAATCAAACAGATCAATAAAATGCGGCCAACATGAAAAAATGCATATCTCAAATAACATATTATACATGTTCATTACCTATGACTATTCACCGGAGTACTGAATAGATGAAGGCAATCAAAGCAAAAAAGCCGCTCGCAAACACTGGTTTGCATCTTGGCAACAAAGCCAAAGAATATCATTGTCATGTCAAAAAATACTTGTTAGAAGAAATATAAGTCAAGCATATGAATAGCCAGCAAAAATTGTAAACCTGGAACTATAGCTATAATGAAAACAAATGTTGATGAAAAAAGGAGTAATAAATAAATAAAATACAAGAGAACAGTGAACAGCCCAAACACAGTCCCATTGATAAGGGGAACCTAAAGGGTTGAGACGCTGATTGATTGACAGGTCACAACAGAAATATTTCTAGTTCCCCGGGGCGCCCATACAGAGACCCAGTTCAAAATATAGGCGGCAAACTTCCAGTTGCAGGTTGAGTAATTGATAGAATAGTTTTATTCAAAAATCTTTTAGTGGGTGGAGCTGTTGGCAAGTTCGGAGAGATTTACAGACAAAAACATGAAGACACAAAAAAAAAAAACCCTTATAAAAAGGGTTTGAAACTAAAGGCTTCATTGAGGCCCGGTGCATCTGTGGCCCTAAGGTCAAAGAACCAGAGGGCCTCTCATTGCAGAAGAATCTGATTATAGTTGCCCCCTCTGTCACCTGGACCGACGTGTTCCAGAGCAAAAAAAATGCATTTTGGTGTCGTCAAAGTTATGGAAGAGGCCCATATGGCGACTGATGGGGGTCTCCATTTTCTTTCCACGCACCAGGGAAACATGGTCCCTGATGCGGTGAAAGAAAGGCCTCTTTGTCTTGCCTACATAGTAGGCACCGCATTCACACATCATAATGTATACGATGCCCACCGATATACAAGTGACAGAGAATTTGGGTTTATACACTCGACCATTCCGTAACAAAATTGAGTCAGAGGCAAAAATGTGCCGACAGAAACTACATTTATGGCACGGCCTGGACCCCAAAGTTAATTTAGAAGGTATAGAGGTTGGAGGTACATAATGGCTCCTGACCAGTGTGTCTCTAATTGATCGCGATTTCCTAAAGGTTATTTCTGGATAAGCCTTTAAGAATTTTGAAGTCTTTGGGTCACCCAATAAAAGATGCCAGTATTTACTTAAAATCTCACGTATCTGGGAATGCTGAGTGCAGTAGCGAGTGATCAATCTCACTCCTTCATTTAATTGGATAGGTTTGTTGTCATGTAGAAGAGAGGATCTAACATGTTTATTGGCTCTAGCATAAGCTTTTTTCAAACACTTATTGCTGTAACCACGCTGCTGTAAGCGCTTTTTTAGTTGTTTGGCCTCATGTTCAAAATCAGCTGCGCTGCTGCAATTACGTTTGAGACGGAGATATTGTCCATAGGGAATACTGGTCACCAATGGTTTTGGGTGCGAACTAGAAGCATGCAAGACGGTGTTCGCAGCCGAGGGTTTCCTGAAAAGAGTAGAGCCAATTTCCCCTTTCTCATTGGCGTAAATTTGAATGTCCAGAAAGTCCAGTAATGGACGTCTTGCTTTTTTCCATAGTGAATTTCAAATTATAAGTATTAATTTTGAGCGCTTCCATAAAATTGGATAGCTCAACTTCAGTTCCTGTCCAAATGAGGAAAATATCGTCTATATACCTGCGCCAGACCGGAATCTGGCAGAGATATTCAGCTAAGTCCTCACGATGGAAAATGTGGCGCTCCCACCCCTCCAGGTACAGGTTACCATAGGAGGGGGCACATTTGGTCCCCATAGCCACCCCCTGCACCTGGAGGTAGTGGGAGCCCCCAAAAATGAAAATGTTGTTGTTCAAAATGAAAGAAAGCAATTTTAAAACCAACTGATTGTAGTTGGTTTGTACCTCACCAGTCTCGGAAAGGAAGCCCTCAACAACTCTTAAACCAAGGTCATTAGGTATAGAGTTGTAGAGGGCCTCCACATCGAGAGTGACGAGCAAAGAGTTCTCAGGAATACACATTCCGTCTAGTGCTCTAAGTAGATCTCTAGTATCTTGTAAATAAGAGGATAAACTCTCCACAAAAGGGCGAAGGTAATCATCCACAAGAGCACTAGCGGGTTCAGTGAGGCACCCATTGCCCGAGACTATGGGGCGACCTGGTGGATTTTTGGCGTTTTTGTGGATTTTCGGTAACGCATATAGAGTAGGGGTCTTTGGATCAATTACATTTAAATATTCCCATGTTTTTTTATTTATAACTCCCTGATGGTAAAATGTTCCAATTAATTTTCGAAATTGAATGATGATGTAATTTACATGACTCTCTGGGATTCTTCTATACCACTCCTTATTAAGAAGTATATTATTAACCATTTGTTAATATTGGACTGTGTCCATGACCACCAAATTACCTCCCTTATCAGAGGGTTTAATAATTAGATGGGACTGATTTTGTAAAGCAGTCAAAGCTGCCTTCTGTTGGATAGATAAATTGGATTTTTTTGAGGGCAACCATTGAGTTTTACAGATCTCATTTGTTACCTGCTGCGTAAAGGCCCATATATTAGGGTTCCCTTGCAGAGAAGGGAACTTAGTTGACTTGGGTCTATAATCTTTAGGGCGTGGTGCAGCTAACAAGGGAGATGGTAAAGTGAGACGGTGTGGGTCAGAGCCATCACGGGCTAAAGTATCCGCCTCCTCTAGATCTGTCTCATCGATGTGTCCCTCCATCCACAGTTCCATCAGATCTTCCATAGCCTTAATATCTTTAAGGGTAGGTACCGGAGTGGAAGGTGGAAAAGTGGAATGTTGTGGTAAAGAATTGGATGGTCCTGATTGATCATAAAGGACACGGAAAGTCAATTTGCGAGCGAAAAGATTAAGATCCTTTACTAATTCAAACTTATCAATATTTTGAGTAGGACAAAAAGTTAATCCTAATTGCAGTACAGAAGTTTGGGCATTTGTTAAGGGAGTAGAGGATAAGTTAATTATTTCAAGATGGCTTTGGGTTGTTTGGGGACAGTCCCCATTAGGTCTTTTTTTGGATCGTGTACCGGTTGAGTAAATATTGGAGCTGTACGAAAACCCAGGTCAGCGGTAGCCGCGGTTCTATCGGGCGGAGTCGCAGATAGCGCCGAATCAAGTGTACCGATAGATGTGTCAAGTGAAGTGTGTGTTTTCACGTTACCGGTCGATTTAGCGAGTGCGGCACGGGTGTTCATAGGCATGCGATTCTGAATAGGCCTTGGCTTGCCACTTAGATCTTTTCCAGTGCCGTTCGTGCGATTGTGAATATGGGGTACATGTTGACGAGATGTACCGGATTGCTCCGTAGCCTGTGAAAAGGAAACAGAAACAGATGATTGAGATGATGTGTCCGAGTCCGAAAAATCGGACCTACCAGATTTTGAATTAGAAGATCTTTTGGGAAACAAAGTTTTCTTTGGTTTATTGCGTGGTGTCCAATTGTAGGCTTGATGATTATCATAAGCCAGTTTATCCCTCATAAATTTATTTTCTTTGGTTTTCAAAAGATCTGCGACATACTAAATTGATTCTTAATGTATTTTCCCGTTCAATAAAAAGTGTTTCATTAGTGATAGACTGATTCTCCTCATATCATTTCTTAATTTCTGCGTCCACTATTCCCAACTCCAGGGAGTAGTGGGTGCAGAGTAATTGCATCATAACTGTTGAGCAGTGTTGTAAATTTGCTTCCCACTGCATCTTAATGTCTGCTTCCAATTTATGAATGGTAGGGAAAATTTGAATCCTCAAACCCCAAGGAGTCATGTGATCATCTATGTATTTGAGGAAATATTGTTTGTTCCAATAAATGCGAGATTTTTTTTCCAGCATTCGCTGGAGTCTTTGAAAGAAACGATCCATCGACAGACCCCCCATTGTGGCATTTTGAGACTGTTGAAAGGAGTCCATTAAGCCGGCAAAGGCGCTTCCACAATATTGAGCCATACTGAAAGAGAAAAAAAAAAAAAACCACAGTAGGTCTGTAAACAGGTATATAGATAATCATGCATATATATAAATCAAATTGTATCTGTTAATCAAGTTATTATATATATGTAGATCATAATACAGTAAAAGAAGTTAACTGAAAGAGTCCCACTCTCTACTAAGGTGAAGGGTGGATAACACCCAAAGTTTAACAGACATTAACCACTTTCAGACCGGACCATTTTGCTGGTAAATGACCAGAGGTCTTTTTACACTTTGGCACTGCGCTGCTTTAACTGGTAATTGCGCGGTCATGCAATGTTGTACCCAAACAAAATTTGCGTCCTTTTCTTCCCACAAATAGAGCTTTCTTTTGATGGTATTTGATTGCCTCTGCGATTTTTATTTTTTGCGATATAAACGTAAAAAGACCGCAAATTTTGAAAAAAAATGATATTTTCTACTTTTTGTTATTAGAAAAATCCAATAAACTCAATTTTAGTCATACATTTAGGACAAAATGTATTCAGCCACATGTCTTTGGTAAAAAAAAAGTCAATAATTGTATATTTATTGGTTTGCGCAAAAGTTGTCACATCTACAAACTAAGGTACGTTTTCTGGAATTTACGCAGCTTTTAGTTTACGACTGCCTATCTCATTTCTTGAGGTGCTAAAATGACAGGGCAGTACAAAACCCCCCCAAATGACCCCATTTTGGAAAGTAGACCCCCTAAGGAAATTGATAAGAGGCATGTTGAGCCCATTGAATATTTTATTTTTTTGCCTCAAGCGATTGAATAATGACAAAAAAAAAATTTTTTTTTTTTTTTTACACAAAGTTGTCACTAAATGATATATTGCTCACACATGCTATGGGCGTATGTGAAATGACACCCCAAAATAAATTCTGCTGCTTCTCCTGAGTACGGGGATACCACATATGTGGGACTTTTTGGGAGCCTAGCCGCGTACAGGGCCCCGAAAACCAAGCACCGCCTTCAGGCTTTCTAAGGGCGTCAATTTTTGATTTCACGCCTCACTACCTATTACAGTTTTGAAGGCCATAAAATGCCAAGATGGCACAAAACCCCCACAAATGACCCCATTTTAGAAAGTAGACACCCCAAGCTATTTGCTGAGAGGCATGTTGAGTCCATGGAATATTTTATATTTTGCCACAAGTTGCGGGAAAATTACAAACTTTTTTTTTTTTTTTTTTTTTTTCACAAAGTTGTCACTAAATGATATATTGCTCATGCATGCCATGGGCATATGTGAAATGACACCCCAAAATAAATTCTGCTGCTTCTCCTGAGTACGGGGATACCACATATGTGGGACTTTTTGGGAGCCTAGCCGCGTACGGGGCCCCGAAAACCAAGCACCGCCTTCAGGCTTTCTAAGGGCGTAATTTTTTGAGTTCACTTCTCACTACCTATTACAGTTTTGAAGGCCATAAAATGCCAAGATGGCACAAAACCCCCACAAATGACCCCATTTTAGAAAGTAGACACCCCAAGCTATTTGCTGAGAGGCATGTTGAGTCCATGGAATATTTTATATTTTGCCACAAGTTGCGGGAAAATTACAAACTTTTTTTTTTTTTCACAAAGTTGTCACTAAATGATATATTGCTCACGCATGCCATGGGCATATGTGAAATGACACCCCAAAATAAATTCTGCTGCTTCTCCTGAGTACGGGGATACCACATATGTGGGACTTTTTGGGAGCCTAGCCGCGTACGGGGCCCCAAAAACCAAGCACCGCCTTCAGGCTTTCTAAGGGCGTTACAGTTTTGAAGGCCATAAAATGCCAAGATGGCACAAACCCCCCCCCCCCAAATGACCCCATTTTAGAAAGTAGACACCCCTAAATTTAGGGGTACACTAGTGAGACTAGGTAATAAATGGCGGGTGCCCTGAAACTATAAAAAAATAACTAACCAACCAGCGTCACCTGTAACAGTTATATGGTGATCACTGGTGAAAGGGTTAACTAGGGGGCAATCAGGGGGCTTTATGCGGTAGTATATGGGGGTCCCTGGCGCTATAAAAAGCTGCGGCGAACCTAAATACCTACCTGCCTAACTAGCGTCACCTGTGACACTAATACAGCGATCAGAAAAACGATCGCTTATTAGGCTGGGTTCACACTGGAGCGATGCGGGAACGCCACGAATGCGCGGCGGGTTCCCGCATCGCATGCCTCCCGGCGGCAGTTCACACTGCCCTATGCGAACTGCTGGGAGTGTCAGTGAAATGTTAATGACACCCCCAGATCAGTTCGCATATCGCAGTGCGATCTGCAAACTTGGATCGCATGGTGTGAACACCCATGCGATCCGATTCTGCTGCGGACCAAAAAAAGGGTCCCGTGCGAGTTTGCGGCGGGTGCGACACGAATTCAGCCATACTATCTGTATAGCTGAACTCGAATCGCACAGAGATCGGATGTGATTTGCACTGCAGTGCGGTGCGAATCACATCCGTTCTCATAAACCGCTGCAATGTGAACCCAGCCTTAGTGACACTGGCGACGGGGGGTGATCACGGGGTTAAACCTTTATTGGGGGGGTTAGGGGGGTACCTTAGAACTAAAGGGGGCTAACCCTAACTGCCCTAACAGTTATTAGTCACAAATGACACCTGCCGGGTGATCAGGGGGTTAAACCTTTATTAGGTAATAAATGGCGGGTGCCCTGAAACTATAAAAAAATAACTAACCAACCAGCGTCACCTGTAACAGTTATATGGTGATCACTGGTGAAAGGGTTAACTAGGGGGCAATCAGGGGGCTTTATGCGGTAGTATATGGGGGTCCCTAGCGCTATAAAAAGCTGCGGCGAACCTAAATACCTACCTGCCTAACTAGCGTCACCTGTGACACTAATACGGCGATCAGAAAAATGATCGCTTATTAGGCTGGGTTCACACTGGAGCGATGCGGAAACGCCGCGAATCCGCGGCGGGTTCCCGCATCGCATGCCTCCCGGCGGCAGTTCACACTGCCCTATGCGAACTGCTGGGAGTGTCAGTGAAATGTTACTGACACCCCCAGATCAGTTCGCATATCGCAGTGCGATCTGCAAACTCGGATCGCATGGTGTGAACACCCATGCGATCCGATTCTGCTGCGGGCCAAAAAAAGGGTCCCGTGCGAATTTGCGGCGGGTGCGGCGGGTGTGGCGGGTGCGGCGGGTGCGGCGAATGGCTGAACTCGAATCGCACAGAGATCGGATGTGATTTGCACTGCAGTGCGGTGCGAATCACATTCGTTCTCATAAACCGCTGCAATGTGAACCCAGCCTTAGTGACACTGGCGACGGGGGGTGATCACGGGGTTAAACCTTTATTGGGGGGGTTAGGGGGGTACATTAGAACTAAAGGGGGCTAACCCTAACTGCCCTAACAGTTATTACAGTCACAAATGACACCAATGCAAAAAAAAAAAAAAAAAAAAAAAAAATGACATTGGTGTCACTGTGACTGGGGGGCAGGGGTAATTGGGGGGGTGATCGGGGGGTAAAGGGGGGGTGTGAGTGTGCCTGGCATGTTCTACTGTGTGTGGGATGTGTTGGTGCAACTCACTGATCCGCTCTCCTCCGTGTCGGAACGAAAAATACCGACACGGAGGAGAGAATACATCACTTCCTCTCCTGTGTTTACATTACAGGAGAGGAAGTGATGTCACCGGGGATTTCCATTCGTCGGGAGCGATCGCGAGGGGGTGGCCATGAATGAATGGCCGTCCCCTCGTCCGGGATCGCTCCCGAACGAAAACCGACCGCCGCAGGCACCGGGCGGGGGCCCGATCGGGCCCCCGACCCGCGGGAGGCAAAGGACGTACATATATGTGCTTATGCCTGCCCGTGCCATTCTGATGACGTACATCGGCGTGAGGCGGTCGGCAAGTGGTTAAGAGAAAAAAAATTTTGAGAGAGAGGGAATCTTAACAGATTAAAGATACCACGTCCCCATGTTAATGAATACAACAAGAAAAAAGGGAGGCCAAAAGAGGGCTGGGGAATCACCAACCCCTGGGACTTTAACGGTATCAAATCAAAGAGTATTTGCAGAGAAAAAATCTTAATGTATAAAATATTACAATTTTATTCAAGCTATACACAATTTTAGACATTCATAAAAACGATGATTTGACATCAATTTGCCAGAAAGAGCATATTCATATTTAATCCCATTTTTCACCAAACAAGAGGAGTGAAGAAAAGGCAAGCTGCAATCATTCTCGACATGTTTCGCCCAGAGTGGGCTTCTTCAGGAAAAACTGATTGAGCAGCCAACAGAGCTAAAGTAATAGATAATAAAGAATGAATGTTACTATCAATTAGTGCATAGAATAACAACAGTCAATAAAGTAAATGACAATGAATTGATATAAATAGTCTTTACATAAGTCGAATTATAAAAACAGATACATAATATATTTTGAATAATTGGATTATGGATTACAATAAATAAGTATCTCACCGGAATTGCCAATGCTCCAAAGAATTCGAAGTCTTAGACAAAAGTCAATATAAGACAGTGTTAAAAAATCTATATTTGTTATAGCGAAAAAACGCACAAATCAGGGTGAAGTTTGACGCCTAATGGGAATCTGCAGAGAGAAATAAAACATTCAGAAGATATAAAAGAATAAGGGAACTCCAATTGGACCCTTTAACAAAAAAGGGCCAATTATGAGAATTAAAATTAAAATGAATGTGTCATGAATATGATGAATTACCATGATAGTGATGTTGAATCAATGAAAATTACTAACAGAGATTATGTAAATTTCCAAAGTAGGTCAAAGTCACAGTCCACATAATATAGCATATAACATAATATTGTTTGGTGAAAAATGGGATTAAATATGAATATGCTCTTTCTGGAAAATTGATGTCAAATCATCGTTTTTATGAATGTCTAAAATTGTGTATACCGTATATACTCGAGTATAGGCCGACCCGAATATAAGCCGAGGCCCCCAATTTACCCCCAAAAAAACTGGCAAACTTATTGACTCGTGTATAAGCCGAGGGTGAGACATGCCTGTCCATCCCTGTGTGTGTGTCCGTCCATCCCTGTGTGTCCGTCCATCCCTGTGTGTCCGTCCATCCCTGTGTGTCCGTCCATCCCTGTGTGTCCGTCCATCCATCCCTGTGTGTGTGTGTGTCCATCCATCCATCCATCCCTGTGTGTGTGTGTCTCCATCCATCCATCCATCCATCCCTGTGTGTGTGTGTCTCCATCCATCCATCCATCCATCCCTGTGTGTGTGTGTCTCCATCCATCCATCCCTGTGTGTGTCTCCATCCATGTGTGTGTGTGTGTGTGTGTGTGTGTGTGTGTGTGTGTGTCCAGCCTACCTTTGTCCCGAGCCTCCGTCCCGTGCCTTGCCTCCTTGCCTCCGTCCCGTGCCGTGCCTTGCCTCCTTGCATCCGTCCCGTGTCGTGCCTTGCCTTGCCCCCGTCCCGTCCCGTCCCGTGCCGTGCTGTCCCGTGCCCTCTTCGTCGGCGGCCATTGTAAAGTTCAAAAGCTGCGCCGCCGCCTTCGCCTGTGATAGGCGGAACACTGAATTTCCCAGCAGCCTGTGTTCCGCCTATCACAGACGTCGTATCATCCTCGTCCGTAGTACGAGGATGATACGATGTCCGTGATAGGCGGAACACAGGCTGCTGGGAAATTCAGTGTTCCGCCTATCACAGGCGAAGGCGGAGCCGGAGGCGCGGCTTTTGAATAGAATGGCCGCTGTCTGTCTGCTCGACACGCTGATCGAGCGGGCAGACAGCGATGACTCGAGTATAAGCCGAGGGGGGCACTTTCAGCCTCAAAAAAGAGGCTGAAAATCTCGGCTTATACTCGAGTATATACGGTAGCTTGAATAAAATTGTAATATTTTATACATTAAGATTTTTTCTCTGCAAATACTCTTTGATTTGATACTGTTAAAGTCCCGGGGGTTGGTGATTCCCCAGCCCTCTTTTGGCCTCCCTTTTTTCTTGTTGTAGCTGTCTTTTGGTTATAGCGCAAGTGGTTAATGTGAATGGATAATTAGGGGTACTACTGTATGTACCTCTTACTCATTCACTTAGGGAGGGGAAGATATCTGGAGTCCCCTTTATTTTAAGGGGCTTCCAGATTGCAAAAAGTCACCCTTCACAGATGCCCATAGCCACCACTGCATGAATATGAGGAAGAGGCCCCTGTCCCCATAATCATGAGGACAAGTTGCTTTGCCCTGTGAAGAGAGGGAGAGCACGTTCCTGCCGAAGAGATGAAGGGGCTCAGGTAAGTAAAACGGGGGGATGGGATTTCACTCTGCTAAAAGGACAGCAATAGGGCTGGCAATACAGTGATTTTGTTAACAGGGGGCTGTACATGTCTTCTAGCAGCTAGAGCAGTGTACAGAGTTCAGGATTATGTACAGCAGTATACAGAGGTCAGTAGGATGTAGGGCAGTGTACAGAGGTCAGTAGGATGTAAGGCAGTGTACAGAGGTCAGTAGTGTGTAGAACAGTGTACATAGGTCAGTAGTATGTAGAGCAGTGTACAGAGGTTAGTAGGATGTAGGGCAGTGTACAGAGATCAGTAGTATGTAGGGCAGTGTACAGAGGTCAGTAGGATGTAGAGCAGTGTACAGAGGTCAGTAGGATGTAGGGCAGTGTACAGAGGTCAGTAGGATGTAGGGCAGTGTACAGAGATCAGTAGTATATAGAGCAGTGTACAGAGGTCAGTAGTATGTAGAGCAGTGTACAGAGGTCAGTAGGATGTAGGGCAGTGTACAGACATAAGTAGTATGTAGAGCAGTGTACAGAGGTCAGTAGTATGTAGATCAGTGTACAGAGGTCAGTAGTATGTAGGGCAGTGTACAGAGGTCAGTAGTATGTAGAGCAGTGTACAGAGGTCAGTAGGATGTAGGGCAGGGTACAGAGGTCAGTAGGATGTAGGGCAGGGTACAGAGGTCAGTAGGATTTAGAGCAGTGTACAGAGGTCAGTAGGATGTAGGGCAGTGTACAGAGGTCAAGTGGATGTAGGGCAGAGTACAGTGGTCAGTAGGATGGTGTACAGAGGTCAGAGAATAGGGGGTAAGTATGGCGGAGGACAGGGGGCAACAGGACAATGTACAGGGGTCAGTGGAATGAAGAGCAGTGTACAGAGATCATTAGAATGTAGGACAGTTTCACCAGGGGGGTCAGGACAGCACACACTGGGGGGTCAGAATGGCACAAACCAGGGAGCTGGGAATGCACACACTGAGGGGGCAGGAGGGCACACTTCAGGGGGTCAGGAGGGCACACACCAGGGGGCTTGGAGGGCATACACCAGGGGGCTGGGAAGGCAGGAGGACACATGTCAGGAGGGCATACACTGGGGGAATCGGGAGGGCACACACCAGGGGGCAGTCACAATGATTTAATGAGCCCAATTTCTCACTGTGCTATATTAAGAGGAGATGCAATCACATTTGTCAGCTAGCACCTCTATGCTATCCACCTCCCCCTGGATCCGCCCCTGGCCTGACCATTGCCATAAACACAGCCTGACCTGATGTCATCCCATTCACCTGACAGAAGACAGAGCAGCCCGATCGGCTGAATTCTCTGTCTTCTGTCTCAGGAACAGTGTCAGGCCCAGCTGGGAGATTGCCCGGTGCCCACAGGGAAGTTTGGATTTCCGTCCTTCTCTCTCCTGCCTTTATTCCTGCAGTGGCAGCAGGGGGCGTTGCCAGTGGTGGCAGGGGGTGGTGCCTGTCGTAAATTCGCACCATAAGATGCAAAAACATTTTCCCCCATATTTCTGGTGGAAAAAAAAGTGCATCTTATGGTGCGGAAAATAGGGTATTCCTTGAAAAAAGGTAGAAGCAGTGTCCATCCCCGCTCCAAGGTCTTTTACAATCCTATTGTCTATAGTGTATGATAAAAAAATGCTGTGCGTCAGTCAAGTGTTCGGCTAGGTTACGCTGAGAAGACAAGGCTGGGAGAAGGATAGGTCACGCTGAGAACACAGGGCCAGAAGAAGGCTGGAATACACTGGGAACAAAAACTAGGCTGGAATTAGTCTAGGATACACTGGGAACACAAGGCTGGAAGAAGGCTGGGATACACTGGGAACACAAGGTTGGAAGAAGGCTGGGATACATTGGGAACACAAGGCTGGAAGTAGTCTAGGATACACTAGGAATACAAGGGTGGAAGAAGGCTATGATACACTGGGAACACAAGGGTGGAAGAAGGGTGGGATACATTGGGAACACAAGGTTGGAAGAAGGCTGGGATACACTGGTTACACAAGGCTGGAAGAAGGCTGGGATACACTGGGAATAAAAGGCTGAAAGAAGGCTGGGATACACTGGGAACACAAGGCTGGAAGAAGGCTGGGAAACACTGGGAACACAAGGCTGGAAGAATGCTGGGATACATTGAGAACACAAGGCTGGAACAAGGCTGGGATACATTGGGAACACAAGGCTGGAAGAAGGCTGGGATACACTGGGAACACAAGGCTGAAAGAAGGCTGGGATACACTGGGAACACAAGGCTGGGGTACACTGGGAACACAAGGCTGGAAGTAGTCTAGGATACACTGGGAACACAAGGGTGGAAGAAGGGTGGGATACATTGGGAACACAAGGGTGGAAGAAGGGTGGGATACACTGGGAACACAAGGCTGAAAGAAGGCTGGGATACACTGGGAACACAAGACTGGAAGAAGGCTGTGATACACTGGGAACACAAGGCTGGAAGTAGTCTAGGATACACTGGGAACACAAGGGTGGAAGAAGGGTGGGATACACTGGGAACACAAGGCTGGAAGAAGGCTGGGATACACTGGGAACACAAGGCTGGAAGTAGTCTAGGATACACTGGGAACACAAGGGTGGGAGAAGGTGGGATACACTGGGAACACAAGGCTGGAAGAAGGCTGGGATACACTGGGAACACAAAGCTGGAAGAAGGCTGGGATACACTAGGAACACAAGGCTGGAAAAGGCTTGGATACACTGGGAACACAAGGCTGGAAGAAGGCTGGGATACACTGGGAACACAAGGCTGGAAAAAGGCTTGGATACACTGGGAACACAAGGCTGGAAGAAGGCTGGGATACACTGGGAACACAAGGCTGGAAGAAGGCTGGGATACACTGGGAACACAAGGCTGGAAGAAGGCTGGGATACACTGGGAACACAAGGCTGGAAGAAGGCTGGGATACACTGGGAACACAAGGCTGGAAGAAGGCTGGGATACACTGGGAACACAAGGCTGGAAGAAGGCTGGGATGCACTGGGAACACAAAGCTGGAAGAAGGCTGGGATACACTGGGAACACAAGGCTGGAAGTAGTCTAGGATACACTGGGAAGTAGGGATGAGCCGAACACCCCTGGTTCGGTTTGCACCAGAACTTTCGAATGGACCGAAAATTCGTACGAACTTTAGAACCCCATTGAAGTCCATGGGACTCGAACGTTCGAAATTAAAAGTGCTAGTTTTAATGGCTAATATGCAAGATACTGTCCTAAAAAGGGTTTGGGGACCTGGCTCCTGCCCCAGGGGACATGGGTCAATGCCTAAAATGTTTTTAAAAATGGCCGGTTTGGCGGAAGCACTGATTTTAATGACGATTTAAGTGGGGAAAAAAAGTAAAATATTCCTTTTAAATATCGTGCCTGGGGGGTGTCTATATTTTACTTGTGAAGTGCCACGAGTTTCCCGTGTTTAGAACAGTCCCTGCACAAAATGACATTTAACGGAAATAACGTAATTTATAACTGCTTGTGGTTTTAATGTTATATCTGGTTCCGGCAATATGGATGAAAATCATTGAGAAAAATGGCATGGGTAGCTCCCCTGCCCATTACCAGCCCCTTTGGGTCTTGTACGGATATTAAGGGGAACCCTGTACCCATATTAAAAAAAAGGAAAGACGTGGGGCCCCCAGGCCCTATATACTCAGAACAGCAGTATACAGGCGGTGCAAACAAGACAGGGACTGTGTAGGTTTGTTGTGTTAAGTAGAATCTGTTTGTAATATTCAACTGGTACATTTTTAATGTGTAGCTCCAGTCAAAAAATCTATTTTTAAGCTTTTTGGAAAACATAGGGAAGGGTTATCACCCCTGTATAATTTGTTTTGCCGTCCGTCTTTTTTCATCTCACTTCCTGTTGTCTCCTTCCGTTTGCAAGTAGGAGACGTTTGTAAGTTGGATGTTTAAAAGTATGCCCTATATGCCCTATATGCGCTGCAGAAATGGCGGAACAAGATGTTGGTTTTGCCACAACATTGTAAGCCCTCAAAGTGACTCTTGGTGGGCGCTGGAGCGCCCTGCTGTGAATGATTATATCAAGAATTGTAATTACATGCCATTGTTGAACAGTGGTAGAAAAATTGGGCCTTTGGTGGCTGTGGTGCTGGTGCCACAACACAATAAGTCCTCACAGTTACTCTCAGTGGGCACAGGAACGGGCCCTGCAGTGAAATATTATATCAAGAATTGTAATTACATGCCCCTTTTAAACAGGGGCTGAAAAATTGGGCCTTAGGCACTGGTGCTGGTGCCACAACAATGCAACCTCTCCCATATACTCTAGTTGTAACAAAAAAGAGACATTCGCCCTTTAGATGAGGTGAGCACCACTAAGCCAATAAAAGTAACAAGAGTAAGTACAGTATATGTTTTTATTCAGTAAAAATATTACAAGCATATTGTCATCAAAGAAAGCCACTTAGTACAAGGTACACAAAAACTGGATTGAATACAATTGGTAGTAGTATAGTACAATTGTGTATGCACAGTCACATAACATACAAACATCAGGTGTACCCGACATGTTTTGCGCGTCCCAGCTCGCTCTTCAGGGGTAGATGTGTATGAATTGTACCTAAGGTGAAAGGATACAATTTGGTATATGGTAAATACTTGGTATTTTAAAGGCAGAGGGTAAGATATATATTCTAGCTGTGGTGCAGGAATGAGCCCTGCTACAAAGCATTGCATCAAAAAATTGTAATTAAATGCCCCTGTTAAACAGGGGCAGAAAAATTGGGCTGCTGGCACTGGTGCTGGTGCCACGACACTGCAACCTCTCCCATATACTCTAGTTGTGGTGCAGGAATGAGCCCTGCTGCAAAGCATTGCATCAAAAATTGTAATTAAACGCCCCTGTTAAACAGGGTCTGAAAAATTGGGCTGGTGGCATCACCCAGAACCAAAAATGTTCTTCCAACATATCAGCAGAGGAGGAAGAGGATGGACAATCAACATAACAGGACAGTCACTCAGCATCAGCATAGGCAGTCTTGAAGGGATGTGATATTTCAAAAAAAAATATTCGGTTACCTCAGCTTCAGGTGCTTGGTAGCTGTGGGTGATCCAAGACTGATTCATCTTGATGAAGGTCAGTCGATCAACTGAGTCGGTGGACGGGCGCACCCTATGATCGGTAACAAAGCCACCAGCAGCACTGAAGGTGCATTCCGAAAGAACGCTGGATGCAGGACAGGCCAGTAGCTCTATTGCATACTGTGCAAGCTCTGGCCAGTGATCCATCCTCAAGACCCAGTAAGCCAGAGGAATTTCGGTAGGGAAGGTGTCCAAGTCTGACCTTGCCCCTAGGTATTCCTGCACCAAATAAATCAGATTCTGGTGATGGTTGCTGGAACCGATCATACCTTGGGGCTGCGGACTAAAAAATTGTCTGAACGCATCGGTCAGACGGCCACCTTCTCCACCGCTCCTTTTGACCGATGCCTCAGCAACACGTTGTCCAGGACCAGGAGTTTGTAACCTCCCAGTCTCTGGGAACGCGTTGCACAGACCTTTCTGCAAGGCCTCCCGGAGATGTCTCATCCTCTGCTCCCTCTGTGACGGCAAGATAAGGTCAGCAACCTTACCCTTGTACCGTGGATCAAGGAGAGTGGCCAGCGAGTAATGGTCCCTCTCTTTGATCCGAAGAATACAAGGATCCTTCCGCAGGCTTTGCAGGATCAGGGAGGCCATGCAGCGTAGGTTAGCTGAGGCATTCGATCCGGAGTCCTCTGGGTCACTAAGGACAACATGATCCGCAGCTACCTCCTCCCAGCCACATACAAGTCCACGGGTTTCTTGGGACTGTAAATCATCCCTACAAGACTGCTGCTGCTGCTGATGCTGAGTGCCAGCCTCCACCTCCATGCTGACACAATCATCCTCTTCCTCCTCCTCCTCCTCCTCATCTTCTTCCTGTGTGATGGGTGGCACAGCAGGAACACTGTCTGGATAAAGGGGGCCTTGAGAGGCAAGGAAGTCCTCCTCTTTCTGCCTCTGTTCTACCTCAAGTGCCCTGTCCATTATTCCACGCAGCGTATGCTCCAAGAGGTGGACAAGAGGTACAGTGTCACTGATGCATGCACTGTCACTGCTCACCATCCTTGTGGCCTCCTCAAACGGTGACAGGACAGTGCATGCATCCCTGATCATGCCCCACTGGCGTGGTGAGAAAAAACCGAGCTCCCCTGACCCTGTCCTGGTGCCGTAGTCGCACAGGTACTCATTGATGGCCCTCTGCTGCATGTGCAGCCGCTGCAGCATGGCCAACGTTGAGTTCCACCTGGTGGGCATGTCACATATACGGCGGTTCTTGGGCAGGTTCAACTCCTTTTGGAGCTCAGTCAGCCGAGCACAGGCATTAAATGATCGGCTGAAATGCACACAGACTTTCCTGGCCTGCTTCAGGACATCCTGTAAGCCTGGGTACCTGCCCAAGAACCGCTGCACTGTCAGGTTAAGGACGTGAGCCACACAGGGCACATGGGTCAGTTGTCCCTGTCGGAGGGCGGAGAGGAGGCTGATGCCATTGTGGCAAACCACCATTCCTGGCTTAAGCTGGCATGGCGTCAACCACCTCTCGGCCTGCCCCTGCAGAGCTGACAAAACATCTGCCCCAGTGTGGCTCCTGTCCCCCAAACAAACCAGCGCAAGCATGGCATGGCATCGTTTTGCCTGCATACTTGCGTAGCCCCTGGAACGCCTACAGAGCACCGCCTGGTTCTGAGGACAGAGCACTGGAAGAGGCCATGGAGGAAGAAGAAGAGGAGGGGGTGGAGGAGAGAGGTGTGTCACAACCAATAGTAGCATTTTGGTGGCGGAACAACCTCCAACACTACTGCACCTTGTCCTGCATCCTTCCCAGCTGCCAGAAGAATGACCCAATGGGCCGTGAAAGACAGGTAATGTCCCTGTCCATGCCTGCTGGACCATGAGTCAGCGGTAATATGCACCTTACTGCTGACCGCCCTGTCCAGCGAGGCAAGGACATTGCCTTCCACATGCCGGTAGAGAGCCGGAATCGCCTTCCATGAGAAAAAGTGGCGTTTGGGGACCTGCCACTGAGGAACCGCACATTGTACAAACTCACAGAAGGGGGCCGAGTCTACCAACTGAAAAGGCAGCAGTTGAAGTGCTAGCAATTTAGCCAAGCTAGCATTCAACCTCTGGGCATGTGGATGGCTGGGAGTGAACTTCTTTTGGCGGTCCAGCAGCTGGGGCATGGACATTTGCCTGCTATAATTGGACGTGGGTGTACTGCTAGCAGAGTGCCCGGAAGCACTTGGCTGTGACACTCCTAATTCTACGCCTTCATTACTCTCAGAGCAGGTTTCAGAGAGGACTGAAGGTCTAGTGGGGTTGGAGATCACAGCTGATGAAGAGCAAGGAGAGGTCCGCTTTGTTCTTTGGTGTGGGTCTTTGAGGTACGTTTGCCAACGAGCTGCATGGCAGGTCAACAAATGTCTGGTCAAGCATGTGGTGCTCAAGCAGCTGATGTTTTTGCCACACGAGATATGCTTGAGACATATGTTGCAAATAGCAGCGGTGCGATCTGATGCACTCGTCTCAAAAAAGGCCCACACCAAAGAACTTTTAGAATAACGCGCAGAGGCAGCACCTAGCTGGCCCCCGGAGGCATCCTGCCTCGTTGGACATGTGCCTCCTCCTCCTCTCTCCTACCAGGCATCATGAGCACGTGGCCATGGGACACGCTTGTCCTTCTTTTCGGCAGCTGGACATGTTGAGCCGCAACATGCCGAAGACTTGGAAGATGATGCGTTGGCAGCTGCTTTGCTAGTACCCTGAGCCTGGGTGAGAGAGGATGAGGAGGTTGAAGAGGGCTTAGTCATCCACTCTACCAAGTCTTCGGCATGTTGTGGCTCAACATGTCCAGCTGCCGAAAAGAAGGACAAGCGTGTCCCATGGCCACGTGCTCATGATGACGATGCACCACGTCCACGACCAGCACTGTTGTCTCTAGACACAGAGCCTGCTTGCTCTCTTTTATCAGCTCGCGCCTGTCTACCTCTCCTTGCTGGCCTTCCAGACATGGCAATGGCATGAAGGGAGATGAGAAAACCAGCAATTGGGCAGTGTACTGTATATTGTGCTGGAGGCAAACACAACACCCACTAACTCTTGCAGATGGCAGATGGCTCAATTAGAGAAGAGCTATGCAGGTGGATATAACGGTGTATACTGTGGTCAGGGCACGCAGACAGCACGCACAATCTCCTACAACTGACTGCAAGCTCTATTTAAAAAGAGCAATACAGCTAGCTATATAGGTGGATATAGCGGTGTATACTGCGGTCAGGGCACGCAGACAGCACGCACAATCTCCTACAACTGACTGCAAGCTCTATTTAAAAAGAGCAATATAGCTAGCTATATAGGTGGATATAGCGGTGTATACTGCAGTCAGGGCACACAGACAGCACGCACAATCTCCTACAACTGACTGCAAGCTCTATTTAAAAAGAGCAATATAGCTAGCTATATAGGTGGATATAGCGGTGTATACTGCAGTCAGGGCACACAGACAGCACGCACAATCTCCTACAACTGACTGAAAGCTCTATTTAAAAAGAGCAAGATAGCTAGCTATATAGGTGGATATAGCGGTGTATACTGCGGTCAGGGCACGCAGACAGCACGCACAATCTCCTACAACTGACTGCAAGCTCTATTAAAAAAGAGAAATATAGCTAGCTATATAGGTGGATATAATGGTGTATACTGCACTACAGAAGAGCAAGAACGCAAAATCGGCCAATAACGAACGGAGTATACTGTGTTGAAGGTACACAGAACACCCACTAACTCCTACAGACGCCAACACACTACACAAGGCCGCCGCGCTGGCGTCCTTATATAGTGTGGGGCGTGTACTACACAGCCTGAGCTATGATTGGCCACAGGCAGGATGCCTGTGGCTAATCATGGCTTTCCTCGCTGCCGGCACTGTGATTGGCCAAGCATGCGGGGTCACAGTGCATGCTTGGCCAATCATGAGCCAGCAATGCACTGCGATGGCGCAGTGCATTATGGGCCGTGAGCTCCACACGAATTTGGCGCGAACGGCCCATAACGTTCAGTATTCGCCGAACGGGCGAACAGCCAATGTTCGAGTTGAACACGAAGCTCATCCCTACTGGGAACACAAGGGTGGAAGAAGGGTGGGATACACTGGGAACACAAGGGTGGAAGAAGGCTGGGATACACTGTGAACACAAGGCTGGAAGTAGTCTAGGATACACTGGGAACACAAGGTTGGAAGAAGGCTGGGATACACTGGGAACACAAGGCTGGAAGAAGGCTGGCATACACTGGGAACACAAGGCTGGAAGAAGGCTGGGATACACTGGGAACTCAAGGCTGGAAGAAGGCTGGGATACACTGGGAACACAAGGCTGGAAGAAGGCTGGGATACACTGGGAACACAAGGCTGGAAGAAGGCTGGGATACATTGGGAACACAAGGCTGAAAGAAGGTTTGGAAACACTGGGAACACAAGGCTGGAAGAAGGTTGGGATGCACAGAAAAACACAGGTAAAGAACACAGGGGTTCTAGTTGTTTGCATGTGGACATATTGCTTGAACAGTAAGCAACCTACACACTAGCCCTTTAAGCCAGTGTTTGCCCAGCAACTAGGAACCACTAAACTTCTGCATAACACTGATAAACTGGGCAATCGCTACAGTGAATCTATATTTACACAGATCCGTGCAAGCGATTAACCAGAAACTAAAAACCACAGATCTTTTGTGTAACACTGATAAATTTGGCAATCACTCGCATGGATCTTTGTAATTTGAGATATGCAATACCGATTCCCCAGCAACAAAGAATCCCTGAACTTCTGTGTAACACTGATAAACTGATGAAATGGTATATCAGACACAAAAGGTGTATTTTTTATGTAATAAATACATTTGTAATCACTACCCAAGCTATGATGACTCCGTACCCTCTTTGACAAACACATAAACCATGAATGCCTCTGCCACACAAGTGCTTGATGTTTTGTTTTTTACACTCATAAGCTCTCCAAACATCCTGATTAGTGATGGACGCATTTCCAACGGGATGTTTCGCGAACGCGAACCGCGGACAGCGAACGCGGGCGATAGTTTGCGAACCGGAACGTTCGCGGTGGGCCCCATTTACTTCAATGGGAGGCGAACTTTGCAAACCTACAGGTCAAATTTGCAGCCACAAAATAATTAATAGCTGTGCAAACATAGTCCCACCACATGGCCAATGACATAACACATGTATGAGGTGAATCTGGGATCGACAACTACAAGCATTTTTTTTTTATATGGGAAATTGTTGTGATAATTCAGGACTGTGGAGAGCATGAAGGCAATAGAGGAGAGGGAAGGTCAGGGATCAGGGTAGGCAAAGAAGAGGGTGCGGGAGATGATCACCAGCAGCGTGACATACAGCAATGACACCTGCACCGTGATAGAGTCATCTGACAACAGCATCGTGATAGAGAGCACTGACATCAGCAGCGTGACATAAAGCACTAACACCAGCACTGTGATATACAGCACTGACAGCAGCACCGTGATAGAGAGCACTGACATCAGCAGCGTGACATACAGCAATGACACCTGCACCGTGATAGAGTGATCTGACACCAGCACCGTGATACAGAGCACTGACATCAGCAGCGTGACATAAAGCACTAACAGCAGCACCGTGATAGAGAGTACTGACATCAGCACCGTGATATACAGCACTGACACCTGCACCGTAAGCAGCCCCAGGAAGAAGTCAGCATAGCACAGGGATGGTGGGAGCCCCTCATAATGAGCATAGCACAGGGATGGTGGGAGCCCCTCATAATGAGCATAGCACAGGGATGGTGGGAGACCCTCATAATGAGCATAGCACAGGTATGGTGGGAGCCCCTTATAATATGCACAGCAGAGGTACAGCCCCAGGAGGACGTCAGCACAGCACAGGGATGGTGAGAGCCCCTCATAATAAGCAGCCCCAGGAGGATGTCAGCATAGCACAGGGATGGTGGGAGCCCCTCATAATAAGCAGCCCCAGGAGGAAGTCAGCACAGCACAGGGATGGTGGAAGCCCTTCATAATGAGCAGCCCCAGTAGAAATATGACACCGCTTAACCTCTTCAAAGAGGAGGGTACAGGCATATATTACGGTGTGCTTTTTTTGGACAAGGAAGTGAGCCAAATGAAGAAAGAAGGTCTGTGTGCTCGATTAAAAAAATTGTTTATCGACATATACATGGTCTACTGGTCACATGTGTTGAATTCCTCCGAGATCCATGCCTCATTCATTTTTAGAAATGTGAGGTAGTTAACACTGTCGTGAGCTAGGTGAGTACGCTTATCGGTCACGATCCCCCCTGCTGCGCTGAACGTCCTTTCGGACAGGACACTGGAAGAGGGTCAAGCCAACAGTTCGATTGCAAATTGGGCAAGCTCTGGCCAGAGGTCAAGCCTGCCCACCCAGTAGTCCAGGGGTTCATCACTCCTCAGAGCATCCACATCGTCCGTTAACCCGATGTAGTCGGACACCTGGCGGTCTAGGCGTTCCCTGATGCTGGATCCGGATGACACCTGTCGATGGGTCGGCTGAAAGAATGACCTCATATTCAAAGTCACCAACACATCTTCAAACCGGCCTCTTCTTGCAGGCACTGTTGGATTGGTACCCGCAACTCCTTCTCTGGGAGTGGAAATTGCTCCTCTGCCAGCGCACGCAAAATCAGAATGCAGCATTTCTCGAAGCAAGGCCTGGAAGTGCTCCATTCTGACAGCCTTCTGTGACGGCGGTAACATTTCCGCCATTTTGTGTTTGTACCGGGGGTCTAAGTACGTTGCCACCCAGTACTGGTCCTTGACCCTTACGCTTTTTATACGGGGGTCCCTATTAAAACACTGGAGCATGAAGGCCCCCATTTGCACTAAACTGGAAGCGGTGTGGTGGCCTGGCTCCTGCTCATTATCCAGGATAATGTCGTCCTCTTCATTCTCCTCTCCCCATCCACGCATAACAGGGATCCCAGAAAGGTTTAAAGCATGCTCTTCTTGCTCCTCCTCATCCACCCCGGCACAATCCTCCTCTGACTCCTCTTCAGACTCCTGTTGTTCACTTGTCTCAAATAGAGTAGCCCCCCCTGGGAATTCATCCAGCATTGCGACTTCCTCATCTTCCCGCTCCTGCTCCTCCACAGCTTGATCAATGACACGCCGCAATGCACGCTCCATAATGAAGGCATAAGGTACCATGTCACTGATGGCGCCATGGCTGCGACTGACCAGTTTGGTGATCTCCTCAAATGGCCGCAGAAGTCTGCATGCGTTGCGCATGAGCAGCCACTGGCACGGTGAAAAAACCCCCAGCTCCCCAGAACCTGTTCTGCCGCAGAGTTCATACAGGTAGACGTTAACTGCACGTTTCTGTTGGAGCAGCCTATCAAGCATATAGAAGTTTGAGTTCCATCGCGTCGGGCAATCGCAAATAAGACGTCTGACCGGCAGATTGTGTCGCCGCTGAATGTCAGCAAGGTGAGCCACGGCCGTGTAAGATCTTCTGAAATGGGCCGAGATTTTCCTTGCCTGCCGCAAGACGTTCTGGACCCAGGGTATTTGACAACGAATCGCTGCACGGCCAAGTTTAAGACGTGTGCCATGCATGGCACGTGCGTGATTTTGCCCTGTTTCAATGCGCTAAGCAGATTGGCACCGCTAGCAGCGGAAAAGGAGGAGTCAGCCGAGGAGGAGGGGATAGAGGATGGAGTAGGAGGAGGAGGAGAAGAAGGGCCAGGCCTGCATGCAATCTGTAGCGGTAAAACCAAATCTACACGGGTGCCATGGGTTACATGCTTGACGACCGTCAGAAGGTTCACCCAGTGGGCAGTAAAAGTGATATATCTTCCCTGCCCATGTTTGCTAGACCACGTGTATGTGGTCAGATGTATCTTGGCACCGACACTGTGTGCGAGAGATACATTCACTTGCCACTGAACATGGCCATATAGCTCTGGGATGCCCTTGTGTGAGAAATACTTCCTTCCTGGGACCTTCCATTGTTGTGTTCCAATGGCCACAAATTTGCAAAAGGCCTCCAAGTCCACCAGTTTATATGGCAGTAGTTGGCGGGCTATGAGTTCTGACAAGCCAGCCGTCAACTGTTGGGCAAGAGGGTTATCCAGCATCATAATTTTTTTTACGCTCGAACATTAGGCCCACGGAAGCCTGCCTTTTTGCAGAAAAACGTGAGCTTGGCGTGATGGAAGGTGGAGTGGAGGACAATTGTGAGGAGAGAGGAGAAGGAGAAGTAGAAGACGAGGCTGGACGGTGAGAGACTGCAGTGTTGCTTTGTGTGTTCCGTTGCTCCCACTGGGCTCTGTGATGGCTGCTCATGTGCCTTCTTAAGGCGGTCGTCCCTAGGTGAGTGTTGGGCTTACCACGACTAATGCGTTGACTGCAAAGATTGCAGATGGCAACGCTATTGTCATCAGCGGACACGTTAAAAAAAGCCCACACTGCGGAGCCATGTGCCGGTTAGTGATGGGCGAACGGTTTGCCCGGCGGTCGTTTCGCGGCGAATTTCGGTCGTTCGCGGTCCGCTCGTTCGCTCGCCTTTTCCCGTCGTTCGCCCCGGCGGACTTACGTGTTTAATGTGTAAAAGAACTTTGACCTGTGATGACACATCCATCATGGGGTACAGGACAGCCAATTGAGATATGACAGCACATGGACACTTGGACATTCCCCCTAACCTATAAATATACCCGATCCGGTGGCCATTTTACATTCTTTCTTCTGTCACTATAGGGAAAGGTTGCTGTGTGGAGTAGGGACAGATAAAACGCTAGCTATTTGGTACACAAAAGTTCTTTTCAGGACTGGTATAGGTGTTAGGTGTATATAGGTTTGCTGTGCTACTGATTCTTGCAGCAGCCTGAGTGTCTTTTGTCAGTTTAGAGAAAGGGAAAGGACGGTGTGTGCTACAGGGAGAGTCAGTTTAGTCGTCATCATCATCATCATCATTAGCTGTTACTATCAGGTCCACAAAAGAGCTATTCCAGTAACCAGTAATTGTTCCAGGCTCCTCTTTTTGGCCACTTTCTATAGGGACAGGAAGGAAGCAGTGTGTCAGGCAGTGAGGGTCAGTTTAAAGACTTGCTGTTACTATTAGTTCCACAAAGGTTCTTTTCAGGACTGGTATCAGTGGTATGGTAATAGGCTTGTACACGTATAATATTCTTTCTTCCAAATATAGAAAGAATATTATACTTGACTGCTGCCCTTCTGCTGCAGTCTGCTAATCATTCACAACTCACTTGTTCCACAAAGCTCTTTATCAGGACTGGTAACTTGGTCTGTCTAGGGTGCTACAGTACATAGGGTTGAGTGAGGTACAGTCTGCTGTTCTGTAAGGACCGCTATCGGTCCACAATAGATAGGATTGAGGTGCACCACTGCTGACCGCTGCCCTATACTGCAGCAGTCCTTCATTGGTATAGGGACTGACGTACAGTCTGCTAATCACTAACACACAACCTGCTTGGTCCACAAAAGTTCTTATAAGGACTGGTAACTTGGTCTAGGGTGCTACAGTACATAGGGTTGAGTGCGGTACAGTCTGCTGTTCTGTAAGGACCGCTATCGGTCCACAATAGATAGGATTGAGGTGCACCACTGCTGACCGCTGCCCTATACTGCAGCAGTCCTTCATTGGTATAGGGACTGACGTACAGTCTGCTAATCACTAACACACAACCTGCTTGGTCCACAAAAGTTCTTATAAGGACTGGTAACTTGGTCTAGGGTGCTACAGTACATAGGGTTGAGTGCGGTACAGTCTGCTGTTCTGTAAGGACCGCTATCGGTCCACAATAGATAGGGTTGAGGTGCACTACTGCTGGCCGCTGCCCTATACTGCAGCAGTCCTTCATTGGTATAGGGACTGACGTACAGTCTGCTAATCACTAACACACAACCTGCTTGGTCCACAAAAGTTCTTATAAGGACTGGTAACTTGGTCTAGGGTGCTACAGTACATAGGGTTGAGTGCGGTACAGTCTGCTGTTCTGTAAGGACCGCTATCGGTCCACAATAGATAGGGTTGAGGTGCACTACTGCTGGCCACTGCCCTATACTGCAGCAGTCCTTCATTGGTATAGGGACTGACATACAGTCTGCTAATCACTAACACACAACCTGCTTGGTCCACAAAAGTTCTTATAAGGACTGGTAACTTGGTCTAGGGTGCTACAGTACATAGGGTTGAGTGCGGTACAGTCTGCTGTTCTGTAAGGACCGTTATTGGTCCACAATAGATAGGGTTGAGGTGCACTACTGCTGACCGCTGCCCTATACTGCAGCAGTCCTTCATTGGTATAGGGACTGACATACAGTCTGCTAATCACTAACACACAACCTGCTTGGTCCACAAAAGTTCTTATAAGGACTGGTAACTTGGTCTAGGGTGCTACAGTACATAGGGTTGAGTGCGGTACAGTCTGCTGTTCTGTAAGGACCGTTATCGGTCCACAATAGATAGGGTTGAGGTGCACTACTGCTGACCGCTGCCCTATACTGCAGCAGTCCTTCATTGGTATAGGGACTGATGTACAGTCTGCTAATCACTAACACACAACCTGCTTGGTCCACAAAAGTTCTTATAAGGACTGGTAACTTGGTCTAGGGTGCTACAGTACATAGGGTTGAGTGCGGTACAGTCTGCTGTTCTGTAAGGACCGTTATCGGTCCACAATAGATAGGGTTGAGGTGCACTACTGCTGACCGCTGCCCTATACTGCAGCAGTCCTTCATTGGTATAGGGACTGACGTACAGTCTGCTAATCACTAACACACAACCTGCTTGGTCCACAAAAGTTCTTATAAGGACTGGTAACTTGGTCTAGGGTGCTACAGTACATAGGGTTGAGTGCGGTACAGTCTGCTGTTCTGTAAGGACCGCTATCGGTCCACAATAGATAGGGTTGAGGTGCACTACTGCTGACCGCTGCCCTATACTGCAGCAGTCCTTCATTGGTATAGGGACTGACGTACAGTCTGCTAATCACTAACACACAACCTGCTTGGTCCACAAAAGTTCTTATAAGGACTGGTAACTTGGTCTAGGGTGCTACAGTACATAGGGTTGAGTGCGGTACAGTCTGCTGTTCTGTAAGGACCGCTATCGGTCCACAATAGATAGGGTTGAGGTGCACCACTGCTGACCGCTGCCCTATACTGCAGCAGTCCTTCATTGGTATAGGGACTGAGAGCTTTGTCACAGGGTCATTTAAAAAATGACAGGCAGAGGAAGAGGCAGGCCCTTCCGCAGGGGTGGTAGGGGTAGGGCAGGAGCAACAGGCTTGAGCCAAAGTGGGAAGTTGCAGAAGGTGCGTTCAATTACTTTAAAGGACGCACCAGACTTGGTTGAATGGCTCGCTCAGCCTTACTCTTCTGCACCCTCCTCATCCTCTCGATCTGCACCCTCTTCTTCACTCTCTGCTATGTGCACCCCCAAAGACACTACCACCAACAACACCACCACCCCCACCACATACCTTCCGCTTGAGTCACTGGAATTATTTTCCGATCCATATCAAGAGGACATTTCTGATGCGCAGCCACTCTTGGTATTGGATCAGGAAGAGGAGGTAGCAACAACCGCTACTCAGCAGTCTGACGACAGTACCCAGATCAGCCCGAGGAGGAGGTTGGTCCCCGGTGTTGCTGCCTACTCCGAGATCTCTACTTATAGCGGTGGGGAAGGTGACGTTGATGATGACGTGTCTAGTGATGTCACGTGGGTGCCCACAAGAGAGGAAGAGGAGGGGAGTTCAGAGGGAGATATGGACCAGCAGATAGGGAGGAGAAGCAGGAATAACTTACATTGCACAGGAGGGACAAAGCAGACTGCAAATGTATCAGGAGCGAGTCATCGACCATGTACGGTCACATCTGGCGCTCCCAGGACACCAGCACATGGCTCCGCAGTGTGGGCTTTTTTTAACGTGTCCGCTGCTGACAATAGCGTTGCCATCTGCAATCTTTGCAGTCAACGCGTTAGTCGCGGTAAGCCCAACACTCACCTAGGGACGACCGCCTTAAGAAGGCACATGAGCAGCCATCACCGAGCCCAGTGGGAGCAACGGAACACACAAAGCCACACTGCAGTCTCTCACCGTCCAGCCTCATCTTCTACTTCTCCTTCTCCTCTCTCCTCACAATTGTCCTCCACTCCACCTTCCATCACGCCAAGCTCACGTTTTTCTGCAAAAAGGCAGGCTTCCGTGGGCCTAATGTTCCAGCGTAAAAGAATGATGACGCCGGATAACCCTCTTGCCCAGCGGTTGATGGCTGGCTTGTCAGAACTGATAGCCCGCCAACTACTGCCATATAAACTGGTGGACTCGGAGGCCTTTTGCAAATTTGTGGCCATTGGAACACCACAATGGAAGGTCCCAGGAAGGAAGTATTTCTCAGAGAAGGGCATCCCAGAGCTATATGGCCATGTTCAGCGGCAAGTGAATGTATCTCTGGCACACAGTGTCGGTGCCAAGATACATCTGACCACAGACACGTGGTCTAGCAAACACGGGCAGGGAAGGTATATCACTTTTACTGCCCACTGGGTGAACCTTCTGACGGCCGTCAAGCATGTAACCCGTGGCACCCATGTAGATTTGGTTTTACCGCCACGGATTGCATGCAGGCCTGACTCTTCTTCTCCTCCTACTCCATCCTCCTCCCTCTCCTCCTCAGCTGCCTCCTCCTTTTCCGCTGCTAGCGTCTCTTCCGCTGCACCGCCCAAGCTCCCCAGAACCTATTCCACATGCCAGGTGAGACGTTGCCATGCCGTGCTGCGTCTGTTGTGCCTGGAAGCCAAGAGCCACACTGGCCCGGCACTCCTTTCAGCTTTGCGTTCACAGGCAGATCAGTGGCTAACACCGCTCAATTTGGCAGTTGGTAAAGTGGTGTGTGACAACGGTGCCAATCTGCTTAGCGCATTGAAACAGGGCAAAATCACGCACGTGCCATGCATGGCACACGTCTTAAACTTGGTCGTGCAGCGATTCCTTGTCAAATACCCTGGGGTCCAGGACATCTTGCGGCAGGCAAGGAAAATCTCGGCCCATTTCAGAAGATCTTACATGGCCATGGCTCGCCTTGCTGACATTCAGCGGCGACACCATCTGCCGGTCAGACGTCTTATTTGCGATTGCCCGACGCGATGGAACTCAACCTTCTATATGCTTGATAGGCTGCTCCAGCAGAAACATGCAGTTAACGTCTACCTGTATGAACTCTGTGAAAGAAACGGTTCTGGGGAGCTGGGTTTTTTTTCACCGCGCCAGTGGCTGCTCATGCGCGACGCATGCAGACTTCTGCGGCCATTTGAGGAGATCACCAAACTGGTCAGTCGCAGCCATGGCGCCATCAGTGACATGGTACCTTATGCCTTCTTTATGGAGCGTGCATTGCGTCGTGTCATTGATCAGGCTGTGGAGGAGCAGGAGCGGGAAGATGAGGAAGTCGCAATGCTGGATGAATTCCCAGGGGGGGCTACTCTATCTGAGACAAGTCAACAACAGAAGTCTGAAGAGGAGTCAGAGGAGGATGGTGCCGGGGCGGATGAGGAGGAGCAAGAAGAGCGTGCTTTAAACCTTTCTGGGATCCCTGTTGTGCGTGGATGGGGAGAGGAGAATGAAGAGGACGACATTATCCTGGATGATGAGCAGGAGCCAGGCCACCACACCGCTTCCACTTTAGTGCAAATGGGGGCCTTCATGCTCCAGTGTTTTAATAGGGACCCCCGTATAAAAAGCATAAGGGTCAAGGACCAGTACTGGGTGGCAACGTACTTAGACCCCCGGTACAAACACAAAATGGCGGAAATGTTACCGCCGTCGCAGAGGGCTGTCAGAATGCAGCACTTCCAGGCCTTGCTTCGAGAAATGCTGCATTCTGCTTTTGCGTGCGCTGGCAGAGGAGCAATTCCCACTCCCAGAGAAGGATTTGCGGGTACCAATCCAACAGCGCCTGCAAGAAGAGGCCGGTTTGAAGATGTGTTGGTAACTTCGGATATGAGGTCATTCTTTCAGCTGACCCATCGACAGGTGTCATCCGGATCCAGCATCAGGGAACGCCTAGACCGTCAGGTGTCCGACTACATTGGGTTAACGGCCGATGTGGACGCTCTGAGGAGTGATGAACCCCTGGACTACTGGGTGGGCAGGCTTGACCTCTGGCCAGAGCTTGCCCAATTTGCAATCGAACTGTTGGCTTGCCCCTCATCCAGTGTCCTGTCCGAAAGGACGTTCAGCGCAGCAGGGGGGATCGTGACCGATAAGCGTACTCGCCTAGCTCACGACAGTGTTAACTACCTCACATTTATAAAAATGAATGAGGCATGGATCTCGGAGGAATTCAACACATGTGACCAGTAGACCATGTATATGTCTATAAACTATTTTTTTTAATCAAGCACACAGACCTTCTTTCTTCATTTGGCTCACTTCCTTGTCCCAAAAAAGCACACCGTACTATATGCCCCTACCCTCCTCTTTGAAGAGGTTGAGCGGTGTCATATTTCTACTGGGGCTGCTTATGATATCCCTGTGCTGTGCTGACTTCCTTCTGGGGGTTCTTATTATGAGGGGATCACACCATCCCTGTGCTGTGCTGAGTTTCTCCTGGGCCTGCTTACTATGAGGGGATCACACCATCTCTGTGCTGTGCTGACTTCCTCCTGGGGGTTCTTATTATGAGGGGATCACACCATCCCTGTGCTGTGCTGACTTTCTCCTGGGCCTGCTTACTATGAGGGGATCACACCATCCCTGTGCTGTGCTGACTTCCTCCTGGGGGTTCTTATTATGAGGGGATCACGCCATCCCTGTGCTGTGCTGACTTACTCCTGGGGCTGCTTACGGTGCTGCTGTCAGTGCTGTATATCACGATGCTGGTGTGAGTGCTTAATGTCACGGTGCTGCTGTCAGTGCTGTATATCACGGTGCTGATGTCAGTGCTGTATGTCACGCTTCTGATGTCAGTGCCCTCTATCACGGTGCTGCTGTCAGTGCTGTATATCACGGTGCTGATGTCAGTGCTGTATGTCACGCTTCTGATGTCAGTACTCTCTATCACGGTGTTACTGTCAATGATGTATGTCACGGTGCTGGTGTTAATGCTTTATGTCACGCTTCTGATGTCAGTACTCTCTATCACGGTGCTGCTGTCAGTGCTGTATATCACTGTGCTGATGTCAGTGCTGTATGTCACGCTTCTGATGTCAGTGCTCTCTATCACGGTGCTGCTGTCAGTGCTGTATATCACTGTGCTGATGTCAGTGCTGTATGTCACGCTTCTGATGTCAGTGCCCTCTATCATGGTGCTGCTGTCAGATGCCTCTATCATGGTGCATGTGTCATTGCTGTATGTCACGCTTCTGGTGATCATCTCCTGCACCCTCTTCTTTGCCTACCCTGGTCCCTGACCTTCCCTCTCCTCCATTGCCTTCATGCGCTCCACAGTCCTGAATTGTCAGAACAATTTCCCATATAAAAAAAGAATGCTTGTAGTTATCGATCCCAAATTCACCTCATACATGTATTATGTCATTGGCCATATGGTGGGACTATGTTTTCCCTGCTAATAATTACCTCGTGGCTGCAAATTTGACCTAAAGGTTTGAAACGTTCGCATCCCATTGAAGTCGGCCTCGTTCGCGGTCCGCGTTCACGAAACGTTCCGTCGGAGGTTTGGGCCATCACTAGTGCCGGTGTCCTGGGAGCGCCAGATGTGACCGTACATGGTCGATGACTCGCTCCTGATACATTTGTAGTCTGCTTTGTCCCTCCTGTGCAATGTAAGTTATTCCTGCTTCTCCTCCCTATCTGCTGGTCCATATCTCCCTCTGAACTCCCCTCCTCTTCCTCTCTTGTGGGCACCCACGTGACATCACTAGACAAGTCATCATCGATGTCACCTTCCCCACCGCTATAAGTAGAGATCTCGGAGTAGGAAGCAACACCGGGGACCAACCTCCTCCTTGGGCTGATTTGGGTACTGTCATCAGACTGCTGAGTAGCGGTTGTTGCTACCTCCTCTTCCTGATCCAATACCAAGAGTGGCTGCGCATCAGAAATGTCTTGATATGGATCGGAAAATAATTCCTGTGACTCAAGCGGAAGGTATGTGGTGGTGGTGGTGTTGTTGGTGGTAGTGTCTTTGGGGGTGCACATAGCAGAGAGTGAAGAAGAGGGTGCAGATCGAGAGGATGAGGAGGGTGCAGAAGAGTAAGGCTGAGTGAGCCACTCAACCAAGTCTGGTGCATCCCTTAAATGAATTGAACGCACCTTCTGCAACTTCCCACTTTGGCTCAAGCCTGTTGCTCCTGCCCTACCCCTACCACCCCTGCGGAAGGGCCTGCCTCTTCCTCTGCCTGTCATTTTTAAATGACCCTGTGACAAAACTCTCAGTCCCTATACTGATAAAGGACTGCTGCAGTTTAGGGCAGCGGTCAGCAGTAGTGCACCTCAACCCTATGTATTGTGGACATATACCAGTCCTTATAGAACAGCAGACTGTACCTCACTCAACCCTATGTACTGTAGCACCCTAGACCAGGTTACCAGTCCTTATAAGGACCTTTGTGGAACAAGTAGGTTGTGTGTGACTGATTAGCAGATTGTACGTCAGTCCCTATACTGATGAAGGACTGCTGCAGTATAGGGCAGCGGTCAGCAGTAGTGCACCTCAACCCTATGTATTGTGGACCTATACCAGTCCTTATAGAATAGCAGACTGTAGCTCACTCAACCCTATGTACTGTAGCACCCTAGACCTTACCAGTCCTTATAAGGACCTTTGTGGAACAAGTAGGTTGTGTGTGACTGATTAGCAGACTGTACGTCAGTCCCTAAACTGATGAAGGACTGCTGCAGTATAGGGCAACGGTCAGCAGTAGTGCACTTCAACCCTATGTATTGTGGACCTATTCCAGTCCTTACGGAATAGCAGACTGTACCTCACTCAATCCTATGTACTGTAGCACCCTAGACCTTACCAGTCCTTATAAAGACCTTTGTGGAACAAGTAGGTTGTGACTGATTAGCAGACTGCAGCAGAAGGGCAACAGTCAAGTATAATATTCGTTCTATATTTGGAAGAAAGAATATTATACGTGTACAAGCCTATTACCATACCACTGATACCAGTCCTGAAAAGAACCTTTGTGGACCTAATATAGTAACAGCTACTGATTAAACTGACCCTCACTGCCTCACACACAGCTTCCTGCTTGTCCCTATATAAACTGACAAAACAGAGGCTGCTGGAACAATAACTTGAATAGCACTTTTGTGGACCTGATAGTAACAGCTAATGACTAAACTGACTGTCCCTGCCTGCAGCACACACCGTACTGTCCATTTCTCTAAACTGACAAACGACACTCAGGCTGCTGCAACAATCAGTAGCACAGCAGTGCCTCAAACCTATATCCTGAACTACACCTAACACCTATACCAGTCCTGAAAAGAACTTTTGTGTACCAAATAGCTAGCGATTTGGGTCACTGTAATCTCTCCCTGCTCTACACAGCAACCTCTCCCTATAGTGACAGAAGAAAGAATGTAAAATGGCCGCCGGATCGGGTCTATTTATAAGTTAGGGGGAATGTCCAAGTGTCCATGTGCTGTAATGTGTCAATTGGCTGTCCTGTACCCCATGATGGATGTGTCATCGTAGGTCAAAGTTCTTTTACACAGTAAACACGGAAGTCCGCCGGGCAAACAGCGGCAATAGTCCGCCGATCGGGCGGACCGCGAACAGCCGAAATTCGCCACGAAACGACCGCCGGGCGAACTGTTCGGCCATCACTAATCCTGATGTTCCTGTGTTTAAATATTGTTTATTTCGTTTTCCACATTTACAAAAAGAACAGTACAAAATATTCCTTATACATACTTTTAAAAATCACTTTGACTAACATTCATGTTATTTCAGAGTTTTCAACATTCACATAAAAACAAACAGTCAAAAAAAAGTACACATTGGGTGCCCGACCGGATCGATCTTAAATATCCCAAGAGGGAAGAAGAAGAGGAAGAGAGAGGGAGAGGGAGAGAGGAGAAAAAAAAAAAAAAAAAAAAAAAAATATAAAGCACACCCCCTCCCCCTCTCTTCATGTGTTTAAAATTATCCTTTTGTGATTTTATCTTACCCATATTTATTACCCCCCCCCCCCCACGTAACGCTTTTTCTTAATTCCAATTTGTGGTTTGTGTAAGGTGGGGATTCCTCTCCTTCCATCCCCACTCCCTTCTACAAAAAAAAAAAAAAAAAAAAAAAAAAAACCCCGACTAACCCCCTAAAGGGCCCCAGAACATCCCCTCCCCCACACAAAAAAAAAAAAAAAAAAAAAAACCAACCAAGGGGGGGAAAGGAATCCTTTCCCCTTCTCCTCCCTTCCTCCCTCCCCTCCTCCTCCCTCTTTTATAAAAAAGAAATAAAAAATTTATAAGGGGTTATGAAGTATATGCATCCTATCTCCCTCCCCTAGACGCCCTCTCCATCCCCCATAATTCCAAGATATATTGAGGATTTTCTAAATTCCATCCAGTTCCTCCAAGTCGCCTGGAATCTAATTTCGGCTCCCCGTTGAAGGTGTATTAGTTCTTCCATAATCCTCAATCTGTCTATTTCCCTAAACCAATCTCTTATCCCTGGTGTTTCCTTTACTTTCCAGTATCTCGGGATCAGTACTTTCGCTGCGTTTAGCAAAAATGGAGTTAATGCTCTTCTATATTTTTCCCTAGGGCCCTCGGCCGCGTGAAACAAACATTTCCAGGGATCCAATTCTATTTCCTTCCCATCGATCTCTTTAATTAAACCCACCACCTTTTCCCAGTATAGCTGGATTGCACTGCATTGCCACCATATATGGGCGTGGGTTCCCTCCCTCCCACACTCTCTCCAACAGAGGGGTGATAAGTCTTTGTTAATCTTATGCATTTTCGATGGGACATAATACCATCTAACCAATAATTTATAGTTCATTTCTTGGATCTTCGTATCTATTGACGTGGAGTGGGTATAGTCTATAACTTTCCCTTTCAGTTTTTCTGGGATTGGTTGATTCAATTCCCCTTCCCACCTCCCTAAAGCAGGTATCGCCTCGTCTTCCATTAAAGATATTAAGGTCCTATATATCTTAGAGATCCCCTGTCTGCCCACTCCTCCTCGGTCAATCAATTTCTCCCAAGGGTTTAAATTGTCACCAGAGCGGAGAGGTTTTGGAAGGGACTCAACAAAATGTTGGAGTTGTCTGTATCTCCATCCATCCCATGGTGTTCTTCCGTATTTCTCTCGTATCTCCTCCAATGAGCATAAGCTATTTACTTTTAACACATCCCTTAACCTTAATATGTCCCTATGCGTCCACTTCTGGAACATTTTGTTTTCTTTCCCTGGAGGAAAATAGTTATTTCCTGACAGGGGCATTAGAGGGCTATTGTTGTTTTGTCCTTCTGTACCTTTGAGTACCCCATCCCATGTTCTTAATGTTTCCATTGTAATCGGGGATATTCTTCTAGAGAGACCCCTAAACTTCATTGGAATCCAAATGGTCTGACTCAGGGCAACATTACTCATATTATCTTCCAGTGATACCCACTTTTTATATGGGGCGTTGTAAACCCAATCCAAAATCCTCCTCATTACCGCTGCTGAATGATATTTTTGAAAATCTGGGAGAGATACCCCTCCCTTATCCTTAGGCCTATTCATTACCTTATAAGAGACGCGACTTCCTCTTTTGTTCCATATAAATTTCTGAATCAGGGATTTAATAATTTTAAAATAGGCCCCTGGGATATTTATCGGGAGGCTCTGAAAGACATATAGAGCCTTTGGCAGAATCATCATTTTAATTACGTTTATCCTGCCGAACCATGACAGTCTATGTGCAGGGTAACCTTTAAGATCTTGTTTAATTTTATTTAAAAGAGGGAGATAATTATCTTGATATAAATCTGTAACTGATGTCGATAAGTATATTCCTAAGTATTTCAGGCCCTTCTCTTTCCACACAAAGGGGAAAAGAGCTCTAAGTTCTCTTCTCTCCTCTGGGGGAGAATGGACATTTAATATCTCAGTTTTCTCTCTATTGATCTTAAAGTTCGAAACATTCCCGTATTCCTCCAGCTCCTGCAAAATCCTAGGAAGGGACTGTTTGGGATTCGTTATATAGAGCATAATATCATCTGCAAATGCAGATATCTTATGCTCATTCTCTGATACTTTTATTCCCTCAATACCTTGGTTCGCTCTTATAGAAACCAAAAGAGGTTCTAAGGAGAATACAAAAAGTAAGGGAGATAGTGGACATCCCTGACGTGTACCATTATAAAGCCCAAAAGAGTTTGATAGGGTCCCATTCACCTGAATCTGAGCTGTAGGGTTAGAGTATAAGGCCTCTATCCACCGCAGCATTCTTGGGCCTAGACCAAATTTATGTAATGTCTGCAGCATGTATTCCCATTCTAACCTATCAAATGCCTTTTCTGCATCAACCGATAGGAAAAGGGAAGACTGCTTCTTCTTCTTCTTAACTTCCTGCATTAAAAGGGTTGTCCTCAGTATATTGTCCCTCGCCTCCCTTCCAGGTACAAAGCCTGCCTGATCTCCTTCTATACAATCTGGCATATATTGTTTCAGCCTCTCAGCTAAAATCCTTGCGTAATTTTTTACATCCTCATTAATCAGAGAAATAGGTCTAAAACTAGAGCACAATGTTGGATCTTTCCCTTCCTTTGCTAATATAGTTATAAAGGCCCCCAAAGCTTCCTTCCGTATCTCCCTTCCTTCCCCTATTGAGTTCATGTACTGATGAAAATAAGGTGTTAAAGGTCCCAGAAACTTTTTAAAGTATAATGACGTGTATCCATCGGGCCCTGGGCTCTTCCCATTCTTACTATCCTTGATTGCTCTCTCTATTTCCTCCTTAGAGATATCCCTATCGAGCATACCAGCATCCTCCTCTGCTATCCTCGGTAGATCTATCTTCCGGAGATATTGTTCAATTTTTCCCTTCTCTTTTGTTTATCCTTGGGGTCCTGGTCACCATTCACCTTATACAGTAGTTGGTAGTATTCTGAGAAGGTGTTACTAATATCTCTTGTCGCATATTTCATTACTCCCTTCTTATCTTTAATTTTTGCAATATAATTAAAATTTCTTCTAGGTTTAATTACCCCTGCCAGGATTCTCCCCGGTTTATTACCAAATTCATATTGTCTTTTAGCGGACTTTAAAAAGGCCTGCCTGGTTTCCTGTTCCAATATGTCTCTCAGTGCCTCCCTTTTTCCCATAAGTTCGTCCATTATTTTATGGTCATTTAACCCTTTATGTAACTGTTCCAACACCTGGATTTCCTGTAAGATTAGTGATTTTTGCGTTGACCTTATTTTCCTCCTCTTAACTGCTTCTGCTATCAATCTCCCTCTCATATATACCTTATGGGTCTCCCACAACACAGTTGGTGCAATATTTTCTACATTATTTTCTTTAAAAAATAAATTCATATCTCTTTCCAAAGCTTCAAATATTTTATGGTCATGCAGGAGGGATTCATCCAACCTCCATACTCTTTGTCTAATCGGTATATCCTCCAGGTCCAAAACAGCCACAACAGGGGCATGATCGGAGAGAGTTATTGATTTTACTTCTACTTTCTTTAACCCCTCCAAAAGCTGATGGTCCAAGAGGATATAATCGATTCTTGAGTAAGAGTGATGTACCTGGGAGTAATATGTAAAATCCTTTCCCCCCGGATGCGCAACTCTCCACACCTCCACTAGTTGCTGTCGATGTAATTTTTGTTTAATTATCTTTAGGTATTTTCCTTCTGAGCGTAGGGATGGGGGTTGGGCATCCAGGGTTGGATCAAATACAAAGTTAAAATCCCCTGCCATAATCACCCCCCCTTCCTTAAAACATTCTAATTTATTCAACACTTTCCCCAAGAAGGGACAGGGGAGATAATTAGGGCAGTAGATACAAGCCAACGTATACATTTTATTAAAAATCAAACCTTTGATAAATAGATATCTCCCTTCAGAATCCGATTCCATAGCCTTTAAAGTAAAGGGGGTATTTCTGTCAAACCCAATAGCAATTCCTCTTGCCCTTTTGCTAGAGGAATATCCGTGAAACCAAGTTGGATAATTTTTAGACTTCAGACCACTATTATGGGACCATTTAAAATGAGTTTCCTGTAGGAAAGCAATATTTGATGACCATTTTTTCAACTCCTGCAAAATCTGATATCTCTTATTGGGACTATTTAACCCTCTAACATTATATGTAACAATCTTCAACGGGGCCATCTTTCATGGAGATTGGTTATAGCCCACCATAAACATTCCATCATGTAGTCAAAAACAAAAATAAACGTATATTTTTTACCTAGATCGATCCAGTCGGTATACCCTTCATTAATAAATGTGAAACAACAACATATTCTCCCCCCCCAATATTTTCCTCCCTCCCTTCCCACCCCCCCACCCTTTACACATTGAATATCAATGTTATCGTCCTCCATGCTAGTGCCTATTTACTAGACCCCAGCCCTGGTTGGACCTTCCTTGAGGGAGTATAAGTGCCCGCGTGAGCCCCCGAGCCTCACCCCACCTTGGGGGTGGTCTCGGGGGGGCACGCGGGCACCGCCCTGCCCCTGGCGCATACTTCCCCCCCATGCGAGCCTACTCAAAATCATCCTTGTCTAGTACCTCTCTTTATTTTTTACTTTTCCTTCCCTTTTCTTTCTCCTCCCTTTCCTTCTCCTCCCCCTTCCCCTCTCTTCCCCCTTCCCTCCCCTTTACTATTCTTCCCCAAATCCTTCCCATTAACCTGTTGTCATTTATTTACCCCACTATTTGCCTCTTCCACCCCCCTCTCCTCTCCCCTAATCCAGCGAAAGAGGAAGGGAGAGGAAAAAGAGGGAGAGAGGCCCTACACTCTATTCCAAGGTTGTTCTCTTAATTTCGTCCAATCTAGGGGTTTTTTCTCCCAGTTTTCTAGATTAACACATGGTATATTCAGTTTATTGCAAAATTCTTTCAGGTCCTCTGGGAATCTTAAAATGGCTGTTATCCCTTGGTTTTTAGCTATCAGACATGCGGGGAAACCCCATCTGTAAGTAATCTTCTTCTCTTGTAGTTGATTTATTAGGGGTTTCAATGCCCTTCTCCGGCTCAGTGTCTCTTGTGAGAGGTCCGAAAAGAAGAGCAACGTAGCTCCCTCATATTTAATAGTATCAGAGCTTCTTGCATCTTGCTGAATTTGTTGTTTTGTTTCGTATTGAGTAAACCTCACAATCACATCTCTCTCTATCTCAGGTCTTGGCTTCTCTTTTGTTTGAATTCTATGTATTCTATCAAAAGCTATATGGGATGTTACTTCTTTTTTCATTATTTTATTAAAGACTTCTCGAAGCACGGTCTCCAACTCAATGTTTTTCACGGATTCTGGTAGGCCGCGAATTCTTAAATTATTGCGCCTATTTCTGTTTTCCTGGTCTTCTAATTTATATCTAATGTTTCTCATTTCTAACCAGTCCATATCCGCTCTTTTTTGTAATTCCGAAATAGCTTTTTTATGCTCTTCTAATTGTGTTTCCGATTCTTCTACCCTTTTTAATACGTTTTGAATATCTGCCCGGGTTGCCTTTAGTTCTCCTTTGATCATCCCTTCCAGATGTGACATCATTTCTGCCATGTCCTGTTTAGTAGGGAGTGATTGGGGATTAGTTCCTTCTTTTTCTAGTTCCCACATTTTTCCTGATTCTTTTTGTTGATGTCGTTCTTTCAAGCTTTTCTGTGGAGTTGTACCTTCCTCTATATTAGGTTTTTTATTCATCTGTTTTTCACAGGAAGGTGATGTTCCTTCTCCCCTTTCAGCCTCCCTTTCTTCCCTCTGATCTATTCTGCCCTGGGCCATATAAGTTTTTATAGAGTTCCCCTTCCCGCTTTCTGTTTGTCCTGCTTTAGCTCCCCTCCTTACCATGATCCTTTCTTACCCCCTTCCCCTTCGGTTTAGTCTTTCAAGTTTATGCAACTAAGCATTAATATTATTTAACTCTATTACCGGCCTAATCTTCCCCAGATTATAGCTCCTCCTGGGGAGCAGACACTCTTTCCTTGTTTATTCCCTTCTTCTTTTCCTTTCCCCCTTCCCTCTTCACTTCCCCCAATCTATTTGTGTACAAATCCGTCTTCAATTACTATACAATTACAGTACGTCCTCATTATTATGCAATTTTTATACAATTTTTCCAAAACTATATAATATATATATTATGTATCCGAAAGGGGGGATATAGAAGAGCTTTCCTTCCCCCCTTTCTTTTCTCCTTTTGAGTTAAATACAAAAAGTGCATAAAGTGCAAAAAAAAAAAAAAAAAAAAAAAAAAAAAAAGGGGGGAAAGGATGCACACAGTGCAAAAAGTGTTAAAGGTAGTGAAGTTTTGCCAAAAAAGTGCAAAAAACACAAAGTGTAGAGGTGCTTAAAAAAAAAAAAAAAAAAAAAATAAAAAAATTTTTTTGAATAAGTAAGTGCAGTTAATGCAGCAGGTGCCAAAAAAAAAAAAAAAAAAAAAAAAAAAAAAAAAAAAGGGGATAATAATAAAAAAGGGGAGGGGAAAGGGGGGGAGGGGAGAGTCCAAGTGCAAAAAGTGCAAAAAAGTGCAAAAAAGTGCAAAAAAGTGCAAAATTGTCAAAAAGTGCATAGAGTGCCAAAATTACAAAGAGAGGGGAATGAAGGGGAAATGGAAAACTCCCGAGAACAGGAATAGGGGGGGAGGGGGGTACTTTTTATTTCTTAGTTTGTCTATTTTTTTCCAGAATATTTTTTAATCCAATCCTTATATCCTTTTTATTTACCCTCCATCAAAAAAAAAAAAAAAAAAAAAGGGGGGGGGGGTGCAAATAACAATGTGGGAGGGGGGGAAAAGAGGCAAGTTGTTGTGTTAGGTATACTAAATGTATAAATGTATGCTCTAGTCCTAGTCTCTTAATCTTTGCGCAGGAAGAGAAGTAACTTTTGATTTCAGCTATGTCAGAAGGAGAAAGGGGATTCCAGCACATATATCTTGATATCCATTCAACTTAATATCCAGAGTAAAATATCCGGAAAAAGACAAAAGAAAGAGGAAATTGGGGGGGGGGAGGGGGAATTACAAAATACAGTCCAATAACTCCTCCAGGGTCACACTTTCTCTATTTATAGTTAGTTTGATGGTATTAATTTCTTTTCAAATAGAGTCCATATTTCAGATTCCCCCAAAACCTCAAGTATCCTATCGTCCGAGACCTTCGTTCAGTCTATTGAGATAAATATTTTGTCTGGGGCAGTCCACTCCACTTCAACCATACGATCGGATTCTCCTCTCAGCCCCTGTGCATCAGCCAGTTCGTAGGTCTTACATCCAGTTTGATATTTAAAGGGGCTAGTTTATATAAACCTAGGCATAAACTGGTCTCTATACCCGTCAGAGACCCAAGGCAGTTCCTGAAGGGAAAATCCAATATAACAGTCCTCTCAAAGCAGCCCGCAGGACATGGGGGGGACAGGGGGGAGAGAAATTTCAGTTTAACAGTCTATCACTCTGCATAGCCACAAGATTGCAGCCGCTCTCTCTTTCTTACCCCCTCCAGAGCCCCCTCGCCGTCAGCCGCATCAGCGTCCTCTCAGTGTCACAGGATCTCCACACTCCGCTCTCTCTCTAGGGGGAGGTCTCTGCAAGCAATCGCCTCCGCAGTCAGTGATCCACGTCCTGGGTCAAAGGCTCCAGGAGCGGACCTCCGCTGATCTCCTTCACTCCTTCTCCCCACTCGTCCGAGTCTAACAAGCTCCTTATCGTGAGGGGGTACGTATATTTCTGTATCTGGCTCCACCGACGGCAGGATACTTGAGCTCCCCGCGATCGTAGCTTCAGTTACTCAGTGGCTCAGCATATGTTTAGGCTCAGGCATAGGCATAGGCACAGGTGGTATCGTTAGTTAAGACAGCATGCTTTTTCAGCTCGCCGGGGAGGTGCGCCTTCGGCTGCGGCGTTCAGCTAGTGAGTGGCGCCATCTTCTGTAGCTCCACCTCCCTCTGCCTGATCCTGATGTTCCTTACGAGGACAAAAGATTAGGTTTCCAAGGCATTGAGAAGGGTCACCAGACATTTTCTCCACAAGCATGCCCGTAAGTGTCAACCAATGCATTAGGTAATTCGGAACTTCACCGCAAACTACAAACAGGCCCTTGATTATGATGGGGGGTGTGTACACCCGCACACTCAGCCAGCTGGTTTCTGGTATGACCTGGACAAGGGGGTAGAGGCTTCTTCCCATCCAAAGCACTTTGAAGTATCTAGACTCCAGACCCTCATCTGAGAATTACAAAACCCAGAGAAAACCAAAAGCTTAGTTTTCCCTCCTCTGAATTGAACCTCTGAAGCCCATCACTCTGAATTTTTAAGAAGCCCGTGTTGTCTTCAATACTCCTAATTCAGTAGCAGGGCCTTGCATTCTCTTTCTCTCTCTCATATATATATATATATATATATATATATATATATATATATATATATATATATATATATATATATATATATATATTACACTGTATATACAGTGCCTTGAAAAAGTATTCACACTCCTTGAAATTGTCCACATGTTGCCATGTCACAACCAAAAACATAAATGTATTTTATTGGGATTTTATAGACAAACACAAATTGGCACATAATTGTGAATTGGTAGAAAAATGATAAATGGTTTTCAATATTTTTTACAAATAAATATCTGAAAAGTGTGGGGGGGGGGCATTTGTATTCAGCCCCCCTGAATCAATACTTTGTAGAATGTCCTTTCTCTACAATTACAGCTGAAAGTCTTTTTGACGATGTCTCTACGAGCTTTGCACATCTAGAGAGGGACATTTTGACCTATTCTTCTTTGCAAAATAGCTCAAGCTCTTTCAGGTTGGATAGAGAGCATCTGAGAACAGCAATTTTCAAGTCTTGCCACAGATTCTCAGTTGGATTTAGGTCTGGACTGTGACTGGGCCATTCTAACACATGGATATGCTTTGATCTAAACCATTGCATTGTAGCTCTGGCTGTATGTTTAGGGTCGTTGTCCTGCTGGAAGGTGAACCTCCGCCCCGGTCTCAAGTCTTTTGCAGACTCTTAGCCCTTGTACACACAGTCGGAAATTCAGACGGAAAATGTCCGATCGCACCATGTTGTCAGATAATCCGTGTGTGGGCTCCATCTGACTTTTTTCCGTCGAAATGTCCGACCAACAAAGTTTGAGAGCTGGATCTAAAAATTTTCCGACAACATGATCCGATGCGCATCAATTCCGATCGTGTGTAGCCTAGTCCAACGGACAAGGTGCCACGCATGCTCAGAATAAATTCTGAGACGGAAGCGCTCGGTCAGGTAAAACTACTGTTCGTAATGGATATAGCACATTCGTCAGGCTGCAACGTTAAAAATTGTTTAATGCAGCGCATTCTCTTTTTCTTTATAATGCAACAAGAATGAAGTTGTTTCGCTGCTCATATTCACACACACTTCTCCCAAACTTATTTCTTTATTCTTTTTCCTCATTTCATGAATACAATATTTTAATTTGTCACATCTCCCCAATCATTTTTTTTTTGTTTAAATTTTGTGGTTTCTTTTTTAATCAAGATCTCCTTTTTTTGGACATTTTGCTCATCTTCGCAATTTTTTTGGTGTGTTTTGTGTGTCAACTTACCACAACACCATTATTATCTTTTTAATTTTATTGTTTTCTTTTTTTTAATCTCTAGGAGGTTGTTTGGTGTTGGTGCTCCTTGTTAATTTGACTTTGTATTTTTTAAATGTACCTGCCTACTCAAAAATAAACTGTCCTTTTTTAAGTAAAACACATAGGCAAGTATTTCTTCAACCAAAAAAAAAAACCTTTATTAGGTGTCATAAACAAATAAACAGCAAGGCCCGAAAGAACGAACTGAAAACCAGAAACGAGTGGACAATAAGAACTGAAAATAAAAGCGTACTATACCAAGATATAGTCCGCAATGACCAACAAACGTGAACTGACTACACGCACTGATAAGCACAAACTGTAGAGCAGTAACGATCTGAAGCACAAATCTGAAAAATGCAAATCGTCTCTCACCAAATTTCTACTAACACGCGATAAACACGAGATCAGCAGAAGGAGTCCAAAGGGTGCCACACGTGGTGGTTTACGTCACCGCAATTCTTGACGACCGGAAATTCCGACAACTTTGTCCAACCATGTGTAGGCAACACCAGTTCCGGACTAAATCCGTTGGAAATTATCCAACGGATTTGGTGATCAGAATGTCCGACCGTGTGTACAAGGGCTAACAGGTTTTCTTCTAAGATTACCTTGTACTTAGCTCCATCCATCTTCCCATCAACTCCGACCAGCTTCCCTGTCCCTGCTGAAGAAAAGCATCCCCACAACATGATGCCGCCACAACACCATGTTTCATGGTGGGGATGGTGTGTTCAGAGAAATGTGCAGTGTAAGTTTTCTGCCACACATTTGCTTTTAGCCCAAAAAGTTACATTTTGGTCATATCTGATCAGAGCACCTTCTTCCACATGTTTGCTGTGTCCCCCATAGGGATGAGCTTCGAGTTAGAGTCGAACTCATGTTCGAGTCGAACATTGCCTGTTTGCGTGTTCGGTGAACAGTGAACAATTTGGGGTGTTTGCGGCAAATTCGAAAAGCCACAGAACACCCTGTGCAAGTCTATGGGAGAAATCTAAAGTGCTAATTTTAAAGGCTAATATGCAAGTTATTGTCCTAAAAGGTGTTTGGGGACCCGGGTCCTGCCCCAGGGGACATGTATCAATGCAAAAAAAAAAGTTTTAAAAACGGACGTTTTTTCAGGAGCTTAAAGTGAAACAATAAAAGTGTAATATTCCTTTAAATTTCTTACCTGGGGGGTGTGTATATTATATGCCTGTAAAGGGGCGGTTTCCCATGCTTAGAACTATCCCTGCACAAAGTGTCATTTCTGCAGGAAAAAAAGTAATTTAAAATCACTCGCGGCTATAATGAATTGTCGGCTCCCGTAATACAGATAACAGTCATTGAAAGTCATTAAAAATCATTGATAAAAAAAAAAAGCGTTGGGTTCCCCTAAATTCATTTACCAGGCCCTTCAGGTCTGAAAAAATGACGTGGGGTTCCCCCTAAATATCCATACCAGACCCTTCAGGTCTGGTATGGATTTTAAAGGGAACTCCTAAAGTTCCCCCTAATAATCCATACCAGACTTTTTATCCGAGCATGCGACCTGGCAGGCCGCAGGAAAAGAGGGGGGGACAAGAGAGTGCCCCCCTCCTGAACCGTACAAGACCACATGCCCTCAACATTGGAAGGATGCTTTGGGGGTCTGTGACCCCTCAAAGCACCATGTCCCCATGTTGATGGGGACAAGGGCCTCATCCCCACAACCCTGGCTGTTGGTTGTGGGGGTCTGGGGGCAGGGGGATTATCAGAATCTGGAAGTCCCCTTTAACAAGGGGACCCCCAGATCCCACCTCCCCGTTTGAAATGGTAAGGGGGTACCCCTACCATTTCACAAAGAAAGTGTAAAAGAATGTTAAAAAACACACGGACACCATTGAAAAAGTCCTTTATTAAAAATAAAAAACATTAAAAAAAGATTCCAGCAGTGCTAATCCACTCTTGCTATCCAGCGACGGATGATCATCTCTCCGGGGTCCAGCGATGGCTGATCTGATCCAGCGACGGGTGATCTCTCTTTCTAGCGCAGCACAGTCCATCCATCCTCTGTCTCCACTGGCGGAGACACTGCGGGGATTCCGACAGCCTGACATTTCTTATATGAGGAGGGCAGGGCCACCCGTCACCCGCCCCCGCCCCCCTCTGACGCAAGTGGGGAGGCCCGGCTTCCCCAATAACGCGTGGTTGACCCCGCCCCCTCTGATGTAACGCAGGTTTCTGTGGCCCAGTCCACGAGGTAGGCCCTTGGTAATGCGACTGACTGCTCCACTTTAAATGCGTACTCTCCACACCTTCTGCATCTGGCAAACGGTCAAGGGTTGGTGATCAGGCCGTCATAACATGCCAAGGCCCTCGATATCTCCGGCGGCCATTACACATGCGGTGGCGGGGGGGCCTGTAGAGGGGGGGGATGCCACACCACGCGCTCGGCGGTCCAGGCCACCGGAGCGCTTCTCTCCTGGCCCCTTCACCAGAGTCCAGCGCCCTACCAGGAGCCCGATAGCGGACCCGCCGCCCCCCCCGCAAAACGGTCGTCTGCGGGGGCTCGGGGGGGGTCCGGGCGGAATCCTCTTCATGGGCGGGGCTCGGGAAGTGGGGGATTGGAGCCTGCGGTCACCCCCTCCCCACCGGCGCGGTCAGGTAACGGAAGGAGCACGGTTCCCCTTGCGGCCGCGGTGCTGCCGCCGCAGGGGGAGACACGGCGGAGGAGTTCCAGGGACACACCTGCGCGTCCGCTACCAGACGCGGCGGGCAGGTCGGAGAGGAGTGGAAGTGGAGCCGTGAGGGTGGACGGGGACAGGCCTACGGGGCCCGCACGGGTTCGCGGTGCGGGTGTCTTGCTCGGCAGGAAGGTTGGTCGGGCCTATTGCGACGACGGAGCGTCTACCAGCACCGCTGCCACACCCCCGGGCTGCCCTGCGGCCGGAGGGTCTGCGACGCCTATGCCATCCGCGGCAGATGTGCGTTCCGAGGGGGAGCTGTCGGGTTCCGAAGAGGAGGTCCTTGGTCGAGTGGAGGCGGCTGGAGGTTCCGGAGGGTCGGCTGACGGGAGGGGACCCACGCAGCCAGGTAAGGGGCTTCACTTTCATCCTAATGTTTTGCCTGATGATGTGGGGTGTCTGTCAGGGGGAGTGGTTGGGGGCGGGGCGTGGGGCCGCGTGGGGGTGGTGCCGCGGGAGGCGGGCGGGTTGCCTGCCTCCGGCGGGACCCAGGAATCGTTGCAGGCGTTGTTGGGGGGTTTAAAGGATCTGCTGCAGAGGTTTGCTGATGGGGCTTCTGGGGGCCCCCCGCAGGTGGCGCCTTGGGTGGGTGGTCTGGGGTCTGGGTCCAGTTCGGGTTCACTTCTGGGGGGTGGGGTGCCCCAGGGAGGGGGTGCCTTACTAGGGCCAGGGGATGGGGCATTCGGGTCGCTGGATTTGGGCTCACCCTCAGGGTTGCAGGCGCCGGTGGCCGGGACTGTGGAGGTAAGTTCGCGACAGGAGACGCCGGTGGCAGGAGCATCCTCGGTAAGTACGGGGGATGAGGTGGCAGCGAAAGAGGCCGCGGCTCGGGTTGATTTGGTTCGGCTTGCCGACGCGGCTAAGTGTGAGGTTTATGTCTGTTATGAAGGGCCATTGGGGGCGCATCTCAAGCAGGAGGTAAGGGACAAGATCAAGAAGGGTGAGTATGTGGAGATCTTTTCGTTGCTTCCCCTGGAGAAGTTCAATTTGGACAGGGTCAAGCCTGATAGCTCTAAGAAGGATGATGAGGAGAAGAGGCGGTATCGCCTGATACCGCGGACTTTCCCTAATTGGCTGCAGGCGTTTGCCATTCTGGCCAGCGTGATTGGCGAGACGGCGCCGGAGCATTGCTCGGCTCTGTTTTGTTACATGGACGCTATTGGGGAAGCGCATAGGGTGTATGGGGGTACGGCTTGGCTGCGGTACGACGAGCAGTTTAGGCAACGGCGGGCGGTGCGGCCTGATATTCGGTGGGACCACAAGGATATCAGCCTTTGGATGCGGTTGATGGCGTTGGCGCGGACGTCTTCGCAGTTTTTTCAGGGGGGGGCCGGGGGAACCCCCGCCTCTGGACTTCCGGCCGGGAAAACGATGGGCGTGTGCTGGCAATTTAACGAAGGGGCCTGCAAGTTCGGGGGGGTCCTGTCGATTTAAACATGAGTGTTCCGGTTGCAGAGGCACTCACTCCCTCTCCCGTTGTTTTAAGAAGGGCAAGTGTGCCGGGGACCCTGCGTTCAAGGGGAGCAACCCCGGTGAGGGTGGAAAGGATGCGTCCTTTTCTAAATAGGTACCCGGACAAGGGGGCTGCGCGGGTGCTGGGGGAGGGGTTTGCGGTGGGTTTTCGGATTCCGTGTTCGTTGGAAGTAGCTCCCCAGGTGGCTAGGAACTTGAGGTCCGCCTTGCGGCATCCGGGGGTGGTCAGCGACAAATTGGCTAAGGAGGTTTCCTTGGGGAGGATGTGTGGACCGTTCGTGGAGCAGCCGTTGCCGGTTTTGGTGGTGTCGCCGTTAGGGGTGGTGCCTAAGAAGGAGCCTAACAAGTTCCGGCTTATCCATCATCTGTCCTTCCCAAAAGGGGGTTCGGTGAACGATGCCATCGATCCCGAGGCTTGCACGGTGTCTTACACGTCATTCGACGCGGCGGTAGGATGGGTGCGGCGGTACGGTAAGGGGGCCCTTATGGCGAAGTCTGACATTGAGGCGGCGTTTCGGCTGTTGCCCGTGCACCCGGAGAGCTTTTGGCTCTTGGGGTGTTATTGGCAGGACCGGTTTTACGTGGACAAGTGCTTGCCCATGGGCTGTTCCGTGTCCTGTGCCTTGTTTGAACTGTTTAGTTCATTCTTGGAATGGGTGGTACGCGATGTGTCGGGCTGGGCGTCGCTGATTCATTACCTCGATGACTTTCTTGTCGTGGGCCCCCCGTCCTCCAATGTGTGTGCGATCCTTTTGGCCACGTTGCAACACATTGCGGATCGCTTTGGGGTGCCGTTGGCGGCCGATAAAACGGAGGGGCCGGCCACGGTCTTGAGTTTTTTGGGCATTGAAATAGACACGGAGGTAATGTAGTGCCGCTTGCCGGAGGACAAAGTCGAGGGACTGAAGCAGGAGCTGCGGGAGTTGGTCGGCGTGCGGAAAGTGCAACTGCGGAAATTGCAGTCGGTCCTGGGTAAGTTAAATTTTGCTTGCCGGATCATTCCGATGGGGCGGATATTTTGCCGCCGGCTGTCGGGGGCTACGGCAGGTGTTCTGGTTCCAACCCACTTCATTCGGTTGACGAGGGCACTTAGGGAGGACTTGCGGATTTGGCAGACCTTTTTGGAAGACTTCAATGGACAGTCGGTGTGGATGAAGGGGCCGGTGAGTAATTTTGACGTGGAGTTGGTGACGGATGCGGCGGGGTCCGCGGGCTATGGGGCCTTTTTTCGGGGACAATGGAGCGCGGAGGCTTGGCCCAGGTCGTGGGTGGAGGCGGGGTATGCGAAGAACTTGGTGCTGCTGGAATTGTTTCCGGTGGTGCTGGCGATGGAGCTTTGGGGGGGGGTCGTGCCGGGATCTGAAGATCAGGTTGCACTGCGACAACATGGGAGTGGTGCAGGTGATCAATCGGATGTCGGCGTCCTCGCAGCCGGTGATCCGGCTGCTGCGCCACCTGGTGCTGAGGTGTTTGCAGGCGAACATATTTTTGTATGCCGTTCATGTGCCAGGGGTGGACAATAACGTGGCTGATGCCTTATCTCGATTCCAGTGGGAGAGGTTTCGGGCGTTGGCTCCGGAGGCGGCGAGAGATGGGATCCCCTGCCCGGGGTGGCTCTGGGAGGTTGCGTTGGACTCGCCAAGGACTGGATCAGGAGGTCGGTGAGCAGTGCGACATGGGCGGCGTACAGTAAAGTGTGGAAGAAATGGCTGGATTTTACACGGCTAGCGGACGCTGAGCTGGGTGGGAGTGGTGAGCAGGGGCTTTTGGTGTTGTGCTTTGTGTCTAGGGTGATGGAACGCGCGGGGTCGGTGTCCTTGATTGAGCGCAAGCTTGCGGCACTGGCGTTTTGGTTTAAATTGCGTGGGGAGGTTGATCACACAAAAGGTTTTTGGGTCAAGCAGGCGGTTAAGGGGTACAAGAAGGGCAATCCGCGGAGGGATATGCGGAGGCCGGTGACCTTCCAGGTTCTGCAGGTTGTCTGCGGGCGATTGGGGGAACAGTGCACTTCGGGTTATGAGGTGCGGTTGTTCCGAGCGGCCTTTTCGTTGGCCTTCTTTGGGGCTTTCCGGGTTGGGGAGTTGGTTAGTCCAGCAAAGACTGTTGGGGGGGGGTTTGTTGGGTCAGGATGTGACCTTGGGGGCTGATAGGGTGCGTTTGCGGCTGCGGAGGTCCAAGACAGATCAGACTGGGACTGGGGTGGATGTATGGTTGTTCGCGCTGCCGGGGTCGGGGTTATGCCCGGTGAGGGTGGTTTCGGAGTTTCTGGGGGTTCGGCCGCAAGGGGCGGGCCCGTTGCTGGTGCATCAAGACGGCACCTTTTTATCCCGTTTTCAGTTTGTGGCGGTGTTTCGGAGGTGTCTGCGGGCTGGGGGTTTGGATTTCACTCAGTTCGCCTCCCACTCCTTCCGCATCGGGGCAGCCACTGAGGCGGCCAGGTGCGGGTTGGACGAGGCGGTGGTCAAGAGGATTGGGCGTGGGGAATCACGGCGTTCTAGGTCGTACGTGCGGTCACATTTGACGTAAGCGGAGTTAGGGGTTTGGGTTCATGTTTTACAGAAGGCGGGGGGGGGTGGATGTTTTGTGGGGTCGTGGTTGGGATTGGTATAGTTGCTTTAGTGTTTTGTTTTTCCTTTCAGATGGAGGTCGCGAACGCCTCGTCTGGATATTGGGGCACTCCTATGTTTTTTGGGGTGCCAGGAGAGCAGATGTCAGGCCGGAGGGAAGGCAGCTGGGGATTTCCCGGGGGGAGGCGAGTGTACGTTGGTTGGGGATTCCCGGGCTTAAATGGAACAGGGTGGTGCCGGAATTTCTTCGGTACGCCAGGCTTGATAGGCCCCCGGATGTGTTGGTGCTGCATGTGGGGGGGTAACGATTTGGGGGTCCGGTCCACCAGGGACATTGTTTCGGATGTAAAACTGGATTTTCTCATGCTTCGGAGAGATTTTCCGAGCATGGTGGTGATCTGGTCGGACATTGTTGCACGGACCGCGTGGCGTATGGCTCGCTCTGTGGTTCGAATTAATAAGGCTAGAATTAAGGTTAATAAGGCCCTGGGGAGGTTTGTGTCCCGGAATGGGGGGTTGGTGATACGGCACACGGAGTTGGAGGTGAATGTGGGCATGTACCTTAGGGGGGATGGTGTGCATCTCACGGCGGTGGGTACTGACCTGTGGACTCTGGGGGTGCAGGAGGGGATTGAGCGGGCTCTTCGGGTGTGGAGTGGCCCTTAAGGCTAAGGGGTCATCCTTGCGGGCGGTGGCGGTGTCTTTGGTCTTTGACGGGGTAAAGCAAATTAGGTGATGGAACGGTGTGGGGGGCTCATAGGTCGTATGTGCCCCTTTTTGGTGTATCCCAGCGGAAGGGTAGGCTGGGATACAGGTTTGGTTACACTGCGGGAAGGTGGGGTTGTCTCCGGGCTGTTAAACGACCAGAGGCCTTGTATGGTACAAATTTGGTCCCGCAGTGGGTTTTGGTTTTGGAAAATGGTAACGTTAAATGGAACCGAGGTACCGTCAAAGACCAAACGACTGGGAGTTGTAATTGCTGTTGCAATATATATATAAGTATGTTTCTATTATAACATTAAAGTTATTTATTTTATTTTGGTTAAAGTTCTGGTTAAATAAAAGGCTGCTATGGCCAATTTATACTCCAAACTCCGGTGTGGTCTATTTATTGGGAATGGGAAAGGTAAAATGGTAATGATACAGGTATGGGTAGGAAAGACTTACGGAAGGGGTAATTACCGAATGCATAGGTCATGCTCTCCAGCTATATATATATATATATATATATATATATATATATATATATATAATACTAACTAATTTAATACCAGCCGCCACTGGTAATCATCATTTATATTCAGTATGCATGTGGCTATGCACAGGGGACAAGAAATTAACAACATCCCTTGTGATAGCATGGGCTGTGACAGGTCCTCCTCATGGAGACATCTGGAGTCTCTCCTCTGGCCTTCAATGCAGCTAATCAGACACAGATAGGTCTGATTGGCTGCTTTACTGACCAGTAAGCAAAGAACCAAAACCAGAAGTGACAAACTCCTTGTCCCTTATGGTTTCTCACATCACAGAGAGGAACAACATCTCTTTGTTCGCTCCAGATGATTCCACCACACGGAACAGTCCTGGACTCCCCGATCGACCTTGGTGGTGTGGGGGGGGGGGGGGGACACAGTCTTCAACAGCCTATAGAAGTGATCAAATGGCTGAAAAGCCACTCAAATCACTTCTACAACAAAAGGGATCATGGGCTACACATTTTGATACTGGGAGGATGCCTGCAGCTACAGTGCAACCTTTACCGTATTTTTCGCTTCATAAGACGCACCTAGGTTTTAGAGAAGGAAAGCAAGAAAAAAAATATTCTGAACCAAATGGTGTACTAAAATATTTGCCAGTGTCCATAAAATGTAGCCTGACCTGTGGCAAAGAAATGCAGCCTTATCAGTGCCATAAATGCAGCCTTACCAGTGCCATAAATGCAGCCTGACTATTGCCATAAATGCAGCCTGACCATTGCTATCGCTCAGGCTGCTCTGTCTTCTGTCTCAGCAACAGTGTCAGTCTTCCGGTACTAACAGGACGGTGGTGGCAGAGGGCAGTGCCGGTGGTGGTGGTGGGGGGGGGGGGGGGGCAGTGCCTGGTGTATATTCACTCCATAAGACGCAGAGACATTTTTCCCCCATATTTTTGGGGGAAAAAAGTGCGTCTTATGGGGCAGAAAATACGGTAAGCCCCAAAACGTCATATGAAATCCACCAGGGGAAAGTGGTTACACCAAAACATGGGACTGGCCAGCCTCCACAATCTGCCCGCATCCTCCACTAATTGTGGGGATTGGCATAAATCTGGTGTCAGAAATACAATCTTGTGAAATCAAAGTCAGTTTTCTTTAAAAAAGACATATACAAATTTCTCACTTAAGCAGAGGGCAAAACAAAACAACTGTTTTTCCCTAGCACGCAATGCAAAAAAAGGTAGTCCCAAAAGAAAACTGCACTGCTCTATGCATGCCAAGGTGTTCCCCAGCTTACTCTGGTTGTCTACACAGTGCTCCATCTTCTCTCTACATCAACTCTGTGAGCTTGGCTGTCTTTAATAGGCAAGACTGAAGGGCAAGTAGCTGTCTTCCCAAATGAACCCCGTGCCTCAAGTCTCCCTTCTAAATAATTATTTTGTTGTCAGGTTGTTATTGCTGTCTCTGTCACCTCTCCTTTTGGCCATTGTCATATAGACTGAAAGTATTCAACATTTGGAGTTGTCACTGATTAGCACCCTCCTAGTTCAGTGTAGGTTACTCTCTCTCGGTGCTCTATGACCATTTACCTTTCCTCTGTCCACTCCAACCTCCACCATGATCAGTGTCTGCTCTGCTCCTCACCCTGATAAGTTTACACTTCTCCACCAAAGTGACCAGATAAAATGATGGTCCACGCTTAAAAAAAACAAAAACTTGTTCATCTCAAATTTTATTTTTGATGGAGAATAATGCAACCAATGTATTAAAAACCAATCTGAGTCCATAAACCACGGAGATTAAATATCATTTTCATTAGTAGGCACACTTTAGTCTGCAGTAGTAATACTGTATACAGAATATTACAGAACTCCGCACATTTCCCCTTTATTGCGGCATTTTTAAGTTCCTAAAACTGAAATAGAGTAAGGAGGGGGGGGAGTAACACCTTCTAAGAAGATTATAAAGATGACAACAACAGATATTGAAGACGCAGATCATACAACGTGCAGAATCCTGCTTATGTGCAATGTAGAGGGTTCAAAATCTGGAGATGGAGCCAGATAGGTCATAGATAATTCATGAATATTGGGGGATGCAGGAATTCTAACAAAATAACATCAAAGGGTGTGTAATCAATGAGCCCCTCTTATTGACATCCTTTTGATCAGTTAAATACATCATTGAAAGTGTTTTGAGATATCGGATTCATTGGGGCAAAAACATTCCAGCTGATTCTGCCAGAAATCTTGTCAGCTGATATCTGCTATCTTCTACTTTCAGTTTGTGGTGTATCTGGTCTACAGAACAGCTCTGAGTTTTGACAGTAAATAGGGGGGTGTTCTGTAGTAGAGCGTAGAGTGTGCATACGTATTATGTATGTAGCGACGGCTCCTGAAGAGCACGCGATATGTGTTTTTCCAAAGTTAAAGTTTGCCTAAACTGCAGTTTGGTTTGCGTACAATTGTCTAAATTAGACTTCAGCATCAGTCTGACTGGACCGTGAGATGTTCAGCCTGGCCACAGTGGGCACTGTCTCTTCTGTCAGGCATGGAACTATGGTCTGGTTAGGTACTTAGTTACTCTCTTGAAGTCCACCCAGGGGGAGTGGCGCTCTCGCTGTGCTTTCTGGTAGAGGGTATTTAAGATACGGACGTCACGTGGTTCGGGGTTCCGGTCCAGAATGATGTATTGACTTCATGGTCCTGGTCCTCCTGACCAGCCCCCAGGAAGGCTATGGCCTGGGGTGCAGATCTACCCGACTTTGATGTCTCGGGGCTGGCTGGCCGGAGGCAAGGAAACAAAAGGAAGGATTCTGAGGTGGTTGGGTGCCATCTCTGGTTCGGGAGAGACCCAGTGTATTTCAAGCATTCCAGGGGAGGACTCTTCAGAAGAACACCACGTACGGGCTGGTTTTCTTAGCAAGAGCCTGGAAGGGCTGAAGTAACCAAGAGAATCTGATCTTGTGGATATCACCAAGTTGGCTGAGAGATCCAGGTATCCTACACGTGTTTTCAAGCTAAGTTCCCCTATATGTTCTAGAACGTCTGTGGCAGAGACATTATCTTGTATGTTCTACAACAACGTCTGTGGCAGAGACTTGTTCCTGAGTAAGCACCTTGTTGGCTGCTAGGCCTTGTGAGAGAAGGACTGACCAACCTGAGTGATCATCCAATTGCGAATGGCTATTCTCTGGATGCAGTCGAAGTAAGCAAGTTCTTCAACATTTTTCACTTTGACACTAAGAGTACCTGAATTTAATTTCCAACTCTCTGATCCCAATTTAAGAGACTGTTCATTGTCTATGTTTTTGCAAATAAATACATTCAAGTGGATCTGTTGTCAGTCTCCAAGTTACTGGGCCATTTACCATGGGACATTCCCTAGACATGCCACAAGGAAAACAGAAGGTAATGGTAAGCCCAAATCTAACCAGCAGCTCCTTAGGGGTTAGTGCTACATGTGGGGGCTCGCAGTCCAGGATTTACCATTACCCTGCAAAGAACTGTACACGTGGTAAAGCATAGGACAGAGGGTTGTGTTTTGAACTGTGCCATCTTTACTCGGACTTTCACTGAGGTGCGTAAGAGTGGGAGCCCTTGCCGAAAAGCCTGCAAAGTTATGCAGCCCAAGCGTTCCAGTGGGAGGAGTCTGAGTTTTTTCTTTTCAGCACGAGGGTGTTGCGGAAGGAGAGGAGACCGGTTGATTTTTTTCTCTTGGAGTGTTGGAAAGAAGATTCTTTCCTCTATATGCGACCCCCCTGCCAATCCTCCTATCCAGGCACACAGGGCGGGCTGTACAGGCGGGCATCTCCTCCTGTGTATCACAGAGCTGGCTGGGTCTGTGTTCAGCAGCGGCGCTGTAACATGGTCCCGCCCCCCTAGATCGGCTCGTGTGATAGGCGGAACACTGATTCTATCTACCATCACACAAGCCGGTCTAGAGGGGCAGGACCATGTTACAGAACCGCCGCTGAACACAGACCCAGCCAGATCCGTGATCCGCAGGAGAGAGGGGAGCAATGCAGCCACAACTAAAAGCGGCCCCAGGGCAGGCGGCCTACCGGGAAACCTCCCGGTGTCCCGGTAGGCCAGTCTGGCCCTGGACCCATACCACCGATGTGTCCCGAACTCTTCCTTCCGAGGTGTCTTCATTTACCCGCAAAGACCAACACCCGCCAACTGCCACAACTTCCCGAGGACATACTGGAAAAAGAACATATCGAACAAAACAACAAACAAAAGGAAGAAGGGATGGGAAGCTTGTTCCTGTACGCTGTGGTGACGCTGGGGAGGGGCCAGCTCTTTTTACTAACTCTGTCCCCTCCTCCCCCAAGGCTATCCCAATCAAGTGAGCCCTCTTACTTTTCAATGTACCCTGTTTCCCCTGTCATGCCAGCCCTCCGCTATTTTTTATTTTATTATTTTTTCCTTGTATGCGTCAGAATTGGCCCGGTAGGGAAACAGTTAAAAAAATAAATAAAAAAATAAGCCTCATGGTGTAAATCCATCATAATTCCCATTATCCAGCGATGCAGATCTATGTGAATCGGGCAACAATGCTTGTAAACCCCCCAAAACAAAATATGCTGGCTGCTTCTCATTCCCGGCAGCTGAGTGTATTTCGGCCACTTACATTACCTGGTATATCCCTACCTTTCTGTTTACATTCAGCTCCTGTTTTTTCTTGCAGGAGGTCGTCATTTTGTTGAAGCCCAGAGCAGTCACTTCTCTCCAACTCCCCTTGGTCCCCAAAACTACAGTATATGCTACTCTGGGGTTAAGAGTTAAATAATGGCTAATAAAATGCAGTAAAATATGCGATAACAATTGTGCAAGTATTCAATTCACAAAGAATTTGTGTTAAATACCAAAAGTGGTATTTATTTGATTCTATTATTTAACCACTTGCCTACTGGGCACTTAAACAACTTTTTGTCCTCTTTTCCCCACAAATAGAGCTTTCTTTTGGTGGTATTTGATCACCTCTGGGTTTTTTTATTTTTTGCATTATAAATGAGAAAAGACCGAAAATTTTGAAAAAAAAGAAGGCATTTTTTAATTTTTCTTCATAAATTTTGACCACTAGTTATACTGCTACATATCTTCGGTAAAAATAACCCAAATTAGTGGATATTATTTGGTCTTTGTGAAAGTTAGAGAGTCTACAAGCTGTGGTGCAAATCACACAAAATTGATCAAACCTGATGCACTGGTGGCCTATTTCATTTCTTGCGACCCGAACAAGTCAGGAAAGTGCAAATACCCCCCAAATGACCCCTTTTTTGAAAGTAGACATTCCAAGGTATTTAGTAAGAGGCATGGTGAGATTTTTGATGTAATTTTTTCCCACAATTCTTTAAAAAATTAAGATTTATTTTTTATTTTTTATTTTTTCCACAAAATTGTCATTGTAATAGGTTATTTCTCTCACTTGGCATGTGTATACCTCAAATGATGCCCCAAAATAAATTCTGCTATTCATCCCGAGTATTATGATACCACATGTGTGGGACTTTTCCACAGCCTGGCCACTTAGAGAGGCCCAACATGCAGGGAGCACATCAGGTGATCTAGGAGCATAAATAACACATCTAACTTGTTGACTACCTATTACACTTTTGAAGGCCCTGGAGCACCAGGACAATGACATGTGACACTGACGTGGCACTGATGACAGATGACACTGATACGTGACACTGATGACACGTGACACTGATGACAGATGCCACTAATATGTGGCACTGATGAAAGATGGCACTAATATGTGGCACCGATGACACGTGGCACTAATATGTGGCATTGATGACAGATGGCACTAATATGTGGCACCAATGACACGTGACACTGATGACAGATGGCACTGATACCTGGCATTGATGACACGTGACACTGATAACAGAGGGCACTGATGACAGGTGGCACTGATGACAGATGGCACTAATATATGGCACTGATGACACGTGACACTGATATGGCACTGATGACAGATGGCACTATGTGGCACTGACGACACATGGCACTGATGTGGCACTGATGACAGATAGCACTTATATATGGCACTGATGACAGATGGCACTTATACGTGGCACTGGGGACAGGTGGCACTGGGGACAGATGGCACTGCCATGTACTGTGGCACTTTATTTTCCTTTTTTTTTTTTTACTCGCAGCTGCAGACATTCATCTCTCCCTCCTCACATGCTGTCTCTGTGAGAGGAGGGAGAGCCGGCGATGAGAGATGATCTTGTATGTTTACATATGAGATCATCTCTCATTGGGCACGCCGATCGTGCTGTAAATGGCCGCTGTGATTGGCCATTTACAGCGATCTGTGACTGGCTGTGTCCAAGGGAGACGGCCAGCACAGAACTTCCCCGATGCGCACTCCCGGGAGCGCGCATTGCGGAAGTAAACAGGAGGATGTCCAGGGACACCCTCCCGGCAGTTAGCGTCGTCTGCGCTGTAGCCATCTTTTGGGCGCGAAGTGGTTAATGCAGTAATTTACCGCATTGAGCTGGCTGCTATAGGAGCAGGCCAGCCGCTGCATCCTTAACAATGAATAACTAGTGAGCTGCAATCACTGAAAAAAAAACAACAACGTGGGGTCCCCCCAATGCATACCAGGCTCTTTGGGTCTTAAGGGGACCCCCCACGCCAACATTTTAAAAAGGTGCCCCCCAAAATCCATACCAGCACCCCCTCCCTGAACCATACCAGGCCACATGCCCTCAAAATGGGGGGGGGGGGGTGGGAGCTTTTCATATTGTGTGTATTGGCAATAGGAGCACGGATAACAATCACAGCACCACGCACCATCCATACGAGAAGGAATTTTTCCCGAAAAAGTTGTCTGATCACGGGACTATTTTAGAGCGCAAAGTCACTTTGCTTGTTTATTATATTGAGCACTAGTCACTTTTTGTGTATGGTATATGTGTATGGAGTATATCCTATCAAGCATCAGTCACTTTTGGAATGCACAGAGCCACTTTGCTCACTATATTAAGCACTAGTCGCTTTATGTATACGGAGAAAGGGTTGTACAGGGGATATATATATATAGGTGTACACACTTGTCTATCTCTTGTACACACACGTGTATATAGCATTATTGTTAGTATTCTGATTAATTATTTACTGCTGTAATTATTTTTAATTTATTTATTTATTTTCATAAATTTTGTCTCAGCAATTTTGGTTTGTGTTGTTTTTTTGTTTTTTTTTCTCTGGAGGTATTTGGAATTCCAGGAGCATAAATCACTTAATTGGCACAATATTTCACTTTCACTAGAACACGGGAAATCATTTTTAATTTAGCTTCATATTGTTGTATTATTATTTTTTATTTTTTTCTCACTAACTTGTTTTTTTTTTTTTTTTTTAAACCCAGAGGGTCTAAGCCCTTGTACACACAGTCGGACATTCCGACAACAAAATCCGTTGGAATTTTTCAGACGGATTTTGTCCGAAACTGGTGTTGCATACACACGGTCGGACAAAGTTGTCGGAAAATATTTCGTTACGATGGGACTATGTTCAGGCTAGTAGTAGCCAATAGCTTTGGTCTTGGAATTCGATCTGAGCATGCACGGCACTTTGTCCGATCGGAATTCTCTACACACGATTGGACGAAGTCAGATCGGATCATGTTGTCGTAAAATTTTTATATCCAGCTCTCAAACTTTGTTGGCCGGACATTCCGGCGGAAAAAGTCTGATGTAGCCCACGTACGGTCAGATTGTCTGACAACACGATCTGATCGGGCATTTTCCGTTGGAATGTCAGACCGTTTGTAAGGGCTAACGCAGGTTAATTTAAAAAATCTTTTTTTACACCTGAGTGAAAAATCTTGTGAGCACCCAGGCCCAATTAACCAAGGAAAATACTCCAAAGGGTCATACAAAGTTGACAGATAGTAGTTAAGCACAGGCTGAGCTTCAAAAACACATAAAAGTATTTAGGCCAGAGTGTATCTCACTATGGGGTGGGGCAGGTTAAAGGGACATATACCCCGAGCCCCATTTGGGTCGTTCAAGTGAATTTGTTTAATTAACCTCGGGGCTTCTTCCACATATAAGGTTATAACCGGCAGAGGATATAACACAGTATTATTGGCCAAAGGAACAGCGGCAAAACCTACTGCAACACTCCTTTTCTCTATCTTCGCTTCACCTCTTGGTGTTAGTGATAAGTAGGGGCAGCAGATTCAATTCTTCCCTGTACTGTACTAGTCCCACTGGGCGGATCAAACTACAACTTTTCATACCTTGTCCCCATGTTGATGGAGACATTGCCTAATCCCCACAACCTTGGCTTGGTGGTTGTGGGGGTGTGCGGGTTGGGGGCTTTTTTTTTGGAAGGCAGTGTTTGACAAATCCTTTATTAAAAAACAAAAAATAAATGTCCCCCAATGTAGATCCGCCATCAATCACGACGCCCGCCTTAGCGCCAAACCGAAAGAAGAAAAAAAAGTCCGCTCCTCACGAATACTCCCGCGGTCTGCCTGCTCCGTTGTGTGAAAGTTCTTACATAGGGAAGGGGTGGGGCCACCCGGTGACATCGCCAGGTGGCCCCTTCCCCTTGTGACGTCACCGACCAGTGCACCGACCAAATGTCACATGGGGGGGCAGGATCTGGGGTCCCCCTTGTTAAAGGGGGCTTCTAGATTCTGATAGCCCACACCTGAAGACCCCCACAACCATTGACCAGGGTTGTGGGGATGAGGCCTTTGTCCCCATCAACATGAGGACAAGCATCCCCCACTATGTCGAGGGCATGTGGCCTGGTATGGTTGAGGAGGGGGGGTTCTCGCTCATCCCCCCCTTTTCTGACCTGCCAGGCTGCATACTCGGATAAGGGCCTGGTATGGATTTTGGGGGGGGGGCACATGCTGTTTTGTTTTTTTATTTGGGCATGGGGTTCCCTTTAAAATCCATACCAGATCCAAAGGGCCTGGTATGCACTGGGGGGGGCACACCGTTTTTTTCCCTCAGTTTTAATTGTCTGCTTTTTTTTTTACATTCAGCTGTCAGCGGGGGAACCTGCTGATGATTTTGACAGCTGAGTCATCTGTTGTTAAGGACACAGCTGCCGGTGTCCCGGGCTGCTCCTTAGAAACCAGCTATTTGTCAAGAAAACAGCATAGGGATCCCGTCACCCCCCCCCCCCACCATGCTGTTTTTTGACAAATACCGCACGTGATACTGCCACTAAAACCAATCAAAAAAATATTGCACATTTTTTTGCTCTCTGGTTCATTTGTGAATTGGACTTTTTTAAAGCGATATTTACTGGCACATTTCTTTTCCCAGTAAATACCGGTATTTTTTTTTAAATGAATTGGACTTAATTTACTGCATGCGATAATTTATGCAAATGGGTAACATGATGCCCTTAACGTATGCGGTAAAGCTTAGTGAATTGACCCATTTCTGTAATTAAAATGTGTGCATGTCTTGGCTCGGCTAGAGAGGAAAGCTGACAGAGGCTTTACAGTGCAGATGTTCTCAGAGCTGCCTCTGCCCAGGGAGAAAGGAGAGAATATCAGGGAGATAAGATATATCTTTTTGTGTCTCCCTGGCAGCAGAATTTGTCTTGTCGCATCTCCTGCTTTTTTCTTCTCCTTTCCTAATCCGTCCTGCCTCAGCACAGTCTGTGTCATTTCTGTTGATTCCTCCACCCCTCAGAAACAGTAAATCTTTAGGCTGTCAGCTGATCGGCTTCTATTGACTCACTGGTTATCTGCACAGTGCCAGGAATACAGGACCTTGGTACAGACACAGATGGTGGCACGCACAGGTTAAAATGGCAATTAAAGGTTAATTCCCTACATTTGCGCCTTTTTAAATCACAATTAGCGTCTGTGTATAAATAGTCAATGAGTTTGTTAGCTCTAACATGGATGCATTAGCAGGTTAGACACTGAGCCATGAGGAGGTAGAAAAGAACATTCAAAAGACCTGCGTAACAAGGTAATGAAACTTTACAAAGATGGAAATGGATATAAAAAGATATCCAATGCCTTGAATATGTCAGTCAATACTGTTCAATCACTTAATAAGAAGTGGTAAATTTGGGGGTCTCTTGATACGAAGCCATGGTCAGGTAGATCAAGAAAGATTTCAGCCACAACTGCCACAAGAATTGTTCACGATACAAAGAAAAACCCCACAGGTAACCTCAGGAGAAATACAGGCGGCTTGAACAAAAAAAATCTGCATGGTCAAGTTGCCAGAAAGAAGCCTTTACTGCACAAGTTCCACAAAAAAGCCCGGTTACAATATGCCCAAACAAGACCTTGACATGCTTCATTGGGCTTTTTTGTGGCATTGGCGCAGTAAAGGCTTCCCTCTGGCAGCTCAACCATGCAGCTCTTTTTTGTTCAAGTATCGTTGAATTGTGCTCCTTAAAAACAACCACACTGTCTTTTTGGAGAGCAGCCTGTATTTCTCCCGAGGTTACCTGTGGGGTTTTTCTTTTGTATCCTGGTGTAATTCTTCCACTAGTTGTGGCTGCAATTTTTCTTGGTCTACCTGACCTTGGCTTGGTATCAAAAGAGCCCCCCGAATTTTCCATTTCTTAAAGCGGAGTTCCACCCTAAAGTGGAACTTCCACTCATCGGAACCCTCCCCCCCTCCTGTTTTACAGTTGCCACCTTTCAGGGGGGTGCAGATACCTGTCTAAGACAAGTATTTGCACCCACTTCCGGGCATAGACTCCCACGGGAGTCTATGCTTCTTCCTGTCCCGCCGCACTGTCTGCTGGGACACACACGGGTCCCAGAGACAGCGCAGACCATTCCCATTGCGCTGCGCGACTCACGCATGTGCAGTGGGGAACCGGGAAGTGAAGCCGCAACACTTCACTTCCTAATTCCCTCACTGAGAATGGCGGCGGCAGCAGCCGAGAGCTGAGCGGTCATTTGGCCTCAGCTGCCGACATCGCTGGACCCTGCGACAGGTGAGTGTCCATTTATTAAAAGTCAGCAGCTGCAGTATTTATAGCTGCTGGCTTTTAATATTTTTTTTTCCAGTGGACTCCCTCTTTAATAAGGAATTAAACAGTACTCACTGGCATATTTAAGGCTTTGGATATGTTTTTATATCCTTTTCCATCTTTGTAAAGTTTCATTACCTTGTTACGCAGGTCTTTTAACTGTTCTTTTCTACCTCCTCATGGCTCAGTGTCTAGCCTGCTTAGTGCATTCATGTGAGAGCTAACAAACTCATTTATTATTTATACACAGACACTAATTGTGATTTAAAAAGCCACAAATGTGGGAAATTAACCTTTTAATTGCCATTTTAACCTGTGTGTGCCGCCTGTGTGTGCCGCCTGTCTGTACCAAGGCCAAACATTGGTCAATTTTTGATCAGGGCCCATGGAGTGATTTCTGTTATCGTGATTTAAAAAGGATCCAAAAAATGATGTGGTAATAGATGGCTTCATATCATCCCTATCCTTAAAAAAAAGAGAATTTTTTGGCACAGTCAGTCATATTTTCAATATTAATGCCAACATTTCACAATTGCTGCCAGGGTATGCAAACTTTTGAGCACAGCTGTATATCCCAGGGCTTGTTCTCAGAGAATAGGTGCAGGTACCCCTCCCTTGTCTCCACCCTTACTCAACTCCTAGCACCGTCCCTTGGTTTCAACCCCTCTACCCACCCCCCGGTATCACCCCTTTTAGAGACTCAAGTATCATTTTGTGGTGTTTAGTCATTTGGTAATGATAACGAGAAAAGCAGTAAAACCGATCCCCTGCAGCCAGCAACATTAGATCCCTCAAAGCAACAATAGATCCCTCCAAGCAACAATAGACCCCCAAGCAACAATAGACCCCCAAGCAACAATAGATCCCTCCAAGCAACAATAGACCCCCAAACAACAATAGACCCCCCCAGCCACAACAGATTCCCCCAGTACAATATACCTTCATCCAGAACTGTATATATAGTCTATACTACACTGACTACAGTGGAGGGGTAGGCGGACCTACGAATTAAGGGGTTAGGGTCAGGACGGCACAGGTTAAGTGAGAAAAAGTATCATAGATTTTGGAAGACAGATTACGGCAGTATTTCTTTTCTGTTTTATTCCTTTCTATTTTAAAATATTCATTTTTTTTCTATTGTATTGTATTATTTTCTGTTATATTGTGCTCTATTATATTGTATTGTATTCTATACTATTGTTATATTTTATTATATTCTATAAAGCAGCCTAAGTAGGAATCATGATCTTATTTCACTTTTATACCTTACTGTATTTGTTGGAATATGTTTTCGATTTCAATTTCAAATTAATTTTCAAATTCAATTTTAATTTTAAATTCTAATTCATTTTCAAATTTGAATTTGAGTAATTTGTTTTGTTATAGTTTATTTCAGATTGTTTGAAATTTGTTACTATTGTGATTCAGAAATTCGGATACATCTGAATCCCAGAATAATGAAAAAGTTTTCCAAATTTTTTTAAATTTGGAATGAAATGACCAGGACCCTCTATAACCACTTCAGCCCCGGAAGATTTTACCCCCTTCCTGATTGTGGCAATTTTTGCGATACGGCACTGCGTCGCTTTAACTGACAATTGCACGGTCCTGCAACGCTGTACCCAAACAAAATTGATGTCCTTTTTTTTTTCCCCACAAATAGAGCTTTCTTTTGATGGTATTTTACCTCTGTGATTTTTTACTATTTATGTATTTATATATAAATTTTTTGTGCTATAAACAAAAAAATCGACAATTTTGAAAAATAAAAACACAATATTTTTAAATTTTTTCTAAAATAAATATATCATAAAAAAATGTCTTCCTTAGTTTAGACCGCTATATATTCTTATACGTATTTTTGGTAAAAGAAAATCGCAATAAGCTTATATTGATTGGTTTGCATAAAAGTTATAGCGTCTACAAAATAGGGGATAGGTTTATGGTATTTTTATCATTTGTTTATTTTTTACTAGTAATGGCAGCGATCTGCAATTTTTATTGGGTCTGCAAAATTGCGGTGGACAGATCGGACACTTTTGACACTTTTTTGGGACCAGTGACATTTATACAGCGATCAGAGCTAAAAGTAGCCACTGATTACTGTATAAATGTCACTGGCAGGGAAGGGGTTAACGCTAGAGGGCGATCAAGGGGTTTAAATGTGTTCCCTCAGTGTGTTCTAACTGTAGGGGAGATGGGACTGCCTGGACTATGAACACACGATCTGTCTCCTCTCCCCTGCCAGAACGGGGAAGTATGTGTGTTTAAACACACACACCCGTTCTGATTCTGTCAGGAGCGATTGTGGGTCCCCGGCAAACATTGCGACTGCCGGGCATGTGCATCGGCTCCTCGGTGATGCAGCGGGCATGCACGTGTGCCCCCTATACCCCTTGAAGTGGCTGCCGTACAGCTACAGCGTTTCGTGCAGGGGAGCCATTCTTTGGCGGGGGTCGGCAAGAGTTTAAGGCAGGAAAAAAGGGGGCATCTGCCCTGGGCCCCATCAGTGTTGTGGAGCCCAAAGCAGCTGCCCCATACTTCCAACTATCCCAGTTTGAATTCCCTTGAACTTTTAGTTCCGTGTTGTGTCCCCATATCTCAGTGTGAAGTCCTGTTACTAATGCTGCCCAGCTCTGCTCTATTGCCGTGTACAGATGACTCACCTACATGTGTTTACATGTAAATAAACTGCATTGATATGTAAATAGTGGCAGCTTTAATATGTATTGTAAATAGCCGTGTACTAGCGGCATTGAAATGTAAATAGAGGCAGGATACATATGTATGTCATGCCCCCCTGAGGTCATATCCACCATCACTTCTGCTGAATACTGCCCACTGGGGAGGTAAAGGGGCATGCTTGAAAGTTCTGCCTACAACTATAGTCATTAAGCTTATCAGCTTGTTCTGCAAAGGTAAGAAAATTAGAAGTGGAACCCTTCTTAAAAATAACATGGTGCCACAGCACCGTCATCATTGGTGGCCAGTGTAGAAATCCCCCTTTATTGGTTGTTGATGTAAAATTCCCATTACATTGTTTGTCAGTGTAAATTCTTCATTACATTGGTGATCATTGTACATTTCCCTTTACATTGGTGGTATGTGCAGAATTGCTCTTACACTGGTGGTCAGTGTAAATTCCCGTTTACATTGGTGGCCAGTGTAAATACTCCCTAACATTGGTGGTCGGTGTAGAAGTGTCACCTTGACAATGGTTGTCATTGTAAATTCTCTCTTACATGGAAGTCATTCCCCCTTACACTGGTGGTCGGTGAAAATGCTCCTATTACATTGGTGTCAGTGTAGAAATCCCTCTTTATATTGAAGGTCAGTGTAAATGCCCCATAGCATTGGTGGTAATTGTAAATTCCCTATTACATTGGTGATCAGTTTAGAAGCCACCACTATATACTTGCCAAAGATTTCCAGCTTTGCTCTACATTATCAAAATTTGCCACAATGTACTGCCTCCTAACTAATCCCATTCCCCCACCACTGCCACTGATCTCATCAACACCCCAGCATTGCCCCTGATCACACACCCCCGGAATTGCCAATGATCCTAGGATCCCTAGGAGTTTTCTGTCTATTGATGGGTCCCCTCACCTCCCCAGTCCATGGTGTGCAGGCAGGGAGGAGATGATGTGCTGTAACCCATAGAAACCAATCAGTGAGCAGTAATGATGTCCACAAACCTCTTGCAACCAATCATTTAGCGGTAAGGATATGAAGTAACCTCTAGCATCCAATCAGTGAGCAGTAATAATGTGCAGTAACTTTTAACAACCAATAAGTGAGTAGTAAGGATGTCCATTAACCTCTAGCAACCAAACAGTGAGCAGTATTGATGTACAGTTATCTCTAGCAACCAATCAACGAGCAGAAGTCATGTGCTTTAATCCCCAGCAAAAAATCAGTGAGCCATAATGTCTGCTGTAACTTCTAGCAGCAAGTCCGTGAGCGGTAATGATACACTGTAACCTCTGGCAACCAACTTCAATCGCTGCCTGATTTGATTTAGTAAACTTCTATTTTTTGTAAAAAAATATCATTATTAAAGACAGCCCTGCACATCACACATGTCTACAAGGGACTTCAATAATTAACCATTTGTTCTCCAGTTCTTATATATATTTCTTGATCATACATCACGGGACACAGGAGCTTCATTACATAGTGGGTTATATAGGCACCTCTGGTGATTGGACACTGGTTGACCCAATTAAAGAGAATTCCTCCCCTATATAACCCCTCCCATCAGGGAGGCACCTCAGTTTTTTCGCCAGTGTCTGGTCGATGGTCACGTAAAACTTAGCTCTATGCGGGTCCCGGCGAGGGCCGAAGGGCTACAACAAACCGGATCCATACCTCGGGCCGATAATTGACTCCCAAGATGGTATGGTACCCGGGCCTCGTCTGCCGAAGACACGAGGTTTTGCCTGTAAGTCCTCTCCATTGGAAGACTGGACTCTGGGACAACCAGACTTGGGGTACTGTTTACTCAGGGCGCCCGTAAGTTTCTGGCAGAGTTTTTTTACAAGGCCCAGGTAGGAGAATCTTTTCGTAAGATTCCCAGATACGCCTGAAGGTTGGCTAACAATACCCGCCGTGATGGGTGAAGGCTGGAATTGGTCTGAAATCAGCAATTCCTGCGGCGGGGAACAGGTATGGGAAGTCATCCTATATATTTAATATATGAATGGATTTCTTCATTTTGAGTAGTTGTATGTCTTACCTGGTTTCCACCACTTGAGGGAGTAAGAGCAAGCCTGATGCATACTTACATGCCTTTCAAACAAACACGCTCAGTGAAATGCCTGGTTCTCCCAGCTATTCACGTTTCCTTGCAGTCCCTGCCACAATATAAGTAAAAAAGGGGTCCCACGCAGATCAGGGGGTCCCAGGTCACTCCTTTTGGGTTCCCCTTCCCCCCCCCGGATCCCGCGGTCCTCGTGCACGCGCGCGGGCGCGTGCACGCGCGCCGGGCGCGCTCCCGGCCTAATAGGGAAAGGGGGGGGGGTGTGGTTGCCAGCTGTGCACAATCAAGTGCTCCAGACTGCAATGCAGGCGCCAAAACGGCCGTTTTTAAAAGCCCAGAGCGTCAGGGGACTGTAAGGTGAGACACAGGAGCTGTGGGCTGTAAGCATCCGTGGGATTGGATCCAGGCGAACCTTAAGACACCTACTCGGCATCATATTGTGCAGTTAAGCTTATATTGATTTATTGTGAGACTTTAAGCACAACAAAGTGATTGCATTTTACACTAGTAACTCTGCTTTGTAGCTCAGTACTATGTCTCCTCGTAAGAGGGTTTCAGGGGCAGGTAACAAAAGCACTGGCAGGTCACCGCCTGGGTCCAGGGGTTCTAAAGGTGCATGCAGATTACCATCCCCCTCTGCAAGAGTGGAGCCTGCATCTCAAGACGAGTCAGTGCCCCTTTCAGGCTTTGCAGCCTCTCCTAATGTCGCAGCCCCGGTCTATGTCACTGAGGACTCCCTTAGGGCTTCATTGGAGAGTTTTGAAGGGAGGATAATGAATTTTATTTCTGCTTCCCTAAAAGATAGCAAGAAAAGGGGTAGATCCCCTCCCTCTGCTGAAATCCCTCTCTCAGACAGCTGCTCTGAAAATGAGGAGAGATCCCTATCTTTGGAAAGGGATCATGAGCAGTCGGATCAGTCAGAGGATGAGGAGTCAGTCCCCTCCTCCCAGGCACTCAGAAAGCAGGTGCAGTATTACACTGAATTGGTGCGTACCACGTTCAGAATGCCAGCTGCTGTAGTCGCTACATCCTCTGTCTCTTCCCTGGGAGTCAGGAAAGCTCCACAGACTGCTTGTTCCTTCCCAATTCATCCTTTAATGGCTGACTTGATGTATAAGGACTGGGGACATCCCGATAAACTGTTTACTCCTCCCAAGAGGTTTTCTATGTATTATCCCGTGGAGGAAAGCTTCACCAAGAAATGGGGGGCCCCATCTGTGGATTCGGCTATCTCTTGTGTGAATAAAAACCTAACTTGTCCTTTGGATAATGCGCAGGTATTTAAGGACCCAGCTGACAAAAGGCTGGAAACCTTGTTAAAAGCCTCCTTTTCCATGGCCGGCGCTGTGGTGCAACCTACAGTCGCAGCCGTGGGGTTGTGTCAATTCCTTAAGGAACAGGTTAAACAGATGTTTGAACTCCTTCCTAATGAGGAAGTAGAGAAATATGCAGAGATGCCTCACATCTTATGTTTCATAATTGATGCGATTTTGGATTCTGTCCAACAAGCATCACGTTTGTCCCTCATGTTGGTACACATGCGTAGGGCTCTATGGCTAAAAAATTGGGCTGCTGAAATGTCATGCAAAAAGCATTTGACTGGGTTCCCGTTTAAAGGGGAACGGTTGTTTGGAGAGGAATTAGATAAATTCGTCCAAAATATTTCGGGAGGTAAATCTACACTCCTTCCAGTCAAGAAGAGTAAACGTCCTTCATTCAGGCGTACTCTCTCTCCCGAAGCGTCGAGCTCTAAACAGTGGCGACGGCCTTCTCAGCCCTCCTCGGCTGCAAAGCCTCAGGGCCGAGCCCAGGGACAGAAAAAGACTTGGGGGCGGAAGCCTGCCAAGCAGTCCTCCAAGACATCCTTGTGAAGGGGCGCCCCCGCTCGGCCGAGTGGGGGGAAGGCTCCTGCAGTTTGCAGGCGCCTGGCGGGTAGAGATTCAGGACAAATGGGTGATCTCTTCAGTATCTCTGGGCTACAGGCTAGAGTTTCAGGAGATTCCACCTTCCCGTTTTCTAAGGTCAAGGATCCCCAGGGATCCGATAAAGCAGAAACCGCTATTTCTGGCCTTAGATCAATTACTATCCCAAGGTGTGATAGTAGAGGTGAGCCCGAAAGATCAGGGTTCAGGTTTCTATTCGAATCTCTTCACCGTTCCAAAACCAAACGGAAGTGTCAGACCTATCTTGGATCTGAGAGACTTAAACCGGTTTCTACACATCCAGACCTTCCGGATGCAGTCAATACGCACTGTGGTCTCCTCCCTGCAAGGAGGAGAATTCATGGCATCAATAGATATCAAAGACGCATATCTCCATGTGCCAATATTTCCCGCACACCAGAAGTTTCTGAGGTTCGCGGTAGAGCAGCGCCATTTTCAATTTGTGGCCCTGCCGTTCGGCCTAGCCACGGCCCCTCGAGTCTTCACGAAGATTCTAGACCCTCTCTTAGCAATCTTAAGAGTTCAGGGCATAGCCGTCATGGCTTACCTAGACGACTTGCTTCTCGTAGAGAGAACTGCAACATGCCTAAGTCGCAGCGTCACCAAAACGCTAGAACATCTGGGCCGCCTAGGTTGGATTATAAACCTAGAAAAGTCGTCTTTACAACCGACCACCAGGTTGGATTACCTGGGTCTGATTATCGACACCGCTCAGGGCAGGGTGTTCCTTCCAAAGCCAAAGGCCTTGGCCATTGGAGATCTAGTGCGCCTGATTCTGGGCAGAAGATTCTCCTCCATTCGGTTGTACATGAGACTGTTGGGAAAGATGGTCGCCTCTTTCGAGGCCGTTCCATTTGCCCAGTTCCACTCAAGGCCCCTGCAAAGATGCATCCTTGCGATTTGGAACAGGAAGCCCCAAACCCTGGATCTTCCTATGCGTTTATCCCCTCGGGCACGCAAAAGTCTTGTCTGGTGGTTACAGACCAAAAATTTGCTGAAAGGCAAAACCTTTCTTCCCCTCTCATGGAAGATTGTCACCACGGATGCCAGCCTGACAGGTTGGGGAGCCGTGTTGCAGGAAACATGCTCGCAGGGAAAATGGTCTGCGACCGAAAGTCTGCTGCCCATAAATGTCTTGGAGATTCGGGCAATTTACATGGCACTCAGAGAGTGGTCTCACAGACTGCGAGGTTTCCCAGTTCGGATTCAGTCCGACAATGCCACCGCAGTGGCTTACATCAATCACCAGGGCGGTACCAGAAGTCTGGTGGCCCAAAAGGAGGTGAATCGCATACTTGTCTGGGCAGAAGAGCATGTTCCGTGCCTCTCTGCAGTCTTCATTCCAGGAGTGGAGAATTGGCAGGCAGATTATCTCAGCCGCCAGCAGTTGTGCCCAGGAGAATGGGCTCTGCACCCCGATGTGTTTCAAGACATATGTCACAAGTGGGGCACTCCAGACGTGGATTTGTTTGCGTCCAGATTCAACAGGAAACTGGACAACTTTGTGTCAAGGACAAGAGATGCACTTGCTCAGGGGTCAGATGCTCTGACAGTTCCCTGGGATCAGTACAATCTGATCTATGCCTTCCCCCCGAACCCGCTGTTATCGAGGTTCTTGGGAAGGGTCAAGAGGGAGACGAAGCCGGTCCTTCTAGTGGCCTCGGCTTGGCCCAGGCGACCATGGTTCGCAGAAATCATGAAGTTGGCAGTGGGCAGGTCATGGACCCTCCCTCTCCGGCCAGATCTGCTCTCACAGGGTCCAATTTACCACCCTGCTTTACGCAGTCTGAATTTGACGGTCTGGCTGCTGAGACCCACATTTTGAGAGGCCGTGGTCTTTCGGGGCCAGTCCTCTCCACTCTGGTCAATGCCAGAAAACCGGCCTCCAGGCGTATCTATTACAAGATCTGGAGGGCATATGTTTCCTGGTGTGAACCCAGGAGATGGCATCCTAGAAGGTATGTCATTAGCAGAATCTTGGCCTTTCTCCAATCAGGCCTTGAAATGAATTTGGCCATAAGCACCATCAAGGTGCAGATTTCGGCCCTATCGGTCTTTTTTCAAAGATCGCTTGCATCACATTCCCTAGTACGGGCTTTTATCCAGGGGGCTATGCGGATGAGACCGCCAGTCAAACCTCCGGTATGCCCTTGGGATCTGAATTTGGTTCTCTCGGCCTTAGAAGCCCAACCATTTGAACCTCTGCATCTGGCTTCTTTAACTCTCCTGACAAAGAAGCTGGTGTTCCTAGTAGCCATATCCACGGCTAGAAGGGTATCAGAATTGGCAGCTCTTTCCTGTAAAGAGCCCTATTTAATTATCCATAAGGACCGAGTGGTCATGCGTCCCAACAGGTCCTTTCTACCTAAGGTAGTTTTCAGGTTTTCACCTGAATCAGGATGTAATCCTACCATCCTTTTTTCCAAACCCTCAGTCCACAGAGGAAGAATCCTTACACACTTTAGATGTGGTTAGAGCAATCAGTCTTTATCTTCAGGCAACTGCTCAGATAAGAAAGACTGACTGTTTATTTATTCTGCCAGAAGGCCCTAAAAGGGGTCAGGCAGCGTCAAAGTCCACTCTTTCGAGGTGGATCAGACAGGTTATTTCTCAGGCCTATGACTTAAAGGGGAAGATTCCTCCTTTTCAGGTGAGAGCGCACTCTACTAGGGCTGTAAGTGCTTCTTGGGCAGTGCATCACCAGGCCTCCCTGGCTCAGATCTGTAAGGCTGCGACTTGGTCATCAGTCCACACATTCACCAGATTCTATCAGGTGGATGTCAGAGGGCAGGAGGATATCGCCTTTGGGCGCAGTGTACTGCAAGCTGCAGTTTAGGTCCTCAGGTCCCTGGCGGTCTAGATTCATGATCTGTGTCTCCCTCCCCTCAACCTGAGCATTGCTATGGGACATCCCACTATGTAATGAAGCTCCTGTGTCCCGTGATGTATGATCAAGAAAATAGGATTTTTATATACAGCTTACCTGTAAAATCCTTTTCTTGAGAGTACATCACGGGACACAGGGCTCCCGCCCCTCTTGGGTTTTACGTGGTTTCTTATTGCTTTGCTACAAAACTGAGGTGCCTCCCTGATGGGAGGGGTTATATAGGGGAGGAATTCTCTTTAATTGGGTCAACCAGTGTCCAATCACCAGAGGTGCCTATATAACCCACTATGTAATGAAGCTCCTGTGTCCCGTGATGTACTCTCAAGAAAAGGATTTTACAGGTAAGCTGTATATAAAAATCCTATTATATATATATATATATATATATATATATATATATATATATATATATATGAATGAGAAAGAGAGAGAGAGATAAGAATTGTAGATGTATTCTGATAGAGACTTCTGAAGAAGAGAGATTACTCCACACTTCTTGTGAAATCCAACCACAAACCAAAGAGGAACGAAACATGATAGGTTGGAAAGTAACATTTGCGCAAAAATAAAAATAAAAATGTTCTTGGCACTACAGAATTTAAGCCTCTCTGGCTTCTTTATGTGTTCAGCAGTGAGAGGTCATAACTCCTGGCTACGTTCATACCCACATTTGTGTGTTCCAGCTCTGCCTGTTACATTCCCCATCGTATGAAATAAACAAAAATCCCGAGGGGATGTTGGGAAGCCCTCATAATGGGCGCAGCAGGTGTACAGACTCGGGAACTCAGCACAGGGATGGTGGAAACACCTCATAAAGGGCACAACAGGTATACAGACCTGGGAACTCAACAGAGGGATGGCAGGAATCCCTCATAATGGGCACAACAAGTGTACAACCGAAGGAATTCAGCACAGGGATGATAGGAAACCTCATAATGGGCAAAACCAGTGTACAGACCCAAGAACTGAGCACAGTGATGATGGAAACCCTAATAATGGGCATAGCAGGTCTACAGACCAAGGAACTCAGCACAGGGATGATGGAAACCCTCATAATGGGCATAGCAGGTCTACAGACCCAGGAACTCAGCACAGGGATGATGGGAACCCCTCAAAATGGGCACAAGGGATGTGCAGGCCCAGAAATTCAGCACAGGGATGATGGGGACTCTCATAATGGGCACAGCAGGTGTACAGACCTGAAAAAACAACAGAGGGATGGTGGGAACCCCTCATAATGGGCAGAGTAGGTATGCAGACCCAGGAACTACGCAGAGGAATGGAGAGAACCCCTCATGATGGGCACAACGAATGTGCAGGTCTAGAAACTCAGCACAGGGATGATGAAGACTCTCATAATGGGCTCACCAGGTGTACATACAATATTACCACTAATACGGTGTTTATAACTTATAACTTTAAATCTATAAAGTGCAACGTGACAATAAAGTCCTAAATATTATAAAAGTGCAATCTATCACAACCTTAAACCATAAACATATGATAATAATCCCCAATGTCCATTGCCATTTTTCATATGTGTTCAGTGTGCTCCTGTGCTTCAAATATTCATCCAAGTTTGGAACAGTAAATTTTCACGGCTTCATGTGCCACCACCATCTTCTAAAATGGTCACTCACCAGAGCCTAGAAAAAGTATTGCCTTTGGTTCATATAGAGATAACCACTCCACTATCCTGCCATTCCTCCAATGAATTAGCCATTAAACGCTCCTTATTTCTCCATGCAAATATTGGTATCTCATAAAAAATTTATATTCATCATTGTGCAGTATGTTTGTATAAAAGGTTTATATGGCCAGTAAAAAAAAAAATACATGGGATTAATATAGGGCTGCAACTAACGATTATTTTCATAATCGATTAATCGGCCGATTATTTTGTCTATTAATCGATTAATCGGATAAAATCACAAAAAAACGTAATGTTCAATTTTTTCGTTTATTTAAAAGTAATCATGAAAAAACTGAGTGTTACACTCAAACTGCAGAATAAAAAAGTTTAACATTAATGATGGGGCGCTATTCCTCCCGGGGACACCAATGATGGGGCACTATTTCTCCCACTGACACCTATTCCTCCCACTGACACCTATTCCTCTCACTGACACACTATTCCTCCCACTGACACCAATGATGGGGCGCTATTCCTCCCGGGGACACCAATGGTGGGGCACTATTCCTCTCACTGACACACTATTCCTCCCACTGACACCAATGATGGGGCGTTATTCCTCCCACTGACACCAATGATAGGGCATTATTCCTCCCACTGACACCAATGATGGGGCACTATTCCTCCCACTGACACCTATTCCTTTCACTGACACACTATTCCTCCCGGGGACACCAATGACGGGAACTATTCCTCCCGGGGACACCAATGACGGGGCGCTATTCCTCCCGGGGACACCAATGATGGGGCACTATTCCTCACACTGACACCTATTCCTCTCACTGACACCAATGATGGGGCACTATTCCTCACACTGACACCTATTCCTCTCACTGACACCAATGATGGGGCACTATTCCTCTCACTGACACCTATTCCTCCCACTGACACCAATGATGGGGCATTATTCTTCCCACTGACACCAATGACGGGGCACTATTCCCCCCACTGACACCAATGACAGGGCACTATTTCTCCCACTGACACCAATGATGGGGCGTTATTCTTCCCACTGACACCAATGATGGGGCATTATTCTTCCCACTGACACCAATGACGGGGCACTATTCCCCACACTGACACCAATGACGGGGCACTATTCCCCCCACTGACACCAATGACGGGGCACTATTTCCCCCACTGACACCAATGACGGGGCACGATTCCCCCCACTGACACCAATGATGGGGCGTTATTCTTCCCACTGACAACAATGACGGGGCACTATTCCCCCCACTGACACCAATGACGGGGCACTATTCCCCCCATTGACACCATTGACGGGGCATTATTCCCCCCACAGACACCAATGACGGGGCACTATTCCCCCCACTGACGGGGCACTATTCCCCCCACTGACACCAATGACGGGGCACTATTCCTCCCATGGACACTAATGCCGGGGCACTATTCCCCCTACGGACACCAATGACGGGGCACTATCCCCCCCGGACACCAATGATGGGGCACTATTCCCCCCCACGGACACCAATGATGGGGCACTATTCCCCCCCACGGACACAATGATGGGGCACTATTCCCCCCACTGACACAAATGATGTGGCACTATTCCCCCCACTGACACTAATGATGGGGCACTATTCCCCCCACTGACACCAATGATGGGGCGTTATTCCTCCCACATTGGTGTTTCTGGGGGGGGATAATAGAGCCACATTGGTGTTTCAGCCGGGGGGGAGGGGAATAGTGCCCCATCATTGGTGTCCCTGGGAGGAGTAGCGCCTCCCGGGGACACCAATAACGGGGAACTATTCCCCCCCCCCCAGAAACACCAATGGGGCACTATTATCCCCCCCCTGCAGAAACACCAATGGGGCACTATTATCCCCCCCCTGCAGAAACACCAATGGGGCACTATTATCCCCCCCCCCCTGCAGAAACACCAATGTGGCACTGAATGTTGTGTGTGCTTTTACAACTTGCCGATAGCTGCTACCTTTTTTTCACACTCTGTGTGCAGCTCGGCTCAGTGTCCTCCTCACAGATTCTCTCCCTCGCCTCTCTGTTCCCTCGAGGCAGCAGCGGGCGGGGCTGAGATCTGTGTGAATGTCACGTGACATCAGCGAGGAGGAGAAGCGTGCCGCGGACGTGCAGCGGCGAGTGCGTGCCTGATCACAGAGCGCCGCCGAGGACACAGGAAGGATGAGATAGGAGGAAAGGATTTATTTCGTTTTTTTTCAAGGAACATACAGGCGGAAGGTGCGGACCAACTAATCGATAATGAAAATTGTTGACAACGATTTTCATTATCGATTATTATCGATAATATTGATTAATCGTTGCAGCCCTAGATTAATAGCATATGTTTATGGTTTAAGGTTGTGATAGATTGCATTTTATAATATTTGGGACTTTATTGTCACGTTACACTTTATAGATTGAAAGTTATAAGTTATAAACACCATATTAATGGTAATATTGTATGGGCACTTGTTTGGATTAGTGCCGTTACAACATTTGAATAAATTTTTTTCCTAAATCTATGGTATAGGACATCCTAACTACAGCAGACCAATTTTGTAAATTTTACACATATATAAATTTTTGCACCGATGACACAATTTCACAGCAGGTGTACAGAACTGGGAACCCAGAACAGGGATGGTGGGAAACTGCCATTCTGCTCCTTGTAATGGAAATTTGTAGGTTCTGTATATAATTGTATTCTATTTTATATGTATTGCACAATGCCCTCACTGTGCACACGGCACTAATAATGTTTTCAGTACATGTTTTGCATTCTTTCAAGTTCTGATTAGAATAAGCCTGCCTATGTAACGCCCCTTGTTACCATAAATGTACAATTGTAATATTAATGTGATACCTACGTAATCATGTGTATAAAAACCTTCAAATGCGTCATAATAAAGGAGAACGGTTATTTGGAAAGATGCTGAGCGTATCTTTTGTGTCTGTTCCCTACTGCAGTAGTTATTAATTTGGAACCACTAATCAATATGAGGATAGGAGTTGCCTATCATCAAAATATCCATTTCAGGTGGCGAAGCCAGCCCAGCAGGGGTTATCAGGTGACCCTGAGTATCCGAAACGAGGAGCTTGAAAGGATCCAGGAATTTCTGATAATCAGCCGGCTGAGGTAAGCCTTTTGCTTACATTTGAGTTATCAGACTTCCTTGATCGGTAAGGCATTTTCGGGACAAAGGGTACCTATTTTACTCCCCTTAATTGAACTGTATTGATTAGTGGTTATATGTTATGTTGTCACTGTCTACTGTCCATCAAAGTGTTATAGAGAAAGAGAAGAATAGTGCTGTTCACAGGTATATGTAGTACATCTGCTAGATAAAGTAGTTTAGAGGCAAAAGGGTATAGGCACACGTAGAGAACACTGGCCAGTCATTATGGGCATTAAATTAAGTAAGGGAATGACGGGTAACAGACCCTCAAAAATGCCCAGCGCAAGAGGAGCGCTATATATGAACCGAAGGTGCGGTTCCGCCTATACTGAGCCCCTAGATTAATGGTTAAAGTGGACAGGGATCCACAAAGGGTAACTGGGTTACCACGAAAGTCCACAGGGACAAAGAATCATGCAGAGTATACAGCTAGAGAAACAGCTATTTATGTGAGCAGGATGGATCAAGTGTGACATTAACACTAGACAGAAAGGGACATTTTGATGTTAAGTTGTGGGATGAATTTGGGGTCAGGCACTACAACTAGTAAAGTCAAGTAACAGTAATGAGAGTTAAAACAGAATGCTTTATATGTTGTCAGAGAGGGAAGATGGGATGAGCACTATGGCTGCCCGTCTGATCATAGAAGGTACAGTATGTGAAGTATGGAATTACAATACATTGGATGCAAAGGATATCAGAACAAAAAGAAAGCAGAAGTTTAAGCAAGGAAGTATTAAAAAAAGCGTTGAAAGAAAGTGAGAGAATGATATGCATGTGTTGTGTGCAAATGGGAATAATGTAAGCAATTTTAGAGCGATATTTGAGTATGTTTGTGAATGCTGGAACCTTTAGTTCGCTCGCTTGTGTCATGTACGCAGATGTGACCCCCACCTTTGTGCTCTCCTCAAAGAATGTAGCTGGGATGAGAGTTTGGTGATAAGCTGGAGGACACCATGCCAATTTCAGTTTTTTAGACAAAATATTTATAACAAAATGTGCCGGGTTAACGAATCTAATGATAAACAATGTGATCACAATTATTTTTGAATCTGTTTTCCAAACATGGTAAAATCAAGGTTACATTTAACCATGTCTTACACTAATTGAATATCTTTTGATAGTGGAAACAGTGCATTTAAAAAAAAAAGAGAATTTGAGTAAAATTAAGTAATATGTTCCCCTTTAAGGACATTTATCTGTGCATATACAGTGGTGTGAAAAAGTGTTTGCCCCCTTCCTCGTTTCCTGTTCCTTTGCATGTTTGTCACACTTAAGTGTTTCGGAACATCAAACCAATTTAAACAATAGTCAAGGACAACACAAGTAAACACAAAATGCAATTTGTAAATGAAGGTAATTATTATTATTAAAGGTGAAAAAAAATCCAAACCATCATGGCCCTGTGTGAAAAAGTTATTGCCCCCTAAACCTAATAACTGGTTGGGCCACCCTTAGCAGCAACAACTGCAACCAAGCGTTTGCAATAACGTGCAATGAGGCTTTTACAGCATCCTGGAGGAATTTTGGCCCACTCATCTTTGCAGAATTGTCCTAATTCAGTTACATTAGAGGGTTTTCGAGCATGAACGGCCTTTTTAAGGTCATACCACAACATCTCAATAGGATTCAGGTCAGGACTTTGGCTAGGCCACTCCAAAGTCTTCATTTTGTTTTTCTTCAGCCATTCGGTGGTGGACTTGCTGGTGTGTTTAGGATCATTGTCCTGCTGCAGAACCCAAGTTCGTTTCAGCTTGAGTACACGAACAGATGGTCGGACATTCTCCTTCAGGATCTCTTGGTAGACAGCAGAATTCATAGTTCCTTTTATCACGGAAAGTCTTCCAGGTCCTGAAGCAGCAAAACAGCCCCAGACCATCACACTACCACCACCATATTTTACTGTTGGTATAATGTTCTTTTTATGAAATGCAGTGTTCCTTCTACGCCAGATATACTTGGACACACACCTTCCAAAGAGTTCCACTTTTGTCTCATCGGTCCACAGAATGTTGTCCCAAAAGTCTTGGGGATCATCAAGATGTGTTGTGGAGAAATTGAGATGAGCTTTGATGTTCTTTTTGCTCAGCAGTGGTTTTCTCCTTGGAACTCTGCCATGCAGGCCATTTTTGCCCAGTCTTTTCCTGATGGTGGAGGCATGAACGCTGACCTTAACTGAGGCAAGTGAGGCCTGCAGTTCCTTGGACGTTGTTGTGGGGTGTTTTGTGACCTCTTGGATGAGTCGTTGCTGCGCTCTTGGGGTAATTTGGGGCGGCCGGCCACTCCTGGGAAGGTTCACCACTGTTCCATGTCTTCGCCATTTGTGGATAATGGCTCTCACTGTGGTTCGCTGGATTCCCAAAGCTTTGGAAATGGCTTTATAACCCTTTCCAGACTGATAGATCTCAATTACTTTCTTTCTCAATTGTTCCTGAATTTCTTTGGGTCTCTGCATGATGTGTAGCTTTTAAGGATCTTCTGGTGGACCTTACTGTGTCAAGCAGCTCCTATTTAAGTGATGCCTTGATTGTGAACAGGTGTGGCAATAATCAGGCCTGGGTGTGGCTAGAGAAATTGAACTCAGGTGTGGACAACCACAGTTATAGTATGTTTTAACAAGGGGGGGCAATCACTTTTTCACACAGGGCCATGATGGTTTGGATTTTTTTTCACCTTTAATAATAAACACCTTCATTTACAAATTGCATTTTGTGTTTACTTGTGTTGTCCTTGACTATTGTTTAAATTGGTTTGATGTTCCGAAAAACTTAAGTGTGACAAACATGCAAAGGAACAGGAAATGAGGAAGGGGGCAAACACTTTTTCACACCACTGTATATTAGTGTGTCATATTGAAATTATCATATGAGTATTAATTTCTAATATGAGTTTAACAATTTTATTAATAAATATAGATATATTGAAACTGGTTTAGACAACCTGTGGTTGGAAATGAAATCCAGGTTAATGGGGAAATTGGTAAAAATGGAATTAGTTTAGATTAAGATAACAATTTTGTAATTTTACATTTATTGAGTGGAAAGAAAAAAAAGATTAAGATGAGGTTGTTAATTTGAATACAGCTGCAATAATGTTTAACAAAGCCAAGATGAATGGGATACATAAGGAAGTTTTTCTACAGAAATGAAATCTTAAAGTCTGATAATAACTTAATGTGCGGTCCATGATGTGAGAGTAATAATAACAGACCCATCACATCAAGTCCACACATCCTGTTAGGATAGCTGCTGCCTGCAGCCAGTTGGTTTATAGTTTTTGATGGCCAAGTGCTTTCTGGTCCGTCATACATATGGTTGGTCCTTTTGTTTTTATGTATTTTTATTTTTGAAATCCAAAGCAGAATGTGTGGATTGTGAAATGATGTGCCCCTTTTCCTTGTAAGTGCAGTGGGTATAAGTAGAAGAATATTTTGGATTTATGGACATCTCTGCATGACTGCAGGGTATTCTTATCATTTATTATAATATTGCTAGGAAAAAGTTGTCTTTTTGAAACATGAAACAGGAGTTCTTATACAAACAGCATGATAGAAAACAAGCCATTGTTATATTTATGCAAGCTGGACCCAGTAATCAAGGGTTCACTCCGATGTATCAGAGTTGTAGCTTTATGCAAAGTTGCGATTAGACAAAGTTACAGATATTATTTTGGTTGAATATTTAATTTTTAAAATATGAATTTGTTTTGTGTGTTTATGTACAAATCTAACAATGAAAAATGTGTACATTTGAATTCAGCCACCTTATTGCCTCTATTGGAGGAGGCTGGAGACAAAGAAAAAGCACATGTGTTAAATTGATGACATAGGAATCAGCTGCTGTGAGCCCAGTGCAGGACACACTCCCTGAAGACCCGAGTATTTACTTTTTTGTAGTGTTATTCCTGGTTTTATACCGAGGATGAAGTTTATCACCCAGAAGGATACTCTGTATTCAGAGTCATTGGATCCTTTTTCCCCAGCTCAAGAAGCAGAGCTCCATGTTTTAGAAAAGCCTGTGAGCTATAAAAAGAGTATATATTTATATAGTCAAGAGATAGAGAGCTTTTGGTTCCATTTGAAGGGTCAGAAGTTTGTTTTTACTTTGGCAGGTAAACCAATCAAGCATGCCAAGTTAATTTGATCGGCTGTTTTCAGCCTTCCAGGTTCTTGCTGAGGTAGCCATACTAACAGTAAAACTCACACATGGAAGCAGACCAGGTGACTCTAAGGATGCTACATTTACAGCCCTGGACACTTGCTGGGTCTGTGCAACTCACAGATTCCACCCTAGTTCTGGCCCAGTATAGCTGGGATTAATAATTCAACTTTAAGGACCCCAGAACGAGAAGCACAAGTAGTCCACAGAGGGCAAATTATTATGAAACAGGACTTTGGAAAAGGTGATCATTTATGTCTGCCAGACACTCTTTTCCCTTCAGCTTGACATGTGGACCGTGTCATCAGTCACAAACAGTTATGGCTGCCTTAGTAAATGAGCGTGGGATAGAGCCAGGGTTCTCCACAGTTGTTTTTATAACATACCACTTCTTGTTTTACCTGTTACCAAAGGTGTTACCAAACGATGAACATCCCTTCCAGAGATAACAAAAAGATATATCCAAATGCCCAAGTCAGGATGTTACGAGTATGTATTTTGTTTGTATGGACATGTTTTCTGGATGTCCAGTGGCAAATGCTACTGCAACGGCCACAGTAAAAAAGTGTTATCAGAAGTAGTTTGTAAGTACAGAGTGCAGAATCTACAGAGAGTAACAGAGGAAATCATTTTTATAGGAGAGTCCTTGCTAGAAGTTTTGAGGTTTTATTTTTACACACCCTACTGTCTACAATGTAGTGGACAAAGTAGAGTAAGACACTAGAAAACTTTTGCCTGAATGTTTTATTATATTTTATCAAGCCCGTAGGGGGATGTTGGACTCTCTCCCTTTGGGATTTGGGTTGGGAGTGTGTTACTCACTTGCTTATATTTTGTCTCAGCAGCTGAAGTCCTCCATTCAGATCTCACAGAGAATGGTGCTGATTTTTTAAGGTTTTTGACAAACTCATTTATGTGTTTTCTCCCCAATTCCAGATCCTAAAAGTTTGGAAGGATCTAAAACTAAAGCCAGTTGACTTGTGGATTGTTAAGAGACATGTATATATAAGGAAATGTTTGGAGACTCAATACAGCATCTATTTCATGTACAGTTTTGCAAAACTTGAAGGAAAAGTCACCTGGATCCACACCAGACACTGCAAAAATGACTAAATGAAAGAAATCTCGGTGTTTGATTTGTTTCCCTCTTGCGATAACAGTCTAGGGTACTTTTTGATTCAATTACTTTAATTGTAAGGGATATATATATTTGAAAAGTAGTTTAGCCATGTTGAAGTCATATTTGTCTTTTGTACCTCCATTTTATGTAGAATCGTCTGTGTTTACATGTGCTGATAAGTCAGCATACCAGCAATTACGCTAGAAGGCCATTCTGGCCACAGGAGTGTACAGCCAGTACTCTGTAAATATGTCTTTGTTTTTCACAGTGAAAAGTCATTTTGTAATGAAAAAAGCTGCTCAGCTATTATTTTCTCCACAATGGAGTTTTTGCCTCTTTGGCCAGGACTACCTCCACCTAAGTGTGTGGAAGTTCCAGGTTAAAGGTGATAGCAGGTATGGTTAGTGATCAAAATATTGATCAAAAGAGAGGAGACTGTAATGGAAATTTGTAGGTTCTGTATATAATTGTATTCTATTTTATATGTATTGCACGATGCCCTCACTGTGCACACGGCACTAATAATGTTTTCAGTACATGTTTTGCATTCTTTCAAGTTCTGATTAGAATAAGCCTGCCTATGTAACGCCCCTTGTTACCATAAATGTACAATTGTAATATTAATGTGATACCCACGTAATCATGTGTATAAAAACCTTCAAATGCGTCATAATAAAGGAGAACGGTTATTTGGAAAGATGCTGAGCGTATCTTTTGTGTCTGTTCCCTACTGCAGTAGTTATTAATTTGGAACCACTAATCAATATGAGGATAGGAGTTGCCTATCATCAAAATATCCATTTCATCCTTGACAGTGAAATGTGAGGTTGTGGGTTCCTTAGCTCCTGTGCTTCCAGAGACCAGGGGCTAGAGTTTTTTCTCTGGCGGGGGCCCCCTGGATAGGCCTCAGCCTGTAGAAGACACTGGGCGTGGCCCAAGGAGAGATGAGTCCCTGTCTGCCTTTAGACTGAGGATTGTTGAAACGCTGAAGCGGATTGAGAAAGAAGAGGAGAAATTTTTAGCTTTGAGAGCTGAATTTAAGAAGAAAAAGCTGGTTTGTGCCAAAGTGTTCAGCGAGAAGAGATTGGCTCTGAGGATTTGGAGCAAGCTGTGCGAAGCAGAAAGAACTGGTGAGTTCTCTGAAGGAGAATAGTGGAGCATTTAAATAGAAATATAGGAACGAGGAACGGTTTAGCCAAATGAGAAGAGGAGCCGCTTCCTGCATGGAAAGTGACCCAATCAAGGAGTATCTGTGGGTACGGACAAAGTCAGCAGAGAGTGAGAAAGTGGGCCTAGAGGATGAGCCCAGCTCTTCAACATCTCAGGCATCTGCTGAGCCCTCAATGGCAGAAGCCTCTGTCACTAACCCTTGTCCTCCGGTCAATGCTTCCTCCGCCCAGAACCAGCACTATCCCAGACCCCTTAGCTCACCCAGTCACCAGACAACCCCAGTGTAGAGTGGCAAACAACAAACTGATTTATTATCACACATGGACACAACAGATAAAATAACCCAGAGACTCTTTCCCCCACCCTTGGAAAACATGGCGGGGTAAACTGTCCAATGACAATAGACACACAGGTCAGGTGTGTTCAAATTCTCATCAGTAAACAGTCTCATCAGCAGGGGGCTGCTGAAGGAATCACCCCCTCCCTCCATAGAGATAAACATCCCATAATATCCAAGGCAGACAGACACAATAGAACATTGGAATACAGCCACACCCCAAACGATCACAGCAAAGGGCCAACAACAAAATGAGACAATATACATTATACACATATATGCAAGATTGAGTCCAATTAGTACAGATCGGACTGTATTTCTCATTCATCTCACAAAGAGTATTGTTCCTTTAAAATCCAGGGCCCATAATCAGAATGCAAGAGGTCAGCATTCAATCCTCTCCAAAAGCCTCTCTCCCGACTAGGTCTCTCACAGCCTCTGTCCCCCTCCCTCTGCAGCAACAATATGGAGCATCTGAGCAGAATGTTGAGGGTGGTACTGGCATGCTGGAGTTCATCACTGAGCTGGATTCCCAATTGGATGTGCCTTCCTTGGATGATGATGAGAAGATGGATACCATTCCTAGCCCTGTGGAAGAGAGACCTGTGGAGAGAGCAATATCCACCATGAAGTCTGAAACAACTGGGGGCAAGTCTGATCCCACTGTCAGCCATGACATTGCAGAAGTAACAGCACAGTAAGCAGGTAAAGTTTGTGTGAAAGATAGTGGTGTGAACTTTAATGACAATGGGTTTGCTGAAGGTTATAGTGCCAAAGGCAATTAGCCCAGACTCATAGACAATGTACAGCATGCAATGTAGTCTGACTTACCTGCTGAAAACAAAGCTTCAGATGAAATTGGTGAGAGTAACTGTCAGCTTCTGTGGGAAGAGTCTACAGAGAGGAGCGCCATGGACAATACAGTGACCTTGCCTGGACCAGACACAGCGGCTGTTCCTGAGTATAGTGGAGGAAACGCTGGGAGCAGTTGTGCTACAACTCTCCAGGAGTCTGCAGTGGACAGGTCTGTGCTTGAACACAGGAAAGAAGCTGCATGTTCAGAGCAGAGGGAGAGGGTGAGTCCTCCCTCTGTTAATCCAAAGACTGCTATCCCAGTTGAATCAGACTCTCTGCCAGCAGGTTTGAGTGTGTCTAAGGACAAGACTGCAATTACTGGTGCTGTAAGAAAAATGTATGCTGGTGTTGCTGCTACAGGATCTGGGAAGGGGGAGCAAGCAGGGAAGGTATATGGAAACGTTTTATCTTCCTCAATGTTTAAAAGGAGGAATGTTGTGCAGCTTAAATGGGAAGGTGGAGGACTTCCTCTGCATAGGAGGGCAGTGGTGGATAAAATTCTGCAGATGAGGTTTAGGCCCACAGACATCTTCGCACTGATCAGTCCAGCAGGTTCCTATGAGTATGATTTGTCCTTTATCCGTCTGGTGTCTTGGGATATTTTTTGGGAGAAATATGAGCACATGTGTAGGGGCCTGCTGGACTGGAAAGGGCTCATCTCCAAGCTTGTATCATGCCAGCCACTCATTAAAATGGTGACAATTCTTGTCTGTAATGAATCCATACCACAAGGGGATTTATCTGTATGGTTGAGGAGGTATGGAGACGTCCTGAGCCCCCTAAAAAAGATTCTGGATCATCTGGGAACATGGACAGGGGGGTGGTCTGTGCAGTTAAAATTAAAAGTCATTGACAATGTCGTTCAGCATCTGCCATCCTCAGCTTTTCTGGCGAGGGACAGGCTATCCATCTTCTACCTGGGCTAGTCAAAGCTATGCAACAAGTGTGGAGATAAAGGCAGGGGTCAAGTCCTGGGAAAAAAAGTGTGGGAACTCCCACCCAAGATCCATTCTCCCACCAAAAAAAAAAAAAAAAAGGTACGCTCATATGCATATATACTTCACAGAAAATACAGTACAACATTTATTGTAAAGTGCCAGTTTACAAAAACAAAATAACGTGTCAAACAAAACAATCAACACAATGGGTGATGATCTTTCCCTCGCAGGGAATTTCTACCACAAATACACCCTGTTCCAAATTCTGTTACACAGCCCATTAGAAAATTTCCCACAAACAGGAATAAGTATTGGCAGAGTATTGAAGAGTATTGGCAGGGTATTGCAGAGTATTGATAGGGTATTGCAGAGTATTGGCAGGGTATGTATTGCAGAGTATTGGCACAGTATTGCAGAGTATTGATAGGTTATTGCAGAGTATTGGCAGGTTATTGCAGAGTATTGGCAGGGTATGTATTGTAGAGTATTGGCAGAGTATTGTAGAGTATTGGCAGGGTATGTATTGGCAGGGTATTGCAGAGTATTGATAGGGTATTGCAGAGTATTGGCAGGGTTTGTATTGCAGAGTATTGGCAGGGTATTGCAGAGTATTGATAGGGTATGTATTGTAGAGTATTGATAGGGTATTGCAGAGTATTGGCAGGGTATTGCAGACTATTGGTAGGGTATTGCAGAGTATTGGCAGGGTATTTCAGAGTATTGGCAGGGTATTGCAGAGTATTGATAGGGTATTGCAGAATATTGGCAGGGTATTGCAGGGTATTGGCAGGGTATTGCAGAGTATTGATAGGGTATTGCAGAGTATTGGCAGGGTATTGCAGATCATTGGCAGGGTATGTATTGCAGAGCATTGGCAGGGTATTGCAGAGTATTGATAGGGTAGTGCAGAGTATTGGCAGGGTATTGCAGAGTATTGACAGGGTATTGCAGAGTATTGGCAGGGTATTGCAGAGTATTGATAGGGTATTGCAGAGTATTGGCAGGGTATTGCAGAGTATTGGCAGGGTATTGCAGAGTATTGGCAGGGTATTGCAGAGTATTGATAGGGTATTGCAGAGTATTGATAGGGTATTGCAGAGTATTGGCAGGGTATTGCAGAGTATTGATACTGATAGGGTATTGCAGAGTATTGGCAGGGTATCGCAGAGTATTGATAGGGTATCGCAGAGTAGTGATAGGGTATTGCAGAGTATTGGCAGGGTATTGCAGAGTATTGATAGGGTATTGCAGAGTATTGGCAGGGTATTGCAGAGTATTGATACTGATAGGGTATTGCAGAGTATTGGCAGGGTATCGCAGAGTATTGATAGGGTATCGCAGAGTATTGATAGGGTATTGCAGAGTATTGGCAGGGTATTGCAGAGTATTGATAGGGTATTGCAGAATATTGGCAGGGTATTGCAGAGTATTAGCAGGGTATTGCAGAGTATTGATAGGGTATTTATTGCAGAGTATTGGCAGGGTATTGCAGAGTATTGATAGGGTATGTATTGCAGAGTATTGGCAGGGTATTGCAGAGTATTGGCAGGGTATGTATTGCAGAGCATTGGCGGGGTATTGCAGAGTATTGATAGGGTATTGCAGAGTATTGATAGGGTAGTGCAGAGTATTGGCAGGGTATTGCAGAGTATTGGCAGGGTATTGCAGAGTATTGGCAGGGTATTGCAGAGTATTGATAGGGTATTGCAGAGTATTGGCAGGGTATTGCAGAGTATTGGCAGGGTATTGCAGAGTATTGATAGGGTATTGCAGAGTATTGATAGGGTATTACAGAGTATTGGCAGGGTATTGCAGAGTATTGATACTGATAGGGTATTGCAGAGTATTGGCAGGGTATCGCAGAGTATTGATAGGGTATCGCAGAGTATTGATAGGGTATTGCAGAGTATTGGCAGGGTATTGCAGAGTATTGATAGGGTATTGCAGAATATTGGCAGGGTATTGCAGAGTATTAGCAGGGTATTGCAGAGTATTGATAGGGTATTTATTGCAGAGTATTGGCAGGGTATTGCAGAGTATTGATAGGGTATGTATTGCAGAGTATTGGCAGGGTATTGCAGAGTATTGGCAGGGTATGTATTGCAGAGCATTGGCGGGGTATTGCAGAGTATTGATAGGGTATTGCAGAGTATTGATAGGGTAGTGCAGAGTATTGGCAGGGTATTGCAGAGTATTGGCAGGGTATTGCAGAGTATTGGCAGGGTATTGCAGAGTATTGATAGGGTATTGCAGAGTATTGGCAGGGTATTGCAGAGTATTGGCAGGGTATTGCAGAGTATTGATAGGGTATTGCAGAGTATTGATAGGGTATTGCAGAGTATTGGCAGGGTATTGCAGAGTATTAATACTGATAGGGTATTGCAGAGTATTGGCAGGGTATCGCAGAGTATTGATAGGGTATTGCAAAGTATTGGCAGGGTATTGCAGAGTATTGATAGGGTATTTCAGAGTATTGATAGGGTATTGCAGAGTATTGGCAGGGTATTGCAGAGTATTGATATTGATAGGGTATTGCAGAGTATTGGCAGGGTATCGCAGAGTATTGATAGGGTATCGCAGAGTATTGATAGGGTATTGCAGAGTATTGGCAGGGTATTGCAGAGTATTGATAGGGTATTGCAGAGTATTGATAGGGTATTGCAGAGTATTCGCAGAGTATTGCAGAGTATTGATACTGATAGGGTATTGCAGAGTATTGATGAGTATTGGCAGGGTATTGCAGAGTATTGATGAGTATTGGCAGGGTATTGCAGATTATTGATAGGGTATTGCAGAGTATTGGCAGGGTATTGCAGAGTATTGATAGAGTATTGCAGAGTATTGATAGGGTATCACAGAGTATTGATAGGGTATTGCAGAGTATTGGCAGGGTATTGCAGAGTATTGATAGGGTATTGCAGAGTATTGCAGAGTATTGATACTGATAGGGTATTGCAGGGTATTGCAGAGTATTGGCAGGGTATTGCAGAGTATTGATAGGGTATTGCAGAGTATTGGCAGGGTATTGCAGAGTATTGATAGGGTATTGCAGAGTATTGATAGGGTATTGCAGAGTATTCACAGAGTATTGCAGAGTATTGATACTGATAGGGTATTGCAGAGTATTGATGAGTATTGGCACGGTATTGCAGAGTATTGATGAGTATTGGCAGGGTATTGCAGAGTGCAACTTACACACTAGTGACTAACCTGGTATTCTCTTCCCTACTGTTCTCCGGGGAGAAGTAAACTGGAAAAGTGCAGCGTGTGGCCCCAGGAGGCCAGGACTGACTGGCACTGGGTAGAGGGGAGGAGGGGGGGGACAGTCCGGAACTCCGTATCCAAGCAGGCGCGCAGCGTGTGTCAGCCTGCCCACTGCACGGCCGAAGTCATGTGACCGGTTGCTAGATGCGGAGCGGCCCCTGCCTAGCAACCAGTCACTCGGCGGCTGAGGAGCGGCGGCGAACTACGCGCTGCATAGCCTCAGCCCTCAGGCAGCTAATGGGAACAGCGTTCCCGCTGTGGGAATAGTACGGGAACGCCGCTCCCATGCGTTCCCGCAGGACTCGAGCCCTGGATAAAGGGCATCTTGCATCCTCCTGTCCGGTGATAAAGTGCTCTCTGTGTCAGGGTGTGGGACATTTGGCAAAGGATTGTAACATTATAAGGTTCAATCTGTGCAATGTGATGGGACATCCTTACAGTCAGTGTACTGAGGTAATGCACAACAAGCCTGAGCTCATGAAAGAGTTCTTCCACCTTGACATGGAGGATGCTCAAAGCTCAGCAGCTGGAGTGCCTGTGAGTCCATCTGAGTCTGTGCCAATACCTGATATGTCTGTGTCTTCCCAGTCTGTGGTGCCCAGTCTGTGCCAATAACCAATATGTCTGTGTCTTTCCAGTCTGTGGTGGCCCAGTCAGTGTGTGTGCCTAGTGTGCCCGTGTCTTCCCAGTCTGTATGTAACTTATCAGTTGCTGGGAATGTGTCCAATGCTTCTGTGTCTATGTCTTCCAAAATTGCAGAGGCAGCAAGAGGTGCTGGGGCAGATGCGTCAAGTGCGGTGCCAGTCCCCCACCCCGATGCTGTTGGGTTTCTATTGAGGATTGCGGGGTGCAGAGGAGTGGGGAAAATGGTGAAGAGGCTGGCCTGGTGGTAGATAAGGGAAGGGAGAGTGGGGGGGGGGAGGGTAAGAGTGGGTGGAGGGTAGGAGTGGGGAAAATGTTGATTCCGGTATGTTTAAGGATAATATTGAGTGGTTGGAGGATAGGAGGAAGGTAAAAGGGCAAAAGAAGGGAAAAAAAAGGGGTTTAGTTACCTTAAATCCTAAGGTTTTGCCTTTGGCAAATAAGTTTGGGGTCCTGTCAGATGATGACAATGAATGGGACTCCTTGAGTTCAGCCTCCTCTATGGATGATGAGTGCCAGGGTGCAATGAAGCATGCTTGTTTTCCAGGGAGAGGGAGTAGTCAGGCTAAGAAACGGCTGCCTCAACTACCCTAATGGCAGTTCCCACTCCGTTAAAAGTGGCAACCATTAATGTTGCCAGCTTAAGATCAGTAAATGCTCATCATATGGCCTTATTTTTGCTCAGCGAGTTTGATGCTGACATTTTGTTTTTGCATGAGATCCATCTGAGTAGTCTGGCTGATATAAATCTGGCAAAAAAAGGAGTGGAGACGGGGTCCCTCATTTTGGTCTCTTGCGGCCGAGCCTTACGGCGTGGTTGCAGTCCTTTCTTTTGGTATGGTACATGCCGGAGGGTGATTGAGGTAAAGCTTGGGAGATGCATGGTTTTGGATGTCTCTGTGAGGGGGCAGGACCTGCGCCTGATTAACATCTATGGTCCTCAGATATTCCACCTAGGGGGGGGCTATCTGGAGATTGAATTTGGCCCTCCTGGAACACCAGAGTAAGACAATCCTTTGAGGATTCTTTTCAAGCACAGATAACGATACTAGACTTTTCCAACAGTAAGTCAGAATGGTGGGTGCTTGTAAAACAGCGGACAGTTGGGATTTTCAAGGCCATAGGAAGAAGGAAGCAGCAAGAAAAGTATATCACTTACCAGCATTTGCGGAGGAAAATTGACCGCCTTGTTTCAAATGGAGGAGATTCTGGGGCGATCTCTGAGGTGAAGCTCCTCTTTAGGAGACATGAATATTACTGGCACGCCTCTTTGGTTCAGGGGAGGGATTACGGTAAATATCATTTGCCTGACCCTTACCAGAACTGTAAACAGAGAGTAGCAGTTAAGACAGTCAATGGCCTGAAGGACAGTACGGGCTCTCTGATGAAGTCTAGGCCAGGGATCCTGGAGGTTGTCAGGTCATACTATGCCAATATCCTGGGAGGAAGAAACCTTGATCAGACAAGGATTTGGGGGTTTTTGGACTCTACACTAGGTCTGGACAGTAATGTTCCTTTGATGAAATTGACAGATGAAATCACTGCAAATTAGGTAATCCAGGCTATTGATAAACTGGCCATCAAGAAAACGCCAGGGCCAGATGTTTTGGCAGCCATATTTTATAAATGTTTTAGGATGATCCTGGCTCCCTAACTTGCTGAGGTTTTTAATGGCTGTTTGTATGAGGGTTCTCTCCCTCCCTCCGTGAGGTAATCTGAAGTGATCCTTCAGTCAAAGGGTAAAGATCCTTTGATGATTGGGAATTGGCGTTCCATTAGTCTTCTTAACCGCTAGCCGACCAGGCGTCGCAGTTGTACTGCAGCAACATGGCTCGGCTGCGCGTATCACCGTTGTTACGTCGGTAACATAAATGCCCATTAGGGGGTGCTTGCATGCCCTGCGCTCACTCCCTGAGCCGATGCGAGTGGCCGGCGGTCTCGATCACCGACAGGCTCCCGCAATCGCTCGGGGCACACGGAGAACTGGGAACTGTGTGTGTAAACATGAACAGCGATCTGTTAGTTTCCCTACACAGTCCCATCCCCCTTCAGTTGGAGCACTTCCTAGGACACACATTATCCCCTTCACTGCCCCTAGTGTTAACTCCTTCACTGCCAGTGACATTTTTACAGTAATCAATGCAATTTTAATCGCACTGATCGCTGTATTAATGCCAATGGTCCCAAAAATGTGTCAAAAATTGTCGGACGTGTCCGCCATAATGTCGCAGTTATGATAAAAATGATCGCCGCCATTACTAGTAAAAAAAAAAATTTAAATGCCATAAAACTATCCCTATTTTGTAGTTGCTATAACTTTTGCGCAAACCAATCAATAAACGCTCATTGCAATTTTTTTTGCCAAAAATATGTATAAGAATACGTATCGGCCTAAACTGAGGAAATTTTCTTTTGTGGGGGGTATTTATTATAGCAAAATGTGAAAAAAATTGAAATTTTTTCAAAATTGTCACTCTTTTTTTGTTTATAGCGCAAAAAACTAAAATTACAGAGGTGATCAAATACCACCAAAAGAAAGCTCTATTTATGGGAAAAAAAAGGATGTCAATTTTGTTTGGGAGCCACGTCACACGACTGCGCAATTGTCAGTTAAAGCGACGCAGTGCCAAATCGCAAAAAGTGGTCGGGTCTTTGGCCAGCCAAATGGTCCGGGGCTTAAGTGGTTAATGTCGATAGAAAGATACTGGCAAACATTTTTTTTGGGCAATTATCACCAGTGGCAGGCAGTTTGTTATCCCACCACCAGCACTGCTCGGTCCAGGGTAGAAGCACTTTCTCAGCAGTGTTAGCTGTCCAGGAGGCCTTGGAGCATTGTGGGGCTGCTGGTTGGGGTATTTTTTTGCTGACATTGGATTAGGCTAAGGCCTTTGTTCGGGTTAATCATGAGTACTTATGGCTCCTTGTTGGCATATATGGCCTGGAGGGGGGGTTTCATTGATTGGCTCAAGATTTTGTACAAAGGGGCCTAAAGCTTTCCTCTGGTTAATGTTTGGGTCGGGCAGCCTAGGTGGTCAGCTCAGGTGTGCATCAGGAGTGTCCATTGAGACCTCTGCTATTTATGCTATATGTGTTTGCAATTGACCCCTTCATTAGAAAGCTAGAGAGTAAAACATGTGTGTGGGGGTACCTTTGGGCATAGCTGGTGAGCCTCCTTTGAAGATTGTGGCCTAAGCTGATGATATTTCTGTTTTTGTCTCTGGGACTGGGGAGGCGCAGGAGGTGGTCTCAGTGATAAGGCAGTATACAGAGATGTCAGGTTCAAAGGTCAACCAGGACAATTGTGAAGCTTTCTGGATGAGCATGGAAGGTGAGAGCTTTGTTCTCCCGGATGACTACCCGGAGCCCCAACAAAAAATTAGAGTTCTAGGCATTGAATTTGGCCCAGGTGACTATGGTCATGCAAATTGGATGAACAGGCTGGAGAATGCCGATGCCAAGGTGGCAAGTTGGAAAGTTTGGCGGCTTTTCTTGAGAGAAAAGGTTGATCTTATCCAGACTTACCTAATTCAGATTTTTCTGTATGTCAGTTTTGTTTGCATTTTGCCAGTTTCTCTCTATAACGGGATCTATAGTTGTTTCTTCCAGCTGTTATGGGGGAACAAAATAAACCTCGTCAAAAGGAATGTGACTTACCTTCCTAGGCGGGAGGGTGTTCTAGGGATGATCAAACCTGTAGTCTTATTCTCTCTGATGTTTGTGAAGTAAAATCTTGGTAACATGTTGGCAAAGAGACCGTCTGGGTGGGTTGGTATTTTCCAGTCCTGGTTTAGGCCCTTTCTGCGAGACTGGGAAAATGGTGGGCCAGTGAAAAGCCTGAGGGTCAAGCATGATAAGCTCCCGTCTTATGTTGCCCCGTGTTTGAAAATGCTTCGGCAATGGCAAGTAACAGCAGGAGAAGTCAGATCTCTTCCAAGGAAACCTCTTGAGAAGCGGATCATGAGCGCTACATTTTTGTGAAACACTGGCCTTAAGGGATTGCCCAAGCCTGGTTTTGGGGGTGGCTTTGCAATTGATTAATTTGGAGAGAATCCCAATGAAGTTTAGGAATCAGGCTTGGCTTGCTTTTCATGGAAAACTATATGTGAAGGGCAATTTGAAGTTTCTTTCCATGAGTGATCGGGGCTGCCCGAGAGTGGAGTGTGGAGGAGTAGTGGAGTCCATGGATCCCTTTCTACTTCAGTGCCCTTTTAATATAGAGTTGTACAAGAGGGTGGGGAGGGCTCTGAGTATACCCTTCCTCCCCCATATGAGTTCTGCAGAGTGGGTGTATGTGGCTTTCCAGACTCGGCAGATTATGATTAGTTTTTTTTAGTTTTTCTAGTAGTCCATTATTTCACGTGGAGTACACAGTGTCAGGTATCCTTTCAGAGTAAAATCCTCCCTGTGGAAGTGGTGATGCAGGACATTCTAGGTGAGGTTGGGAAGATTCAGGGTCTTGAGAAAGACAGGTGGCAGCAGGAGGTCTAGATAAGGGCGTTGAGGAATATCAGAACTCCCCTAGATTTTCAGATCAAATATAATTTTGATAAAAGGCTACATGCATGGTGACGGTGATGTTCCTTAGTCTGGCTCTCCCATAGGGATTATGTTGTGCACAATTTAGTTTGCACCATTTATTATGTTCTTTTTTTATTTTATTTTTGTTTTGTATCGTATTTTGTAAATAGGTTTTATTTATTAATTATGGTTTTATTGTATATAAGTTGTTCTTTGTAAGATTTTTCAATGAACAAAATTAACCCTTCATAATGGGAACAACGGATGTGCAGGCCCAGAAACTCAACACAGGGATGATCGGAACTCTCATAACGGGCACAGCAGGTGTACAGACCTGGAAACACAGCAGGGGGGTGGTGGGAACCCTCATAATGGGAACAGCAGGAGTACAGATCTGGAAACTCAGTACAGGGATGGTGGGAAACCCTCATAATGGGCAGAGCAGGTGTGCAGACCCAGGAACTAAGCAGAGGAATGGTGAGAACCCCTCGTAATGGGCACAACGAATGTGCAGGCCCAGAAACTCAGCACAGGGATGATGGGGACTCTCATAATGGGCACAGCGGGTGTACAGACCTGGAAACACAACAGATGGATGGTAGGAACCCCTCATAATGGGCACAGCGGGTGTACAGACCTGGAAACACAACAGATGGATGGTAGGAACCCCTCATAATGGGCACAACAGGTGTATAGACCCGGGAACACAATGTATAATATTGCTATATAATTATTATTCATTTTGGGAGAAGTTTCCATCAAGTCAAAGCAGATAAGATTGAATCTCCAGCACATACAGTAAATAGTTAATTACGATAGTAATGTATTAGGATCTTATATTATTATTTCTAATAACAGCCAATGGTTGACTTCCATTATGGAAACCCAGCCCATCTGTAGACATCTGTCAGCAGAAGCCACATCTCTTTCTTGGGTCTGCGGTTAACCATCCTCAGCAGTTATGTCAGAGCTCTGGCGCTTTGCCGTGATACTTCTAAAACCTTCAATTGTGGAAGTTCAGAGATTACCGCAAGAAATAGACAAAAATAACAACATGTGACACTGATATAGAATATTATTTCTTCCCTCTTTCCTTCCCCTTTTTTTTTCTCTTTTCTTCCCCTTTCGTTGGTAATATTTCTCTTTTATTTTATTTTGGTTCTACAGGGGAACAATGAAAAGAACAGGAAGCTCTACAAAACGGAATAACTCCGGAAAAAATCCTAAGAGCATTGGGAACACTAGGGACTATTGCGGTATCAAAGTATAGTAAACAAAGCGAATCATAAAATTAAGTAAATTTTATTAAGAAAAAAAGGAAAAAAGGACAAATACATATACATATAGACAATAGCCAAAAAGACATATTGATAATAATCAGTCAGTATAAAACCATTAATGTTGTACAGAAATAGCTAGAAACCCCACACAAGGTTTTTTTTACATTGGTGTAGCATACCCGCATAGCTCAAACCAGTTTCGCGGCAAGAGAGCCGCTTCCTCAGGAGACGTCACCAACAGTATCTAACACACAAAAAAGAATAATAAATAGATATTTACCAAAAATGAAAAAGGCATTTAAATATTTCATAACCAATGAAAAGCTAGGTATATTAAAACCAGAGTTAATGGACATAAGGAAACAGTGACTCACCCAATAATTTTTTCTGACCCTTCACCACAGAGGCGGCAAATTTTGAGACACCCTAAAATAAGGTGCCCTCCTAGGAGCGGGGGGTAGTGTGTGAAGGAGCACACCTTGCACTATAAATAAATAAATAAATGTTTTGATTGAAATGACCTGCTGCTGGATCTAGCATCATATTATGGCCCATGGACGAGATTACAAAAAGTATATATTGAAACACTGGTAAATAACTATAGCTTAAAAGTAGATAAGGGGTCCCCCATACCAAATAGTGCACCAGGTGGTTAGTTGAGTTATTCCGTTTTGTAGAGCTTCCTGTTCTTTTCATATATAATTTGGGACGATGGTATCTTGTTTAATTATTCTTTTGAGGCGCCCCTTTAACTAATACTTGTTGGCTGGATAACACACCCGGATCTTGGGATCCATATCATCTGTCTGTTCCTCTTTTCTTAATTATTATTACTATTTTTGTGTTTATTTTGAATTTTCTGCCAGCTAAGTCAGTGCTTTAATACATTTTCTTTTTCTTTACTTCATTGTGTTCGGCATCTGTCATAGACATCGTCTAGGTGAGTCATTTTTATTTAAAAACTCTCTTCTTTTTTTTTTTTGTACCATGGATGTTTTGGGGTCTGACTGGGGTGGCTTTATGTCTACTATACAGGCCGAGTGCCTGAACAGCCATAAAACAGAGGATGATATTAAAACGTTCCTCGACAGAATGTTCAAACTTCTGAAAAGGAAATCTCATTTACAGTACATTGGCATACCCAGTACTTTAAACTGTATGTACAGGAAACAGTATGTCAGTTGGGTCTCCGTATTCAGGTATTCCCTACCCTTAAAAAGTCTTGGGAAGACACCCTGACTTCTTGTAGTCTAGAACTTATGAAACAACTCACGACTCAACATCTTGTGGATATGACTCTACTCGCTGAGGAGATAGACAGGCTTAACCAACAATATCCTGATATTACTGACTTGGTGTCTTTCCCTGAGAAATGGAAGGAACTCAGGGATCGCTTAGAGACCCTAAATAGGGAAATAATTATCAAGAAACAAGGAAAGTTTGCACAAGACAAACTTGCCTTTACAGAGGGTTATGCGTATAAATGGGCTGGTCGAGTACCTTCTAGGAGAAATCTATTACATAATCCAAAATCATCAACCAGATTACCGACAGATCTGTCTGAATCGGACTCTTCCTTATCTTCTTTGTCCTAACAGGCCCTGTCCCAGTCTGTCAACCCTCGTGGACCTAACTTTCCTCGTAAGAGATCTCTTACGGGTAATGGTCATCCCATTAAAGAACCGAAAAAGGATAAGAAACAGGGTAAAACTGTTAAACCCCCACAAATTACACGCGCCGGTACCCTTTCTAACAAATCAGAAGCTTCGGCTTCTACACTGCATGGTGTGATTCCGAAGCTTCTACAGCCCCAAATCCAATCCCTTTTTCCCACGAACCTTTTAATTCCGACCACTCCAGAAACCACCAGAAGAGAGAGTCTAGACGTATACATGCAAAAAAAAAAACCCGGCACCGAGTACATCGTAAATGATAACGAAATACATTCTACTCAGGCGCCCACATTAAATATTATCAACCTTACACCTATGGAGCTTACCTCTGAAGAAGAACATGTTCTTCAGTTAGGTCTTGGTTTTTGTCCATCTGAACCTATTGACACCTATGAGACAATAAAGGATCTCTATTTATTTGCCCGCAATTTAACTTACAGATTTATTTATGATTCAGATAGGAAAAAAACTCAACTTAGAGAAAGAACTGGCTGAACGAACCAAATATTTCACTATGCAAGAATTCAGGGCATTGCGAGCAGGGCAGGACTTAGGGTGGTGGGGGCCCCTGGGCTTGAGTCACTTTTGGGCCCTACCTTCTATACATTACCGTATTTATCGGCGTATAACACGTGCTGGCGTATAACACACACCCCGCGTTTAGGAGGAAATTTTAAGGAAAAAAACTTACATTTAAATGCCCATCAATGCAGCCTTATCAGTGTCCATCTGCAGCCTTGCCCATCCATCTGCAGCCTTGTCCAGTGTCATTGCAGCCTTGTCATTTGTAGGCTTGTCATTGCAGTCTTGAAGTTTAAAAATGATGCTGCCGAGATACAGAGTCTTGTGTATCTCGGTGGCTCTCGGTTCCTCTCGCAGTCCCGAACTGAGCCGAGAGTAGTCGGCTCGGCTCACAGTCACACCCAGTAACTGTGAGCCAAGCCGGGTACACTCGGCTATGTATCTTAGTGGGGCCCCCTATTGGGTGGGGCCCATGGGCTTGAGCCCAGTCAAGCCCAATGGTAAGTCCTGCCCTGATTGCGAGACTTAACCCTTTCATGACTAAGCCTATTTTTGGCATTTGGTGTTTACAAGTTAAAATCCATATTTTTTTGCTAGAAAATTACTTGGAACCCCCAAACATTATATATATATATATATATATATATGTATATATATATATATATATATATATATATATTTTTTTTTTTTAGCAGAGACTCTAGAGAATAAAACGGCGATTGTTGCAATATTTTATGTCACACGGTATTTGCGCAGCGGTGTTTTAAATGCAACTTTTTGGGAAAAGGGACACTTTCATGAATTTAGAAAAAACAAAACAGTAAAATTTGCCCAATTTTTTTTGCATAATGTGAAAGATAATGTTACGCCGAGTAAACAGATACCAAACATGTCACACTTTATTATTGCACGCACTCGTGGATTGACGACAAAGTACGGTACCTAAAAATCTCAATAGGCGACGCTTTAAATTTTTTTTTTTACGGTTACCAGGTTAGCGTTGCAGAGGAGGTCTAGTGCTAGAATTATTGCTCTCGCTCTGACGATCGCGGCGATACCTCATATGTGTGTTTTGAACACCGTTTACATATGCGGGCGTGACTTCCGTATGCGTTTTCTTTGCTTCACGAGCTCGCGGGGACGGCGGGCGCTTTAAAAAAATAAATTTTAATTTATTTTATTTATTTTAATAAAATTTGATCACTTTTATTGCTGTCACAAGGAATGTAAACATCCCTTGTGACAGTAATAGGTGATGACAGGTACTCTTTATGGAGGGATGGGGGGTCTAAAAGACCCCCCATCCCTCCTTTACACTTCAATGTATTCAGATCGCTGAAAACGGCGATTCTGAATACTGTATATTTTTTAAAAACCGGCACCATTGGCAGCCGAGTAAACGGGAAGTGACGACATGACATCTCTTCCGTGTTTACTATTAGGATACTGGAATGAAGCCGATTACGGCTTCATTCCAGTTGCTCCCCAGCAGCCGGAGGCATCGGAGCTTGAATCGGTGCTCCCGATTGAGCGGGAGCATCGGTAACAGCGGTGAGAGGCGGAGGGACGTCCCCTCCCGCTCCTCCGGCATAACAGCCGAACGGCTTTTAGCTGCTTCGGTTGTTATGGCTGGATAGCCAATCACCCGCTGTAAAAAACGGTACCGGGATGATGCCTGCAGGTGCGGGCATCATCCCGGTATAACCCCCGGAAGCCGAGTACGCAGATCTGCATACGCTCGGCGGGAAGGGGTTAATGTTACTTTATGACGAAGGTGCCACTGATCCTTTGGAAATAGACAATACATATGGACAGGATTCTCTGGTTATACACCAGACTCCTGTTCCTTCTATATTACAAACTATTGATAAAAATAAACAAACTTAAACTTAAATCTCGCACATTCCCGGAATTAATGACATGCCCCTCTATCTGGGCTTTTCTATATGAATCGATCAATTCTCTTAAAAAACATAAATGGTTGGAATTACCTTCCAACCTAACTTTTGAACAAAAATCAGCCATTAAGAAACTTCAAAAACACCCTAACTTGGTTATCAAACAGTCTGATAAAGGCAGCAATTTGGTTCCGATTACACATCTACAATACCAAATCATGTGCAATACAGTTTTGCACAATGAGCTATGGTACTCTCCTATTGAATCTACTCTAATAGAGTCCTTTATTGCTGAATTTCGACACCTGGTGACTGGCGCCTATTGGGAAGGTCACATTGATGAAGAGACCCTAAAATACATTAACAACACTATTCCACGAACGCCAACGTTCTATACGTTACCTAAAACTCACAAGAACATTTTAACCCCTCCAGGATGACCAATTGTTTCTGGCATGGGCTCTCTTACTGAGAATGCTAATAGGTTTGTAGACACCTTCCTTATGCCACATGTTTTGGGATTGCCCTCATATATTAAAGATACTACTGATCTACTCAAACATATTGAGGATGTCCAGATCCCTCCGGACGCCCTCTGGCTGTTGATGTCGAGGCGCTTTACTCAAGCATCCCCCACGGGCAGGGCTTCGGGATGGTGGAGACTTTCCTCAAGGAACAGGACCATACCACCTGGCCCCTAAACAACTTTATTTTGAAACTACTTGAATTTATTTTAACCCGAAATTATTTTATTTTTATGGACCAATTATATCTACAAGTCCAAGGTGTAGCTATGGGCACCTCGTGTGCCCCTTCATATGCCAACCTCTACTTAGGGGCATGGGAAAGATCAATTTTTGGAGACAAAACCCTACAGAATTTTATAAACCTAATCCTATGTTGGTACAGATATATAGATGACTTGTTTGTCGTATGGACTGGCACCAAACATGAGTTAAAGACCTTTATCAGTATTCTTAACCAGAATCAGTTTAATCTACACTTTACCTATACGGTGGATAAAACTAACATTTCATTTCTTGATTTGAATATCATTAAACACCCATCAGGTAAACTTATCACAGATTTATTTCGAAAACCAACAGCAGGAAACACTATCCTGCATGCTTCCAGTTCACATCCCCATCCTCTGGTCCGCAGTATCCCCTACGCCCAATATCTTAGATTGAGACGAAACTGCTCGGAGGACGGGGATTTTCATGTTCAAGCCCATGCATTATGGGAACGTCTCTTGACTAGGGGCTATAGCCGTACAAACATGAGAAAGGCTTTTAATAAAGCCTTATCACGTAGTCATAAATCCTTACTCTATGGCCCCCCACGTGATTAACAACCTTCTACTGTTAAAATTGTAACTAAATATTCTGCACATCACCAACAACTTCGACACCTTTTATCTGAGCATTGGCACCTACTGACGGAACATCATATAATAGGCAAATATGTCAGATCTCTTGGGGACAGGCTTACGAGTAGCCACTATAGAGCCCATCCCAGGCCTATTGAAGGACCACGAGGTACTTTTAAATGCGGACATTGTCCCAAATGTCCATGGATACTTGAGGGGGGAACATTGGTCCAGCCCAATGGTGAGACCTTTTCGCCCCCGCATCATGCCAATTGTGGCACGAGGGGGGTGGTCTACCTGTTGGTCTGCGCCTGCCAGGCTTTTTATGTAGGCAAGACCATCAGGGAACTACGACAACGATTGGGTGATCATTTGTACTATTCAACCAACGGTAAGATGACCACCGTAGGTTGTCATATTGGAATTCATCACAGATTCCAACCTGAAAAAGTGAAATTTCTGGTCCTAGAGGTGATTCCACAAGATCCGAGAGGAGGTGATTGGGACCGTGCAATTCTCAGACGAGAAGCCCTATGGATAGAGCGGTTGAATGCCCTTATCCCCCCGGGCCTCAATGAAGCCCATTCTTATAAATATTTCCTGTGACGGTATTTGTATCTATCTGTATACAGACATGTCTAGATGTGTATATATGTGTATATAATTTTATTTTATTTTTCTCACTGGGACTTTGTCTGGATAGACTGTCGAACACCATTGTTTTATAACAATTTCCACTTTGTTTCCAAACTCTGTTCTGAGTCTGGGTCTTACTACTATAAAAGCATTGACTGTTATGGCAGGTTGTGTTCACTGCGATTTTATAATTTTTGGATGATTATTATCAATCACTTGCCCCGATGGAGCGGGTGGGTATCTACCATGTCCCACTCCCTCTTACGGAGCTAGTCCTTGATCGATTTTCTGTTTTTGCTTTGTATTCATTATTTTGATATCTTCCGTGACCCCCCTGGCCTGGCCCTACATAGAGTGGTTTGAGGAGTTTATTCTCCCCCCCGGAGCGGATACCTGGTGACCTCAGGAGGATGGATCCGGCTCCAGGTTTGCAGCCGTCTCTGTCCCCTGTCCTCCACTGCGAACACTTTGTGCAGACAGGGAGGATGCGCGCGCATTATGTGATATACTGCGCTCGTATTTGGTCATCTGACCCTGTGGTGTGTCGCCGTGGGTGGAGCTACGGTGGACTGGCGCTCGCATCTACTGATGGGCCCGCCCGCCGTGCCCCTTCAGCCTCCCCCTGATGTTACTCTATCAGTGGGGCTACTGTAACTGCACGTGTGCGAAAAAGGCACAACCCGGGGACGACGTCGGTGAGCTGCAAATGACGCTCATGTTACTTCCGGGTTGGGGGTTCTTTAGGCGCCGCTCTTGAACTTAGTATTCAGAGCGGCAATAATGAGGGAAGCACACGCTGACACACTCTCTTGAACGGTAAGACTGCTGACCATAGGGAAGCTTTTACAACCACCCCCCCCCCCCCCTTTACACACCATACCCAATTTCAGTGAACCACTGATGGACTGTACTTATTTTTTACTATGCCTTCCCCTAGACTACTTGATTTGGACCTCCTTTGGGCTCTTCTCTGAAGACACCCTTTGTTTTTGGCAATTTCTTGGGTATGCTTTGATCATCAGCTTGCTTTACCCTTATTATAAATAACTTTCTGTGTGTATGACCCATGGACCACCTGGTGCACTATTTGGTATGGGGGACCCCTTATCTACTTTTAAGCTATAGTTATTTACCAGTGTTTCAGTATATGCTTTTTGTAATCTCGTCCATGGGCCATAATATGATGCTAGATCCAGCAGCAGGTCATTTCAATCAAAACATTTTTTTTTTATTTATAGTGCAAGGTGTGCTCCTTTACACACTACCCCCCGTGTCCGCTCCTAGGGGGGCACCCTATTTTAGGGTGTCTCAAAATTTGCCATCTCTGTGGTGAAGGGTCAGAAAAATTTCTTGGGTGAGTCACGGTTTCCTTATGTCCATTAACTCTGGTTTTAATATACCTAGCTTTTCATTTGTTATGAAATATTTAAATGTCTTTTTCCTTTTTGGTAAATATCAATTTATTATTCTTTTTTTGTGTGTTAGATACTGTTGGTGACGTCTCCTGAGGAAGAGGCTCTCTTGCCGCGAAACCGGTCGAGCTATGCGTCTATGCTACACCAATGTAAAAACCCCCTTGTGTGGGGTTTCTAGCTATTTCTGTACAACATTATTGGTTTTATACTGACTGATTATCATCAATATGTCTTTTTGGCTATTGTCTGTATATATATGTATTTGTTCTTTTTTCCTTTTTTTCTTAATAAAATTTACTTAATTTTATGATTCGCTTTGTTTACTATACTTTGATACCGCAATAGTCCCCAGTGTTCCCAATGCTCTTAGGATTTTTTCTGCAGTTATTCTGTTTTGTAGAGCTGCTCTTTTCATATATCATTTGGGACGATGGTATCTTGTTTAATTATTCTTTTGAGGCGCCCCTTTAACTAATACAGGGGAACAATGTCATACTAAAATGAGCATTTGAAAGGGTGTCTGCAAATTTGACTCACTTTTTGTGGAGGATCTTCCCCCCCCCCCCCCCCCCTTTCAAGTAATCTATATCAAATGGCTTGATGGTGGTTCTTAATTGGGGATGGACAAAGCCCCACTCTTAATCTATTCATGTTTTTGTTTATGGTGGCAGCAAGAGCTAGGGGGCCAATAGGTTCTTGTGTGTCAGTGGTTCCATCCCCGGGGGATAATTGTATACCCCTTATTGATAAGAAAATACATCTATGATGTATAATAGGCTGTAAGTGCAACATTGAAGAGTGTTTTTTTTTGAATATGTACACATTAACTTGAAGATGCAATATGAGAAGTGGTACTACCAGTGCTGGGACAAGTTCATCTAGTGCCCAGGGCGAACATGCCAAACTATGGATCCCCCCCCCCAAGATGTATGAGCATTATGTGCCAGCAAAAATCCCCTCCCACAAAAGCACTGAGCACTAATATGCATGCTTACCCATAAGCATTAATGCCCCCTCCTTCAAGTACAAATCTGCCTCCCTGCTAACCCTAAGGACAAATGAAAAAATTCACCCCTTCTAGCACAAAAACTCTACACCTTTAATTGCCCCTCCTAGTACACATCTGACACCCCAACTTTAAATTCACCCTCCCAGCACAACTTCCCTCAGATCCCCCTTCCTAGCACATATCATCTTCCCCCCCCCCATCCCCTCACCCAACACAAATCACCCATAATCACCACTCTTAGCACCCCCCCCCCAATTTTTCACCTCCTAGAACAACATGTACCCCCTGTTGCCCCCCAAAATCCCCCTTCCAACACAAATCACTCCCAATGATCTCCTTGTTGTGCCCCTCTCCTCCCACCTCAGATAATACCACAGTGCCCAGGGCAGCCGCCCCTCCTGCCCACCCCTTGTCCCGGCTCTGGGTACTATAACCCTGAAGAAGATACAAAAAGTTGTGAAATTCAAGACAGAGAGCAGTAGGTAGCAGAAAGAATAGGGGAAGGACTAAGGTGCCTAGGGGGCGGGGATAAAAAAGTCAATATAGTCTCCTGGGGCATGCTGGGAGTTTAACAGAAGACTGAAGGAAAAGTTTCAGCATGGAGTCAGTGGAGTGGCTCCTGGCACAGCTGCGGGAGCAGGCGGCGGTCCGGGGTGAGGACTGGCTATTAGATTCCCTGGGGGGTTTAGTGACACGGCCGGAGCCGGTGACTACAGGAGGACATGGGGTGGGCACGCGGGCGCGGAGGTCCCGGCTGCCGGAGCGGTTTTCGCCCGACCGACAGGGGGGGGGGGACAGAGGGCGGGGGGCAGTGGCCTGGCGGGACGAGCGGCGGCACCCCCGGCGAAGAAATTGGCTACCGACAGCTCTGGGCTCCCGGGACCGGCTTTTGCACAGGCTGGATCTGCCACGCGTGGGAGGCTCAGGGCGATGGGGATGGCGCACAGACCGACCGGGCGAGTGGCTTCAGCGAGCGCTGGCCCCGCCCCCCGAATGGAGCTGCGTACCAGAAGCACGAGGGGGAGAGTGGATGTCCCCAGGCCTGCTTTACCGACGGCAGGGGACTGTTCTTTGGACCCCCTTCGGAGCGGAGCCCCCACCCAGGGACCGGAGCAGCAAGCTGACACTAGGGGGGGAGAGTGGTTCCCAGGCCTGCATTGGGGACGGCAGGGGACCGTGGTATGGATTTGCATCTGAACGCTGGCCACGCCCCCGGAACGGAGCTGAGCAGTGGGGGGGCATGGAAGGGACATGGGAGATCTGTGATCCCCGGGCCTGTCACTGCCACGGCAGGGGATCGCCGCAGTCTGGGACGGCGGCTGCCCAGGGATGCAGCAGGCATGGCTGGAGCCTGCGGGACGGTGGGTGCGTACACCAGTCGCGGCAAGGCCACACGGAAGTCGGAGGATGGCCAGCACGGTGGCAGCCAGAGGGGAGCCTTCTAGCGGGTCCTCGGAGGAGGAGCGGGAGCTGCGAGCCGTGGATGAATCGGATGCGGTGACTGAGGCAGCCCTCACAGGCAGCAGGATGGGATCCGGAGTGATCGGGCAATCGGCTGATGGGACGTCTCCTGTGCAGCCTGGAAAGTCATCTGCTACTTTACCGGGATTGGGTGCATCAGGTAACTTGGAGCAGGGGGACTGCGGGGGGAGGGGCATAGCCTGGGTTCGGGGACAGGGGGGCAGGGGTTTCACAGGGCTTGCAAGGTTTTTTGGTGGGTTTGAAAGAACTGGTGAGCGGGTTTGAAATGCTGGTTACGACACCAGTGGGGCCGGGGGCGGCATGGGTGCCCCCGGGGGGCGGTATGGCAGGGGCGAGCGTGGCTGCGGCTCGGCCTGTGGTTGGGGGGCCGGTTGTGGAAGAGGTGGGGAGTGACAAAAGTGTGGTTCAGGCAGGTGACAAGGTGGCGGCGTCCGGAGACAAGGGTGTGAGGCAGGACATTACTAGGCTGGCGGATGCGGCAAGATGCGAGGTCTACGTTTGTTACGGGGGACCGTTAGGGGCTCATCTAAAGCAGGAGGTCCGGGAAAAGCTGTGGAAGGGTGAGTATGTGGAGATCTTCTCTTTGTTGCCGCTGGAGAAGTTCAACTTGAATAGGGTGAAGCCTGACGATTCCAAGAAGGAGGTTGAGGAAAAACTGAGGTATCGATTAATTCCTAAGACATTTGCGAATTGGTTACAGGCATTTGCCATCATGGCCAGTGTCATAGGGGAGAAACACTCCGAGCATTGTTCGGCATTGTTTTGCTACCAGGATTCGATTGGGGAGGCTTACCGGGTGTACGGCGGAACCGCGTGGTTACGGTATGATGAACAGTTCAGACAACGGAGGGCGGTGCAGCCGGACCTGCGATGGGACCACAGGGACATCAGCTTGTGGATGCGTTTGATGACGACAGCGAGAGCCCCGGGGCAGTTTTTTCAGGGGGGGCCGGTGGACCTTCGGCCCCAGGACAGCCGGCCGGGAATAAAAAGGGGGTGTGTTGGCAGTACAACTCAGAGACCTGCAAGTTTGGCGGTGGTTGCAGGCTCAAGCATGAGTGTTCGGGCTGCGCTGGAGCGCATCCCGCATCCCGATACTTTAAGCAGGGGAAGGCCCGACCGGGGGATGTTAGAAACAAGAGGGAAGACTCCGGTGATGGTGGCAAGGATGCGGCCGTTTCTCGGTAGGTATCCGGACAGGAGTGCAGCGAAGCTTCTGGAGGCTGGATTCACGGATGGGTTTAGGATTCCTTGCGCGTTGACAGTGATTCCCCCGTTGGCACCCAATTTGAAGTCGGCACTGCAACATCCGGAGGTGGTTTCGGAGAAACTGCGGAAGGAGGTTGCGTTGGGTAGGATGAGTGGCCCTTTCCCTTTGCCTCCTTGGGACGACTTGGTGGTCTCTCCGTTGGGTGTGGTGCCCAAGAAGGAGCCCCACAAGTTTAGGCTTATTCACCACCTTTCCTTTCCGAAGGGTGGGTCGGTGAATGATGGGATTGCTCAAGAGGTTTGCTCCGTGTCATACACGTCGTTTGACGCGGCAGTGAATTGGGTGCGCAGGTATGGAAAAGGGGCATTACTGGCAAAAGTTTTTTCAGGGACAGTGGAGCGCGGGTCCTTGGCCACAATCCTGGGTGGCAGCGGGGCACACGGCGAATCTGGTGCTGCTGGAGTTGTTTCCAGTGGTTCTGGCGGTGGAACTGTGGGGCGCTTCGTTCAGGGACCGGAAGGTGCGTTTCCATGGGGATAACATGGGGGTGGTGCAGGTCATTAATCGTAATACGGCCTCTTCCCTCCCGGTCATCCGATTGCTGCGTCACCTGATGTTGCGGTGCTTGCAGTTGAATGTGTTCATTCATGCGGTGCACCTTCCGGGCGTTGAGAACGTGGTGGCGGATGCTTTGTCCAGGTTCCAGTGGGACAAGTTTCGGGAATTGGTACCTGAGGCGGAAAGGTTCGGGACTCCCTGCCCTCTTTGGTTGTGGGATTTGGTTTTTGAGAAGCCTGGGAAACAGGATGCGGTTTGAGGTTGGAGGGGGCTGTGTGGTACCCTGGACAGGGAGCTGTGGTTGTGTTCGGCTGGGATGTATAGGATGGGTGCTGGGTATAACGGGGCTGGCACCTCCTGGTAAAGGAAAAAACAAAAAAAAAAAAAAAAAAACAAAGGAATAGTAAAGAAACGAGGGAAAGCAGGGTGGTAGGTTTGGTTGGGGTGATGCTAGGAGGGGAGGCAGACGTTTAGATTTTGCTAAAAGTGAGGTCTGTATCAAGTGGTTGGGTTTTCCATGCAGGGGATAATGACTTGGGCAGTAGGACTATGATCGATCTTACCCGTCACATTCAGTTCGACGTGTGGCGTCTCAGCATGGATTTTCCAAACATGATTATAGTTTGGTCGGACATGGTGGCCCGCACCACGTGGCGGATGGCCAGGTCAGTTGAGGGGGTGAATAGAGCACGGAGGAAAGTGAACAGAGCAGTCAGTAACTTTATGGTGCGGAATGGGGGATTGGCCATCAGGCACTTGGAACTTGAGTTCGAGACTTGGAGATACCTGAGAAGTGATGGAGTTCACTTAAATGACGTGGGCATTGACCTGTGGACTCTTGGGATCCAGGAGGGTATTGAGCGGGCGCTTCGGGTGTGGAGGGGCATGCGGTAGTAAGTGGGTTACTTCCTCATGTGGTGGCGGGTTTTTGGTCTATGCAGGCGAAGGAGATATGGCAAAATGGTTCAGAAACTATCGCTGGATGGGATCCTGATGGTGGTTTCCGGCTAACGGAGGTTAGACAGAAAGTGTTATGGGGCACTGCGGCCAGCGTTTGTCTTTGAGCCTGCTTGTTGGCTTGAGGCCCATTATTACGCTTGGAGAGGGACCGCAGTGTCAAGTTGGTCATGGTTTTAGATGTTTGGTGATAATTGCCTGCACAGACCAATGCCATGCAGTGGTTGCTATTCAGTAGTTATATGGGGATATTGTTTGTTATTGTTGATAAATTTATATTCTTGAGAGAGTACATATTTTCATACAGAGTTTTTTCCTATTGGAATTTATTTGTTTATTTTGTTTAAAATAATAAAGTAGGCTGCTACGGCCTTTCTTACTCCAACCAGTGTGGTGTCAATTTAATGGGGTATAAGGTAAGGTTGGGGTTTCTGGAAGCAGCATATCTGGTATACCACAGTCAAGGTTGGATGACCCAGTCCGTGGATAAAGCTGGCAATCAAGACAGAGATGGTTGTGGTTTAAATCTAGTGTAGAACCCTCCTAGATAGGTGCTAGGATTAAATAGTTTAAGTGTTGGCTCACTGTGATTAGTAGAGCTCTGTTTTGTTACTGTAGGTAAATTGAGTTGCCTCACAGTATTGAGTGCAGCTGCATTATACCAGCTAGGTCTGCTCAGTGTGCTCCCAGACTGATAGCTTGAGAAGCTTCTGGATCATAGGTGTGGAGTTATGCAAGTGGCAGCATGAATATTGATATAAAATGTTAACAAACAAAAACAATGAAATACTAATGGTAAAAATGAAAATGACTACTTAAAAAAAAAAATTGCCACGCCTCTTTCTAAATGCATTGGACTGTTTACTATCCAAAAAGGGGTAATTTGGGGGTTATTTGTACTGTCCTGGCATCAAGAAATGAGATTGGGCATCAATACATCAGGATTGGTCAATTTTCAGATATATCCCATAGCTTATGGATTCTATAACTTTTCCTAGAGACTAAATATTATACACTGATTTTGGGTTATTTTCACCAAAGAAGTGTAGCAGAATACATTTTGGCCTAAATTCATAAAGAAAGATTATTCATTTGCAAAATTTTATAACAGAAGCATATATATATATATATATATATATATATATATATATATATATATTAACCACTTTCAGACCGGACCATTTTGCTGGTAAATGACCAGAGGTCTTTTTACACTTTGGCACTGCGCTGCTTTAACTGGTAATTGCGCGGTCATGCAATGTTGTACCCAAACAAAATTTGCGTCCTTTTCTTCCCACAAATAGAGCTTTCTTTTGATGGTATTTGATTGCCTCTGCGATTTTTATTTTTTGCGATATAAACGTAAAAAGACCGCAAATTTTGAAAAAAAATGATATTTTCTACTTTTTGTTATTAGAAAAATCCAATAAACTCAATTTTAGTCATACATTTAGGCCAAAATGTATTCAGCCACATGTCTTTGGTAAAAAAAAAGTCAATAATTGTATATTTATTGGTTTGCGCAAAAGTTGTCACATCTACAAACTAAGGTACGTTTTCTGGAATTTACGCAGCTTTTAGTTTACGACTGCCTATCTCATTTCTTGAGGTGCTAAAATGGCAGGGCAGTACAAAACCCCCCCAAATGACCCCATTTTGGAAAGTAGACCCCCTAAGGAAATTGATAAGAGGCATGTTGAGCCCATTGAATATTTTATTTTTTTGCCTCAAGCGATTGAATAATGACAAAAAAAAAAATTTTTTTTTTTTTTTACACAAAGTTGTCACTAAATGATATATTGCTCACACATGCTATGGGCGTATGTGAAATGACACCCCAAAATAAATTCTGCTGCTTCTCCTGAGTACGGGGATACCACATATGTGGGACTTTTTGGGAGCCTAGCCGCGTACGGGGCCCCGAAAACCAAGCACCGCCTTCAGGCTTTCTAAGGGCGTAAATTTTTGAGTTCACTTCTCACTACCTATTACAGTTTTGAAGGCCATAAAATGCCAAGATGGCACAAAACCCCCACAAATGACCCCATTTTAGAAAGTAGACACCCCAAGCTATTTGCTGAGAGGCATGTTGAGTTCATGGAATATTTTATATTTTGCCACAAGTTGCGGGAAAATTACAAACTTTTTTTTTTTTTTTTTTTCACAAAGTTGTCACTAAATGATATATTGCTCATGCATGCCATGGGCATATGTGAAATGACACCCCAAAATAAATTCTGCTGCTTCTCCTGAGTACGGGGATACCACATATGTGGGACTTTTTGGGAGCCTAGCCGCGTACGGGGCCCCGAAAACCAAGCACCGCCTTCAGGCTTTCTAAGGGCGTAAATTTTTGAGTTCACTTCTCACTACCTATTACAGTTTTGAAGGCCATAAAATGCCAAGATGGCACAAAACCCCCACAAATGACCCCATTTTAGAAAGTAGACACCCCAAGCTATTTGCTGAGAGGCATGTTGAGTCCATGGAATATTTTATATTTTTCCACAAGTTGCGGGAAAATTACAAACTTTTTTTTTTTTTTTTTTTTTAACAAAGTTGTCACTAAATGATATATTGCTCACGCATGCCATGGGCATATGTGAAATGACACCCCAAAATAAATTCTGCTGCTTCTCCTGAGTACGGGGATACCACATATGTGGGACTTTTTGGGAGCCTAGCCGCGTACAGGGCCCCGAAAACCAAGCACCGCCTTCAGGCTTTCTAAGGGCGTTACAGTTTTGAAGGCCATAAAATGCCAAGATGGCACAAACCCCCCCCAAATGACCCCATTTTGGAAAGTAGACACCCCTAAATTTAGGGGTACACTAGTGAGACTAGGTAATAAATGGCGGGTGCCCTGAAACTATAAAAAAATAACTAACCAACCAGCGTCACCTGTAACAGTTATATGGTGATCACTGGTGAAAGGGTTAACTAGGGGGCAATCAGGGGGCTTTATGCGGTAGTATATGGGGGTCCCTGGCGCTATAAAAAGCTGCAGCGAACCTAAATACCTACCTGCCTAACTAGCGTCACCTGTGACACTAATACAGCGATCAGAAAAACGATCGCTTATTAGGCTGGGTTCACACTGGAGCGATGCGGGAACGCCACGAATGCTCGGCGGGTTCCCGCATCGCATGCCTCCCGGCGGCAGTTCACACTGCCCTATGCGAACTGCTGGGAGTGTCAGTGAAATGTTACTGACACCCCCAGATCAGTTCGCATATCGCAGTGCGATCTGCAAACTCGGATCGCATGGTGTGAACACCCATGCGATCCGATTCTGCTGCGGGCCAAAAAAAGGGTCCCGTGCGAATTTGCGGCGGGTGCGGCGGGTGTGGCGGGTGCGGCGGGTGCGGCGAATGGCTGAACTCGAATCGCACAGAGATCGGATGTGATTTGCACTGCAGTGCGGTGCGAATCACATCCGTTCTCATAAACCGCTGCAATGTGAACCCAGCCTTAGTGACACTGGCGACAGGGGGGGGATCACGGGGTTAAACCTTTATTGGGGGGGTTATGGGGGTACATTAGAACTAAAGGGGGCTAACTCTAACTGCCCTAACAGTTATTACAGTCACAAATGACACCAATGCAAAAAAAATAAAAAATGACATTGGTGTCACTGTGACTGGGGGGCAGGGGTAATTGGGGGGGTGATCGGGGGGTAAAGGGGGGGTGTGAGTGTGCCTGGCATGTTCTACTGTGTGTGTAGAGTGTTGGTGCAACTCACCGATCCGCTCTCCTCCGTGTCGGAACGAAAAATACCGACACGGAGGAGAGAATACGTCACTTCCTCTCCTGTGTTTACATTACAGGAGAGGAAGTGATGTCACGGGGGATTTCTATTCGTCGGGAGCGATCGCGAGGGGGTGGCCATGAATGAATGGCCGCCCCCTCGTCCCGGATCGCTCCCGGACGAAAACCGACCGCCGCAGGCACCGGGCGGGCCCCCGACCCGCGGGAGGCAAGGGACGTACATGTAAGCCCTTATGCCTGCCCGTGCCATTCTGCCGACGTACATCGGCGTGCAGCGGTCGGCAACTGGTTAAACTGTGTTTTTTTTGTTTTTTTGTTTATTTAGCAAAAAAATAAAAACCCCAGTGATGATTAACCACTTCCCACCCGGCCTATAGCAAAATGACGAGCGGACGGTGGTATAGTTATCCTGACTGGGCGTTATATGACGTCCAGCAGGATAAGCCGCGATCACATTGCCCGTGGGGGCATGCAGCGTGGTGATCGGTGGTGTGGTGTTTCAGTCTGACACACCGCTACATCGATCTCGGTAAAGAGCCTCTGACAGAGGCTCTTTACCATGTGATCAGCCATGTCCAATAATGGCTGATCATAATGTAAACAGGAAGAGCCATTTATTGACTTTTCCTCACTCGCGTCTGACAGATGCAAGTAGAGGAGAGTCAATCAGTGGCTCTCCTGACAGGGGGGGGGGGTCTGTGCTGATTGCTTTTTAGCGCAACCCCCCCCAATGGTTGCCCACTCTGGACCACCAGGGCGCCCACCACACATTGTTGAGCAGTATGCCCCCCATGGCCACCAGTGATGTCACGCAGTGCCCTAAAAGATGCTAATCAGTCCCCACAAATGGTGCCAGTCAGTGCCCACTATGAATGCCTGCCAGATGTCTGCTCATCTGTGATGCCCAGCAGTGCCACCCATCAGTGTCCATCAGTGCCACCCATCGGTGTCCATCAGTTCAACCTACCAGTGCCCTTCCATGCCTATCAGTGCCCATAAGTGCCCAGCTGTACCACCTATCAGCACCCCCAATACGTACCCATCAGTGCAGCCTTTCAGTGCCCATCAGTGCTGTCTATTTGTGCCCATCAGTGCCACCTATGAGTGCCCATCAGTGCCACCTATCAATGCCCATCAGTGCTGCCTATCAGTGCCCATCATCAGTGCCACCTCACCAATGCCACCTCATTGATGCCACCTCATCAGTGTCCCTCAGTGAAGTAGAAAACGTACTTACCCTGTTTCCCCAAAAATAAGACCTAGCGTGATTGTCGGTGATGGCTGCAATATAAGCCCTACCACCCAAATAAGCCATAGTTAAAGTCCTTGCAGGTCCTTTATCCAGGGTAGGGCTTACTTTCGGGTAAACAGGGTAGGGCTTATTTGGAAGGTAGGGCTTATATTGCAGACATCACCGACAATCACGCTAGGTCTTATTTTCGGGGAAACAGGGTATTTACAAAATTTACAAAATGTTATAACAGAAACAAAGAAAAACTTTTTTTTTTTCAAAATTTTCGGCTTTTTTATTTGTTGCGCAAAAAATTAAAACACCAGCGGTGATTAAATACCACCAAAAGAAAGCTCTATTTGTGTGACTAAAATGATGAAAATTTTATTTGGGTACAGTGTTGCATGACCGTGCAATTGTCATTCAAAGTGTGACAGCGCTGAAAGCTGAAAATTGGTCTGGGCACGAAGGGGGTGAAACTGTCCGGTATTGAAGTGGTTAAAAAATACTGTTTGTTAGAGGTAGTGATTTTATCACTGAGCATCTGTACTTCTCTATGCAATGGATATGCTCCAGCCAGGAAATAAGGCGGGGCTCTGTCTGACTTGCTGCGGTTTGTAATGCACACTGTGAGAAGCTCACAGCGTGTCGTGAATAATAGGCCTCCTATATAGCTGTGCAAGACTGAAGGCAAGGCTGGAATTTGGTTTTAAAACTGCAGTATGGAGATTGAGATCCTCCCAGTCTAAAGGAACTACAAGTTCCAGCATATCCTGTAGCATTATTTATGCAGTAGTAGATTCTATATGGCTGTAGTATGATGGAGAAGGAGAAAAGGCAGACAGAGAAATCAGGTGTCCTTTTGATGTCCATCAGTCCATATCGGGATATGTTCTTCTCACAGACAAATTGGAAGCTTTGAGACCATCATTCAGCTCATCTCCACTGAGGCTTCTCTTCGTCCGAGAGAAGAACCTTCCAACTGCCGAGTTGATGTTTTGCTTAATACCTGAAGGACAGAAGAAACAATAGTGATTAGACCAAGACCGGAACTGCGCAGAACTGGAACCTCAGAAATGCTATAAAATGAGATCTTCAAGACGTGAGCCCAACAACTGTGATGGACTGAAAGAGAGCTGACCACATGCTACAATATAATGGTAGAACCTACTGAAGTTAGATCAAGGGTGGCCAACCCTATACATACAGAGCTCCAATCAGCTATGTGAGGAGTTTGCTTCTCCAGGTCCTTCCCTGATTGGCCATGTGAAAAGTTCTCTCCCCCAGGCCGTTCCCTGATTGGCCATGCGAAAAGTTCTCTCCTCCAGGTCGTTGCCTGATTGGCCATGTGAAAAGTTCTCTCCTCCAGGTCGTTGCCTGATTGGCCATGTGAAAAGTTCTCTCCCCCAGGTCGTTCCCAGGGCTGGACTGGGACAGAAATTTGGCCCTGGACTTCATCCAGACCGGCCCACTTACATTTTGAGTGTCCCATCAGCACCCCCTTACATCAGAGTGTCCCATCACCAGCCCCTTTACATCAGAGTGTCCCATCACCAGCCCCCTTACATCAGAGTGGCCCATCAGCACCCTCTTACATCAGAGTAGCCCATCAGCACCCCCTTACATCAGAGTGTCCCATCACCAGCCCCCTTACATCAGAGTGGCCCATCAGCACCCTCTTACATCAGAGTAGCCCATCAGCACCCCCTTACATCAGAGTGGCCCATCAGCACCCCCTTACATCAGAGTGACCCATTACCAGCCCCCTTACATCAGAGTGTCCCATCAGCAGCCCCCTTACATCAGAGTGTCCCATCAGCAGCCCCCTTACATCAGAATGTCCCATCAGCAGCCCCTTTACATCAGAGTAGCCCATCAGCACCCCCTTACATCAGAGTGGCCCATCAGCACCCCCTTACATCAGAGTGACCCATTACCAGCCCCCTTACATCAGAGTGTCCCATCAGCAGCCCCCTTACATCAGAGTGTCCCATCAGCAGCCCCCTTACATCAGAATGTCCCATCAGCAGCCCCCTTACATCAGAGTGTCCCATCAGCAGCCCCCTTACATCAGAGTGTCCCATGAACACCCCCTTACATCAGAGTGTCCCACCACCAGTCCCCTTATATTTTGAGTGTCCCATGAGCACCCTCTTACATCAGAGTGTCCCATCACCAGCCCCTTTACATCAAAGTGTCCCATCACCAGCCCCCTTACATCAGTGTCCCATCAGCAGCCCCCTTACATTAGAGTGTCCCATCAGCAGCCTCCTTACATCAAAGTGTCCCATGAACACCCCCTTACATCAGAGTGTCCCACCACCAGCCCCCTTATATTTTGAGTGTCCCATGAGCACCCCCTTACATCAGAGTGTCCCAACACCAGCCCCTTTACATCAAAGTGTCCCATCACCAGCCCCCTTACATCAGTGTCCCATCAGCACCCCCTTACATCAGAGTGTCCCATCACCAGCCCCTTATATCAGAGTGTCCCATCACCAGCCCCCTTATATCAGAGTGTACCATCACCAGCCCCTTACATTAGAGTGTCCCATCAGCACCCCCTTACATCAGAGTGTCCCATCAGAATCCCCTTATATCAGAGTGTCCCATCACCAGCCCCTTACATCAGAGTGTCCCATCAGCACCCCCTTACATCAGAGTGTCCCATCAGCACCCCCTTACATCAGAGTGTCCCATCAGAACCCTCTTACATCAGAGTGTCCAATCAGCACCCCCTTACATCAGAGTGTCCCATCACCAGCCCCCTTACATCAGAGTGGCCCATTGAGCCATCGGCCCACCGGGAAACTCCTGGTAGTCCCGATGGCCAGTACATGCCTGGTCGTTCCCTGATTGGCCATGTGAAAAGTTCTCTCCTCCAGGTCGTTCCCTGTTTGGCTAAGTGAAGAGTTCTTTCCCTTCACATCTTTGCCTGATTGCCTTTGTGAGGATTTCTTACATACTGTATCTCACTCATATGTCTGGTGACGAGTAGAGATGAGCCAACAGTTTGGTCTAAACCTTGGATTTGATGAAACTTTTGCTGTTCTGGCATTCAGAAGAAGACCCACACATTTGCCTGTTCCTACTGCTATGATACTACTTTCCCCATCCCTTCACTCATATAGCTGATGACCACTCAGGGAGCTGTCATTTGGTGATGACTCCCATTGGGATTGGCCTCGTTCACCAGGTCCATTGGGTTTTTAATTGTGGTGTGGCAGAAGGGAGTCAGACATCACAAGAGACATTTTTGGGGGAATTTTATTTTATTAAAGGATTTGTCAAACATTCAGATGCCTTTATTTCTGGGTTAAACAGGTACTATGTACCCCTTATTTATTCACATGGGATGGTCAGAGTCTTATAAGCCCCCAGCAGAACCCCACCACAACCAATGGCCATGGTTGTTGAAACAGACCCATGCTCTCATCAACATGAGGGCAAGTGCTTTGCCAGGAGGGTCCCCCTTAGCAAAGCATCTCCTCTCCCCCTGTTGAGGTCCTGTGGTCTGCCATAGTTCAGGAGTGGGGGTGCACACCTGTCCTCTCCTTTTCCTGGCTAGCCAGGCTGCATGCTTGGATCAACCACTTGCCACCCCGCTCCTGCAGATGTACTGCGGTGGGGTGACACGAGAAGGCTCAGTTAGGTATATATAGATGCCCCAGTTAAAGTCCATTTAGGACGAAACGCGTAGGGGATGCTTTGGACGCTTCCCATATTGCTTTTACATTTGTGTGATCACTTTTTATTTTTTTGTAAAAACTTTTTTATTTGTATCTTTGGCATTTTTTTTTATAAAAAAGCCATTTTCTGTACTCATAGATTTACACTATTGGGAGTTTGTTTTTTTCATGTTTTTTACACGTTACCTGCTGTTTGGGCCTTACGAGGGACCGGAGGAACATATACTTTGAGCCATTGGGGACTCGAGCGGTGGGAATGCCGAATCAGTCAGATGACTTCTGACAACGGGAAACCCTACACAACCAGTCCTTCCTAAGCGATTTTCGCTTCAAGCTCTTTGTCAGGTCACCTTAAGGCGAAGTGACAGGGATCCAGAGTGAACCGCAAGGTTGTGGACCCTATGGCTGACTGCTGCAGATGGGAGGCAGATCCCACTGGGGCTAGAGCGTAAGATTCCCTGGGGCGCGGAGTCTAAGAGCCAGCAGGTGTTCACCAGCCCCTCTAGTGGTGAGGATGGACTTGGCTGCAACTGGCTCCAGGTCGTGACCCCCAGGGTCCCCCAGCTCACATCCACAGTAGGCAACAGGGGGATAGGGAAAGTGAGGGACAAAGCCAAGGTCGGGGCCACAAGCAGACAGGAATTGTCAGGGACACGCCAAAAGGTCAGGATCACAGGCAAACAGGGATAGTCAAGGACACGTCAAAGTCGGTAACGGAAAAAAAAGAGCACACGGCTAACACACAAAGGTTGATCAGCAGGGATGGCCTGCAGTGCACAGGTTAATATAGAGCTATCTGATAGGAGCTAGGGTGGAGCCATGCCAGAGGATGGATACAAAAGCAGACAGGTGAGGGTCGGCTGGTCTCTTGATGAACACATGGGAACAGGTAAGCAGACAAACTATTGCATAACCATGACACTCTTTTGATCTGGTGTCGCTGACATACGGATCCAACAACTCTGGTAAGAGTATTCCATCTATTTTGATTGGTGTGGATGTCACTATCGCATCTAACAGAGGTTACCTACTGTCTTCCCCTCATCTGGGATTGGTTTCCGAGTCTTGGTAGTCAATCAAGATCTAGGAGGGACTTTTTCAGTGGACTCTTATTTGTGTTTGCACATTATCTGTTTTTCACTTTGTAGCGCTACATTTTTTCCTTTTACTACATTTATGAGTTTTGTCACACTTATATGTAGCTGCTGTACACTATTTTTAGCTTATTTATTTTCATTTAGCACAGTTTATACCATTTAATAGGTATATATACGTGATTGAGCCTGCTGCAGTTTAGGTGCTCAATGCGCGCTTGCTGGGCCATGCAGTGCGTCCATCCTGTGATCACTGTGACACTGCAAACCACTGTTATTGATAACCGGTAACCGGGTATCATGTGATTGCTATGACTGGTCATACCAATGTAAACAACCTGTCATGAATGGATTTCCATTCATGAACATGGTACAGGTAGCCACCATGTTGTGATCTGTGATTGGCCTAGAGCAATCACATGGTACCTGGCTATCTGTACCATGTGATCAGTCAGTTTTTGAGTCCTTTAATTAATATGCATTCTTCTTTCCCTGCTTCTTTCTACGGTAGTCTTCTTCTTTCTTTGGTCTTCTTCATTCTCTGGTGTTCTTCTTCCTCTGCTGCCACTCCCGCCGCCGACTCACTGAAAAAAAAAAAACCTCCTCCGACACTGCTCCCCGCTGATCTGTCCGCTTCAATGTGGCATATTTCATATATAAGGATGGGGCGTGGCCATCGGATGATGTCATCCAGAGACCCCAACCCCTACGTGACATCACGGACCCATCGTGCCCCTGGAGGGGATGTCACAAGGGGGCAGGGTCTCTGAATGACGTCATCCACCACATCGCAGCGTCGGAGGAGGTTTTTTTTTTTTTTCAGCAGATCAGCAGAATAAGAAGAGAACCAGAGGAAGAAGTGGGGGGAAGAAGAAAACTGGAGAAAGAAGCAGGGGGAAGAAGAAGATAACCATTAATAATAAAGACTTGTCAAAAACTATCTATTGTCTTTTGTCACACTACTCTATTTTTTGGTGAATGGGTAGGGGTACAATCTGGGGGCCCCCTTGGTGAATGGGTAGGGGTACAATCTGGGGGCCCTCTTGGTGAATGGGTAGGAGTACAATCTGGGGGCCCCCTTGTTAAAGGGGATTTCCGGATTCTGATAAGCCAAGGATCAACTTGGGGACAAGGTGCTGTGGGCTGGGAGGGCAGCCACCAAAGTGCCAAAGCACCACACCCCCAACCCCATGTTGAGGGCATGTGGTTTGGTATGGTTGAGAAGGGGGTGTCGCACGCTCGTGCCCTACCTTTCCTGACCTGCCAGGCTGAATGCTTGGATAAAGGTCTGGTATGGATTTTGGGTGGGACTCTACGCCATTGTTTTTTCTAATTTTTTCTAAAGGCATTGGTAGCTTGAGACTCTTATGCCGCATACACATGATCAAACAATCGGGTGGAAAAGTCCGGAAAACTCAAGTCCGCCGGACAATCCCACCGTGTGTAGCCTCCGGCATACTTTTTTGACCCGAAAGTACGGCGGACTTAGGAAGTAGTTTTGCACTCCAATCTTCCCGCCGGACTCGCATTTTGCCGGACAATCCAGCCGTGTGTGTGCTAGTCCACCGTACTTTTGAAATGAATGGGTCTCCAGATAGGTGGGGCCCGCGAAGGAGATGTCGCCGGCCCCGCCACCTGGTATGGACTGGTATGGACTTAAAGGGGAACCCTGACGCTGAAAAAATCGTCGTGGGGGTCCCCCCAGGTCCACATCAGACCCTTGTCCGAGCACGCCCCCCCTCCGAGCCGTACCAGGCCGCGTGCCCTCAACATGGGGGGGTGCCTTGGGGAAGGGGGGTCTATGGACGGGGGGCTTATCGGAATCCGGGAGCCTCCTTTAATAAGGGGGCCCCCGGATCCCGGCCCCCCACCCTATGTGAATGAGTATGGGGTACAATGTACCCCTACCCATTCACCTGTAAAATAAAGTACAAAAAAAACACAACACACAAGATAAAATCGTTTATTGCACAGCTCCGGGGGTCTTCCGTCTTCGGGGGTCTTCCGTCTTTGGGGGTCTTCTCGCCGGACTCCTATCTTCTTCTAGCTCTTTTACTAGCGGAAGAGCCCGGCTTTCTTCCTCGCCGCCGGCCTCTTCTTCCGACTTCGGGGGTCTTGTCCCCCTCTTCGGTTCTTCTGCCGGGCCACAGTGCCTTCTTATAGCTCTTTTACAGGCGGTCTTCTGTCGACGCCGCTGCCGCCTTCCATTCTTCTTCTTCTTCTTCTTCTTCTACTGGAGATGTTGACTCAACGCTCTCTCGGGCCGCAATGTCAGGGACGCGCTGCGCGGCGACTTATATAGGGACAAGAGGCGGGGTCATCGGTTGATGTCACATGGGTTGATGTCACATGGGTTGATGTCACATGGCGACAGTCCCAGCATCCCCCGGGACTGTGACATCGTAAGGGGGCGGGGTCACCATGTGACATCAACCCATGTGACATCAACCGATGACCCCGCCCCTTGTCCCTATATAAGTCGCCGCGCAGCGTGTCCCTGGCATTGCGGCCGGAGAGAGCGTCGAGTCAACATCTCCAGTAGAAGAAGAAGAACGGAAGGTGGCGGTGGCCACAATGACAGAAGACCGGGCCACTGCCTGTAAAAGAGCTATAAGAAGGTGCGGTGGCCCGGCAGAAGAACCAAAGAGGGGGACAAAACCCCCGAAGTCGGAAGAAGAGGCCGGCGGCGAGGAAGAAAGCTGGGCTCCTCCGCTAGTAAAAGAGCTAGAAGAAGATAGCGGAGGAGTCCGAAGACGGAAGATCCCCGGAGCAGTGCAATAAACGATTTTATCTTGTGTGTTGTGTTTTTTTTGTACTTTATTTTACAGGTGAATGGGTAAGGGTACATTGTACCCCATACTCATTCACATAGGGTGGGGGGCCGGGATCCGGGGGCCCCCTTATTAAAGGGGGCTCCCGGATTCCGATAAGCCCCCCCGCCCGCAGACCCTGACAACCAACGGCCAGGGTTGTCGGGAAGAGGCCCTTGTCCTCATGAACATGGGGACAAGGTGCAATGCGCCCCCCCCCCTCCCCAAGGCACCCCCCATGTTGAGGGCACCCGGCCTGGTACGGCTCAAGAGGGGGGGGGTGGCTCGCTCGCCCCCCCTTTCCTGGCTGGCCGGGTAGCGTGCTCGGACAAGGGTCTGATGTGGACCTGGGGGGACCCCCACGCCGATTTTTTTCGGCGTTGGGGTTCCCTTTTAAGTTCATACCAGGTGGCGGGGCCTGCGACGTATCCTTCACGGGTCCCACCTACCTGGAGACGTGCTCGAAATGAGCGGACTTTACTCCGTGTGTATGGGCGAGTCCTTTCATTTCAAAAGTAGGGCGGATAGTACGGCGGACTTAGTACGCAGTATTAGTCTGCTGAAAAAGTGCCGTGTGTGGGCAAGTAGCTCGTTCGGAAAGTCAGACGGACAGTCTGGCGGGAAGTCCGCCAGACTAAGTCCGTCAGACAGTCGGCTATGTGTGTACGCGGCATTAGCCCTTGTACACACGGTCGGAGATTCTGACAACCAAATCATTGGTCTGGAAGTGATGTTGCATACACACAGTCGGACTAAGTTGTCGGAAAATCCGATTGTACATAACGTGATGACGTTATTTCGTTACAACGGGATTACATTCAGGCTAGTAGCCAATAGCTTTGGTCTAGGAATTTGATCTGAGCATGCGTGGCACTTTGTCCGTCGGAGTAGGCTACACATGATCGGAGTATGTCCGATTGGAGCATTTTGTCGGAAAATATTTCCGGCAAGTTGGAAAAGTTGGTCCGACGGATATTCCGACGGAAACAGTCCGATGCAGACCACACACAGTCGGAATATCCGACAAAAAGCTCCGATAGGAAACATTCCGACGGAATCTCTGACCTTGTGTACAAGGGCTTAGAATCTGCTGAAAACTTCTGTTGGCTGTGCGAAAGTAGTTCACAAAGAATGGGAACGAATGCAGTTGGAAGATGATATCATACACAGGAAAGGCCGTGGTTGTTGCCGAGATCGTCTGTGATAAACAATGCCTGAATTATTATTTATTTAGGCATATCTCAAAATGCATGACTCAATGTATCAGATTGTTTATCACAGACGATCTCGGCAATAACCACGATCCAGTTTTCCCACCGGCTATACCATTTGGACCTGGCTTCCATCGGTATTGAGCCCCATTTCGTGTGTATCAGGATGGGTGCACTTTGAGGTTGTGCTGAATTGTCTACTGTAAAAAAGACCAGATGAAATCATAGATGTATAAAGTGTCCTGATGAAGCGTTTTGGAAACATGTTGGCTACTTCTGCCCATCTACAGTACGTATCTGATCTGATTTCATATACCTACAATTTACGGTCCAGACTATGTATTTTGGCTGCTTCTTGTTTTTACTTTACTTTTGATACTATTTAATAAAAGTATACCTTTTTAATAAATTGTTGTCTTTGGTGCTCACCTCTATAACAGACATATTATCTCCATAAAAATCCCATTCATTCGGAAAGAGCTCTGTCTCTTTCCTCCTCCATTTTTTACTAGAGGGATCTCAATTTAATCTCTATGGTTATTTCATCAGACTAAATCTGATTATACTCCGTAATTCAGTCATGTACTGTAATGCCGCGTACAGGTGATTGGACATTCCGACAACAAAATCCATCGGATTTTTTTCAGACGGATGTTGGCTCAAACTTGTCTTGCATACACACGGTCACACTAATGTTGTTGGAAATTCCGAACGTCAACAACGCGGTGACGTACAACACGTATGACGAGCCGATAAATTCGAAGTTCAATAGCCGGTGCGGCTCTTCCGCTTGATTCCGAGCATGCGTAGAACTTTGTGCGTCGGAATGGTGTACACACGATCGGATTTCAGGATTTTGTTGTCGGAAAAATTTGAGATCCAGATCTCAAATTTTGTGTGTCGGAAATTCCGATGGAAAATGTCAGATGGAGCCCACACACGGTCAGAATTTCCGACAAGAAGCTCCCATCGAACATTTTCCGCCGGAAAATCCGACCGTGTGTACGCGGCATTACTGTTCTATGACTGGATGGATATATGATGTTGTCTTGCATGTTGTTAATTTTTGTTTTACTGTACATTCTTTATGTGCTCAGGATTTTGGTGGGGCCAATAAATAAATAAAATGAAAACAATTTTTTGTTAAATGAACCACTTGCCGACCGGGCCATAGCCGAAACACGGCTACAGCGTGGTCGGCTTATTCTGGGTGGATGTCCATGGGACGTTCTCACAGAATCACGCTTCCGCGTGCCCCCCTGGGGCGGGTGTACCCGGGAACATCTGTGACCGTTTACTACGTGATTGCTCAGTCAATTGATGGAGCGATTACTTGTAAACAAACCGGCGTCACGTCATGACGCCAGTTCCTCCCTCCCCCTCTCTGTACTGATCGGTACAGTCCGAGGGGAGAGGGGGAGAGATGGCAGCAGCGCTGTGGGCTGGATGTGTAGTGCCCACAGCGCTGCTCTGTGCAATACTCTGCCAATACTGTGCAATACTCTGCCAATACTGTGCATCACTGTGCAATACTCTGCCAATACTGTGCAATACTCTGCCAATACTGTACATCACTGTGCAATACTCTGCCAATACTGTGCATCACTGTGCAATACTCTGCCAATACTGTGCATCAATGTGCAATACTGTGCATCACTGTGCAATACTCTGCCAATACTGTGCAATACTGTACATCACTGTGCAATACTCTGCCAATACTGTGCATCACTGTGCAATACTCTGCCCATACTGTACATCACCGGGCAATACTACATATCACTGTGCAATACTCTGCAATACTGTGCATCACTGTGCAATACTCTGCCAATACTGTGCAATACTCTGCATCACTGTGCAACACTCTGCCAATACTGGGCAATGCTGCAATACTCCCCAATACTCTGCAATAAATTTTAACAAAAACTAAGATTTTTATTTTTTTTACCAAAAAATAAAAACCCCAGCGGTGATTAAATACCACCAAAAGAAAAGCTGGGGCTGGGGTGATAGCGAGATAGGGGGTTGTAAGAGAGGGGATGAGAGGGAGAGGAAAAGAGAAAGAAAGGGGGGGTGAATGAGAGAGAGAGAGGGGACAACAGAGAGGGGAGGGGTGAGAAAAGGGGGAATAGAGAGAGGGTTAAAAAGGGTTAAAGAGGGTGGTAGGAAAGAGAGGGTTGAAGGGGGCAAGAGACAATGGGGGATAAAGGGGGTGAAAGAGGGGGTGAGAGTGAGGGGATGAAAGAGAGAGAGAGAGGGGGGGTGAGAGTGAGGGGGTGAGTCTGTGGGGGGGCACAGCATAGTACATTACACGGGGGAGAGGGTAATACCACAGTACATTACATGGTTGGCACAACACATTACATGGTGGATACATGGATACAGCACATTTAATGGTGGGCAAAGCACAGAAAACTACATGGCGGGCACAGCACACTGCACAGTTGGCACTGCCAAATACAGCACATTACAAGGTAGGCACAATACAGTATATGGTAGGCATAGCACATGACATGGTTGGTACTGCACAACACAGCACATTGCATAATGGGCACGACCCAGCACATGCACACGGTGGGCACAGGACCTTATATGGTGGGCACAGCACATGACATGGCGAGCACAGCTGAGCACATTACATGACAGGCACTGCACATTACAAGTGGGCACTGCACAGCACATTATATGGTGGGCACAGCATATTATATGGTGTGTACTGCACATGAAATAGTGGGCACTGCATGACACCACATGACATGGTGAACACTGCACAACACAGCACAGCACATTACATTGTGAGCACAGCACATTAAATGGTGGACGCCGCACATGACATGGTGAGCTTTGCCCAGCATAATCCATTGTGGGTACTGCATGACACATGCCATGGTAGACAATGTACAACACATTACATGGTGGGTACAGCACATTACATGGTAGGCACTGCATGGCGCAGCACATGACATGGTGGGCACTGCACAGCAATTTACATGGTGGGCATTGCACATGACATGGTGGGCACTGCATGGCACAGCACATGATGTGATGGGCACAGTGCATTACATAGTGTGCACTGAATGGTACAGCACATTACTTGGTGGGCACAACCGATTACATGGTGGGCACTGCATGGCATAGCACATTTCATGGTGGGCAATGAAACATTACATGTTAGGAACTGTACATTACATGGTGGGCACTGCTGAACAGCACAGCACATTACACAGTGGGTACAACACACTACATGCCGAGCACAACACATGGCAGGGTGGGCACAACACATTACATGGTGGAAATTGCACATGACATGGTGGGCACTGCATGGCACAGCACATTGCATGGTGGGATCACTGGGTGGCACATCACATGACATGGTGGGCACTGCACATTACATGGCAGGCACTGCATGGCACAGTACATGACATGGCGGGCACTGCACATTACATGGTGGGCACTGCAAGGCTCAGCATTACATAGTGGGCACTGCACATCGCATGAAGAGCAATGCAATGCACAGTACATGGTGGGCACAGCACATTACATGGTGGGCACTGATAGGTACAGCACATGACATGGTGGGCACTGTACTTTACATAGTGAGCACTTCAATGACATACTGGGCACAGCACATTAAATGCATAGTTGCCAACTGTCCTGAATTTCCCGGGACACTCCCGGGATTAGGACATTTGTCCCGAATTAATTTTGTCCCGGGAAATGTTTTTTTGCCGGCGGGCGCTAGAGGTCCGCGGCTGGTGGAGACGGCCGCCATTTTTAAGAAGACCAGAAGTTGGTCTTCAATAGAGAACCTGTGGCGCCGCCCACCCCCGCTGCCAGTGTGTGTGTGTGTAAAGTGCAGTGGGCGGCGCCACAGTTCAAAGCCTCCGCACGGCAACGGAGGCATTTCGGGGCAGGGGCCAGTCTGTCACTGTGGATATCGGGGCGGTGGCCAGTCTGTCACTGTGGATGTGGGGGCCAGTCGGATGTCGGAGGCCAGTGGTAAGATAATGTCAGGGGCCAGTCTGTGGATGTGTGGGGGCCAGTCTGTGGATGTGTGGGGCCAGTCTGGAGATGTGGGGGCCAGTCTGGGGATGTGAGGGCCAGTCTGTGGATGTGGGGGCCAGTCTGTGGATGTGGGGGCCAGTCTGTGGATGTGGGAGCCAGTCTGGAGATGTGGGGGCCAGTCTGTGGGCCAGTCTGTGGATGTCGGGGGCCAGTGGTATGTCGGGGGCCGGTCTGTGGAGTATGTGGGGAGGCACCAGATGTAAGGAGGGGCTCCGCTGATGGACACAGATGTGAGGAAGGTACCTCTGATGGGGCACCTGATGTAAGGACAGACTCTGCTGGGGGCACCTGATGGCATCTGGTGGCAGGCAACGTGGCTAGTGACGCGCTCATGGCTCCCACTGATTCTGCATTATGGTGAGTTGAATGATTTCATTTCATATTACAATGTAATAATAGAAATAATGCGCTTCAATCATCCTGACACCATAACAATCATGGCGCCGGGATGATTGAAGCGTCAACACCAGGTAATTGGAGTATCTTTATCTGCTGATTGTCACTCTGGAACTCTGGAAAACAAATATTGCTATTGTGGTGTAGGATCGGGGGGCTGCTGTCCCTCCTTTCCCTCTCCCCCCTCCTTTCCCTCTCCATCCCGCATTCATCTCCGACTCTAACAACACCCCTTTGAGCCACGCCCCCATGTAAGCCACACCCACTGTTTTACGTAAACCTCCCACGCCGCATTTTTACCTTTTCCTATGCCACACCCATAACTGCAGACATCGGCAGAGACGAGTCTCCTCCATGTGTGCAGGGCACAGAGGGCTCCCCTTCCTTCAAGAAGGCACACAGATATTGATAAGCCACTGGCATGGGCCTATATTGAGGGATAGTGGCCTGGAGCTGCAGCTCCACAAGCCCCTACGTTAATCCGGCCCCGGGTATGTCCCCTTCTTCAAGGTCCAAGCCAGGGGCGGACTGACAACTCATGGGGCCCCCGGGCAATAAGAGATTATGAGGCCCCCGGGCAATAAGAGAAGATTATGGGGCCCTTGGCAATAGGAGATTTTGGGGCCCCCACGCAATAGGAGAATATGGGGCCCCCAGGCAATAGATTATGGGGCCACACAGTAGGTACTGGAGAGGCCGGGGCAGCTATAATCTTGGGATTTAAAAAAAAAAAACACAGATTTTTACATACTGCCCCTGGTTTTATTGAGGCTGGAAACCCTGATGGGGCCCCTTGGTGGCATGGGGCACTCGGGCAGTCCGCCCCTGGTCCAAGCAATACTGAGTACTGCTTGGAGTTTGAAGAAGGAGACATACCCCGAAAGCTTGTCCTGAAAAATTGTATGTTCGTGCAAATAAAAAAAAAAGTATCACGGACAGAACTCAATTTTCTCTGTCACAATTGCGCTAATATGGCTACAATCACATAAGTGTAACATAATACACATAATAAGAGTAAGTCTAGTTGAAAGATACACCACTGTTTATCAAGCTACATTCCCAACATATTCAAGTGCTCAGCAGAGCTGCCACGTTATGTACTAGACATGCGATTTGTTTTGTACGAATCACAAATTCGTACGAATTTCCCAAAATTCGTACGTTCGGGAGGATCCGAAATACGAATTGCCGTGCGTCCGAATTCTGTACGCAATACGAACTTTTGTTTACGAATTTCGGATTTCGGATCAGTTGTCGTCATTATGCTTATGTCAGCACAGGGATGGTGGGAGCCCCTCATAATATGCACAGCAGAGGTACAGCACCCGGAAGAAATCAGCACAGCACAGGGATGGTGGGAGCCCCTCATAATAAGCAGCCCCAGGAGGAAGTCAGCATAGCACAGGGATGGTGGGAGCCCCGCATAATAAGCAGCCCCAGGAGGAAGTCAGCATAGCACAGGGATGGTGGGAGCCCCTCATAATAAGCAGCCCCAGGAGGAAGTCAGCATAGCACAGGGATGGTGGGAGCCCCTCATAATAAGCAGCCCCAGGAGGAAGTCAGCATAGCACAGGGATGGTGGGAGCCCCTCATAATAAGCAGCCCCAGGAGGAAGTCAGCATAGCACAGGGATGGTGGGAGCCCCTCATAATATGCACAGCAGAGGTACAGCTCCCGGAAGAAATCAGCATAGCACAGGGATGGTGGGAGCCCCTCATAATAAGCAGCCCCAGGAGGAAGTCAGCACAGCACAGGGATGGTGGGAGCCTCTCATAATAAGCAGCCCCAGGAGGAAGTCAGCACAGCACAGGGATGGTGGGAGCCCCTCATAATAAGCAGCCCCAGGAGGAAGTCAGCATAGCACAGGGATGGTGGGAGCCCCTCATAATAAGCAGCCCCAGGAGGAAGTCAGCACAGCACAGGGATGGTGGGAGCCCCTCATAATAAGCAGCCCCAGGAGGAAGTCAGCATAGCACAGGGATGGTGGGAGCACCTCATAATATGCACAGCAGAGGTACAGCACCTGGAAGAAATCAGCATAGCACAGGGATGGTGGTAGCCCCTCATAATAAGCAGCCCCAGGAGGAAGTCAGCATAGCACAGGGATGGTGGGAGCCCCTCATAATAAGCAGCCCCAGGAGGAAGTCAGCACAGCACAGGGATGGTGGGAGCCCCTCATAATAAGCAGCCCCAGGAGGAAGTCAGCACAGGGATGGTGGGAGCCCCTCATAATAAGCAGCCCCAGGAGGAGCAGGCGCAAACTGGACCAGCGGTGCATGGCAGACAATCCGCTTCTCTCTTTCTCATCTAATGAAACTTCGTATTTCAGATAGGAAATTCTTCAACGGAATTTCGTATTAAAACCAAACTTCCATCAGCATTGACTGTCATATTGAGGTATATTTTTGCCTTTAAATTTATCGTAAAGAACGTTCGTACACCTTAACGAACCTAACGACAATTCGTATTTCGTACGAAACGGAACGGAATTTCGGACACGAAATATGAAGTACAAATTAATTTTAATACGGATCGAAACGGAACAGAACAAAATGAATTTATTGACGGCGCCCATGTCTATTATCTACAAAAACTCAGCCACTCTTTGTGGGTTCATACATAAAGACTACAAACACATGTGGTTAGGAGATCTAGATAATGACTAGCGCCTCCACTCCGATATACAATGAGCAGTAGAGGATTACCTGTGAGTTCTTTTGAAATACTATTCAGTGAGGTTTCCATATCTCTGACTTTACTCATCACGTTTGAACCTATGAGAAAGAGGAGAAAACCAATATCAAGTGGGGAACATCAGGTTTATCATCATATACGCCCTACTACTCATCATCCCTGACTTCCCGGTAAAGTTGCAGGCCCAAATTTTACCAAGGTAGATGAATACCGCTAGGCCAGTGGTCATCAACTCCTGTCCTCGGGGGCCCACTAACAGGCCAGGTTTGCAAGATAACTGAAATACATCACGGGTGATATAATTTGCCGTTCGGTGATTGCCGTATTCTGGTCTGCATCTTCCCCAAGGTAATACATAAAACCTGGCCTGTTGGTGGGCCCTGAGGGTTGATGATGACCACTGTGCTATACCATCTCACCATTCACTTTGGCGAGAAAGGTGAGATCTTTGTCAAGCAGTTCTATCCAAAGAATACTTTGATTGGAAGGACTTACCTAAAGCTTAAAGTGGAAGTAAACCCTCCTAATGGAAGGACTTACCTAAAGCTTAAAGTGGAAGTAAACCCTCCTATCTTTTTCAGTCAAGGAAGCTGCCATCTTGGCCTCTAATAATTCTTCAACTGCCATAATGCTGCACATGTGATCAGTTATGAAACCAGCCATTGGATGGTTTGAAAGTTTGGTTGAGAGCACAACCAATGTGAAAGTTAGCATTTCCGGCATGCCGGGAATGTAAGTGTTTACTTCCGCTTGAATGCCTTGTACACACGATCGGACATTCCGACAACCAAATCCGTCTGATTTTTGGATCAGCCAGCCATTGGATGGTTTGAAAGTTTGGTTGAGAGCACAACCAATGTGAAAGTTAGCATTTCCGGCATGCCGGGAATGTAAGTGTTTACTTCCGCTTGAATGCCTTGTACACACGATCGGACATTCCGACAACCAAATCCGTCTGATTTTTTTTCCCGACGGATGGATTTCGTCCTAAACTGGTGTTGTATACACACGGGGGGACGAAGCCGATCGTTCAGAACGCGATGACGTCCGTTTGCTACGACGGGACTACGTTGAGGCTACTAGCCGATAGCTTTGGTCTCGTAATTTGACCTGATGCATGCGTGGCACTTTGTCCAATCGGCATTCTCTACAAGCGATCGGATTTTTTTTTGTCGGAAAATTTGAGATCCTGCTCTCAAATTTTTTTTTTTTTTACGTCGGAATTTTTTTTCCGACGGAAAAAGTCCGATAGAGCCCACACGCGATCGGATTTTCTGACAATATAATCCGGTCGGACCTTTTTCCGTCGGAATTTGCAACCGCGCGCACAAGGTGTTACACCTGGAGTGGCTAAAGTTCTTTAACCACTTCAGCCCCGGACGATTTTACCCCCTTCCTTACCAGAGCAATTTTTTGCGATTCGGCACTGCGTCGCTTTAACGGACAATTGCGCGGTCGTGCGACGTGGCACCCAAACAAAATTGACGTCCTTTTTTTCCCACAAGTAGAGCTTTCTTTTGGTGCTATTTGATCACCTCTGCGGTTTTTATTTTTTGTGCTATAAACAAATGAAGAGCGACAATTTTGAAAAAAAAAACAATATTTTTTACTTTTTGCTATAATAAATATACAATTTTGAAAAAAATAAATATTTTTTTTTCCCTCCGTTTAGGCCGATACGTATTCTTCTACATATTTTTGGTAAAAAAAAAAATCACTATAAGCGTATATAGATTGGTTTCCGCAAAAGTTATAGCGTCTACAATATAGGGGATATATTTATAGCATTTATTTTTTTTTATTTTTTTTACTAATAATGGTGGCGATCTGAAATTTTTTTTATTTTTTTCGTGACTGCGACATTGTGACGGACATATCGCACACTTCTGACACATTTTTGGGACCATTCACATTTACACAGCGATCGGTTCTAAAAAATTGCCCCTGATTACTTGTAAATGTGACTGGCAGGGAAGGGGTTAACACCAGGGAGCGCTGCAGGAGTTAATATGTTCCTTATGGGAGTGATTCTAACTGTGGGGGGAGGGGACTCCCAAGGGGAGGAGACCGATCGGTGTTCCTCTGTACTGGGAACACACATCGGTCTCCTCTTCACTGACAGGACGTGGATCTGTGTGTTTTACATACACAGATCCACGGTCCTGCTGAGTTCCCGTGCAATCGCGGGTACCTGGTGGACATCACGGCCGCCGGGGCACACGCACCGGGTCCCGAGTGACGCCGTGGGTGTACCCGCGCCCCCTAGGCGGCCGGGAATGGGAGGACATCATATGATGCCCACCCAGGATGGGAGATCCCATCTGTGGGCATCATATGACTATGGGTGGGTAGGGAAGTGGTTAAGAATGAGTTTGATGAAGGGTTTGCCAAGATCACCCAACATCACATCCATCTTACAAGACGACAAGCCATTCATAAAAAATAAAATAAAAAAAGTCTTGGTGGATACATTAGGAGATTTATAAGACTTGAGATAACAGCTGGCAGAGCTGCAGAAGACTGGAATCATTGGAAAGTCTAGTCGTCTCTACCCTTTCTCAGTTTTATACCGCCTACACATGACCGGACTTTTTGACAGCAAAGGTCCGATCTTGTGTGGGCTCCATCGGACCTTTGCTTGCCAAAAATCCAGTGGACTTTAGAAATAGAACATGTTTTAATTTCCCACCGGAACTCCGCCGGACCGAGAAAATCCATTCATGTTTATGCTAGTCCGATGGAAAAAAAAACGACGCTAGGGCAGCTATTGGCTACTGGCTATGGACTTCCTTATTCTAGTCCGGTCGTAGGTCATCGCGTTCAAATCCGTCAGACTTTGGTGTGATTGTGTGTGGCCAAGTCCGTTCATTCGGAAAAGTCAGTCGGAACTCCGCCGAAAGTCCATCGGAAAGACCGTCAGACCTAGTCCCTCGAAAAAAGTCTGATCGTGTGTACGCGCCATAAGTGGTCTGGAAGAGGAATGGCTCCAGCAGGATAGGCATCAACTACCGATCCCTCAACTGGAGAAAACTATTCCAGACCATTACACTAATAGATGAGGAACTACAATGTCTGTCCAGGGCCAACTAGGTCAGTTTGTTGGACTTGAAAAGCTGGTATATCGCCAGATTTTCTTGCACCCCAAAGATAGAAGGAAGACTGCTTTCATCACATTTATTATAGTATGGAATATATATAGTGGCACATAATTGTGAAGTGGAAGGAAAATTATAAATGGTTTTCAATTTTATTTTACAAAAAAAGTGTGGTGTGCATTTGTATGGCGCCCCCTTTACTCTGATACCCCTAACTGAAATCTAGTGGAACCAATGTCCTTCAGAAGTCCCCTAATGTGTGTAATTTAATAGTTCTGTGAAGCCCTCAGATATTTGTTAGAGAACCTTAGCGAAGAAACAACATCATGAAGGCCAAGGAACACACCAGACAGGTCGGGGATGAAGTTGTGGAGAAGTATAAAGCAGGGTTAGGTTATAAAAAAATCTCCCAAGCTTTGAACATCTCACGGAGCTCTGTTCAATCCATCATCTGAAAATGGAAAGAGTATGGCACAACTACAACCCTACCAAGACATGGCTGTCCACCTAAACTGACCGGTTGAGCAAGGAGAGCATTCATCAGAGAAGCAGCCAAGAGGTCCATGGTAACTCTGGAAGAGCTGCAGAGATCCACAGCTCAGGTGGGAGAATCTGTCCACAGGACAACTATTAGTCGTCTCTCCACAAATCTGACCATTATGGAGGAGTGACAAGAAGAAAGACATTGTTGAAAGAAAGTCATAAGAAGTCCCGTTTGCAATTTTTGAGAAGCCATGTGGAGGACACAACAAACATGTGGAAGAAGGTGCTCTGGTCAGATGAGACCAAAACTGAACTTTTTTGGCTAAAAGCAAAATGCTCTAAATGGAGACACAAGTGTGGAGGAGACCCTGATGGGGGACACATGTGTTGGGGGGAGGACTCTGATGGAGACACCAATGTGGGGGGGTGGGGGATCTGATGTGGGAGACACATGTGGGGGGGGTGCTGATTGGGACATGGGCAGGAAGGGTTTTAATGGGTGTTGGGAGGTGGCTCTGAGGGGACACAAGCGTGTGGCAGGAGTTCTGATGGGGGCACAGATGTGTGGGGGGTGGCTGTGATGGGAACAGAAATGTGCAAGGTGGGTGTTACTGGGGCCACAAGTGTGTAGAGAGAGTCTGATGAGGACACAATTGTGTGGGGGGATTCTGCTGAGGACACAATTGTGTGGGGGGATTCTGCTGAGGACACAATTGTGTGGGGGGATTCTGCTGAGGACATAATTGTGTGGGGCTAATTCTGCTGGGGACACAAATGGGCAGGGAGGCTCTGACCAGAACACAAATATAAGGCTTCATGCACACTTAATGTTTAGCCCTGGTGCACGAGGCTCTGGTATTTAGGTGCAGGCAGAGGATACAGGTGCGCCAGCCAGCCCCGCTGATGGCAGCCTTTTTTGAAATTCTACTCTGTTCCATGGCTGAGGATTCATTTATAAATAACTCATTTTTTTCGGCACCTGAATATCAGTAAAATTTACAATGTCGCCCTCAAAGTAAAACATTTGGAGAACCCTGATGTAAACCATTCTATTGTAGCTCTGGCTGTATGTTACGGGTCGTTGTCCTGATGGAAGGCGAACCTCCGCCCCAGTCTCAAGTCTTTTGCAGACTCTAACAGGTCTTCTTCTAAGACTGTCCTGTATTTGGCTCCATCCATCTTCCCATCAACTTTGACCAGCTTCCCTGTCCCTGCTGAAGAAAAGCATCCCCACCACATGATACTGCCACCACCATGTTTGACATGGTGTGTTCAGGATGATGTGCGAAGTTAGTTTTCCGCAACACATATCGCTTTACTTTTAGGTCAAAAAGTTCAATTTCGGTCTCTTCTGACCAGAGCACCTTCTTCCACATGTTTGCTGTGTCCCCCACATGGCTTCTCATAAACTGGAAACAGGACTTCTTATGGCTTTCTTTCAACAATGGCTTTCTTCTTGTCACTCTTCCGTAAAGGCCAGATTTGTGGAGAACACGACTAATAGTTGTCCTGTGGACAGATTCTCCCACCCGATCCTTGGATCTCTTATTTTCCCCTCTTCTCCAACACAAAACTTGTACATATCACCATCACTTCTACCTTCTCCCTATAACTGCTCTCATCACCTCCTGCTAATACTTAACCCACCTGCTGAGTGCTGACCCACACACAAGGATGGGGAAGCACGTGCACTGATACACATCCCACTCTTGGGATATCTCCCCTATTCCCGTTCCTCCACCATCTCACCCCCCACACCCGGCACCCTTCCTTCTCCAGCATCAGCCGTGATCTTCTTAATCTTATCTCGATTCCCCCTGCTCCCAAAAACCACCCTCCCTTTCTCATTTGCCCTCTGGAATGTCCGCTCTCTGTAATAAGCCCACTTCTGTCCGTGACCTTTTTGTCTCTCATTCCCTTAACCTTCACGCAATCACGGAAACATGGCTTCAAGAATATTAATATTTTTTCAAGGCACTGTATATCAGCCATGCATAAAAGCTGACCTTTATACGTACATTTTTGTTTTTAAAAAAACGTCTATTTCTTTTGTGGTCTCTGGATAAATCGTTAGATATACCAAGAGATGCTTAGTTATTTCTACATCATATTTTCACATTGCGGTAAATGGTGGTTTGATGGGGAGCGTGTTCCAGTGAGTGGAGTAAAATAAACTTACTGCTTTCTTTCTGGATGTCTTGCATGTCCTTCACAGCTCCAATAGCGTTCTGAATTTTAATGGAAAGAGAATCTGTAATGATAAGAAAAAAAAGTTCATTCTGTGGATCTGCTCTCCATGACACTCGAAGAGCATGTCCTCCAACATTTTAAAGTGGTAAAAGGGAATGCTTTGCTCGGTGTATAACACCCCTACCCACGTCATCCCAAAGATGGGCCTTTGACAGTAAAATAAATTACTGCCACCAGTCTCCTATATACTTGATGTCTTAGCCCTTGTACACACGGTCAGACATTACGATGGAAAAGGTCCGATCGGACCGTGTTGTCGGTTAATGCCACTGTGTGTGGGCTCCATCGGACTTTTTCCGTCGGAATGTCTGAGAGCTGGATATAAAATTTTCTGTCAACATGATCCGATCGGACTATGTCCGATCGTTTGTAGAGAATTCCGATCGGACAAAGTGCCACGCATACTCAGTGCCACGCATGGAGACCAGGGCTGTCTTTAATATTGATTGGACCCTGAGCAAAAATTTTCTTAGGGCCCCTCCCCATGCAATTTCGCTCTCCACCTTCTCTGAGACATACATTAAATAGCAGCTAGACTTAAAATCAGTTTACTGTATCAGATCAGGCAGCTAATGCGATTGGTTGCCAGAAGTTACAGCATATCATTACTGCTTACTGACTGGTTGCTAGAGGTTACAGAACTCCTTAGGGCTCACTGATTAGTTGCTAGAGGTTACAGCACATTTCTGCTTGTTGATTGGCTGTTAGAGATTACTGTACAGTAATACTGCTCACTGGTTACAATAGGTTACAGCACATCTTCTCACTGCAGGGGGGCATGATATACCTATGAATGCTGCCTTTATTTACATATCAATGCCGTTGGCCTCATCTATTTACATATGAATGCCAGTATTTACATGTAAACACAGGTCTGCAGGTGAGTCATCTGTACACAACAATAGGGCAGAGCTGGGCAGCATTAGTAGCAGCACAGGACTAAAACTTCAAGGGAATGTAAACTGGGATAGTTGGCAAGTATGAGGCAGCTGCTTTGGGCCCTACAACAATGACAGGGCCCTGGACAGCTGCCCCTTTTGCCCTGCCTTAAAGACGGCCCTGATGGAGACGCTCCTCGATACCTATTTGAGAAAATAAAACACTACACGTCCAACCGCAGTCTTACCAAAACCTCCTCCTAGTTCCCAAATCTCGGTACAAATCTAAGGGTTAACTGAGATTCGCTGTCCAAGGACCACGGCTATGGAACGCTTTACCAACCAACATCCGCTTGGAAGAAAACCTCCAGGTCTTCAGGAACAAACTCAAGACCTTCCTCTTCTAGAAGCTGGACAACAAAGCTCCGCACAGCACCTTGAAGCGATTCAGTTCGCTTTGAGCGCTATACAAATTATTCATTCATTCAGATCAGATTACGAGACCAAAGCTATTGGCTACTAGCCGCAACGTAGTCCCGTCGCAACGAACGAACGTCATCACGTTCCGAACTATTGGATTTTCCGACAACTTTGTCCGACCGTGTGTATGCAACACCAGCTTAGGACAAAATCCGTCGGAAAAAAATCAGACGGATTTTGTTGTTGGAATGTCCGACCGCGTGTACAAGGGCTAAATCTAGTGAACACTGTAGCTCACAACTAATATTCTAGATATGACAATAAAGGATTCCAAGTTTAAATGCAGAATACAGAATCAACAATTTCCTACAACAACAGATCGGAGCTTGTTCTGTGACCGTGTTTATTGATAGTTTGTCTCGAAAGTTGTGTTCCCTTTTTTCATCCTTATCTCCATCTCAAATGCTACTGACGCTCCCCGTTGACTTGATGTGATTGTAGCTGTATAAGTGCAATTGTGACCGAGAAAATTGAGTACTGACCGTGAAACTTTTTTTATTTGCACCAACATGCAATTTTTCAGGACAAGCTTTCGGGGTATGTCCCCTTCTTCAAGGTCCAAGCAGTACCGATTCACAAGTTTTTAAGCAGAATGTTAACCACTTAAGCCCCGGACCAATTTGCAGCCAAAGGACCAGGCCCCTTTTTGCGATTCGGCACTGCGTCGCATTAACTGACAAATTGCGCGGTTGTGCAACGTGGCTCCCAAACAAAATTGACATCCTTTTTTTCCCACAAATAGAGCTTTCTTTTGGTGGTATTTGATCGCCTCTGCGGTTTTTATTTTTTGCGCTATAAACAAAAATAGAGCGACAATTTAGAAAAAAAAATGTATGTTTTTTACTTTTTGCTATAATAAATATCCCCAAAAAATATATAAAAAAAATGTTTTTTCCTCAGTTTAAGCCGATACGTATTCTTCTACATATTTTTGGTAAAAAAAACGCAATTAGCGATTTTTGATTGGATTGTGCAAAAGTTATAGCGTTTACAAAATAGGGGATAGTTTCATAGCATTTTTATTAATATTTTTTTTTACTAGTAATGGCGGTGATCAGCGATATTTTTATTGTGACTGCGACAATATGGCAGACACATCGGACATTTTTTGACACATTTTTGGGACCATTGCCATTTATACAGCAATCAGTGCTATTTAAATGCAGTGATTCCTGTGTAAATGACACTGGCATTGAAGTAGTTAACCACTAGGGGGCAGTGTTGGTGTTATGTATGACGTTATGTGTTTTTTTTTTATTGTAGGGGGGCGTGGCCTGGCATGTGACGTCACTGATCGTCTTTCCCTATAACAGGGTACAGACGATCGGTGACAGCCACAGTAGGAAGCACGGGGAGAGGTTTGTTTACACAGACCTCTACTCTTTCTTCAGCACACTAGAAGACCTCAAAGTTTTAGTTCTTAAAGGGAATTTCAGAACTATCCAGGGAAGGAAAACGTTTGAACTAAGAATGATAATTCTTTTTTGACATAAAAAATAATGACCTGCATTTAGATACAGGTTTCCTTACCCATTATACTAAAGTTTTACGACCCCCTCTGTGACCAGCACCCCCCCCCCCCCCCCCCTCCATTCTATAGCTCTCCCTCTGTCTTATCTCACTAACTCTGCTGCTATCTTTATTACCATTGATTTGTATGTGTTTGTTTTTCTCTTTTTTTTCTCCTTTCCCTCAGAGATGAGGTTTTTTTTTAACATTCTGCTTAAAAATGTGTGAATCAGTACTGCTTGGACTATGAAGAAGGGGACATACCCTGAAAGCTTGTCCTGAAAAATTGTATGTTAGTGCAAATAAAAAAAGTATCGCAGACAGTACTCTATTTTGGCTGACATTCCTCAGGATATTTCAGCCACTTCCTTTCAGTGCACTTGTTCCAGAATCTGCTTCACATCATTGATCTGGACTACCTTCCTTATAGTGACAATAGTTAACCATGCCTGAGCAATGTGTATTCACACTTGTAGTTTAAACCAGAAGATTCAAGCATATATGACTAGGTGACAAGAGAGGAGTACAATTAGGTAACAGTTGTCACGACATAAAACGAAGAACCTGAAAAATGGCGTTTTGACAGGATCATAAGGAAATCATTTCTACATATTCTCTTTCCATTACTTCATCCTCCTCAGAATTATGTACTGTATACAGGGTCTCCTTCCACCACCCTCCTCCACAAAATTATGTATGCAGGATCTCCTTCCTCTACCCTCCTCCTCCACAGAATTATGTATGGAGGATCTCCTTCCACTACCTCCTCCTCCACAGAATTATGTATGAGGGATCTCCTTTCCACTACCTCCTCCTCCACAGAATTATGTATGCAGGATCTCCTTCCACTACCTCCTCCTAAACAGAATTATGTATGCAGGATCTCCTTCCACTACCTCCTCCTAAACAGAATTATGTATGGAGGATCTCCTTCCACTACCTCCCACAGAATTATGTATGCAGGATCTCCTTCCTCTACCCTCCTCCTCCACAGAATTATGTATGGAGGATCTCCTTCCTCTACCCTCCTCCTCCACAGAATTATGTATGGAGGATCTCCTTCCTCTACCTCCTCCTCCACAGAATTATGTATGCAGGATCTCCTTCCACTACCTTCTCCACAGAATTATGTATGCAGGATCTCCTTCCACTACCTCCTCCTAAACAGAATTATGTATGCAGGATGTCCTTCCACTACCTTCTCCTCCACAGAATTATGTATGCAGGATCTCCTTCCACTACCTCCTCCTCCACAGAATTATGTATGCAGGATCTCCTTCCACTACCTCCTCCACAGAATTATGTATGCAGGATCTCCTTCCACTACCTCCTCCACAGAATTATGTATGCAGGATCTCCTTCCACTACCTCCTCCTCCACAGAATTATGTATGGAGGATCTCCTTCCACTACCCCCTCCTCTACAGAATTATGTATACAGGATCTCCTTCCCCACCTCCTCCTCCACGGAATTATGTATGCAGGATCTCCTTCCACTACCTCCTCCTCCACAGAATTATGTATGCAGGATCTCCTTCCACTACCTCCTCCTCCACAGAATTATGTATGCAGGATCTCCTTCCACTACCTCCTCCTCCACAGAATTATGTATGCAGGATCTCCTTCCACTACCTCCTCCTCCACAGAATTATGTATGGAGGATCTCCTTCCACTACCTACTCCTCCACAGAATTATGTATGGAGGATCTCCTTCCGTTACCTCCTCCTCCACAGAATTATGTATGCAGGATCTCCTTCCACTACCTCCTCCTCCTCCACAGAATTATGTATGCAGGATCTCCTTCCACTACCTCCTCCTCCACAGAATTATGTATGCAGGATCTCCTTCCACTACCTCCTCCTCCACAGAATTATGTATGCAGGATCTCCTTCCACTACCTACTCCTCCACAGAATTATGTATGGAGGATCTCCTTCCGTTACCTCCTCCTCCACAGAATTATGTATGCAGGATCTCCTTCCACTACCTACTCCTCCACAGAATTATGTATGGAGGATCTCCTTCCGTTACCTCCTCCTCCACAGAATTATGTATGCAGGATCTCCTTCCACTATCTCCTCCTCCACAGAATTATGTATGCAGGATCTCCTTCCACTACCTCCTCCTCCACAGAATTATGTTTACTGCACTTCCATTAAAATATTATAGCAGTTTAAACAAGGGAACAAAATGTAGAAGCAAATTAATTGCAACACAGGATCCTCAATCACTCACCATGCATCTGTGAAATGTCTTCTCTCATATTCATATCTGAGTAGGAAACAGAAAATTATATCAGATTTTTTTTTTTTTTTTTTTTTGATGTTGGAGATCTCACAAGAGCAATTAAAAACCTACAGATATAGTCCACAGATTGCATGAAAGTTGTCTACAGATTGTTTGAAAGTTGTCTAGGTGTTGTCCATCTTCACTGTGTGTATTACATTTCTTATCCAATAACATTAAAGGATAAGTTCACCTTTAGGAGTATGTTACATATTACACCCATATTTAAGGAGTAACATGTCACATGCTACTATACAACCACCACCCACCGCTGGCACAGCACGCTCGATAACAGAGTTTCCGGTGGATGAATTAATGAACTATAACCATCATTGGCCACTGCAGCAGATGGCTTGTGCTTCTGTAAACTGTGAGGGTGCTGGTGATTGCTCTCATAGTTCATTGATTCTTCTTGAAGATCAATATCGGAGAGGTATGGGCAAACAGCCGACCGCAAGTCTGCAGGATCCTGGCATTATACCTGAGTTCTGCTAAAAGCGGGGGGCCAATGCTTTGCAGGCCGCAGTTTTTAACTGCAAAAATATGTCCATTAGTTATTAATATTTGATGATTGTATCCTTTTAAATCATTAGGAAATTGTCCATCTGTAGAAAATCGCTGCATAAACCATTGCATGCGAATGACCACAAATAGCTGAGTGCGGTCAGCCTCCTATAATTTTCAAAAGCGCGTTCCTACACCTATTCGCATAGATCCTTACTGTGCCTCCAATGGGTAAACGCAAGTGTGAATTGGTCCCAAAAATAAAAAAAGGTTTCTTGCAAGGTAGCTGCACCAGCTTAGACTGCAGCAATTTCCTACAAATTAAAGGCACGTTCAAGAACAGATAATCACTATAAATTTTAGGCACCTACAAAAGTGCATTCAACATAAAATGCAAACTGAAAATGGAAACCCCCCACTGCCAAACATGAAACCTCAGCACACTTTTTTTTTTTTTTTAAGTGAATGCCTCACTGGGGAAAAAAAAAGAAAGCATAATGAAAGGGCAAAAAAAAAAAAAGAAAGAGAAAAAAAGAAAGGGCAAGTGGTAATTTCTTATCAGAAAAGAAGAACAACCTCAAAGTACATAGAAATTTACCCCAATTGTCTTGATGGCACAGGGAGTGATTAGAGCAACCCCAAAGGAGAAGATCGGGATGTCTTAATGTGTGCGCAGGTCAGACACAAGGTCACATAGTCACAAGGAACGTGATAAAAATTCTTCTGTCTAATGCCGTGTACACACGTCCGGACTTTCCGGCAGACTAGGTCCGACGGTCTTCCCAACTGAATTTTCGGTGGAGTTCCGATGGACTTCCGAACCAATGGACTTGTCTACACACAATCACAGCAAAGTCCGACAGATTTGACCGTGGTGACGTACAACCGGACTAGAATAAGGAAGTTTACAGCCAGTAGCCAATAGCTGCCCTAGCTTCGGTTTTCGTCCGTCGGACTAGCAAACAGACAAACTGATTTTTTAACCGGACTTGAGTCTGTCAGAAAGATTTGAAACATGTTCTAAATCTAAAGTCCATATGATTTTTCAACAGCAAAGGTCCGATGAAGCCCACACACGGTTCGTTCTGTTGGACCTTTGCTGTCGAAAAGTCCGACCCTGTGTACAAGGCATTAGAAGTCCCAAAATGACCAGCAAGTTTAGCATCATGTACCAACCTGAGGGCTTCTACCTGAACTGATTCAGGTATATAGAAGCCATGTACTCGAGTCAAAAAGCCATTCTTGTACTCAAGGTTAATGTCCTTAGAAGGATGATTGAGAAGTGGGTCATTCTCATACCCTTATTTAAGGACACTCAAGAATGTCATGAGAGAGTTCTCTGAAAATACATTCAGAGTTGCCTTCCTGGAGAGGCTCAGACAACATCCTCAATAATGCCCCGTACACATGATCAGACTATCCGGCGCACTTGGTCTGGTGTACCAGAGTCTGCAGGACAATCCTTCTGTGTGTGGGCTCCGGCGGACTTTTTTCCCCCAAAAGTCCGGCAGACTTAGAAAGAAGTTTTGACTCAAAATTGTCCGCCGGACTCGGCAGTTGGTTTACAATCTGTCCGTCTGTGTGCTAGTCCGCCGGACTTTTGAAATGAATGGACTTACCCGCACACGGAGAAAAGTCCATTCATTTTGAACGCAGATCCAGGTAGATGGGACTAGCGAAGGAAGTCAATGTTGCCGCCGGACTCATCTGCTATCTTCTGCTAGCTCTTTTAGCGGAGGAGTTCGGCAAAAAGACCCCCCAAAATGGAAGACCACCGGAGCTGTGCAATAAATTATTTTAAAACCTTGTGTTGTGTTTTATTTATACTTTTTTCACCAGGTGAATGGGTAGGGGTACATGGTACCCCAATACTCATTCACATAGGATGGGGGGCCGGTATCTGGGGGACAAGGTGCGCTGCAGGGCCCCCCTTCCCCAAAGCACCCCCCCCATGTTGAGGGCACGCGACCTGGTACGGCTCAGGAGGGGGGTCTGATATGGACCTTGGGGGGGACCCCCATGCTGTTTTTTTGGCGTAGGGCTTCCCCTTTAAGTCCATACCAGGTGACGGGGCCGGTGAGGTGTCAATCTCGCTGCCAAAGGCGGCGACATTAACTTCCTTCGCTAGTCCCGTCTGCCTGGTGCCGCGTTCAAAATTAAGGGACTTTCCTCAGTGTGTGGGCAAGTCAGTTAATTTCAAAAGTCCGGCCATATTCTGCTGGTTTGTCCACCGCACCAAGTCCACCGGAAATGTCCGGTCATGTGTGGGCAGGTCCGCTCGTTTTGAAGTCTGGCGGACCTCCGCCTCAAAGTCCGGAGGTTTGTCCACCGGACTAAGTCCACCGGATAGTCCGATCGTGTGTACACGGCACAAGGCATTAGACTTACCAGTCCTTGACCCAGGTCAACATGAGATGATAAAATTGAACCTGGAAAAGTATAGAGACCAACACACTTGTCTAGAAAACAAACTCTTGGAAAAATAAATGTATTTCAAATTTTTATGATCAGTGAGAACAGTTACAGGGTGATAAGCCCTTTCCAGCAGATGCCTCCACTCATAAAAGGTTTCCTTAAAGAGAAATTCCAGTCTCCTGTGTAAAGATTAAAAGTCAACAGCTACAAAAACTGTAACTGCTGACTTTTAACTTTTGATCCAGCGATGGGCACACCCAAGCCGCGTTCACCTCATGTCGTCTGTCCTTGGCACCGGCATCTTAACTGTGGGCATCCAGCTGTTACAGCTTGTGGCTTCACATCTGGGTGGCCACTGTGCATGCTTCATGCATAACGAATGGTCCTGCAGACTTCAGGGACCTGTCACATGTCCCAGGACTGTGGGGAGGGAAGGGGGGGAAGAGAAATTCTGCTTCTGATCGCCTAGTACATGCCCAACCTGTCACCCTCCAGTTGTTGAAGAACTACAAGTCCCACAAGGTGTTGCATGCCACTGACAGGTACAAACATGGCTCATAAAGGCAGAGGCATCATGGGGACTTGCAGATCCACAACAGCTGGAGAGCCACAGGTTGAGCATCCATGGCCTAGGCGATTGGAGCAGAAGTGAGAATGGGTACCTGTCAAAACTGGGTACCATCTCCAACTCCCCAAAAGCTCAATTTCACATGCAGGAGCCGGGGAGGAGGCCTTAAACAAGAATGTCTCCTTTTGGGTAGTTCTCTGCTTTAATTGCCAGCAAATCTTTATTCACAATGTTATAATTCCTTTCGACTGAAAACATTAACCAAGAGAAATAAACACTAGGGTAAAGCTGAATCTTTTCTCCTCTACGTTGAAAAAGGATAGCTCCTGCAGCAGAGCCTAAAGCATCCACTTCCACAATAAAAGGAAGTTAAGGATGGGGATGCGCCAATATTGGTGCAGAAGTGAAAAGAGTCATTAGCTTACTAAAGATAGTCTTAGGTAACTACATAAAGGTCATTCATTTGTTTGTCAACTGTATAATAGGTTCTATAACCTTAGAGAAGTTTCTTATGAATTTTCTGTAGAAGTTGGCAAATTTAGCATTGTATTTGCTTGATGTTACTAGAGGCAGGTCAATCCATCACTGCTTTGATCTTCCCGGGATTGAGGCTCACTCCTTCTTGAGAAATAATATACAGTTTCCTAAGACCTGGACCTGGGTTCGTTCGACTTCATATTTCTCCAGTTTGGGGGAGGGGGGGTGTTTTTGTTTTTCTGCTGAATAGGGGGTGGCAGTGGTGGCCATGGAATCTATCCATTGTTCATATAGGGTTTGGCGTGGAGAGAGGGGATGGCGCCCGGGTCGCCCCTAATGGACGGGCCACCACTGAGTGGAGAGCTCCACCTGAAGCCATGCCTGGAATTATTATTGAATTATTTATTTAATGTCCTGTTTTGTGTAATCTTTGTATTTATACATGCTTGGTTGTGTATGTATTTGTTACTGTATTACATGTGGATATGTGAACACATATTTAGTAGGTCATTTATATCATGGTTTTCTCGTGCACTATGAGGTTGATTTACTAAAACTGGGGGGGGGGGGGGTGTGGCTCGATGGCGTGAGTGAATGCCTAATCCCTCAGCTCCTCAGGGAAATCAGCTATATCGGCCACACAGCGATGGAAAACAGGGCTAACAATCAGCTCACATTACTCCTCTACTCCACCACACCACCTGACCGCAATGTCAAAATGGAGGAATGAGTATAAATCTACTAGAAAGCTGACAGATCACTTCTCACTGACTGGCATCACTGACGGCCAAGATGGCGCCACTGGCGCCTGTGGAAGCTCAGCGAGGCTCTCCTCACCATCACCAGAAATGCAATTCTTCAAGACCACTGGGACACCCTCCTCCACAGATGACCAGGGTGAGTCTTCTCACCATAATTCACTCTCCACAGCAAGCCCAGCTAAATTGAAGTTAAGAACACAGCCTCCTGTCTATTCTCTCTTCCTCCTTCTCAGCAGTCATCAGTGCTGGAATCATTCCCCGCTTTAGACCAGCCTTTAAACAAACTGTGAAGAGCATGCTCCTATCCCTCAAGCAGTCCATGTACACTGATCTGTCCACAGCTGTATCATCATTGTCTGTCTCAGTACAGCACCATGACCAATGCATTAACGCCATACAGTCCAGAGTGGGTGATTTGTACACTGCCCATAATAAAAAGGTGGATGCAGTCACGGACCATGAGGATGAACTACAACCAACCCGACTCAAGCTGGCAGACCTAGAGGATCGTTCTCGAAGGAACAATATAAAATTCCGCAATATTCCAGAGTTAGTCCAACAGGCTGACCTAACGATATTCATCTGATCCCTAATGCGCTCACTCATGCCCGAGCTAACTGAGAGAGACCTGGAGATTGACAGGGTGCACAGACTCCCCAAACCTCCCCACTTACCAGCCTCTATTCCCAGAGATGTTTTGGCACATATCCATTTCTTTATGGTAAAGGAGCGCATTATGTATGCAGAAAAATGCACAACCAGGCTTCCAGACTCCTTTAACTCTATCAATCTCTATGCTGACCTCTCCAAAGCCACCATGGAAAACCACGGCCAACTTGCTACAATTACCAAGGCACTCCAGAACCACAAATGGGGATTTCCCACCAAGCTACTTATCACCCACCAGAACAAGACCCATGCAGCGAGAAAGCTCCCTGTAGGTCTCCAACTATTAAAAACCTGGCGCTTCATACCTGAAGATTTACTGAAACTGGAGAGTGCAAAATCTGGTGCAGCTCCGCATAGTAACCAATCATCTTCCAGGTTTTTATTTGTCAAAGCTTAATTGTGAAGTCAGAAGCTGACTTGCTGCAATGCAAAAAGCTACACCAGATTTTGCACTCTCCAGTTTTATTAAATTATTATTATTATTCGGGATTTATATAGTGCCAACAGTACAGTTATAATACAATTCAATACAGGAGGGATCAGAGGGCTGTGCTCGTTAAAGATTAGAATCTAGAAGGGAGGGTCAAGTGAAACAAAAAGGTAAAAAAACTGTGGAGGATGAACTGATAGAGAAAATAAAAATACAGCTGTTAGGTGTGAGTAGGATAGGCTTCTCTGAAGAGAAGGGTTTTCAGGGATCGTCTAAAAGCTAACAGAGTAAGAGATAATTGAACAGATTGGGGTAAGGCATTCCATAGGATTGGAGAGGCTTTGAAAAAGTCCTGGAGGTGAGCATTGGGAGGAGATGACAAGGGAGCTAGAGAGCAGGAGCTTGTTGTGCCATTGGTTAGAAAGGGACGTATTTTGGAGATGTTGTGGAGGTTTAGGCAGCAAGATTTGGACAGTGATTGGATGTGGGGCTTAAAGAAGAGTTCAGAGTCCCGGACTACACCTAGGACCTTGGCATGGGGGAATGGGCTGATGGTTGTGCCATCAATTTTGACAGAGAGATCAGGGGAAGAGGCATGGGGTGGAGGAAAAAGTATGAGTTCCGTTTTGGATAGATTGAGTTTGAGGAAGTGGTGTGATATCCAGACTGATATATCGGTTAGTAAATTAGTGATATGTGAGGAGATTGAAGGAGTGAGCTGAGGGGTAGAGAAATAGATTTGGGTGTCGTCAGCGTAGAGATGGTATTGGAAGCCATGAGAGGCTATCAGCTGACCGAGGGAGAAGGTATAGATTGTAAATAGAAGAGGTCCAAGAACAAACAACAGAAAAAGGAAGAGGAGAGGTGGAAGTAAAATTGTAAGTAATGCTGGGAAATCAACCCCTATATGGCCAACCCTATGTGGACCCCCTCCATATAATGGGGTTCAGGTGTCTCCAGTAAAGGATACTATTAATAATACATCATACAAAGACTTTGTAGACAATTGTGCTCTTACAATCTTGTGCTAACAGCTTGGTGAAGACCATTTTCTGTTTCAGGATGACTGTGCCCCCATACAAAGCCAGCTCCATAAAGATATGGTGTGACCAGTTTGGTGTGAAGGAACTTGAGTGTCCTGAACAAATCCCTGACCCCAACCCTACTGAACAGCTTTAGAATGTAAATTATGAGCCAGGTCTTTTTTTTTTTTTTTTTTGGTGCCCAGCATGAGGTCCAACATGTGAGCCAGGTTTTTTCATGCAACATCAGTACCTGACCTCACACATTCCCACAGGCATACTCCAAATCCTTCTCAGAAGAATGGTAGCTGTTGCAAAGGGAGGCAGCTCCATATTAACTGTCTTAGTTTAGAAATGTAATGTCCAACAAGCTCATAAAGGTGTGATGACTTTTGATCATGTAGTACAAACCAATGTTATGCCAACCTGAGGGCAAAAGTGTCTGCAAACCGCAATTCTCATGATAAATTATAACTGTAGCAGTAATACTCACTGGAGATGAACAGGAAACCTGTGAGGATGCCGAGACCAATGAACATGAAAATCAAAAGGACCAGCAGGATCAGTATAGAACAACCATGTGTATTCTTGGCAGCTGAAATAATTATAGACATTTAGACAGATACTTGTGAACAAGCCGGTAACCATCATCTGTTATATGAAATCCTCATCCATACACAAAGCCATTCCAGCACAATCCTAAACAGTGGGGTTGGCTATTCCCGTCATGCCACGCTATGGCTCTAGTCAATTGTACTGAGTAATGTGATATTTGTGTCAAGTGCTGTTGAGTTGTCTCTATTCCTCTATAACCTTCTTCAAATAAATACCATTTATGTATTGATCTTCATACTCCAATAATTGGTAAATAATACACCGATGTATGATGACCAATAAGAAGCTCTCTTTAATTGGCTTATGTTCTCCAGAAAAATGCAGCACTTCTTAATAGTCATAAGATTTATAGAGCCAAGACTACAAAATATTTGTTTTGGCAAAAGGTAAATGTCCTATAAATTGAGGTGTGTGTCCTCCGATGGAGTAGGACCTGGAGTCAGGGCTGGTGCAAGACTGTTGTGTGCCCTAGGTAAAACCAGCTACTTGCACCCCCTCCCCCCCCATGATGGAGAAGGGATGAGGTTTAGGTGAGGCAGTATGAAGGGTAGTTGAGGCAGTATAGGGTGTAAGTGAGACAGTAAGAGACGTAGGTGAGGCGGTATTAGGAGTGGGTGAGGCAGTATGAGGGGTGTGTGAGGCAGTATTGGGGGTTGATGAGGTTGTATGAGGGGTAGGTGAGGCAGTATGGGCGTAGGTGTGTCTGTATAGGGAGGTAAGTGAGGCAGAATGAGCGGTGGGTGAGGCTGTATGAAGGGAAGGTGAGGCAGTATGAAGGGTAGGTGAGGCAATATGAGGGATAAGGGAGGAAATATGGGGGGGGGTGTTTGGGGAGGTGAGTGAGGCAGCATGAGGGATTGATGAGGCCGTATGGAGGATGGGTGAGGTGGTGTGAGGTGTAGATGAGGCAGTATGAGAAGTGAGTAAGGCAGTTTGAGGGGTAGGTGAGTCAGTATGGGGGGGTGAGTGAGGAAATATGAGGGATGGCTGAGGCATTATGGGGGGTGTGGGTGAGGCAATATGAGGGGTGGGTGAGGCAGTATGAGTGGTAAGTGAGGCAGTATGAGGGGTGGGAGAGGCAGTATGAGGGGTGGATGAGGCAGTATGAGGGGTAGGTGAGGCAGTATGGAGGATGGGTGAGGTGGTGTGAGCTGTAGATGAGGCGGTATGAGAAGTGGATGAGGCAGTTTGAGGGGTGAGTTAGGCGGCATGGGTTTCAGTGAGTAAATATCAGGGGTGGGTGAGGTGGTATGAGGGGTGGGTGAGGCAGTATCAGTGGTAAGTGAGGCAGTATGAGGGTTAGAAGAGGCAGTATGAGGGGTGGGTGAGGCAGTATTGGGGGTAGGTGAGGCAGTATGAGGGGTAGGTGAGGCAGTATGAGGGGTAAGTGAGACAGTAAGAGGGGTGGATGAGGCAGTATGGGGGGGGGGGGTAGGTGAGGCAGTATGAGGGGTAAATGAGGTAGTATGAAGGGTGGTGAGGCAGAATGAGGGGTAGGTTAGGCAGTATGAGGGTTAAGTGAGGCAATATGAGGGGTAGGTGAGGCAATATTAGGGGTGGGTGAGGCAGTATGAGGGGTAGGTGAGGCAGTATGAGGGGTAGGTGAGGCAGTATGAGGGGTGAATGAGGCAGTATGGGGGGTAGGTGAGGCAGTATGAGGGGTAAATGAGGTAGTATGAAGGGTGGGTGAGGCAGAATGAGGGGTGGATGAGGCAGTATGAGGGGTAGGTGAGGCAGTATGGAGGATGGGTGAGGTGGTGTGAGCTGTAGATGAGGCGGTATGAGAAGTGGATGAGGCAGTTTGAGGGGTGAGTTAGGCGGCATGGGTTTCAGTGAGTAAATATCAGGGGTGGGTGAGGCGGTATGAGGGGTGGGTGAGGCAGTATGAGTGGTAAGTGAGGCAGTATGAGGGTTAGAAGAGGCAGTATGAGGGCTGGGTGAGGCAGTATTGGGGGTAGGTGAGGCAGTATTGGGGGTAGGTGAGGCAGTATGAGGGGTAGGTGAGGCAGTATGAGGGGTAAGTGAGACAGTAAGAGGGGTGGATGAGGCAGTATGGGGGGGGGGTAGGTGAGGCAGTATGAGGGGTAAATGAGGTAGTATGAAGGGTGGTGAGGCAGAATGAGGGGTAGGTTAGGCAGTATAAGGGTTAGGTGAGGCAATATGAGGGGTAGGTGAGGCAATATTAGGGGTGGGTGAGGCAGTATGAGGGGTGGGTGAGGCAGTATGAGGGGTAGGTTAGGTAGTAATGGGGGTGGATGAGGCAGTATGAGGGGTAGGTGAGGCAGTATGAGGGGTAAGTGAGGCAGTATGAGGGGTATGTGAGGCAATATTAGGGGTAAATGAGGCAGTATGAGGGGTGGGTGAGGCAGTATGAGGGGTAGGTGAGGCAGTATGAGGGGTAAGTGAGGCAGTATGAGGGGTAGGTGAGGCAGTATGGGGGTGGGTGAGGCATTATGAGGGGTAGGTGAGGCAGTATGAGGGGTGGATGAGGCAGTATGGGGGTAGGTGGAGCTGTATGAGGGATAAGGGGTAGGTGAGGCAGTTTGAGAGGTAAGTGAGGCAGTATGGGGGTGGGTGAGGCATTATGAGAGGTAGGTGAGGTTGTGGGGGTAAGTTGGGATTTTTACAGGTACCAGCAGCAAGATATTTAACTGATTCAGTGTCGCTGGTCAGCCTGGAACTTCTGGGCAGAGCCCGCCCAGTTTCCTGCCTGCGGTGATGTCACTCCCTGGCCGGGTAGATCTCTCCTTGCCCTCCTCCTTTTCTGAATGTCCGGGGGGCCTGAGGGCAGGGCAAGCACATGATTGGTTGCTAGGACTGCCAATGTTCTGGCAATCACCCCCAGACCCCTACTTTCATAGAAGGAGGGCAAGAATGGAGAAAGGTTAAGTCTAGGCACCCACGCCACTGCTACTGCTCAGCCTATTCGGGCAGGGTACTCTGGGTGGGGATTCAGACCCCCCTAACCCCCCCCTTATCTACGCCCCTGTGGCAGAGATGGCTGTGGCTGTGCCCTAGGCAGCAATGCCTAGCGTTAGTGGCTGCCCTTTCTGGAGTAGCACAGAAGGTTGTACCCCGTAATAGCAACAACGTACCTTCTCCTGCATCACCGTTCTTCTTCTGTGTATGGGGATGAAACAAAGTGGAGTATGGACCATCCTCTTCACCACGTTTCCCTGAGGACAAACATAGATGTGAAAGAGCAACTCCTGGCATCGTGTGCAGTCAGTATGGTTTACACTGTGAGGTCATAAAACAACGTGTTCCAATGCAAAGTATAAAAAAAAAAAAGATGAAATAGAAGAGGTTACATAGTTACATAGTTAGTCAGGTTGAAAAAAGACACAAGTCCATCCAGTTCAACCACAAATAAATAAATAATATCTATAATAAGGTCTACCAGCATTTTTGGGTTTCTCCACCAAAAACCAATGGCTGAAGAGATATGGAAACCAAAGACTTGCCTATCTATTGAATACGCCATTAAAAAGAATGAGCTGGTTTTACTCCAAGACCCAAAATTTAGGGTCTGCTTTACCAGGACAATCAAGAGATATACAGTACTTGTAGGAAGCTCCAGTATTCGGAAGGGAATAGAGTCACGTGAAAGAACTGTAAAATAAATCAAACACATCTAAACCGCTTTATAAATAACAGAAAAGGTGGGTTTACGGGGCAGAAAATGTAAATGTCTTAGGTGTAAATGTATTAAACGCACGGTCAGAATGTATTTTGTGTTTTGTTTTCGATTCGTTATTTACATAAATTTGTTCAGTTCAATTTGTTAAATTCGTTTTCAGAATTTGTTTTGTTCATTTGTATTCAAATCCATTCGAATTTTAAAAATTTTCGACTTCGTATCGATTCGAAAAGGTTTAAGTCACAATTGTTTTTGAATTGAAAACGTTTTTTTTTTTCGAATTTGAACAGTTTTCCAATTCAAAAAGATTTTAGAATAGTTTTCCAATTTCCAAAGAGAATAACATAGAATAGAAAATAAAGGAATAAAATAGAAAAAAAAAATATATATAAATTTAATGGAATAGAAAAAAACGGAAAATAAAAGAATGAGTAAAACAGAACAAAATAGGATAGAAAATAAAAGAATAGGATGGCACAGAATAGAATAGTTACATAGTTAGTAAGGTTGAATAAAGACACCAGTCCATCCAGTGTGTCTACAATTGTCCCTATCCCTGTACATTGCACACTCACATCGGTCCCTACCCTCAAGGAGCCCATGAATCCAAGGTCCCCATTCTTATACTAGGGTCAATTTTGGACAGAAGCCAATTAACCTACCTGCATGTCTTTGGAGTGTGGGAGGAAACCTGAGTACCTGGAGGAAACCCATGCAGGCACAGGGAGAACATGCAAACTCCAGGCAGGTAGTGTCATGGTTGGGATTTGACCCTTTTTACTGCTAGGCAAGAGTGCCAACCACTACACCACTGTGCTGCACCCACTACACCACTGTGCTGCCCATACTGCCTCACTTACCCCTCATATTGCCTCACTCCTCATACTGCCTCACCTACCCCCCATACCAGAGTAAACCCACACAGGCACAGGGAGAATAAGCAAATTCCAGGCAGGTAGTTGGTCCCTACCCTCAAGGAGCCCATTAATTCAAGGTCCCCATCCATATACTAGGGTCAATTTTGGACAGAAGCCAATTAACCTACCTGCATGTCTTTGGAGTGTGGGAGGAAACCAGAGTACCCAGAGGAAACCCATGCAGGCACAGGGAGAGTATGCAAACTCCAGGCAGGTAGTGTCATGGTTGGGATTTTACCCTTTTTACTGCTAGGCAAGAGTGCCAACCACTACACCACTGTGCTGCCCCCACTACACCACTGTGCTGCCCATACTGCCTCACTTACCCTTCATATTGCCTTACCTATCCCTCATACTGTCTCACTCACCACTCATACTGCCTCACCTACCCCCCATACTGGAGGAAACCCACACAGGCACAATATGCAAACTCCAGGCAGGTAGTCAGTCCCTACCCTCAAGGAGCCCATGAATTCAAGGTCCCCATCCATATACTAGGGGCCAATTTTGGACAGAAGCCAATTAACATACCTGCATGTCTTTGGAGTATGGGAGGAAACCCACATAGGCACAGGGAGAACATGCAAACTCCAGGCAGGTAGTGTCATGGTTGGGATGCGAACCAGTGACCCTTTTTACTGCTAGGCAAGAGTGCTACCCACTACACCACTGTGCCACCCGAGAATAGAATAGAATAGAAGAAAATAGAAAGATTATAACCATCCATTATAACCACAGAACCCCTGATCACCGGACTTCATTTAAATAAATGGGCTCTCCCAGCAGGCCAAGGGATCCAAGAAAATCCCTGCCCATTGGCTGAGACGCCCCATCCATTCCTAATCTGTGCTCGGAATGCCCTTGTCTTATCTAATGTCTCCAGATACAACCCCACCTAGAGACAGAAGAGAGAAGTGCAGCAATTCCAGAGTTAGGGCAAATTCAATTGATCTTCCAACAATCGACCAAGGCAACCAAGGCAACCACTGCCTGGCAACTAAATCTGACAGCATCCCTGCCTAAACATCAGGGTGCTACAGTAATAACACCAGAGATTGGTAATCCAGGGAATATCTGATTACCCTCTGGGGAAGGAAGGGATTTTTTTTACCCTGGTGGAGCACATTGGATCATGCCTTATACGGGGGGGATTTCTGTTGGCCTTACTCTAGATCAGGGATATGCAATTAGTGGACCTCCAGCTGTTGCAAAACTACAATCCCCATCATGCCTCGGCCTCTGGGTGTTATGCTTATGGCTGTCAGAGTCTTTCTATGCCTCGTGGGACTGGTAGAGGTCCGCTGATTGCATATCCCTTCTCTAGATCATTGGTATTTTTTATTGTTTTTTTGTCCTAATTAAACACATATAACACAACACTTTTATAGGCATTTTTTAACAGACCAAAAAGGTGCAATTAAGAGGAGCTGACTGATTACCAAGGATACTAAACTTATTTTTTTTTTTTTGGCCAGGATTCCCACCTACCTCAATATTCACCAATGATCACATCTCTGACCTACCTGGCACCATCTCCAGATCTTCAGGTCTCCTCATTGAACGTTGCGGACAAGCCCGATTCCGTGTCCTGCAGAGTCCGAGTCTTCAATATCTGTGCTTCTTATCTGTAGAATCCTCTAAAAAGAAGACGTTGCCCCCACCCCCCACCCCCACCTTACCCTGCTTCAGTTTGAGGAACTTAAAATGCCACAGAAAGAGGAAGTGTATGAAATTCTGTATTTTCTGTATACTTTTACTGCAGAAAAATATCTTCCCACTCATGAAAAGGATATTTGATATCAGGGGGTTCTGGCCTTGAAATAATATATAATACACCGGTGAGCTTCCTCATTAGAGATTAGTCCTGGGTTGGTATGACCAGACCAAATTACCACTGTTCAGAGGTTTGTTGAATTGGTTGAGCTGAAACTCTGGCTGTAGTGGGAAGTAGACATGTGCAGAGTAAAATATTTCGTTTCGGAATTTCGTTTTCGTCCGAAAGCTTAATTTATTTAGTTACTCCCGAAATTCGTTTTTATTTATTTCGTTTTTCGTCCAAAAATTGCATTCGTCCGAAAATCCACATGAATTACGGTCGAATCTGTCTTGGAAGGCTTATGGTGTCTGTCGAATGTATAAAGAAGATTCGACGGAGCTAGTATATAGCATACTTTAGAACCCTATTAAAGTCTATGGGACTCCAACGTTCAAAATCTAAAGTGCTAATTTTAAAGGCTAATTTGCAAGTTACTGTCCTAAAAAGTGTTTGGGGACCCGGGTCCTGCCCCAGGGGACATGGATCAATGCAAAAAAAAGTTTTAAAAACTGACGTTTTTTCGGGAGCAGTGATTTTAATAATGATTAAAGTGAAACAATAAAAGTGTAATATTCCTTTAAATTTCGTAGGGGGGGGGGGTGTCTATAGTGTGCCTGTGAAGGGGCGCATGTTTCTGGGGCTTAGAACTGTCCCTGCACAAAGTGTCATTTATGCAGGAAAAAAAGTCCTTTAAAATCACTCGCAGCTATTATGAATTGTCGGCTCCGTAATACAGAGAACACTCATTGAAAGTCATTGATAAAAAAATAAATAAATAAATAAAAAAAAAAAGCGTGGGGGTCCCCCAAATTGAATTACCAGGCCCTTCAGGTCTGGTATGGATATTAAGGGGAACCCTGCCTCAAATTTAAGAAAAAATTTGACGTGGGGTTCCCCCTAAATATCCATAACCAGACCCTTCAGGTCTGGTATGAATATTAAGGGGAACCCCGCATCAAATTTAAAAAAAAATTGACGTGGGGTTCCCCCTAAAAATCCATACCAGACCCTTTATCCGAGCACGCAACCTGGCAGGCCGCAGGAAAAGAGGGGGGGACGAGAGAGCGGCCCCCCCTCCCTCCTGAACCGTACCAGGCCACATGCCCTCAACATTGGGAGGATGCTTTGGGGGTCCGTGACCCCTCAAAGCACCTTGTCCCCATGTTGATGAGGAGAAGGGCCTCATCTCCACAACCCTGGCCGGTGGTTGTGGAGGTCTGCGGGCGGGGGGCTTATCAGAATCTGGAAGCCCCCTTTAACAAGGGGACCCCCAGATCCCGGCCCCCCCCTGTTTGAAATGGTAAGGGGGTACAAAAGTACCCCTACCATTTCACAAAGAAAGTGTAAAAAATGGTTAAATAAAACAAACACACTTTTGAAAAATTCCTTTATTAAAAATAAAAAAATAAAAAAAAGATTCCAGCGGCGGTAATCCACTCTTGCTATCCAGCGACGGACGGTCATCTCTCCCGCGATGTCTCATGTCATCCAGCGCAGCGAATACATCCTTCTTCTGTCTCCGCAGAGGAGACAATGCAGGGATTCCGGCTGGCTGACGTTTCTTAAATACGGAGGGCGGGGCCACCCGTCACCTGACCCCGCCCCCCTCTGACGCAAGGGGAAACCCGGGGTTCCCCGTGACGTATGGGTGACCCCGCCCCCCTCTGATGTAACGGAAACCTGCCTGTGTTACATCAGAGGGGTGCGGGTCACCTATACGTCACAGGGAACCCCGGGTTTCCCCTTGCGTCAGAGGGGGGCGGGGTCAGGTGACGGGTGGCCCCGCCCTCCGTATTTAAGAAACGTCAGCCAGCCGGAATCCCTGCATTGTCTCCTCTGCGGAGACAGAAGAAGGATGTATTCGCTGCGCTGGATGACATGAGACATCGCGGGAGAGATGACCGTCCGTCGCTGGATAGCAAGAGTGGAATACCGCCGCTGGAATCTTTTTTTTATTTTTTTATTTTTAATAAAGGAATTTTTCAAAAGTGTCTTTGTTTTATTTAACCATTTTTTTACACTTTCTTTGTGAAATGGTAGGGGTACTTTTGTACCCCCTTACCATTTCAAACAGGGGGGGGGCCGGGATCTGGGGGTCCCCTTGTTAAAGGGGGCTTCCAGATTCTGATAAGCCCCCCGCCCGCAGACCTCCACAACCACCGGCCAGGGTTGTGGAGATGAGGCCCTTCTCCTCATCAACATGGGGACAAGGTGCTTTGAGGGGTCACGGACCCCCAAAGCATCCTCCCAATGTTGAGGGCATGTGGCCTGGTACGGTTCAGGAGGGAGGGGGGGCCGCTCTCTCGTCCCCCCCTCTTTTCCTGCGGCCTGCCAGGTTGCGTGCTCGGATAAAGGGTCTGGTATGGATTTTTAGGGGGAACCCCACGTCAATTTTTTTTTAAATTTGACGCGGGGTTCCCCTTAATATCCATACCAGACCTGAAGGGTCTGGTTATGGATATTTAGGGGGAACCCCACGTCAAATTTTTTCTTAAATTTGAGGCAGGGTTCCCCTTAATATCCATACCAGACCTGAAGGGCCTGGTAATTCAATTTGGGGGACCCCCACGCTTTTTTTTTTTATTTATTTATTTATTTTTTTATCAATGACTTTCAATGAGTGTTCTCTGTATTACGGGAGCCGACAATTCATAATAGCTGCGAGTGATTTTAAAGGACTTTTTTTCCTGCATAAATGACACTTTGTGCAGGGACAGTTCTAAGGCCCAGAAACATGCGCCCCTTCACAGGCATACTATAGACAACCCCCCCCCTACGAAATTTAAAGGAATATTACACTTTTATTGTTTCACTTTAATGATTATTAAAATCACTGCTCCCGAAAAAACGGCCGTTTTTAAAACTTTTTTTTGCATTGATCCATGTCCCCTGGGGCAGGACCCAGGTCCCCAAACACTTTTTAGGACAGTAACTTGCAGAATCTTTTCTCTCCGTCAAATCTTTTCTCTGTCGAATATTTTCTCTATATAATCTTGGACTAATAGAGGTAAGGTTAGGCACATTCGACCATAGGTTCTATAAACACGTTGTCAGAGTCATGTCGAATCTCCTATTCTATATCGAACTGTTGTAACAACGAAAACGAAAATAAAGCATTTATTTATGTCGGATCTTTCGTTTTTCGGATTTTGTGCTTTCGTTATCGTTTGTCAAAACGAAAACGAAAATAGCTGAAATTCGGACGAAAATGCATTCGGACGAAAACGAATGCACATGTCTAGTGGGAAGTCATACATTTAGCAGCAATATTACCACCACTAAATGTGACAACTTCTGGTAGGAAACCACCCTCCACCAGTGTCCTAACAACCAGTGACTCAACCCTGCCTGGTCCGTTCAGCTGTCAGCTGGGGATTCTTGGCTATGTGAATGATAATAAAAGGGTAAAGGGGTGAAATATATATATTTTTTAAATAGTGTGTTACCCCCCCCCCCCCAAAATTCATATTGGACCCAACAGGTTTAAGGGGAAAAAAAATGGTGTGGGGGGTCCCATTCCAAATCTATACCAAACCCATTATGCCTGGCATGGATTTTAAAGGAGAGCTCAAGCAAAAGAAAACAGTGCTTGTGCACACAGTTTGAAAGAACTTGGCAGGTAGGTTGTTCCAAACATTTTGGAGAACAAAGCACAGATCTTCTGTGGAAGTTGGCTGCCTCAAATCCCTCTCATGTATTCTAATGCCGCGTACACACGATCAAACAATCCGGTGGAAAAGTCCGGCGGACTCGAGTCCGCCGGACAATCCGCCCTTGTGTGGGATCCGGTGGTCTTTTTTTTTTTACCCAAAAGTCCGGCGGACTTAGAAAGTAGTTTTGCACCAAAATTTGTCCGCCGGCCGTGTGTGTGCTAGTCCGACGTACTTTTGAAATGAACGGACTATTCTCAGTGCAGGAAAAGTCCGTTCATTTCAAAAGTTTGAGTGCGGCTCCAGGTAGCCGGGACTAGCGAAGGAAGCATCGTTGGCCCCGTCATCCTGGTATGGACTTAAAGGGGAAGCCCTACGCCGAAAAAACGGCATCGGGGTCCCCCCAAGTCCATATCAGACCCTTATCCAAGCATGCTACCCGGCCGGTCAGGAAAGGGGGTGGGGACGAGTGAGTTCCCCCCCCCTCCTGAGCCATACCAGGCCGCGTGCCTCAACATGGGGGGGTGCTTTGGGGAGGGGGGGGGCCCTGCACGCCGTTTTTTCAGCGTAGGGCTTCCCCTTTAAGTCCATACCAGGTGACGGTGCCAGTGACATGTCAATCTTGAAACATTGACTTCCTTTGCTAGTCCCGGCTACCTGGAGCCACATTTAAAATGAACGGACTTTCCTCTGTGTATGGGCAAGTCCGTTCATTTAAAAAGTATGACGGATAGTCCGCCGGATCTAGTCCGCCGCAAATTCCCATGTATGTGCAGGTCCACTCGTTCGGACAGTCCGGCGGTTTGTCCGCCAGACTAAGTCCGCCGGATAGTCTGATCATGTGTACATGGCATTAGACAGACTCCATGATGTTGAGATTAGGGCTCCGTGAAAGCCAAACCATCACCTCCAGGACTCGGACTCCATGTTTTTCTTTACACTGAAGATAGTTCTTAATGACATTGGCTGTATGTTTGGGATGGTTTTCCTGCTGCAGAATAAATTTGGGGGGGGGATAATACGCCTCCCACATGGTATGGGATGATGGATAAGTATCTGCCTGTATTTCTCAACATTGAGGAGACCATTGATCCTGACTAAATCTCCAACTCCATTTGCGGAAATGCGGCCCCAAACTTACAATGAACCTCCACAATGCTTCAGTGTTGCCTGCAGACATTCATTATTGCACTGCTCTCCAGCCCTTTGGGGAACAAACTGCCTCCTTCTTGTGGAAATTTTATGAAGATGTATGTAATATGTACTGTCATAGAGTCTCCCAGTGTTAGTTCTCCCGCAACCAGCTCTAAAGAGCTGACTGGGGCAGACTGGCGCTGGTTGAGATTCATTTATTAGTGAAAAGCTCCTTGGGGATGTAGAGAAGTGTTTGCAGAGTGGGGATATGTCTGCTAGTGAAGGGCCCCTGTACAATGCACAGAACGATCGCCTGAGGGGGATGTGTTGGCTCTGCAAAGACATTATCAGTTTAATGGATATACGCTCGTGTCACCCCTGTGTGCCTGATCAACATATTTGGGGGGGGCCATGGCGTGCACCTGCAGAAAATCTCCCATCCACACGAATGTTAGTATAATCCGGGTACGCTTTGTTCTCTGAACAACGCAGAATAAGGATTCACACCAACAGTAAAAATGGGACCCTTTGGGTGCGTTATGGTTGGACAGCGTCCATGATCTCAAGACCAGCCATGAGATGTCTTGCTGAAGATGATAGCTTCCAGGTACAGGGGGTGGGAGATCATACACGCTGCCCATACCCAGACACCCCCATAAGACTCCTCTAGTCATTGTTCATTGGTTGTTGTATAACCCCTCCTGTTTGAAGGAATGCCTGTGCTTGGTTGGTCGATTGTGAAACCCCCTTAGGCTCGATTTGTTATATGAATAAAGTTTGCTCCCGGGTTCAGGTCAGTTGGTCGAGCGATGGAGCTAAGAAGGTGACTATGTCTGTTTACTATGGGAAACAGGAATGATGGAAAACAGTGGGACCCAGGGAGACCCATCTACTGTCACCTAGAAGTAAAAAGGATCGCTGGTTCGAAACCCAACCAGGACACTACCTGCCTGGAGTTTGCATGTTCTCCAAGTGCCTGTGTGGGGTTCCTCTGGGTACTCCGGTTTCCTCCCACACTCCAAAGACATGCAGGTAGGTTAATTGGCTTCTGTCCAAAATTGGCTCCTAGTATATGAATGGGGACCTTGGATTGTGGGCTTCTTGAGGGTAGGGACCAATGTGAGTGTGCAATGTACAAGGATAGGGACAATTGTAGACACTCAGTCAGGTTGAACTGGATGCACTGGTGTCTTTGTTCAACCTTACTAACTATGTAACTATGCAGGAAAACATAGAAACTGGAGTGCAGACATATGGCAGCAGGTGCTCTGGAATGATGAGTCAAAATTTGACATATATGGCTGTAGTATGTCGTGGAAAAACTCTTATACTCTTGCGCTATTAAGCACCCTTTCAGCTTTTTGGCATAATGCATCTTTAAGCAACCCATATCTCTGTTTTTTTCAATAAAATTTGCTCCCGGGTTCAGGTCAGTTGGTCAAGCGATGGAGCTAAGAAGGTGACTATGTCTGTTTACTTGGGGAACTGCTGGAGATACGGGTTGTTTAACCTCCTCACGCCCGCCCTATAGCCGAATGAGGGCCGTAGAGCAGGCGCTTTAGTCCGGGAGGCTGTCCCTGGATGTCCTGTTGTTTACTTCGGCAATGCGTATAGCGGCCGTTTACAGCGCGATCGGCGTGTCTAATGTGAGATGATCTCATATGTAAACATATGAGATCATCTCTCAGCGCCGCTCTCCCTCCTCACACAGACAGCGTGTGAGAGGGGAGAGATGAACGGCTGCAGCGACCATAAGTGTAAAAAAAAAAAAAAGTTACAAAAAGTGCCATCCTCCCCCAGTGCCATCCTCCCCCAGTGCTATCCTGCCCCAGTGCCATCCTGCCCCAGTGCCATCCTGCCCCAGTGCCATCCTGCCCCAGTGCCATCCTGCCCCAGTGCCATCCGCCCCAGTGCCATCCTGCCCCAGTGCCATCCGCCCCAGTGCCATCCACCCCAGTGCTACCTGCCCCCAGTGCCACCTGCCCCCAGTGCCACCTGTTAGTGCTATCTGTCCCCAGTGCCACCTGTTGTCAGTGCCATTTGTCCCCAGTGCCATCTGTCATCAGTGCCACATAGTGCCATCTGTCATCAGTGCCACATATTAGTGCCATCTGTCATCAGTGCCACGTATCAGTGTCATTTGTCCTCAGTGCCACCTGTCAGTGTCACGTGACATCTGTTGTCAGTGTCACGTGTCATCAATGCCACTTATCAGTGCCATCTGTCATCAGTGTCACGCGCCATTGGTGGCACGTATTAGTGCCATCTGTCATCGGTGGCACGTATTAGTGCCATGTATTAGTGCCATCTGTCATCAGTGCCACGTATTAGTGCCACGTGTCATCAGTGCCACGTATTAGTGCCACGTGTCATCAGTGCCACGTATAAGTGCCATCTGTCATCAGTGCCACATATTAGTGCCATCTGTCATCAGTGCCACATATTAGTGCCATCTGTCATCAGTGCCACGTATAAGTGCCATCTGTCATCAGTGCCACGTATCAGTGCCATCTGTCATCAGTGTCACGTGTCATTGTCCTGGTGCTCCAGGGCCTTCAAAAGTGTAATAAGTAGTCAACAAGTTAGATGTGTAATTTATGCTCCTAGAACACGTGATGGCGCTCCCTGCATGTTGGGCCTCTCTATGTGGCCAGGCAGTGAAAAAGTCCCACACATGTGGTATTGTAATACTCAGGAGGAGTAGCAGATTTTTTTGGGGGGTGTCATTTGTGGTATACACATGCCATGTGAGAGAAAAAACTATTACAATGACAATTTTGTGGAAAAAAATAAAAAAAATAAAAAATCTTAATTTTGCAAAGAATTGTGGGAAAAAAATGACAACATCAAAAAGCTCACCATGCCTCTTACTAAATACCTTGGAATGTCTACTTTCCAAAAAGGGGTCATTTGGGGGGTATTTGTACTTTCCTGACTTGTTCGGGTCACAAGAAGCGAGATAGTCCACCAGTACATCAGATGTGATCAATTTTGTGCGATTCGCACCACAGCTTGTAGACTCTCTAACTTTCACAAAGACCAAATAATATCCACTAATTTGGGTTATTTTTACCAAAGATATGTAGCAGTATAAATTGTGGCCAAAATTTAAGAAGAAAAATTAATAATTTGCATAATTCTGTCACAGAAACAAAGAAATATGCGTTTTTTTTCTAAATTTTCGGTCTTTTTTTCGTTTATAGCACAAAAAATAAAAACCCCAGAGATGATCAAATACCACCAAAAGAAAGCTCTATTTGTAGGAAAAAAAGGACAAAAAATTCATTTGGGTACAGTGTTGCATGACTGAGTAATTGTCATTCAAAGTGTGAGAGCACCGAAAGCTGAAAATTGGTCTGGGCAGGAAGGGTGTTTAAGTGCCCAGTAAGCAAGTGGTTAAAGATGTTTGTTTACTTGGGGAAATGCTGGATATACGGGTTGTTTAACCACTTGCCGACCGCCGCACGACGATATACGTCGGCAGAATGGCACGGGCAGGCATATGGGCGTATATATAAGTCCCTGCCTGCCCGCGGGTGGGGGGCCCGATCGGGCCCCCCCCCCGGTGCCTGCGGCGGTCGGCATTCCTTCGAGAGCGATCCGGGATGAGGGGACGGCCATTCATTCATGGCCACCCCCTCGCGATCGCTCTCGACGAATGGAAATCCTCCGTGACATCACTTCCTCTCCTGTAATGTAAACACAGGAGAGGAAGTGATGTATTCTCTCCTCCGTGTCGGTATTTTTCGTTCCGGCACCGAGGAGAGAGGTTCGGTGAGTTGCACCAACACACCACACATACAGTAGAACATGCCAGGCACACTCACACCCCCCCTTTACCCCCCGATCACCCCCCAATTACCCCTGCCCCCCCAGTCACAGTGACACCAATTGCTTTTTTTTTTTTTTTTTTTTTTTTTTTGCATTGGTGTCATTTGTGACTGTAATAACTGTTAGGGCAGTTAGGGTTAGCCCCCTTTAGTTCTAATGTACCCCCCTAACCCCCTCAATAAAGGTTTAACCTCGTGATCACCCCCCGTCGCCAGTGTCACTAAGGCTGGGTTCACATTGCAGCGGTTTATGAGAACGGATGTGATTCGCACCGCACTGCAGTGCAAATCACATCCGATCTCTGTGCGATTCGAGTTCAGCCATACAGATAGTATGGCTGAATTCGTGTCGCACCCGCCGCACCCGCCGCAAACTCGCACGGGACCCTTTTTTTGGTCCGCAGCAGAATCGGATCGCATGGGTGTTCACACCATGCGATCCGAGTTTGCAGATCGCACTGCGATATGCGAACTGATCTGGGGGTGTCATTAACATTTCACTGACACTCCCAGCAGTTCGCATAGGGCAGTGTGAACTGCCGCCGGGAGGCATGTGATGCGGGAACCCGCCGCGCATTCATGGCGTTCCCACATCGCTCCAGTGTGAACCCAGCCTAATAAGCGATCGTTTTTCTGATCGCTGTATTAGTGTCACAGGTGACGCTAGTTAGGCAGGTAGGTATTTAGGTTCGCCGCAGCTTTTTATAGCGCCAGGGACCCCCATATACTACCGCATAAAGCCCCCTGATTGCCCCCTAGTTAACCCTTTCACCAGTGATCACCATATAACTGTTACAGGTGACGCTGGTTGGTTAGTTATTTTTTTTATAGTTTCAGGGCACCCGCCATTTATTACCTAGTCTCACTAGTGTACCCCTAAATTTAGGGGTGTCTACTTTCCAAAATGGGGTCATTTGGGGGGGGTTTGTGCCATCTTGGCATTTTATGGCCTTCAAAACTGTAACGCCCTTAGAAAGCCTGAAGGCGGTGCTTGGTTTTCGGGGCCCCGTACGCGGCTAGGCTCCCAAAAAGTCCCACATATGTGGTATCCCCGTACTCAGGAGAAGCAGCAAAATTTATTTTGGGGGTGTCATTTCACATATGCCCATGGCATGCGTGAGCAATATATCATTTAGTGACAACTTTGTGAAAAAAAAAAAAAAAAAAAAAAGTTTGTAATTTTCCCGCAACTTGTGGCAAAATATAAAATATTCCATGGACTCAACATGCCTCTCAGCAAATAGCTTGGGGTGTCTACTTTCTAAAATGGGGTCATTTGTGGGGGTTTTGTGCCATCTTGGCATTTTATGGCCTTCAAAACTGTAATAGGTAGTGAGGAGTGAAGTCAAATATTTACGCCCTTAGAAAACCTGAAGGCGGTTCTTGGTTTTCGGGGCCCCGTACGTGGCTAGGCTCCCAAAAAGTCCCACATATGTGGTATCCCCGTACTCAGGAGAAGCAGCAGAATTTATTTTGGGGTGTCATTTCACATATGCCCATAGCATGTGTGAGCAATATATCATTTAGTGACAACTTTGTGAAAAAAAAATAAAAAAAAATTAAAATTTGTAATTTTCCCGCAACTTGTGGCAAAATATAAAATATTCCATGGACTCAAAATGCCTCTCAGCAAATAGCTTGGGGTGTCTACTTTCTAAAATGGGGTCATTTGTGGGGGTTTTGTGCCATCTTGGCATTTTATGGCCTTCAAAACTGTAATAGGTAGTGAGGAGTGAAGTCAAATATTTACGCCCTTAGAAAACCTGAAGGCGGTTCTTGGCTTTCGGGGCCCCGTACGCGGCTAGGCTCCCAAAAAATCCCACACATGTGGTATCCCCGTACTCAGGAGAAGCAGCAGAATTTATTTTGGGGTGTCATTTCACATATGCCCATAGCATGTGTGAGCAATATATCATTTAGTGACAACTTTGTGTAAAAAAAAAAATATATATATTTTTTTGTCATTATTCAATCACTTGAGGCAAAAAAATAAAATATTCGATGGGCTCAACATGCCTCTTATCAATTTCCTTAGGGGGTCTACTTTCCAAAATGGGGTCATTTGGGGGGGTTTTGTACTGCCCTGCCATTTTAGCACCTCAAGAACTGAGATAGGCAGTCGTAAACTAAAAGCTGCGTAAATTCCAGAAAACGTACCTTAGTTTGTAGATGTGACAACTTTTGCGCAAACCAATAAATATACAGTTATTGACTTTTTTTTTACCAAAGACATGTGGCTGAATACATTTTGGCCTAAATGTATGACTAAAATTGAATTTATTGGATTTTTCTAATAACAAAAAGTAGAAAATATCATTTTTTTTCAAAATTTGCGGTCTTTTTCCATTTATATCGCAAAAAATAAAAATCGCAGAGGCAATCAAATACCATCAAAAGAAAGCTCTATTTGTGGGAAGAAAAGGACGCAAATTTTGTTTGGGTACAACATTGCATGACCGCGCAATTACCAGTTAAAGCAGCGCAGTGCCAAATTGTAAAAAGACCTCTGGTCATTTACCAGCAAAATGGTCCGGTCTGAAAGTGGTTAAAGATGCATTATGCCAAAAGGCTGAAAGGGTGCTTAATTGCGCAAGAGTATAGTAGTGTTTCCACGACATACTACAGCCAAATGTCAAATTTTGACTCATCATTCCAGAGCACCTGCTGCCATATGTCTGCACTCCAGTTTCTATGTTTTCCTGCATAGTTCAGTCACTTAGCCTTGTTTCAGTGTCGGGGGGGGGGGGGGGGGGCATGGCTTTTTGGCCACAATTCTTCCATGAAGACCACTTCTGGCTAGACTTTTCTGGACAGTAGATGGGTCCTCCTGGGTCCCACTGTTTTCCGTCAGTCCTTTTCTGATGGCACTGCTGGGAATCATCCAATGTGGAAGAGAAGTAAGCATGATATGTCTCATCTACTGCATTAAGTTTCCCTGGATGACCAGTATCTCTACGCTGCTTAACGTTGGCCGAACAATGGTGTCCTTAATGCTTAGTAAATACAGGCAGATACCTATCCAAAATTTGCAATATCAACCCTGCACTAAGATTTTAAATGGCACATGTAACTGCCTGCATAGACGGTTAGCCCCGATAGGGGTAGCCTTGAACACGTTCAGATGTATTTGGTACTATTATTTGTGTGTCCCCAATAATATATCACTGGGACTCAACTTTCACATAAACCATAAAGTGCTCTGTGCCTCTAAATCATTAAAAATCATTATATCTTTTTTTTTTTTTTGAAACACATTTTATTTTGAAGAAAAGTTCAAGAAATACAGACGAACAAGCATTTCCAACAATAGGTAGAATACAAAATCGGCATAGTTACAGAGTAATAAAATATTCATAACACGGGAACATCACGAAATGTACAGGACCAGATCTGTGTGTAAAAAGAAGCCAGTTAGGTGCATGTCCGGAGTACAGGTGGGTTGCAAACCATCAGACGTGGCCCAAATCGTATTACTCTATGATGAATTGCCCCAAGGTTTGCAGGAGGGCCAATGAGAGGGAGGGACAGGGGGCCAATAGTAATGTAAGGTGGGTCAATCTTCGCGGGGACAAGGGGTCAGCGCGTGTTATGGGACATCGCTAGGGAGACCCCTAGAGGGGTCTACCTAGAATGGGGAAGGTGACATGTAGTTGGAGGCGTGTGGTATTCGTGAGAGAGCGCATGTGTGAACGTCTGCTATGGGGTGGTCTGGTAGCGGACTGGGATGGGGGGATGGAGCAGGGGGGAAGGAGAGAAGAGGGTGGAAGAAAGTGAGATATAGAGACAGAGAGAGAGAGAGGAGAAAAAAGGAAAAAGGAAGGAAGAAAAGGGGAGGGGGAGGGTGGGAGGAGGAAGGCAAAAAGGGGATCAAGTGAAGGGGGGGAATCCCCCTTCCCTATGACCCCCTCCCGAAGTAGAGTAATGGATATGTAGCTTAGATTTTTATCCTTCTCTCAGAGTCTGTACCAAAAAGCTCAATGATAGAAAGGTAGATTAGGCCCTGTAAGGTCAAGGTCGTAAAACTATGGGCCTGATGTCTTTATTTGTACACTTCTGCGTAGGTTGTGGTGGTCTGAAAGTGTTTCCAACAGGCCCATTTCGTGCTAAATTTCGAGGGGGTGTCCTTGGAAATATGGATCAACTCTTCCATTTCGGCTGTTTTGTTGATTCTGGTAAACCATTCTTTAATGGAGGGGACTCTGGGCGACCCCCAGTGGATCGGGATACATTGTTTGGCCGCATTGAGCATATGCATCGCCAGGGAGCCATGGTAGGCTCGTTTAGATAAAGGTGAAAGGTGGAGAAGGCATTGGGACGGGGAGGGTTCAATGTTGTAGGTGGTAATTTGGGAATTTGGGAAGTGATTCTACATACTTCTAAAAATCATTATATCATCAAACGAGTGCTCCATGCCTTTAAGTAATTCTTCTGCAAATATTTCAAGCATATGAAAAGTCCATACACATACTTCTGCCTTTACAAACACTTTAAATGGCATTAACTGCTTTGGAAGATTTTACCCCCTTCCTGACTGAAGCATTTTTGCGATTCTGCACAGGCGTCGCTTTAATTGACAATTGCGCGGTCGTAAGTCATTACACCCAAACAAAATTGATATCCTTTCTTTCCCCAGAATTAGCGCTTTCTTTTGGTGGTATTTGATCAACTCTGCGGTTTTTATTTTTTGCGCTATAAACAAAAAAAAGAAGGACAATTTTGAAAAAAAACCCATTATTTTTTCCTCAGTTTAGGCCGATACGTATACTTCTACATATTTTTGATTTAAAAAAATCGCAATAAGCGTATATTGATTGGTTTGCGCAAAAGTTATAGCGTCTACAATATAGGGGATAGATTATAGCATTTTTATTATTATTATTATTATTATTATTTTTTTTTTTTTTTTTTTTTTTTCTCATAAACATTTTATTGAAATTAAGGAGACATACACAAAAGGAGCAGACACAGCCAATGATGTTTCCATATAAACAAATAGGCAATTATGCTAGATCGTGCCTAAGACTCATGTATACATCAACATAAGTAAAACACATACAATATGTCTAAAGGGAAGGATATAGTGAATTCAGTTTCAAATACTTGAGCCTCAGGCCCGAGAACCTCTAGCGATCCAATCCAAGTCAGATTCCGAGGTAGACACTAACCACTTCATGAACTGGGGTAGTTAAAGAGAAAGAAGAAGACATAGAAAAAAGAGGGTGGTGGGGGGGGGAAGGGTGTATTATGATGCGTAAAGAAACACGGGTGAAATGACATCCAGGATGAGATTTGCAGAGAAGGGATGAAAGAAATCAGAGGGGGGGAGGGGGTGAGAACTTCACCAGCTGCCCTCCCCTAGGCTCACAGTTGACAACAGTTCCACAGTACAACGGTAAACTGGGGATCACTTTCATCCAGCAAGGCTCCTTACGGGGTCAACCTACTGCTGGAGGTGGACAATTCCATGGTATTTTGATACATCTGAGAGGCCTTAAAGGATAACCAATCGCCCCAAATTGCAGCATACAAGGAAGTCTTATCAAGTGAAGTATGAATCAGCTCCTCCATTTCCGCCACTCTGTTGATGCGATGAAACCATTCAGTTAAGGTCGGCACAGAAGCCGCTCGCCAATGGATCGGTATACACATTCTAGCCGCATTGATCATATGTAGCGCAAGCGATCTATGATATTTTTTTCGGGGAATCTCAGACAGGTGTAGAAGATATTGCGCGGGAGAAAAATTTAAAGGAAAGGTAGATACTCTCGTCACCACCTCATGAACGCCCTGCCAGAATGGTAACAGAGAGGGGCAGCTCCACCATATATGAAGGAACGTGCCCGTCTCTGCACCACAACGCCAGCACTCTTTTGGTACATCCGGGGCAAATCTATGGAGCACCTCCGGTGTTCTGCACCAGCGTGTTCTCACCTTGTACCCATTCTCTTGTACGGAGACGTTCAAGGACCCCTTGTGTAAATAAAAGTTGATTCTGTCCCAGTCCCCATCTCCTATTTTATTATTATTATTATTATTTTTACTAGTAATGGAGGCGATCTGCGATTTTTATCGGGACTGAAACATTATGGCGGACACATCGGACAATTTTGACACATTGTTGGGACCATTGGCATTAATACAGTGATCGGAGCTATAAAAAGGCACTGATTACTGTATAAATGTCACTGGCAGGGAAGGGGTTAACACTAGGGGGTGATCAAGAGGTTAATTGTGTTCTCTAGTGTGTGTTCTAACTGAAGGGGGGAGGGACTGTCTAGCGGAGATGACAGATCGCTGTTCATACTTGGTATTAACAGACGGTCTGTCAATTCCCCCTTCAGAGAACCGAGAACTCTGTGTTTACACACAAAGATCCCGGTTCTTGCCGCATTACGAGTGATCGCGGGAGCCCAGTGGTCATCGATACCGCCGGACACTCGCATCGGCTCCGGGGGCGAGCTATGGACGCGTGTGCTTCCGGTGGCCCCTAGTGGCTACCAGAGGCAGCGACGTAACATAACAGCGATTCACGCAACCGAGCCATGTTGCTGCAGTTCAACTGCGGCGGCTGGTTGGCAAGCGGTTAAGCTCCCCAGAAAACAAGCTTAATGTCCCTCATTTTCTTTGTGGAAGATGAAAATCCATGTAACATCTAGGATAGGTTTGGATGGTTGACAACTTAACTTGTGCAAAGTTTGAAGACAATTAATTGAGGTTTAGGCACATTATGGGACATCAAGCTCTTTTTTTACATTAAGCCACATGTTTAACCACTTTGGTTCTCACACCTGTTTACCCCTTATGGACCAGAGCACTATTCATATTTCTGCTATGAGCCCGTTTTTTCGGTGATAATTTTTGTCATTACTTAACCACTTTCAGACCGAACCATTTTGCTGGCTTAAGACCAGACCACTTTTTGCGATTCGGCACTGCGTCGCTTTAACCGACAATTGCGCGGTGGTGCGACGTGGCTCCCAAACAAAATTGACGTCCTTTTTTTTCCCCCCACAAATAGAGCTTTCTTTTGGTGGTATTTGATCACCTCCGCGGTTTTTATTTTTTGCGCTATAAACAAAAAAAGAGCGAAAATTTAGAAAAAAAAAACGCATTCTTTTTTACTTTTTGCTATAATAAATATCCCGCAAAAATATATAAAAAAACATTTTTTTCCCTCAGTTGAGGCCGATACGTATTCTTCTACATATTTTTGGTAAAATTTGATTGGTTCGGCAAAATGTATAGTGTTTACAAAATAAGGGATAGTTTTATGGCATTTTTATTAATTTTTTTTTTTTTTTTTGGCAGCGTTCAGCGATTTTCATTGTGACTGCGACATTATGCTGGACACATCGGACATTTTTGATACATTTTTGTGACCATTGTCAGTTATACAGCAATCAGTGCTATATAAATGCAGTGATTCCTGTGTAAATGAGATTGGCAGTGAAGGGGTTAACCAGGGGGTGGCAGTGTAGGGGTTAAGTGTGTCCTCGGGGCGTGTTGCTAACTGTGGGAGGGGTGTGTGGCTGTGTTGTAGACATCACTGATTTCTGCTCCAATCACAGGGAGCAGAGATCAGTGTCACTGTTGCTAGGCAGAACAGGGAGATTCTTGTTTACGTTAGCATCTCCCCGTTCTTCCTCCCCGTGAGACAATCGCAGGTATCCCCGCAGACTCAAACGATTGAGTCCGCGGAACCCGCGTTAGGACTCATGGAGGTCCCGACTGGCGCACGCTGTCGGAAGCGCGCACATGATGGCATGGCGGCACATTTAAAGGGACATACCTGTACGCCCATGTGCCTGTCTGTGTACATCGTCGTACCCCGGTCGGGAAGTGATTAAGATAACAATGTAATACATACTTTTTTGTTTTTTAAGGACAAACAAGGCTTTCTTTTTGTGAATATTGTTCTGCAACAATATAGATATAAATATATATATATATATATATATATATATATATATATATAAATAAAAATAAAAAAATAAAATAATAAAAAAAAGTCAGCAGCTACAAATACTGCAGCTGCTGACTTTTAATATTAGGACACTTACCCAGATGCCCGCCCCAGGGGGCACGTGGGAGCAGTATTCTATGAGGACGTCCCACAGATGTCCACCCAGAATAAGCCGACCGCGCTGTAGCCGTCTTTTGGCTATGGCCCGGTTGGCATGTGGTTAAGCATCAATAAATCACTGCTCATTTAAAAATGAAAATTTTTAAACTATTTTTTTCATTGATACATGTCCCCCAGGGCAGTACCCAGACCCCCATAGCCATTGCATCATGGATCGCGGTAAATGGCCGCTGATACCGGCCATTTACCACGTGATCGCTCTGTCAAATGACGGAGCATCACTTGTAAACAAACCGGCGTCATGTCATGATGCCTGCTCCTCCCCTCTCTATACCGATCGGTACAGTGAGAGAGGAAGAGATTGTTTGCAGCGCTTTGGGCACTACAGATCCAGCCCACAGCGCTGGTGAGTGCCCATATTTTGCCACTGCCAGTACTGCCATACTCTGCAGTACTCTGCAGCAATACTATGCAATACTCTGCCAACATTATGCAAAATTCTACCAGCACGATACAATACTCTGCCATCACTATGCAATACTCTGCCAACACTATGCAATACCCTGCCAAAACTCTGCCAATACTCTGTCAATACTCTGCAATAAATTTTAATAGAAACAAATATTTCTTTATTTATTTTTTTACAGAATTTTCAGTCTTTTTTGATTTATAGCGCAAAAAATTTAAAAAATGGTGGTGAATAAATACCACCAAAACAAAGCTCTATTTGTGTGAAAAAAAGAACAAACATTTCATATGGGTACAGTGTTGCATGACTGAGTAATTGTCATTCAAAGTGTGAGAGCACAGAAAGCTGAAAACTGGTCTGGTTAGGAAGGGGTTTTAAGTGCCCAGTGGGTAAGTGGTTAAAGTGAAAGTATAAAATTGAAAAATTCCTTTCAATATAGTGCCTGCGGGGTCCCCTTAGACTACCTGTAAAGTGGCACATCTGTACTGTGCATAGAAGCTGCTGCAGCAATAATTGCATTTATAAAGCCCAAAAGAGTCTGTGGACAGATGCGTTCTATGATCAGTAACAAAACCTCCAGTAGCACTGAATGCCCATTCGGAAAGCACGCTGGATGCAGGGAAGCCCAACAACTCAATAGCATGCTTACTTCTGCTTTGTTGAATATAGACTTGGCTCTTGGCTCTTGGTTGAGTATTTCACCGTTTTCCTACCATGTCACGTAGATATACTGCGGCAGAAAGGTTCTCCTGGGCGAAATCCCATATGGGTACGTCCTACCATTTTTTGGCCATGTGACAACTGCATGGCGGGGGACCCGATGTATGTGGCCGGCAGGTACGATCGCCGCCGGCCATGCACAATCACGCGCACGAGCGCCAGCATGGGAATTTGTGTGTGTGAACACACAGATCCCTATGCTGTCAGAGGAGAGGATACATATTGTTTGTTCCTACTAAGTAGGAAAAATGATATGTCTCCTCTCCTAGTCAATCCTATCCCCATACAGTTAGAACACACTGAGGGAACACACAATTAACCCCTTGATTGCCCCCTAGTGTGAACCCCTTCCCTGCCAGTGAAATTTACACAGTAATCAGTGCATTTTTATAGCAATTCAGGTCTGGTATGGATTTTAAGGGGAACTCCACGCCAAATGTAAAAATGGCGTGGAGTTCCCCCAAAAATCCATACCAGACCCTTTATCCGAGCATGTAACCTGGCAGGCAACAGGAAAAGAGGGGGGATGAGAGAGCGCCCCCCATGAACCATACCAGGCCACATGCCCTCAACATTGGGAGGATGCTTTGGGGGTCTGCGACCCCTCAAAGCATCATGTCCCCATGTTGATGGGGACAAGGGCCTCATCAACACTTTTATTGTTTCACTTTAAGCATTATTAAAATCACTGCTCCTGAAAAAACGTCAGTTTTTAAAACTTTTTTTTTGCATTGATCCATGTCCCCTGGGGCAGGACCCGGGTCCCCAAACACTTTTTATGACAATAACTTGCATATAAGCCTTTAAAATTAGCACTTTAGATTTTGAACGTTTGAGTCCCATAGACTTTAATAGGGTTCTAAAGTTCACACAAAGTTTAGGTCTGTTCGCAGATTCTGGTACGAACCGAACCGGGGGATGTTCGACTCATCCTTATCCACGAATACACTATAATATACTGCAATATATTGCGCCAAATGTGCAGTAACACACAGAACTATGTGGCATTAAACTTGCAGTAATGCAATGAAATATACTGTGTTAAAGAGGAAGTAAACCCTGATGGACGGGAGCCAGTCTGGACAATCATAAAAAAAAGGAAAAAAAAAGACACAAGATACACTACCAAAGTACAAAATATATTCTCTCATTAATCAAGCTGGGTGCATGAATTTCATTTTTAACCACTAGAGATCCGCGCTATAGCCAAATGACGGCTACAGCGCGGACCTCCTTTGCCGGGACTACGTCTATTGACGTCGTCCCGTGCACGAGCGGCCTGCGTGGCCCCTGAGGGGCGCGCGCGGCGCGCTCTGTGATCGGCGAGTCTATGAGACTCGCCTGATCACGGATCCGAGCAAGGGGTCGATCTCGACCCCCTACCACGTGATCAGCTGTCAGCCAATGACAGCTGATCATGTGATACAACGGAGCCAGTAATCGGCTATTATTCCTCCTCGTGCTGACAGCGCGAGGAGAAAAAAAGAGCCGATCACCGGCGGCCGTGATCGGGACATCAGTCCCGATCATGGCCAGCCCTGCCAGTGCCACCTCATTAATAAATAAGTGCCCCCTGTCAGTGCCACCCAGCAGTGCCCACAGTGCCACCCAGCAGTGCCCACAGTGCCACCCATCAGTGCCCACAATCTGCCTCAACAACGGTGCTGCACACCAGTGCCACATATCCGTGCCCATCAATGTCATCTACCAGTGCCCATCAGTGCCCATCAGTGCCGCCCATCAGTGCCCAGCAGTGCCACCTATCAGAGCCACCTATCAGTGCCACCCATCAGTGCCCATCAGTCCCATCTATCAGTGGTACCTATCAGTGCCCCTTAGTGCCACCCATCCGTGCCACCCATCTGTGCCACCTATCCGTGCCATCTTATCTGTGCCCATCTTTGCCCATCAGTGCAGCCTTATCTGTGCCCATCAGTACTGCCTTATCTGTGCCTATCGGTGCCACCTTATCTGTGCCTATTAGTGCCGCCTTACTATGCCTATCAGTGCCCACCAGTGCAGCCTATCAGTGCCCACCAGTGCAGCCTATCAGTGCCGCCTCATCAGCGCACTTCAATGAAGGAGAAGAATGACCTGTTTGCAAAATTTTATAACAAACTATTAAACATGATTTTAAATTTTTTTTTATTTTGCATCTTTTTTTGTTTGTTTAGAAAAAAATAAAACTCCCAGCTGTAATTAAATACCACCAAAATAAAGCTCTATTTGTGGGAAAAAAAATGATAAAAATTTAATTTGGGTACGGTGTTGTACGACCGCGCAATTGTCAGTCAAAGTGCATGTGAGCTGAAAGCTGAAAATTGGTCTGGGCAGGGGGGGGGTTTAAATGCCCAGTAAGCAAGTGGTTAATTAAAAATATCTTCTAACATAAGAAAAGGGGCAGGAGACCTCTTAAGTAAACTTGAATATAGTTATTATTCAAGAATTAAGAATGAATAGATTACAAACGGTATAGTGTGAACCGTATGCACACGAACTTATATAGAGGAAACCGATGGTATCAGGGTGAAGTCAATTGTCATAGCAATACTTACTAATGCCGAGTATGGTGTATGGCTGAGAGTATAGTAGTAAGCCGATATGCTGATAAGGACTAAATGCGTCTGGATTGCGATGTGCTGCTACAACAGTGCGCGCTTACACCCACAAGCTGAAAGCTCGTTCATTAGGTGCCTAAGAGTATGTAAAAAGTCGTCCACATTAATGTATAAAAAAATATTACTGAGCTAAAGTATAGGACAAATAGTATCTAGGAGTATAGACTTACTCACAGCATTCTCCAGCATCTAAAGCAGGCACAGCATTTCCACCATTAAATCCCGCTGAGTAGAGCCAGCCTTATATGCTCCCGTCCATCGAGCCGGCGTCTGATGTCACCGGCTCGATGCGGACATTCCCGACGGCACTGCGCATGTCCTGGAGGAAGGGGGAGAGAGATGGACTACGTTACCCATAAGGCCATTGAACTAACAATGAGCCTTACATAATCCAGTGATCACCAATCACTGAGTACTTGGGCAACGTCTGGCTGGAATGAAACAAGCCTAAGCCATACAATCTGACCCCCATATTGTCTCCTCCAAGGGCACCCACCAAAGCGCCGCCGTGATAACGGGCGCTCCAATGGGAATACTCCCAATCAAGAACGCCCTGGGTGACCCCGTATGACCTAGTGAAAAACGCCAGAGTTTGCCCCCTGAAAAAACAATGGAAAATTACATACCAACCAGGGCCGCTGAACGGAGTGGGAGGAGAAGGGGGCAGCGCACCCAGGGGCAATGAACCCACGACCCAGACAGGGACCTAAATGGCTGCGGTCCTGGGAAAAACTGCCAGAAGCTCAAGGTGTGGAGGATTAAAGAAAATAAAAAAATAAGAAAAAACATATACTGCACAACAAAATGAACTAGTTTGAATTCAAATTAGTTATATTTTAATCAATATACAAAATTGGAAAGAAAAGAGAATGGACAAAAGAGAAAAAGATGAAGGAAAAAAAACAAACTCCACATTTATAATTCAACCCTTCCTCACCACCCCAAAAAATAAAAAAAAATAAAAATACTGCATCCAGCCTCCCTTCCCTCCCTCCCCCATCCAGGGCAGTCAAACGAGCTGCATAGGATAGATAGGCAATCAATTTAAAGAAACGATCTATAGCTCAGGCTCTCATTAAAGCCTGGAAAGCAAGTTGCCTTCAAGTTAAATATCCATCTTGCCTCGAGCTGAAGCAGTGTTTTATCAACACTGCCTCCTCTCGAGGACAGTGGAACATGATCTAGGGCAAAAAAAAAAAAAACAACTTCTGAATCAAAGGCATGATAAATGCCAACATGTCTGCTAACACCTGTAACCATCTTTTTATTTAATATGGGTTTAATATGATCCCTCATACGAACAGAGAAAGGCCTTTTTGTTTTTCCCACGTAAAATCCCCCACAGAGGCATCGTACCAGGTAAACAACGCCTGGTGTGGAGCAAATCACGTGGGATTTGGGCAGGTGCCACTTACCATTGGGCAACCTAAGTTTGGATAAATTCATCATATACGGGCACATATCACAGTGTTGGCAAGGATAAGTTCCAGATCTTTTCAAATTGGTGGTAATTTCAGGATTAGAGAAGTGGCTGCGAACTAAACGATCCTTTAATGATGGTGCTCGTTTGTAGGTTATTTCAGGATGATTTTTAATGTGTTTATTGATCATAGGGTCTGCCAATAAAAGAGGCCAAAAGCTATGTAGAATATCCCTAGAACTGTTGTGTTGATTGGAATATCTTGTTATTAATTTAACAGTATTGCTACCTTCATGTGATTTAGATGAAAACATTATGGTGTTCCTATTTTTGGCCTTCACTTTATAGTATGCTCTCTTTAAGCAGGTATGGCTATATCCTCAGGCCTTAAGTCTACTGTATAGTTCCCTGGCTGCTATCCGATAGTCAGTTTCATTACTGCAATTACGTTTTAATCTTAAATATTGACTATACGGGATGCTTCGTACTAATGGTTCAGGATGGAAACTTTTTGCTAAAAAGTGAAGAAACGAGTGTACCATCAGAGTTAATCTTTATCTTTAGGTCAAGGAACTCAACTCCTTCTCTGCTATATTTAAACGTAAAATGAAGATTGAAATCATTAATAGAAATTAAATGGAAAAATTGTTTAAGTCAGAGTTCAATTCCAGACCAAAAAATCAAAACGTTGTCTATATATCTGTACCATGCTACAATGTAGTCAAGAAATGGGGCCAGGTCATCACATGCAAAGGTATCCTTTTCCCACCCCCCCCCAGGTACAGGTTGGCATTCGATGGGGCATTGTCCCCAATTGTGCCCCATCGTTGGTGTCATTGGAAGGAATTGTGCCCCATCATTGAGGTCATTGGGCCCCAATGTTGGTGTCATTGGAAGGAATTGTGCCCTATCGTTGCTGTCATTGGGCCCCAATGTTGGTGTCATTGGAAGGAATTGTGCCCCATCATTGATGTCATTGGACCCCAGTGTTGATGTCATTGTAAGGAAATGTGCTCTATTATTGGTGTCATTGGGTGCCAATGTTGGTGTCATTGGAAAGGAATTGTGCCCCATCATTGGTGTAATTAAGAGGAATTGTACCCCATCATTGAGGTCATTGGGCACCATTGTTGGTGTCATTGGAAGGAAATATGCTCTATCATTGGTGTCATTGGGTGCCAATGTTGGTGTCATTGGAAAGGAATTGTGCCCCGTCGCTGGTATCATTAAGAGGAATTGTGCCCCATCATTGAGGTCATTGGGCACCATTGTTGGTGTCATTGGAAGGAAGTGTGCCCCTTCGTTGATGTCATCGGGAGGAATTGTGAGCCCCTTCATTGGTGTCAGTGGGGGTGGATTATGCCCCATTGTTGGTACCAGTGAATGAAATAGTGCCCCAAGGGCCTGATAAAAGCAAGTAAAGGGCCACATATGGCTCCCGGGCCACAGTTTAGAGACCACTGCCCTAGATAATGCACACATGCAATGTTTAACCTCTATGGATGACATAACTGAAATCCAATGGATGAATTGGGAAGGCCAGGAACAGCCAGTCTATGCAGAAAGAAGATAGATGATGCTAGGTGTCCTTCAGCCAGGAACTGAAGCGGGGCTCTATATGACCTGCTATAGCTTTTAATGCACATTGTGAGAAGCTCACGGTGTGTGGTGAAATAGATGAGCCTATATAGCTGTGCAAGACTAAAGGCAAGGCTGGAGTTCAGTGCAAGTCCCACCATATCCTCTAGCATTATTTTATACAGTAGTAGATTTGATATAGCCGCAGTATGATAGAGAAGGAGACAAGGCTGAGATATCAAGTGTCCTCTGATGTTCATCAGTCCATATCATAAAGGGGTCTTCTTCTCACAGACGTACGGGAAGTTCCGGGAACAGTGACCATCATTCCAGTCATTTGTAGGCCTTAACGCAGCACAGTCTTCCCCTCCTCCGAAACCGTGACCTTTATAATCATCGGGCTGATTCTTCCCCCAGAACCTGAAGGACAGAAGAGACAATCGGGATTAGATCAAGGCAGGAGCTGAGCAGAACTGGGACCTCCGAAATGCTATAAAATTCGATTTTTAAGGTTTTAAGGTGTGAGCCCAACAACTGTGATGGGTTGCAAGAGAGCTGACCACACACTACAATGTGATGGTACAATCTACTGAGGTTAGATAAGTGGTGGCCAACCTCATACTTACATGCTGTTCATACATAGCCCCTATTAGCTACGTAAAAGTTCTTCATCTCACCTCTTTCCCTAATGGAATATGTGAGAATTTCTCTCCCCCCGGTCCTTTCCGATGTAGGTTGTTGTTCCCTTTCACTGCTTTACTTATTGGCCTATGTGAGGAATTTTTTCCCTAATTGGCAAGGCGAGGAGTAGGAATGAGCCAATGGTTTGGCCTGAACCTAGGCTGTTAGGGCTCATTTACACTTGCTTTGACTTTAACACACATTAAAGAGCCTACCATTTTAAATGTTTTTTTTTATGTGTTTTTGGTGCTTCCGTGATGCTTTTTTGAAGCTTTAATGAAGCTTGGCAAATGCCCAGTGGGTGTTAATTTTCTATTTGTTTTAAAGGGGCCCAGTAGAACCCTGGCTCAGTAGTTCCCCTTACTCAGCAGATCCTCAGCTCATTATTATACCTGTTCAGCAGATCCCAAGCTTAGAATTACCCTTGTTCAGCAGATCCCCTGCCCAGTATTACCCCCAGCTTTGCTGAACCCTCAAGCTATTGTAACCCCCAGCTCTGCTTATCTTCCACTCAGTAATAACCACTAGCTCTGCTGATCCCCCACTTAGCGCTAACCCCCAGCTCTGCTGATCCCCCACTCAGTAATAACCCCTAGCTCTGCTGATCCCCCACTTAGCGCTAATCCCTAACTCTGCTGATCCCCCGCTCAGTAGTAACCCCCAGTGCTGCTGATCCCCAGCTCAGTAGTATCCCCCAGCTCTGCTGATCCCCGGCTCAGTAATAACCTCCAGCTTTACTGCTCTCCCACTCAGTAGTAACCTCCAGGACTGCTATTTCCCTACTCAGCAGTAACCCAAAGCTCTGCTGATCCCCTCTCAGTAGTAACACCCAGCTCTGCTGATCCCCCCACGTAGTAGTAACCCCCAGATCTGCTAATACCCCACTCAGTAGTAACCCCCAGCTCTGCTTAGCCCCTGCTTAGTACTAACCCCAAGCTGATCCCCCACTCAGTACTATCCCCCAGCTCTGCAGATCCCCACTCAGTACTATCCCCCAGCTCTGCTGATCCCCCACTCAGTACTATCCCCCAGCTCAGCTCTGCTGATCCCCTCACTCAGTAGTAACCCCCATCTGAGTAGTAACCTCCAGCTCTTCTGATCTCCCGCTCAGTAGTAACTCCCAGCCCTGCTGATCCCCCACGTAGTAGTAACCCCCAGCTCTGCTAATCCCCCACTCTGTAGTAACCCCCAGCTCTTCTTAGCCCCTGCTTAGTACTAACCCCAAGATCTGCTGATCCCCCATTCAGTACTATTCCTCACCTCTACTGATCCCCCACTCAGTACTATCCCCCAGCTCTGCAGATTCCCCACTCAGTACTATCCCCCAGCTCTGCTGATTCCTCACTCAGTAGTAACCCCCAGCTCTGCTTAGCCCCTGCTTAGTACTAACCCCAAGATCTGCTGATCCCCCATTCAGTACTATGCCCCACCTCTACTGATCCCCCACTCAGTACTATCCCCCAGCTCTGCAGATCCACCACTCAGTACTATCCCCCAGCTCTGCTGATCCCCCACTCTGTACTATCCCCCAGCTCAGCTCTGCTGATCCCCTCACTCAGTAGTAACCCCCATCTGAGTAGTAACCTCCAGCTCTTCTGATCTCCCACTCAGTAGTAACTCCCAGCTCTGCTGATCCCCCACGTAGTAGTAACCCCCAGATCTGCTAATCCCCCACTCTGTAGTAACCCCCAGCTCTTCTTAGCCCCTGCTTAGTACTAACCCCAAGATCTGCTGATCCCCCATTCAGTACTATGCCTCACCTCTACTGATCCCCCACTCAGTACTATCCCCCAGCTCTGCAGATTCCCCACTCAGTACTATCCCCCAGCTCTGCTGATCCCCCACTCAGTAGTAACCCCCAGCTCTGCTTAGACCCTGCTTAGTACTAACCCCAAGATCTGCTGATCCCCCATTCAGTACTATGCCCCACCTCTACTGATCCCCCATTCAGTACTATGCCCCACCTCTACTGATCCCCCACTCAGTACTATCCCCCAGCTCTGCAGATCCACCACTCAGTACTATCCCCCAGCTCTGCTGATCCCCCACTCAGTACTATCCCCCAGCTCAGCTCTGCTGATCCCCCCACTCAGTAGCAACCCCCATCTGAGTAGTAACCTCCAGATCTTCTGATCTCCTGCTCAGTAGTAACTCCCAGCTCTGCTGATCCTCTGGCTTGCCACGCCTGTTCTCTTTCCAATCCCTGCTCACCTCCCACTATATTGCTAGAGCTCCCTGGGAAAAGAAATCTATTACTCCCCATGTGGATTTTAATCAATCACTATCCAATAAACCAGGCTGTTTAACAAGCCTTAGAGAAAAACGTTATTATCACTGTAAAAATATTAAGTCCAAAACAACCCCAGATTGAAAATTCAAACCACGTTTGTTGGTTGTGATGACTGTTCAAAGAGTTTTTCCTCAGCCCCCCTTTACAGCACAGTCCCCCCTTTATATCAGTGTCCTCAGTTCCCCATCACAGCCCCCATTACAGTTCCCTCAGCAGTACTATCCCCCAGCTCTGCAGATCCCCCACTCAGTACTATCCCCCAGCTCTGCTGATCCCCCACTCAGTACTATGCCCCAGCTCAGCTCTGCTGATCCCCCTAGTCAGTAGTAACCCCCATCTGAGTAGTAACCTCCAGCTCTGCTGATCCCCCTAGTCAGTAGTAACCCCCATCTGAGTAGTAACCTCCAGCTCTTCTGATCTCCCGCTCAGTAGCAACTCCCAGCTCTGCTGATCCTCTGGCTTGCTATGCCTCTTCTCTCTCCAATCCCTGCTCACCTCCCACTATATTGCTAGAGATCCCTGGGAAAAGAAAGCAAGCTATTACTCCCCATGTGGATTTTAACCAATCACTATCCAATAAACCAGGCTGTTTAACAAGCCTTAGAGAAAAACTTTATTATCACAGTAAAAATATGAAGTCCAAAACAACCCCAGATTGAAAATTCAAACCACGTTTGCTAGTTGTGGTGACTGTTCAAAGAATCTGTCCTCAGCCCTCCATTACAGCACAGTCCCCCCTTTATATCAGTGTCCTCAGTTCCCCATCACAGCACCCCAGTGCCCTTTTACAGTGCAGTCCCCTTTACATCACAGTGCCCCTTTACATTACTGTTACGGGGACTGCTCTGTAAAGGGGGCACTGTAATATAAAGGGAGGCTATGATGTAAAGGGGATTTCTCTGTAAGGGGGGCACTGTAATGTAAATGGTGGGTTGTGATGTAAAAGGGACTGCACTGTAAAGGGGATATTGTGATATAAAGGGAACTACACTGTAAAGGAGCACTGTAATAGTTACAGTGCCCCTTTACAGTGCAGACCCCTTTATATTACAGTGCCCCAAGCAATCACAGCCTCCTCCATCACAGTGCCCCTGCAGTCTGCCCCCCTCCCTTTTCCATTGACACCTTCTCATTCTAATGTCTGCATTCCCTGCACAGGACTCCTACCTTTGGCAGGGCAGAGGCTATGATCAGTCTATGTGTCCTCTCCCGGCTCCTCTGCCTGCCAAGCCAACAATGTCATCCTATCAGCCGGGCAGGGGGTGGGAGGAGCTCTCCATTCTAATATACAACTCCTCCCACCCCCTGCCCTCCTGATTGGATGACGTCATCTGCCGGATGGGCAGAGGAGCCAGGAGAGGAAAAACTGGCACGACCGCACACCAGGAGGTGAGTGGCAGTAAGTGATAGCCCTGTGCGAATTGCAGTCACCGCTCATCTTCTGGTGTGCTGCCCAGTCATCAACAGGTCATGGCCTTGGAGTTGAGGACCCCTGTTATAGATCATATCCCCCCCACCATACTGCCGAGTGAGTTGGAATCCAATCTTTATTTTTAAACCTCTGGTCTGGGGTGTTTTTAGTGGGAGGTGAGCATCATCTATAGAAGTGGTATATATATATATATATATATATATATATATATATATATATAAAATGGCTACCTGCTGTCAGTGGTTTCTAAAGGAACAGCAAGTGCTGGCACCCACTGCATCCCTAGCATGACCTTTGGCACATTACTCATGTAGCACCCTTGTCCTAAACTTACTTGTGCTAAATTTACTTTGTGCTAGGTGGTAGCTAGCCTGGCTAATTTGTAGCTTGATCAAATGGTTTTCTCCTAAGCTTGAATGGAACTGTGATTCTCTCTTTTGTCAATAGGTGGCACTTTCTCAGTCAATCAGTGGGAGTTTTTTTGCCTGCTGAGGCTGCTAGGATAGTCTATTTATTTGGAGAGAATCAGGTGACCGGGGTTCTTTTCCACCTGGGCTGCGGCCTGGGTGGGTGTGTGTGGAGCAGCAGCAGAGGTGTGGACCTGAAGCCTGTGGCCTAGCCGTGTGTAAAGGGGCTCAGCCCAAGGGGAGCCTGATCATTGCCAGGAGGCATAGGAGAAGAAGTAGCCAGAGGGCCAACCACTCTTGTTGCCTGGGACAGGTGTCAAAGGGATGGAGTTTTGAAGGAGTACCAGATCAGACACCTCATTGGCTGTGGAGTAAGTGGGAAAGCTTCAAGAGAGAACTCATCCAAGATGTACAGTGGGTGGCTGTAAGTAAAGCTTGAAGAGAAGTACAGCAGGTAGCTGTGAGTAAATCTTGAGGGATCCAGTGGGTAGCTGTGAGTCAGAGGAACCCAGCGGGTAGCTGTGGCTGAAGCTTGAAGAATACAACAGTTATTGTGAGTGAAACTTGAGAAGTCCAGCAGGTAGCTGGGAGCTAAGCTTGAGGATTTACAGTGGGATACTGTGAGTTGAGCTTGAGGACCTACAGTGGGATACTGTGAGTAAAGATTTTGCCATAGGAGACAGCAGTTGCTACAAGATACAGATTGCTGCATTCAGCTTAAAGACCCGTTTCCTGTATTGTTGTCTGTCTAGTGCTATTTTTGTCCAAGGAGTCTGATAATTTGCTATTGCTTTTGCCTAGGGTGTCCTGTGCCATACCCCTCTCCCAACCCTGTTCCTGTTAAGAGAAAAATAACTCTATTTATTCATTTTTAAAAGTGACTGGTGCCCATCTTTCCACCTTGCACTACACCCACCATGCCTAGTAACCTGCATGCTAAGGAGGAATCTCAGCTCTTCCTGACTCTGGGGGTCACCACCAGGCCTCTAGAGGTCAGGGAGACTGCTACACTCACATGGGCGAGAATCTCTGGCTAAGTAAGCAAAGGGAAGGGGGTAGCAGCAATATCACTGCTCAAATATGGTCACTGGCCATATTTTGGTCAATAATGTCATTGCTTTCCCCACTCCTTCCCTTATATAGCTGATGGCAGCTTGGGGAGTGCCATTGGGTATGATCAAGATCAGGACGATAATTCCAGCAAAGCGGCAAGCGCCGGGCATAATGATTGATGATGGATTTGCAATGAGGGACTCATTAGGAGATTTTCATTTCTTTTAAAAAGAACTTGTAAAAACAAGTGGGTGTCTTTATTTCTGGGTTATACAGGTACTGTTCACATGGAGGGATGGCGGTATGTGTAGGCCTCCATATTTTTACCAGGGGGGCTTCTAGATTCTGATAAACTTCCCCTCTACAACCACTGGCCATGGTTCTGGGTAAAAGGCCCTTGTCTTCATCAATATGAGGACAAGGCTCTGTGCCGGGGGGGGGGGGGGGGGTCTTTTCTGGAAAGCCACCCTTCCTTTTTAAAATCATGTGGGCTGGTATGGTTCAGGAGGGAAGAAAACATTTGTCTTCCCCTTTTCCTGGCCAAACAGGCTCCATACTTGGTTAAAGGTTCTCTAATGGATTATTAAATTATTTTATTTTTTTGTGAGGATTCGCCTCAAAATCCATACCAGACTCAAAAGGTTTAGAAGGTATTTTTATTTTTTTTGGGGGGGGGGGGGGTGACTCTATTTACGTTTTCTGTTTTCATTTTTTGCTGTAGGAAAAATAAAGAGGATGAATCTACCTAGCAGGGAAACAGACAATGAAAACCGAACAGCAAGATCATTTTGTGAGCGAATGTAGAGATGGAATCAGGCAAGTATAAAACCTGAAACTCTTTACTATATCCTAATGACTCTATAAAGAGAATTGTAAGTCATTATCACAATACATTTAAAATGACTTAATTATTTAAACATTATCAGGCCCCCAAACTCGCTCATCCATATCTTTATGGACCTTGCTTTGTGCACTGGTGCTCAATCATGTTGGGACAGGAAGGGACCATCCCCAAACTGTCCAAAACATTGTCCAAAATGTCTTGGTATGCTGACGCCTAATGCCGCGTACACACGACAGGACTTAAGTCCGGCAGACTTTCGACGGAGTTCTGACGGAGTTCTAACAGAGTTCTGACGGACTTTCCGAATGAACGGACTTAGCCACACACAATCACACCAAAGTCCGACGGATTCGAACGTGATGACGTATGACTGGACTAGAATAAGGAAGTTTATAGCCAGTAGCCAATAGCTGCCCTAGCGTCAGTTTTAGTCCGTCAGACTAGCACACACACGAGCGGATTTCTGGGTCCGGCAGAGTTCTGGCGGAAAAATTTGAAGCATGTTCCATTTCTAAAGTCTGTCAGACTTTTGCGAATCAAAAGTCCATTGCAGCCCACACACGATTGAATAGTCTGCCGGAATCATTCCGTCAGACTTTTGATGTTGAAAAGTCCGGTCGTGTGTACGGGGCTTAAGAGTTCCCTTCACTGGAACTAAGGGGCCAAGCCCAACCCCTGAAAAACAACCCCCCCACCATAATCCCCCCTCCACCAAATGATTTGGAGCAGTGCACAAAGAAAGGTCCATAAAGACATGGATGAGCGAGTTTTGGGGTGGAGGAACTTGACTTGCCTGCACCGCTCTACCCGATGGAACAACTTTGGGATGAACTGCGAGCCAGGCCTTCTCATCGAACATCAGTGCCTGACCTCACAAATGCCCTTACTTAATTATTTAAACATTATCAGGCCCCCAAACTCGCTCATCCATATCTTTATGGACCTTGCTTTGTGCACTGGTGCTCAATCATGTTGAAACAGGAAGGGACCATCCCCAAACTGTCCAAAACATTGTCCAAAATGTCTTGGTATGCTGACGCCTAAGCCCTTGTACACACGGTCGGAGAATCCGTCGGAATGTGTCCTATTGGACCGTGTTGTTGGATAGTCTGAATATCCGTCGGACCCAATTTTCCAACTTGTTGGAAATATTTTCCGACCAACTGGTTCGATCGGACATACTCCGATCATGTGTAGAGAATTTTGATCGGACCAAGTGCCACGCATGCTCAGATCAAATTCCTACATCAAAGCTATTGGCGACTAGCCTGAACGTAGTCCCATCATAACTAAATTACGTCATCACGTTCTGAAAGATCGGATTTTCCGACAACTTGTCCGACCGTGTGTAGCCAACAGTTTCGGACAAGATCCGACGGACAAAATCCGTCGGACAAAATCCGACGGATTTGGTTGGCAGAATGTCCAACTGTGTGTACAGGGGCTAAGAGTTCCCTTCACTGGAACTAAGGGGCCAAGACCAACCCCTGAAAAACAACCCCCCCACCATAATCCCCCCTCCACCATATGATTTGGAGCAGTGCACAAAGCAAGGTCCATAAAGACATGGATGAGCGAGTTTGGGGTGGAGGAACTTGACTGGCCTGCACCATTCTACCCGATGGAACAACTTTGGGATGAACTGCGAGCCAGGCCTTCTCGTCAAACATCAGTGCCTGACCTCACAAACGCCCTTCTGGAAGAATGCTCAATATTGAACCTTACGGGCTAAGCCTGGGATTCCATTAAAGTTCATGGGCATGTAAAGGCAGGTGTCCCAATACTTTTGGTAATATAGTGTGTAAGAGAAGGGTCCTGATATTTGAGGTTTCAGCGTCTTACTTTGGAGTTGTGTCATAAGGCGTTCCATCCACCCATGTCCAGTTTCCATCCTGATCCGTTAGACCGATCCACAATAATTTGCCTTTTGCAATGCTGCACAGAAAATTCTTAAAAAGACAAAATACAGTAGTTATTAGAAGATGAATTATTGTGGCTGATCGGTACCAATCACTTACTGTCTATTGTATATGCTTATACTGTTACCTTACAGCGGTAAGGTGAGGGGCCATTACACACAGAGGTGTAATTGCACTGTAGAAAAAAGTCACCAAACCTTAGTCACATCATCAAATTTGTACAGAGTGTTAGTTTGACGGATCCGTGATAATCCGCCCCGTGAATATCCGCTTGCTCAGCGGGGATCGCTCCGTCGATCCCCGCTGAGCAGGAAGATGACAGGTCCGTCTCTGCACACTTCACAGGGGCGGACCTGTCAGAGCGCTGCTCTCCCCTATGGGAGATCAGATGACGACGGACCGCAGAGTCCCTCGTCACCCGATTCAATCTGTAGACGGATGGAAACGTATGTTTTTCCTCCGTCACACTTTTTCGGATCGGAGCGGGTATGTCAGCGGACATGTCACCGCTGACATCTGACGCTCCATAGAGGTCTATGGAGCATCCGTTCAGGTCCGCCTAAAAAACTGACGGACGGACCTGAACGTATCGTTCGTCTGAATGAGGCCTATAACTTTCACAAAGACCAAATAATATACATCAATTTGGGTTATTCTTACCAAAGATACGTAGCAGTATACATTTTGGACAAAATATATGAAGAAAAAATTACTAATTTGCTAAATTTTATAATAGAAACAGAGAAAACTTCATTTTTTTACAGAATTTTCGGTCTTTTTTTCTTTTATAGCACAAAAAATAAAAAACTCGGCGGTGATTAAATACCACCAAAAGAAAGCTCTATTTGTGTGAAAAAAGGACACGACTTTCATATGGGTACAGTGTTGCATGACTAATTGTCATTAAAATTGTGAGAGCACCGAAAGCTGAAAATTGGTCTGGTTAGGAAGGGGGTTTAAGTGTCCAGTGGGCAAGTGGATATATGATGCTCAGCTCCCATTGGCTCATCCCTAGTGGTGATCTTAAGAAGATGTGTGGAAAGAACTTTGTCTCTTTGAAGAAGCTACAGTAGAGTAAACTGTTACATTCCTGTCTGGATGAGGCAGCATGTTATACACACGTCAGAATTTCACCAACAGATTCTATAAAAGTTACAGGTTTCTATTAAAACTTATAGTGGTGGCTACCAGGTGTGTGTGCAAAGGGCTAATTATTCAGTTAACCTGCCTCAGCCGTAATCACTCCCAGTCTGCCAGTGCTTAAATTGTTGCCCTACAAACTGGAAAATCTATTTACAAGGTGAGGTTGAGAGCATAGTAATCAAATACTGCTGGCAGTAGAGTGATCTGACAGTGTAAGAGCCGGTTCACACTGCGGGCGATGCGAGGCGACACGACTTGCCTCACCTCGATCTGACAAGTCACCCCCGTTCTGTACAATGGAACCGTTCTGAGAGGAGCAACTCGAGTCGCTCCGACTCAGAAAAAAGGTTCCTGTACTACTTTCGGGCGACCTCGGGGCGACTTGCATTGACTTCTATACAGAAGTCATCTGCAAGTTGCCGCTGAGGTCGCGGCAGGTCGCGGCGAGGCAAGTCGGTATCGCCTCGCATCGCCTGCAGTGTGAACCGGCCCTTAAGTGTCTATCTGTTCAGCATTCATACCATCTCCTCCTCGCTATTAATGACTATCAGGTGGGCCTTCTTGTTCTTGCAGTCTTTCTTGGCGTCGTTCCATGGTTTTGAGTCTGAAGACAAGTAGTAACAGCTGAGTGCATAGTGTCTCCATCCCTCACTGCATAATGGATTAGAAGAGCCTGAGTGAACAAGAAAGAGGATTATGAGGGTCGTGCTGGATTGCCTTGGTTATAGTCAGACAGTTCAGCCAAGATAGTAAAATTATAATAAAAGCCCAGATAGCAAGGGTAATTTGCCACACATTTGTGGCAGTGTTGAATTGTAAGTCTGCTGCACATTTTCACTGGCGAGTTGTATACTCGCAGAGCACTTGAAGCACAAGCTCTAGTTGACACTTTTACAATTTTTAGAAAATTTGAATCGGAAGTCTCTAGCAAAGTTGCAGTGCTGAGTCTACAGCAAGAGCTCTGCAAGTCTACAGCATGAAAATTCAACCACGGTACCCCCTGTGGTGAGATATTGACAACATAACTTAACCAGAACTTGCAGAAGAATGCTTGAAAAGAAAGTTGATCTGGAGTCATGCAATGTGGACTTGCTGCAATTGTGCAACAAGCTTTTGAAGCCTAGTAAGTCTAGCAATAGCTTAACAAGTAATTTTCAAATTTGTAGCACAACTGCTTGCTCTGGGAGGAAATCACAACTAAAAAGACATCACATCCCCGAGTCAGACCCTGGATTCGTATATGTCTTGGAAACTCCATCAATGTGTTCCTGCACACCTGTGTCTCCACCTAACTTTGTGTGTCACAGCTTTTCTTGTGTTCTCTATAATATAAAATACATACAATATCCAAATGCTGGGAGACTATCAAAATGTGGAGAGGAGGTTGGTGCCATTGTCGCAAACCACCATTCCTAGCTTAAGCTGGCATGGCATCAACCATCTCTGAGCCTGCCCCTGCAGAGCTCACAGAATCTTTGTCCCAGTGTGGCTACTGTCCCTCAAGCACACCAGCTCAAGCACCGCCTGGCATATTTTTGCCTGCGTGCTTGCGTAGCCCCTTGAACTCCTATGGAGCACCATTGGTTCTGAGGACAAATCAGCACAGGAAGAGGCCATGGAAGAAGAAGAAGAAGAAGAGGAGGGGTGAAGGTGAGACGTGTGGCAGAATCACCACTAGTAGAATTTTGAAGGCGTGGTGTCAAAACAACCTCCAACACTATTGCACCCTGTCCTGCATACTTCCCAGCTGCCAGCAGAGTCACCCAGTACGCGGTGAAAGATAGGTAACATCCCTGTCCATGCCTGCTGGACCATGAGTCAGGAGTAATATGCACCTTACCGCTGACCGCCCTGTCCAGCGAGGCATGGACATTGCCTTCCACATGCCGATAGAGAGCCGGAATCGCCTTCCATGAAAAAAAGTGGCGTTTGGGAACCTGCCACTGAAGTACCACACATTCCACAAACTCACGGAAGGGGGCAGAGTCTATAAACTGAAAAGGCAGCAGTTGAAGTGCTAGCAATTTAGCCAAGCTAGCATTCAACCACTGGACATGTGGATGGCTGGGAGCGAACTTCTTTCACCGGTGGAGCAACTGGGGTAGGGAAATCTGCCTGCTAGAATCGGACGTTGGTGTACCGATAGCAGATTGCCCGCAAGTACTTGGCAGTGGCACACCTAATTCTACACCTTCATTCCTCTCAGTGCAGGTTTCTGAGAGGACTGAAGGTATAGTGGGGTTGGAGATCCCAGATGATGAGGAGGAGCAAGGAGAGGTCCGCCTTGTTCTTTGGTGTGGGTCTTTTAGGTAGTGTTGCCAACGGGCTACATGGGAACTCGACATATGTCTGATTAAGCATGTGGTGCCCAAGCGCTTGCTATCTAGTCCACCCTTGATACGCTTCAGACATATTTTGCAAATAGCAATGGTGTGATCTGCTGCACACGTCTCAAAAAAGGCCACCCCCATATCCTGTCTTTGGCCAATTATGCCTCTACGTTCTAACAGCGCTAAGGTCATAGTGCATGCTTGGCCAATCATCAACCAGCAATGCATTGCGATACCGCAGTGAATTATGTGCCGTGACTTGACACTCTAATTTGCCCATAATGTTCGTAATTCGGTTGAATGGCCGATGTTCGAAGCTCATCCCTACTCTCCAGCGGCTGAAAGGACTTCAGGGAGAAGGGCCAGTCCAGGCCTCTCCCCAGCAGTGGGCATGTTCTCTGAGAGAGGCAGAGGTTGGCTGGTTAAGTAATGCTATGTTTGGGACAATTTATTTGGGGTACTGTGTGGATATCGGCACTGGGGGACTGGAACTACTGACTAACTTCGGAGTCAACCCATCTGGGCTCACTCTGTCATGCTGTTGGGGATCTGGGCTGAATGCCCAGCATCCCTGGAGCATAAAAGTGGGGACTGAAGTCCCTTCCACATGTGGTAGGTGAAAAATCCCCCAGTGCTTGCAAAGCAAGGCTGACATCCTCCTGTCTCAGTGCCGCACCAATTTTTGGGATTGTGTCAGTGAAGACCGAAGTCCCATCCACTACCACAGGAACTCCCTTTTCTGTTAGGTGAGGGCAGAGGACAGCAGCACTCTGCCGTGTTGCCAGCCCTTCTGCTGGGCTTCTGCGAGTGGAGACTGCAGACCCATCCACCGATATCAGCTCAAGCTGCAGTTGTGTATAGAGGGCCGTAGCATTCTGCCCTGTTAGCACTTCAGCTGAGGACCCCACAGCATACACTCCGGCTAACTGATGGGGTGGGAGGCCCGCTTTCTCACCTCTCAGACTGCGGATTTGCTGCTGGGGTGGAAGGATGACCTCAATCTCTCCCAAATTGTGTAGCTGCCATTGGGGAGGTGAGCCGGCTGCTTCCTCATTCATTCCCTCATCTGGTTGCTTGGATGATATTTCTCTGTCACTGTTTCCCAGGTGCATGAATCCTTGTTGGGGAGTGACCATCTCCTTTCCCCCTGGGCCTCCGGAACTCCCGCAGGTGTGGGGCAGAGGTCTTGGATCCTCTGGTTGCCAGCGCTTCAGCTGGAGAAGTTTGTTACTCCACAGATGCTGCTGGGTTTTGGGGTTAATTATGCCAAATTATGGTTTCGGTGCCAGTCTAGCTGGATTGCACTGGGTTCTCCTTGGTCACAGGTGTCGCTGTCACCCCTGGCAAGTGTGAGAAAGCAGTTTAGCCAGGCGTATTGAGTGCCATTTTTTCTCGGAACCAGCCTAGTGGGTGTGTCATCCTGCTGTGCATTCTGGGAAAGGGTATTTAAGGTGCTGACATCACGTGCTTCTGGGTTCCGGTCCAGAAGATCTTTCTATCTGTTTGGTCCTGGTCCTCCTGACCATCCCCCATGGCCCTCATGGCCTGGGGTGCGGATCCATCCAATTCCGAGTCTCGGGGCTGGCTAGCCCGAGGCAAAGTAACTGAGAGGAGGATTCAAAGGTGGTCCGGTGCCGTCTCCCCTGTGGAAAAGCCCAGCAACTGGAGAAGCACCCAAGGGAGGACTCTTCGGGAGAAGGCCATGCATAAGACTGGCTTCTCAGAAGGAGCCTGGAGGCTCTGTTGAAGGACACTAAATGGATCTACACTCATACGGTATCGCCAGACTGGCTGCAAGATACTGGTACCGTATGATAGCTCTCTAAATTTACCTATGTCCCTCAGTTACATCCAAGTCTGTGGCACAGACTTTGTTCAAGTGTTCTACATTCAAGTCTGTGGCACAGACTTCATTCAAGTGTTCTACATCCAAGTCTGTGGCACAGACTTTGTTCTACTTAAGCATTCTATCGGCTGATAGGCCTGGTGAGAGGAGATCTATCCGGTAGCTGTGACAATCCAGTTGTGAGCGGTGGTTCTCTGGATTTCAATAGTGAGAGACTCTCTATTTTTGCAGTTCCAAAAAGTACCTGAACTCCTTTCCTAACCCTCTACCTTTCATTGAGAAGCTGTGTTACTTGTTTTTTCAAATAAATATCCCAAAAAGAGGATCCAGTGTCAGTTTCTACAATTCTTTGGGCCATCTACCTTGGGAAACCCCTACACGAGGTCAAGAAGGTAGCGGTAAGACCAATAAAACCAGCAGCTCCTTCGGGGGTCAGTGCTACATACATATATACAAGATTGAGTCCGATTAATACAGATCAGACTGGATTTCTAATTCACATTGCAAAGAGTATTGTTCACTAAAAATCCAGGGCCCATAATCAGAAGACAAGCGGCCAGCATTCAATCCTTTCCAAAAGCCTCTGTCCCGGCTAGGTCTGTCACAGTCCTTATTTTCCATCTTCCCCATGGGGCTGAGAGATCTGGAGCCCAAGCTTAGAAGTTCATTTCCAATTGTACGCAGATTGTGTGATCTTCCTTTATGTAGACATCTAAAACCCCTAAGGCTGTTTCTGGGTGCCGTAGACATCTTGGATGTGATGTCAGGAGCCCAAGCAGACTCAGAGCTGTCACTCAAATAGCACTTTATATATTCTCCTTTGTCCTCCCCCAGCAGCTATAAAGTGTTATATGGGAGGTGAGGAGAATGATGATGGAGATATGCCAACACAGACAATATTTAGACCAGAAGAGGAGAGGGCTATGATGGGCAAGAAGTGAGGAGGCTGTGCTAGCGAATTGACTAGTCAATTTTTCTAGTAAGTTCAAAGGCACATTTCAAGTAAACAGAACATTTTTATTTCAATAATTTTTATTGAAGATTTTCATCAGAACAATAAAGATGAACATTCTTTATAACAAGCAAGTAAAATCCACCTTTGCATATACATAGCCATTCTAGACTAACAAAGATCTAGACAATTACCTAACATAACAGACCTGTAAAACTAAACAGAACATTTTTATGTGATTTTACCTGAATTATTTAAATTGGTAACAGGGTCTCTTTATTAACTCAAGGTAGTAACTGGAACTCCCACTTAGAGGAAGCCCAGGGTCCCTTTACACTGGAGTTACAGCATTGGAATTGTTGCAAGTTGAGGATCATCCCACATAACCCCCCTGAAAAAAGGATTTCACATATCATTTTGAGGTTAAAAATTTTAGGAAATGTTTTCTGATCCCGTTTTGAGGTGTAAATCGTACAATTTTAACTATAAAAAATAAAATAAAAATTGGTGTTTTTATCTTCCCCTGGAATTACATAGGTGCTGCCCTCAGTAGATGTATTGTAGACCTTTGAAGGATTTTTGGATGAAATAATTTAGGATAAACTTACCTTTCATTTTCTGGACCTCTTCTGCCACTTTCCCCAACAACTCCATAATCCTCTGACTGCCACTGGAAAAAGAAGCTGAAATACACAGTGTGAGTGAGAGCTGGCCTCCTTTATAGCGGAGGTCACCAAACTACAGCCCACTGCAATATTTTTTCTGGCCCACAGCTAGGGGTTAGCGTTCTGTCACGTGCCTGCAGTTTCCATTTCTCCCCAACATCCACCCTTCCTAGTGCCCAGCGCAGGCTCACCTGGCAGCACTGTCATTGTGTCCTCTAGGGTTGCTTGGTTGCTAGGGCTGCTTGCGTCCTAACAACCAATCAGAGGTTTGCACCAGCATTCACAGAAAGACCACACTTCCTCTATGCAGACCTTTTCAAAAAGAAAAAGCCTGCTCTGGTAGCTGCTTAATAGAGCAGTGCCAGCTGCTATAAGAAGGACAGATGGTGAACCTAGAAGATAGAAGGATTTTTGCATCTGCAGCACCAAAAGGAGAGATATGTGGATAAGGGGCACTGGGCACAGGAGGGAGAGCTGTGGATATGAAGAAAGGGAAACTGCTGAGTGCAGAGGTGAGAACAGTAGATGGGTGGGGCTGGGTGCTGAATGCAGAGGTGAGAGCTGTGGGCTGGAGGTGGTGCTAGGTGCGCAGGTAAGAGCTGTGGATGTGTGGGGGCTGGGTGCAAAGGTAAGAGCTGTGGATGGGTGGGGGCTTAGTTCAGAGGTGAGAGATGTGGATGGGTACGGATGGTAGCACAGGTGAGTTCTGTACAGCATACATTGCATTATCCTGACCAGCAGAAGCAATGCAGGTGCAGGAGGAAGTCGAGAGGAACCTGGTTACACGATGGTTTCATCAATTACAGGGAGGAAGCTATCTGATTGGAAGCTGGCACCCCATGTGACTTTGGAAGCCATCTTGGCTTAGGCAGAGTCAATTTAAGACCCTGGCTTCTGGGTTTGTCGCACATTTTGTGAGTCGCTAGAGTAAGAACAGGTCACCGGTCTGCCAGGAATGATACTTAGCATCAAGGAGAGGTTCTGGAGGAGTAGGGAAAGTGCAGGGACACGCCATCCTTCCTGAAAGCCACATTTGGGTGCAGACCAGCCAAGCAACATTCCACTCCTCAAGACAGCCACTGTCAGCACCTGTGGTCCACCACTCTATTGCCACTTTGCTATAACTAGGTGTAAGTGTTGTCAGTTGGGTCACCTTCCTGATGGGTCTGTTTTGTATTGCTGGACTTCTGTTGCAATATATTCTTGTTACTGTACTTGGACTCTGTCTGTTTTCTGCCTGCCGCATCACGCTGCACCTCCCCACACTTGGCAGCAGTGAGCATGATATAACCATCTTTGCAGCAGGGGCGGACGGAGGAGAGGGGACTATCATGGCACAAATAAGAGCAGCCTTGGCACTGGTTGCCAAAGTTTCCTGGTTTCAATTTCTCCCTGGCTGAGTGGGAGGAGAGGGTGAAGAGTGCTAAGTACCTGTGTCAACTTCCCACCCGGCTGATCGCGGAGCTAGTAATAAACTCCATTGAGGATGGTGCCCATTGAGCGATGATGATGCTACCAGAAAAAGAATGGCCCGCCTGGAACAAATTATAGGGGAGAATGTGACAGGTGGAAGGTTCTTCATCCATAGGTAGCCAGAGAACCAAAAAACCTCACCCACTTTGCGGTAGTGCTACAGAACCTGTGGAAAAGCCTAGAGAAGAAGAATGTACATGGCTGTGCCGATATAACCACTTCAGACAAACTACTGATGAATCAGTTCGTAGTGGGCATGAAGACCAGGCCAGTCAGGAGAGCCCTACAGGAATGAATCAAACCCACACACCCTCTAAGTTAATTATACTGTAGTAGACACAGAACAGAAAGATATGGAAGCAACCATGGCGGTGACAAACAGGCATGAACCGCTACACCTAAAAAAAGGAGGCCTTGGCTTCTTCACCCCTGCCGGCCATACAGAAGGCCATATGGGAGCTTGCCCCAGAAGTGCCTTCCTTGAAGCAAGAAATGTCCACATTCAAACAGGATTCGGCACACCCCTCTAAGAGCAAGAATCCATTCCGGAGTGACCCAGATGAAGCCTGGAAGTACTGACGGTGTGGATGCTTTGGCATAGTACTAGTTCTATGACCAGTGGTTCAGCTTATCAATCTGAGGACTTCCCTGCTCCTGTTCTCTAACAATACCACTATAGAAGACCTCTGTGTGATGCCCTGCCACTGCATCTCGGAGGCCAATCCCAGGGTGTAAGCCAACTACGCCCCATTACAGGCAGCCAATACCTCCTTGAACAAGCCGCAATACAAATCACTGCTGCAACAGCTAACCATTCTTTTCCTCTACCTCAACATCAGCTACTTCATTAACTGATAGAGAAGCACTGGTCTTTGCCACCACCCCTAAGTATTATGGCTGCACAGAGGCCATTGAGCACCCAACTCATATGGGGGGACGCTCCACCCATTCGACAGTGGTATCGTCATATTACTCCAGCCCTGTGCCAAGATGTCACAGACTTTCACAATATGCTACAGAGGTAGGGTAATTCAAGAGAGTCGTAGTCCATGGTCTGCTCCCATTATCCTGGTACAGAAAAAAGACAGGATTTTGCAATTATGTGTGGATTATCACAAGCTCAATGCCTATACCCACTTGGATGCCTACCCATTGCCCAGGCGGGAGAAGTTGCTTATGGTACTGGGTCATGTCAAGTTTTTCTCTACCCTTGATCTGACAAGCGGTTACTGGCAAGTCCCAGTGAGGGACCAAGACCATGAAAAGACTGACTTAATCACGCCCCTGGGTCTATTTGAATATAATCAGATGCCATTCAGACTGAATAATACCCCCAGTACAATACAGTGTTTGAAGGAGAGGTGCTTGAGTGATTTAAATTTGGAGCCTGTACTACTTGGATGATATTATAATTTTGTCTAAAACATTCAAGGACCATATCCAACACCCGGACTTGGTCTTTACCTGTTTAACCCAGTATGGGTTAAAACTCAAGCCCAGTAAGTGCTGCTTAATGCATCAGAAAATCCAGTACCTTGGGCATATAATAGAAGCCAGGTCAGGGTCTCCCTCCAACCCAGCCAAAGTCCAGGCATCACAGGATTGGCAGTCCACACGGACTATTACTGAGCTGCACTCTTTTCTAGGTGGGATACTATCGATGGTGTATCCCAAAGTTTGCACAAATTGCTGCTCCTTTCACCCAGCTGCCATTCAACTCAAAAGAAAGGAGGGCTGTCATCTTCGTTCCAGTCCAGTTTTTTTTTTTTTTTCAATAGCAATGGCAAATGCAACCGTAAATTCACATTGTAAATGTGATTTGACTTGCTTTTTTGTTTTAGAAATGTTGTTCTATGCATGCTACAGATGCATCACTTTATAGGCACAATATGGGGCCCCCCTAGGCACTATATTTAAGGATTTTTTTTTTATTATTGCACTTTAAGCATCATTAAAATCACTGCTTCTGAAAAAACAATTGTATTTAAAAAAAATTTTTTGCATTGGTACATGTCCCCCAGGGCAGTACCCGGACCCCCATACCCCCTTTATGGCCTTGAAGGGGGGTGTTCAGCCCATTTCTAGTCAGGATCTACCCACTGTTGAGTATAGAAGAGGACCCATGAAGTCAGGACCCACTCACTGCTGAGGACAGAAGAGGACACATGAGGTCAGGACCCACTCACTGCTAAGGACATATGAAGATCCATGAGGTCAGGATTCACCCACTGCTAAGGACAGAAGAAGATCCATGAGGTCTGGATCCACCCTCTGCTAAGGACAGAAGTAGACCTATGAGGTCCGGATCCAACAACTGCTAAGGACAGAAGAAGACCCATGAGGTCTGGATCCACTCACTGCTAAGGACAGAAGAAGACCCATGAGGTCTGGATCCACTCACTGCTAAGGACAGAAGAAGACCCATGAGGTGAGGACCCACTCACTGCTAAGGACAGTAGAGGACCCATGAGGTGAGGACCCACTCACTGCTAAGGACAGTAGAGGACCCATGAAGTCAGGATCCACTAACTGCTGAGGACAGATGAAGATCCATGTGGTCAGGATCCACTCACTGCTGAGTACAGAAGAGGACCCATGAGGCCAGGACCCACCCACTGCTAAGGACAGTAGAGGACCCATGATGTAAGGACCCACCCACTGCTGAGGACAGAAGACAATCAGTGAAGTCATGTTGGCAGACAAAATACCTATAGAAAATTGTTACATATACATACAATATATATATATATATATATATATATATATATATATATATATATATATATATATATATATATATATATATATATGCTGTATATATACAGTATGTCACAAAAATGAGCATACCCCTCACAATTTTGTAAATAGTTTATTATATTTTTTCATGTGACAACACTGAAGAAATGACACTTGTCTACAATGTAAAGTAGTGAGTGTACAGCTTGTATAACAGTGTAAATTTGCTCTCCCCTCAAAATTACTCAACACACAGCCATTAATGTTTAAACCGCTGGCAACAAAAGTGAGTACACCCCTAAGTGAAAATGTCCAAATTGGGCCCAATTAGCCATTTTCCCTCCCCGGTGTCATGTGACTCGTTAGTGTTACAAGGTCTCAGATGTAAATGGGGAGCAGGTGTGTTAAATTTGGTGTTATCGCTCTCACTCTCTCATACTGGTCACTGGAAGTTCAACATGACACCTCATGGCAACAACTCTGAGGATCTGAAAAAAAAAAGAATTGCTGCTCTGCATAAAGCTAGCCTAGGCTATAGGAAGATTGGCAAGACCCTGAAACTGAGCTGCAGCAAAGTGGCCAAGACCACACAGTGGTTTAGCCGGACAGGTTCCACTCAGAACAGGCCTCGCCATGGTCCACCAAAGAAGTTGAGTGCACGTGCTCAGCGTCATATCCAGAGGTTGTCTTTGAGAAATAGACATATGAGCACTGCCAACATTGCTGCAGAGTTTGAAGGAGTGGGGGGTCAGCCTGTCAGTACCCAGACCATACGCCACACACTGCATCAAATTGGTCTCAGAAGGAAGCCTCTTCTAAAGATGATGCACAAGAAAGCCTGTGTCCTTAGTCCAAGCAGATTAAGGACATGGATTACTGGAACCATGTCCTGTGGTCTGATGAGACCAAGATAAACTTATTTGGTTCAGATGGTGTCAGGCGTGTGTGGCGGCAACCAGGTAAGGAGTACAAAGACAAGTGTTTCTTGCCTACAGTCAAGCACGGTGGTAAGAGTGTCATGGTCTGGGGCTGCCGGCACTGGGGAGCTACAGTTCATTGAGGGAACCATGAATGCCAACATGTACTGTGACTTACTGAAGCAGAGCATGATCCTCTCCCTTCGGAGACTGGATTGCAGGGCAGTATTCCAACATAATGACTCCAAACACACCTCCAAGGTGACCACTGCCGTTCTAAAGAAGCTGAGGGTAAAGGTGATGGACTGGCCAAGCATGCCTCCAGACCTAAACCCTATTGAGCTTCTGTGGGACATCCTCAAATGGAAGGTGGAGGAGCGCAAGGTCTCCAACATCCACCAGCTCTGTAATGACATCATGGGGGAGGGGAAGAGGACTCCGGTGCCAACCTGTGAAGCTCTGGTGACCTCCATGCCCAAGAGGGTTAAGGCAGTGCTGAAAAATAATGGTGGCCGCACAAAATATTGAAATTTTGGGCTCAATTTGGACATTTTCACTTAGGGGGTGTACTGACTTTTGTTGCCAGCGGTTTAGACATTAATGGCTGTGTGTTGAGTTATTTTGAGGGGACGGCAAATTGACACTATTATACAAGCTGTACACTCACTACTTTACATTGTAGACAAGTGTCATTTCTTCAGTGTTGTCACATGAAAAGTTAGAAGAAAAGATTTACAAGAATGAGAGGGGTGTACTCACTTTTGTGAGATACTGTGTGTGTATATGTATATAATATATATATATATATATATATATATATATATATATATATATATATATATATATATATATATATATATATATATATATATATATATATATATATATATATATAAATTATTATTATTATTATACACAGACAGAGGCTTTGTGATATTTACATCCCATTTTAACATTCTGGTAAATAATGGTTTGATGGGTAAGTGTTCCAGTGAGTGGAATAAGAGAATCTTACTGCTTGCTGCCTGGACTCCTTCCAGGTCCCTCACATCTCCCAGACTGTTCTGAACATCACTGGGAAGAGAATCTGTAAGGATAAGATTGAAGGTTCATCGGAGATTTCTACGAATCACGCCCCATGATACACACAGAACACGTCCTCCAATATTCTAAAGAGGTAATAAAAAAGATGTACCATCTTACCCAGTGCACCCCCTCCACCCAATTTGGAAACGGGCAGGCTCTACTCACGTATACGTGCACGCGAGCTCATCGGGATGGGGCACGTTGAATTTTTTTCTTTTTTCTTATTTATTTTACCTTTTTATTTTCAGCCTCCGATAAAAGTGATCTTGTGGTGAATCCGCCATAGGGACCACTTTTATGTTTTAGCGGACTGCCCGCTGAAGAAGAGGGTACCGGGGTTATGGCAGCTAGCTGCTGCCATAACAACGGTATCCTCCGTCAAACAACCAACGTAAAACTGCAGCGGGCGGTCCGTAAGTGGTTAATTGCATTCGCTTAATAAATACTGGTGTTACTGCACTTAGAAGCACCTCTCTTTCGATTTATATTTCTCTAGAGTTTGCTTCTCCCCCCATAGAGTGCTGCTCAATGTGCCCTCTGTGCATCCTCCAGTTCTTATTTCCTTTGGATGGTAGCCCAGAGAACCAGAATATCCAGAGGTTCCATTCATACGGAAGCTCCCTATGTACCTCCACCTATATAGCTGAAGGAGCTAAGCTGGCAAGCAATGAGTCTTTTTACATCTATTATTGGATAAAGTGTGGGGCTCTTGGTGGCCCAAGTCGTACCGTGCTCGAAAAGTGGTGCTGAGGGGAGTTTATAGAAAATGTGTTAAAGGATAAGGGAACAAACCAACAAAAAACAGGGGTTAGCTGAGAGGAGGGTATAAATAAACTGGGAAGGTAGTAGAAGGAGAAGGTAGTAGAATAAGAAGGTAGTAGAAGGAGAAGGTAGTAGAAGGAAAAGGTAGTAGAAGGTAGGGAAGGTAGTAGAGGAGAGGAGAGAAATGGGAGGAGAACTCTGTTGTGAAGGAGAAGGTAGTAGAAGGAGAAGGTAGCAGAAGGTAGGAAAGGTCGTAGAGGAGAGGCATGGGAGGAGAACTCTGTTGTGAAGGAGAAGGCAGTAGAAGGAGAAGGTAGTAGAAGGTAGGGAAGGTAGTAGAGGAGAGGAATGGGAGGAGAACTCTGTTGTGAAGGAGAAGGTAGTAGAAGAAGAAGGTAGGGAAGGTAGTAGAGGAGAGGAATGGGAGGAGAACTCCGTTGTGAAGGAGAAGGTAGTAGAAGGAGAAGGTAGTAGAAGGTAGGGAAGGTCGTAGAGGAGAGGAGAGGAATGGGAGGAGAACTCTGTTGTGAAGGAGAAGGTAGTAGAAGGAGAAGGTAGAAGAAGGAGAAGGTAGTAGAAGGAGAAGGTAGAAGAAGGAGAAGGTAGTAGAAGGAGAAGGTAGTAGAAGAAGAAGGTAGTAGAAGGAGAAGGTAGTAGAAGGTAGGGAAGGTAGTAGAGGAGAGGAGAGGAATGGAAGGAGTACTCTGTTGTGAAGGAGAAGGTAGTAGAAGGAGAAGGTAGTAGAAGGTAGGGAAGGGAGGAGAGGAGAGGAGAGGAGAGGAGAGGAGAGGAATGGGAGGAGAACTCCATTATGCTGCTAGGATTATAGAGGTAGAAAGGGGCATCTAGATGTGACTGAAATTTTAGGGTTTTGGTCAAAGTGAAGACGCTCCTTCACAGAATTATGTATGGAGGATCTCCATCCACTACCTCCTCCTCCACAGAATTATGTATGGAGGATCTCCTTCCACTACTTCCTCCTCCACAGAATTATGTATGCAGGATCTCCTTCCACTACCTCCTCCTCCACAGAATTATGTATGCAGGATCTCAGGGGCGTAACTATAGGGGGTGCAGCAGTTGCGACCACAACCAGGCCCTGTGATGCAGGGGGCCCCTGCAGCCCTCTCTACATATGGCCGGCAGCAGCATAGGCAGGTAGGGGTACCAGTGCACCATGCACACGGGTGGCTGGAGGTGGAGGGTGACTAGCAGAGCTCCATGCTCGACTATCGCACTGGCTGCTCTTTAGTTGTGCATTCCCCGCATGACCTGTGTCCTCGGCCGGCTCCTCAGAGTACCCCTCTCCTGCTCCATGCATTGCCGCTCAGTCCGATGTCTGTTCTCCCCAGCCAGAGTCCTGCCCCCCCTGAGTCCGGCCCACACTGCACTGCATACTTCTCCCGGGTAAACAAACTTTAAGTACACAGATGCAGTGCAGCCCTATGAGAGCCGGCTCCCGGAGGACACTGCAGGCTTGTCTGCCAGCCCCCCTTCTCCCCCGTCATACACAGATGATGAAAGGTCTTTCTGGGAGATATGCTGATCACCCGTACAGCACACTGGATGGAGCCCAGGCCAACATGGATAAGTGCACGGCCTACAGCTTGGTCATGGTGAGTGAGAGGACCCCATCCCCCACACACCATTACATACTCCTTCCATCTCCCCCCGGGGACAGGGACCCCTTCTCACGTGGGGACATGGACGCCCACCTCCCCTGGGGACAGGGACCCCTTCTCACCTGGGGGCAGTAACTTCATCTGCCCTGGAGAAAAGGACCTCATCTCTTCTGGGGATGGGGACCCCATCCTGCCTAGGGACAGTCCCAATGGGGCACTTAAAAATAAAAAAATAAAAAAACTACCGATACCAGTGGTAGAACTACAGGGCTCACAATGGTCATACCTGTGACCATGCCCTGGAGTTCCACCGCCGGACTCAGAGGGAAGGGCCCTGGCTGAGGTTCAGGGGGGCCCTTCATGGTTTCTTGCATCGGGGCCCTGAAGGTTCTAGTTACGCCACTGCAGGATCTCCTTCCACTACCTCCTCCTCCACAGAATTATGTATGCAGGATCTCCTTCCACTACCTCCTCCTCCACAGAATTATGTATGGAGGATCTCCTTCCACTACCTCCTCCTCCACAGAATTATGTATGCAGGATCTCCTTCCACTACCTACAGATTTCACAATGTGTATTTGAAGGAACTAATTTCCAAAGCAACTCAACGCCGATCCAGAATCCTTACACACTCACCATTCTTCATCTGTGACATTTCCTTGCCGATACCTTTATCTAAGGAGGAAGGTGAAAACCAGGTTAGAAAATGTTCTTTGATTTTTGGAGAACTCACATGAGCAAATAAAGTTTTACAGTAATGACCACTGTATAGCATTAGTTTTAGCATTCATGAACAGCTTGCTTATGATTGTGATTGGCTACAGCTAATCACATGGTACAGGTATCCAGGTACCATGTGATTACTGTAGGCCAATCACAGATCACAACTGTAAGCAAGCTGCTCATGAATGGAAACCCATTCATGACAGCTTGGTAACATTGTTATCATGTGATCCCTATGACCAATCATAGTGATCACATAATACTTGGTACCCGGTTACCGGTAATTGTAAGCTGCTGTGATGGTGCGGGGTGGGACAATTTAAAAGCCCAAAACACACATATTTGTGATTAAAATCCTTAAGGCTGCAGATGAACTTCACTAACAGACCTGTCCTCCAAACCTTCTGTAAAAATGGACAATTAAAATAAAAAAGTAAAACAGTTGCGTCGTTGGTGCACGTGTCTCAAAGGCATTTGGCTCCTGCCACCAGGCCTCTACAGCGCTCCCTTGTAGGGAGGCACTGGTGGACTATAGACCTAGTGAGGCCTTTTTTATAAGGCTGTCCCTGCCTTGGTCAAGCAAACATCATCAGGGACTATCCAAGGACATCCTTCAAAAAGCATTACCCGGTGAGGTCCTCCTTTAGCTAGCGGCTTTGGCAAAACAGAGAGACTGCAGCCACTTGCAGAGGCCTTATGAGCGATTTACTATCTACATTTGTGAGCAGATATATTTTATGTTGCATTTTTTAACGTGGAAGTAAACCCTTCTATCGTTTTCAGTCAAGGAAGCTGCCATCTTGGCCTCTAATGATTCTTCAGCTGCCATAATGCTACACATGTGATCAGTTATGAAACCAGCCATTGGATGGTTTGAAAGTTTGGTTGCGAGCACAACCAATGTGAAAGTTATCATTTCCGGCATGCCGGGAATGTAAGTGTTTTTTGAAACTGGGTTTACTCCCGCTTTAATAAATCTGTCATTGGATAATGCACTAGGCCAGTGCGCCCTCTGCTTTTATCTATGTTTCATGGCAATGCAAACTTGGCACTACATTAGGCAAGAAGGAAGTCCTGGGGCTCAGCATTACCTTGTCCCTATGCAAATTCAGAAATAGTTCCTTGCAAATGTAGCACCCTCCTAGGTGCTAGAAGAAGAGTATAGTTTTTGGATCTTTCTGCTTACCAGGTAGGGTGCCAGGTAAATTTAGATGTTCTCTGCCTACCAGGGAACAGGGATCCATTGGTAGGGTCTGCTCATGGTGCTCAGATGTTGCTCATATTGTCTGAATGTTTCACACTGGTCCAAAAGGATGGGGCATTATGGACAGTGAGAGGAAACCTGACAAATGAGAGCATAGGCATAGTTACAGCCCTGGCCATTGGCAGAGGAAAATGCCTCAGTGCATGCTGGGTGACTGTATATATGCCAATGGGCACTCGGGGTCTGCCATGTGACCTCATTTTACATTTTTGACATAAAGTTGAATAATTTGGAGTGCGGCTATCCAGCTACATCTTTTCTACTTCAGTTCCTGTTGCAAACAGAGCCAGCACCCTGTGGGATTGTGGAGACAGCTGTTTTGGGATAAGTCATTACCTTAGAGCGGTAATTCTTTGTATGTGACCTCAGGTGGTTGACCTGAAGGTCTGAATCCAAATAAAGCTGCAACCCAGATGTCCTGCAGATATGACTGGAAGGGAGACACACCAGAAAGGATCTGTTCCTGCCTACTGTGAGTACAGATCTGTGTCATGGGGGTTGTCATATGAGGGCCATCCCTTCAGCTAGTAGAGTCAGTGGATGGGTGTCAGTCAACGGGGATGCTAGCGAGTGTCCTCCTGAAGATAAAAAAAGTTGCATCAAGTCTGCTGTCAGAGCAAGCAAAGGACTTATGTCTCCCATACGAGTGCAGTATGGTATAGCAGAGATGTCAACCTGGTGAGGCCAAGTGAGAGTTGTCCACTTCTGTAAATAGTTCCAGTTGGAGTATCCCACTATTCCCTTCTCCCATCCAAGTTCCAACAATGAATACAAAAAAAACCAACACATTGATTATTGGATAATGAGCAGATGAGAGTATGATTGGTTGCGCGAAAACATCTAGTAGCTGCCAGCAGGAAATTCAGGGGTAAGTCCAGGGAAGTTCACACATAGCAATCCCTACGGGGCGGGCAGTGCTACACAAATTAGGGCCACAAGTTCAGATACTCACCTTGCAGATGTGAGAGCTACATGGATTACCACCTTATAGGGGAGATACCAAGAGAAAGATATAGAGATGTAGAAAGAATTAGGGAATAAGCTCTCTGATGGGTTGAAAAGGCCTTTACAGAAGCTTCTTAAACGAACCAGATTAGGTCTTAATCAATGAGTCTCTGAAATTAGAAAGGGCAGAAACCTGGTCATTGATGGTGCCAAGAGCTGAAATCTGGTCAAAACTCAATTTTCCACTCAACATTTTCATTTTTTTTTTTTTTTAAATCTTTACAGATTTATATTTTTTATCTTTAGCTTTTATATATATTTTTTTTGGTGCTGGGGTGAACACCCCAGGTTTCAACTTTGGGGGTAAGTTCATGAACTTAATGAAAGTTCAGATTCCAAATCTGGGAAAACCCAACATACCACCACAATAGAGATACTCACAGTAAATGAAGAAGAGACTGGAGAGGGTGACCAAAGCAAAGAAGGCAAATATTAGGAGGACCCCAAGAGGCAGCAACAACCGGTGCTGAGTATTCTTCGCAGGCGGAATCTCTACAGACGGAGAGGATAGTGAATAACCCTGCATGTATCAGACAGTATAATAATCCTCCAGAATTCTTATCTCACATAAAGACATTTTATATTCAGCTCGGATCATTTGTGCGCTCCACCTCACCATATAAACCTCTTATATTATGTTATTATTCTGACTGAATATGACATTGATGCAGGGGTCAAGTCCTGGGAAAAAAAGTAAGGGAACTCACCCAAGATTCCCCACCCCCCCACCTCAAAAATACAAAATGTGTGTATATCGCCTTTTCATCAGGGTCTGCAGAGTTCCCCCTTGCAGTGTAAGGGTGAATCCTGCAGATTCTGATGTAAAGGGGAATGCCGGGAACTCTGCCCCCTTCACTCTGCCCCTTAGTGTTCTCTGTATCCTTCACTCCCCCCCCCTGTAATGTCCTCTGTCCCCTTCACCCCCCCACATAACATCCTCTGCCTCCCTTCACTCCCCCTCCCAGTTACGTCCTTTGCCCCCTGTAACCCCCAGTAATGTCCTCTGCCCCCTTCACCTCCCCCTCAGTAATGTCCTCTGTCCCCTTAACCCCCCCCCCCCGCAGTAATTTCCAGTTCCTGGAAGAGTGGGGTCTGGTGAGATCTCAACTGACCTGTCAGCGAGGTGATGAGCTGACAGCGGTGTGGTGCTGTTCCTTTGTTGACCATGAGGTGGCAGCGGTGTGGTGCTGTTCCTTCGTTGACCATGAGGTGGCAGCGGTGTGGTGCTGTTCTTTCGTTGACCATGAAGTGGCAGCGGTGTGGTGCTGTTCCTTCGTTGACCATGAGGTGGCAGCGGTGGCCCCGTAGAGCGGAGGATAGGTGGTATCGGTAGTAGTGGACATGTGTGTGGCAGCGGGGTGAAGGAGGAGGAATTGGGAAGCAGAGTGGAATGGGGCACACCTGTGACATCACACACCAGGCATGCTGATTCTACGAGGTTTACCATTACACCGGGACACTCACAGCCGGTGTTTGGGACTCAGGAGTTGTAGTTTCCTCCTGCACTGCTCACTTCTCTCCAGTCTCCACCCAACGCCACCAGGAACTTGAGCATGGTCCGGACTACAACTCCCAGAGCAGCGCAGCAGATTGCCCTCCCAGCTCAGCCCGCCCCTGTTCAAAGCCCAGTCCTGCTAAAGGGAACTGAGTTCCTGCTATGGAAAAAGTACAGGAGCGCCGTTCCCATGCGTTCCCGCTGGACTTGAGCCCTGCATTGATGTGATATTCAGCCGAATTATGGATCTTCCACTATAACTTTATATATATCTATATCACATTATATCCTATAATAATCTCCTGCTTATACCGTATATATCTATATGGCATCATATTAAATCCTAAAATAATATTCTACTATAACTGTACTATATATACACTGTATATCTAAATCACACCTTATATCATATAATAATCTTCTACTATATATATATATATATATATATATATATATATATATATATATACATCACATATTAGTTTATTGTCATGATACAGCCAAACAATAGTGTAAATTCTGCCTGTGTGTCCACCTGTGTATAATTTAATCTCAGTATAAATACAGCTGTTCTGTGAAGCCCTCAGAGGTTTGTTCGAGAACCTTAGTGAACAAATAACATCATGAAGAGCAAGGAACACACCAGAGTTGTGGAGAAGTATAAAGCAGGGTTAGGTTATACAAAAAAAAATATCCCAAGCTTTGAACATCTCATGGAGCTCTGTTCAATCCATCATCCGAAAATGTAAAGAGTATGGACCAACTGCAAGACATGGCCGACATGGCAACTACCAAGACATGGCCGTCCACCTAAATTGACAGGTCGGGCAAGGAGAGCATTCATCAGAGAAGCAGCCAAGAGGTCCATGGTAACTCTGGAGGAGCTGCGGAGATCCACAGCTCAGGTGGGAGAATCTGTCCACAGGACAACTATAATGCCGCCGTACAAACCATCAAAATTTGGGCCAGCAAAAGACTGATGAGAGCTTTTTGTCGGAAAATGCGACCGCATGTACGCTCCATCGGAATTTTGCTGGTTTCGAATTTCCGCCAGCAAAATATTGAGAGCAGGTTCTTAATTTTTCAGACGGAAAAAGTTTCTGTCGGAAATTCCGATCGTGTATATGCAATTCCAAACGCGATTCAACTAGGAGACGGAAGCTATTGGCTACTGGGTATTGAACTTTCTTTTTCTAGTCCCGCGTACGCATTGTACGTCACGGCGTTCTTGGCGGTCGGAAGTTTGGTGTGACCGTGTGTATGCAAGACAGCTTGCAAGACGTTGGGAAAACCATCAAAGCTTTTTCCAAAGAAAAATTCAGATCGTGCATACGCGGCATTAGAGGCGCCTCTCTTCTCTTTTATACTCAGTTGTGACGTGACGCTTCTTGTATATCAAGACATCGCTTGTAGATCAAGTCAAAATGTTTAAAAAAATTTTTTTGCTTGTCTTGCAAAACGCTCTCAAACCAAGTTACTCTCAATCCAAGGTTTTACTGTATTAGTATTAGTAGACGTGTCCTATAAGTATAAATGAAGACTCGGGTCCTCAGCTGCCCATAATGGATGAAGAGGATACCCCTCATTATAGTAACTTACCTACGGCTGTTGGTGCGTCCCTCATTCTTTGAACTTTGAGATCATGTATGTTGGCATAAATATTGTCCTCGCAAGATTGCCCTGAAGAGGAACAAGAGGAACATAGACCTTCATATAAATAGTGTTGAGGGAGGATATTCAGGTAATGTAATTCGGATATAATGGAGCTCTGTGAGAGCGATGTATACTCGCTTTTCTGAATACCATTGACGTAGTTTAGATGATTCATGGAGACTTGAAAGGTTCCCGACAGGTTCACATTCTTATTTCACCAATAATATATACCAAGATATTTTTAAAGATACAGGGAAGAAACAAACAGGGGACTGGAGGGTAACCAACCTCCGGGACTTTTAAGACGGTACCCAATATCAAGACAGAGAATAAAATCAATATAACTTTATTGAAAATACAAATTAATATACCATAGAGTTATATATACATAAACTTTAACATTAGAACAAAATCGGACCGTTTCAAAGCTATCCAATTAGAGATTTAAATTAGGCTTTCAAAATGGCCGCCTTACCCAGTGGGTCTTTAAATTCATGGGATAGCTTTGAAACTGTCCGATTTTGTTCTAATGTTAAAGTTTATGTATATATAACTCTATGATATATTCATTTGTATCTACTCTTTGTTACTTTGTAATAATGTCCTTGCTTGAAAATTTGAATTTAATAAGGAATGTATCTGCCTTGATCAACTGAGGTTGGTCAGAGCAGATACTCAGTTGAACAGACGAATATGTGTTTCAAATTCTTGGGATGCATTTAACAAATTTATTGACTATTTTGTATATTTTTTCAGTTTCTCTGTGTAACTGTACACGCTGCAATGTCCTGAAGAAGCTCAGAAGAGCGAAACATGTAGAGAGAAAAATGCAGCATATATAATGTACAAAATCGGTAACATGTGTAGTTCTGTATGATTCTGCACTAGTTCTTGTATGTTAGGACTTGCTAATATTATTAATAATTAATAATAATTAATTAATAATAATTAATTATATAATTATTGCTTAATATTTACATATTTTCCATTTCCGGAAATGTTTTATATATTTGTATTTCAAATAAAATTATATTGATTTTATTCTCTGTCTTGATATTGGGTACCGTCTTAAAAGTCCCGGGGGTTGGTTACCCTCCAGTCCCCTGTTTGTTTCTTCCCTGTATCTTTAAAAATTTATAGTCTGAGATGTGGTACCATTTTATTTTTTGATCAAACCCCATCTATTTAAATCTTTTACATGTAATATACCAAGATATGTGGACTTATATAATGAAGTATAATTTAACATTTTAAGAATTTAACAGAACAACAGAGATTATTCGATTTTAGAGTTATTATTGCTGTCATGGCTTATCATGGCTCCTACTAGGGTCAGAGTGGAGTAGATCACTAAAAAGTAGTTTCCTCTAAATGGGACTTTAACTGCCTTACCCCCCCCCCCCCGGAAGATTTTACCCCCTTCCTGACCAGAGCACTGCGATTCAGCACTGCGTCGCTTTAACTGACAATTGCACGGTTGTGAGACATTGCACACGACAAAATTGACGTTCTTTTTTTTCCCTACAAATAGAGCTTTCTTTTGGTGGTATTTGATCACCCCTGCGTTTTTTTTTTTTTTTTGCGCTATAATCAAAAAAAGAGCATACATTTTGAAAAAAACTCAATATTTTTTACTTTTTGCTATAATAAATATCCCCCAAAAATAAAAATATTTTTTTTTTCCTCAGTTAGGCCGATATGTATTCTTCTACACAATAAGCGTATATTGATTGGTTTGCGCAAATGTTATAGCGTTTACAAAATAGGGGATAGTTTTATGGCATTTTTCATTTTTCATTTTTTTTTATTAGTAATGGCGGCGATCTGCGATTTTTATCGGGACTGCGACATTATGGCGGACACATCGGACACTTTTGACACTATTTTGGGACCCTTTTGTCATTTATATAGCGATCAGAGCTATAAAAATGCAGTGATTACTGTGTAAATGACACTGGCAGGGAAGGGGTTAACCACTAGGGGGCGATGAAGGGGTTTAGTGTGTCCTAGGGAGTGATTCTAACTGTGGGAGGGAGGGGCTTCAAGTCACATGACAGCGATCACCGCTCCCGATGACATGGAGTAGTGATCTTTGTCATGTCACAAGGCAGAATGGCTTATTTACATAGGCACTTCCCCGTTCTGAGGCTTCGTGACTAGATCGACGGGAGACCGGCGTACATTGAGTCTGCCGGTCCTGCGGGCACAGACACGCTGTATGTGGCGGGCGTGAGCACGCCTGCTATCCCCGGCTCTTAAAGGGGACGTACAGGTACACCCATTTGCCCGCTGCTGCCGTTGTGCCGGCGTATATCGAAGTGCAGCGGTCGACAAGTGGTTAAACGGGGGACTGCTTCACTAGGTTCAGGCAGTAGTTACTATCAAAATATTTATTTGAGTAAAGTTAAAGCGGGAGTAAACCCAGTTTCAAAAAACACTTACATTCCCGGCATTCTGGAAATGCTAACGTTCACATTGGTTGTGCTCTCAACCAAACTTTCAAACCATCCAATGGCTGGTGTCATAACTGATCACATGTGCAGCATTATTAGCAGTTGAATAATTATTAGAGGCCAAGATGGCGGCTTCCTTGACTGAAAACGATAGAAGGGTTTACTTCCACTTTAACAATATCACAAATATACAAAGCATGACAATACAGGATGCAGATAGGCAATGCAATAATGGATATAGAATGTGCAATAACCAACACTCTACTGAAACAATTATAACAACAGGTAACCCAACGCGTTTCAAATCTATCATAATGTGTCTCTTCTTCAGGGATGGGTGGTTACATCAAGACGATATTACGCCCTGCACATCGCATGACGATTTGCCAAACTTTTTGCACCCGATTTAAAATGAGTTTAGAAATGCTGCAGCCTAAAAACGACCAAATGGGCTTGGAGGAGATGGATGCACTCAAGATGGATAAAACAGACTGCTCAAGGTAAACTGTCAATTCACAGAGGGCGCTCTGAGCAGCACCCCCAAAGATGACTCGAATGTTGGCCTGGCAGAAGGACAAAGTTGCCGGCCTGTCAGGCTGCAAGGTATGTGAGGGAAAAGGACCTGGTCACTATGAAAAGACCCCATGCTTCAAATGCCAAAAGCTATTGTGTTCCCACTCGCCAAAATAGACGGGGCAAAAACTCAATGGAAAACAAAGCCTGGATGGGTCCAAAACCATCACGATATACCTCATGCCTATTAGGGACAGAGTGGATGACCAGGACTGGTTGATGCAATAGGGCAGATGGTGGTGAAAGCTACATAGCCGCCACGGAATGTTGGATGTGGCTGCTGGCTTAGCAATAGTGAGAGCCCTGAAAAGGCCACGGGCCAGAGTCTTCACCAGAACACCAAGAGGTGGAGATGTTGTGCTGCAGGTGGTATCCAGGTTGTGGTCCTCTGACTAATGCCGCGTACACACGATCGAATTGTCTGGCGTACCTAGTCCGACATACAATCCGGCGGATAGTCTGGCGGACTTTCTACCAAATGGACTTGGCCACACATGGACACACAGAAAGTCTGACCTTCGCTTGCGCGATGACGTACAGCACGTACGACGGGACTAGAAAAAGGAAGTTCAATAGCCAGTAGCCAATAGCTTCCTTTTTCGTACTTGCTTCTGAGCATGCGCCATTCTTAGTCCGCCGTACTAGCATACTGACGAACGTATTGTCCGCTGAAACCCAAGTCCGACGGGAAGATTGGACTGCAAAAATACTTTCTAAGTCCGCCGGACTTCACGCTGGAAAAGTCCGCTGAAGCCCACACACGATCGAATTGTCCGCTGAAATGCGTTTCGGCGGACTAAGTACGCCGGAAAATCTGATCGTGTGTACACGGCATTACCTGAACAGGCCACAATACCCAGGAATACAAACGAGATGAGGAGCAATGAACAGACTGACCTGCAAAGGGAGACATGGAGGTGAAGGAAGACTAGATGCAGGAAGGAGCACATAGAGTAACAGGAGCAGGATACACCTGGGGGAACACTGGGATCACACCGCTGGAAACAGGCTGGGACACACTGGGGACACAAGACTGTAAGCGGGTTACAACACACTGGGAATACAAGCAGGGCCGGTGCAGGGATTTATGCCTACACAGGCGAAGATGCAATTTGCCTGATCATACCAAATCTCCATCTTCCCCCACAGAAAGCAAAAAAAAAAAAAAAAGCCGACAGGGGTTATAGCCCTCCTTTCTTGCTGTTAGTTCTACTTTACCTAGTTAAAGACCAAGTCTATTTTTCAGACTTGATGTTTACAAGTTAAAATCGTTTTTTTTTTTTTACCTAGAAAATTACTTAGAATCTCCAAACATCATATATATATTTTTACGACACCCTAGCGAATAAAAGGGCAGTCTTTGCAATATTTTATGTCACACGGTATTTGCGCAGCGGTCTTACAAGTGCAGTTTTTTTTTTTTCAATTACACTTTTTTTAATTAAAAAATACGACAACAGTAAAGTTAAACTTTTTTTTAAAGCGGGAGTCCGCCGGGAGTACGCCTTTTTTTTTTTTTTTTAAAGCCAGCAGCTACAAATACTGCAGCTGCTGACTTTTAAAATAATGACACTTACCCGCCCAGCGCGCCCGCAATGCCGGCACCCGAAGCCGCCACCATCTTGGGTATGGGAATCAGGAAGTGGAGCCTTTCAGCTTCATTTCCTGGTTCCCTACTGCACATGTGCGAGTGGCGCTGCGCAATAAGGATGGACCCCGCTGTCCCTGGGATCCGTGTGTTTCCCAGCAGGCAGCGGGGGACCTTCGGAAAGGGGCGTAGATTCTGCGGAAAGGGGCGTACCTTCTGCAGAATCTACGCCGGAAGTGGGTGCAGATACCTGTACTGTACAGGTACCTGCACCCCCTCCCCCCTGAAAGGTGCCAATTGTGGCGCCGGAGGGGGGGAGGGTTCCAATGACCGGAAGGTCCACTTTAGAGTGGACCTCCGCTTTAAATATTGTGAATGATATTGTTACACCGAGTATATTGATACCCAACATGTCACGCTTCAAAATTTACAGGTAAGAATTTAATAAGGCCTGTATGTAAACTCACTGCCAAGTATATTCCCATCGGCAATACGTTTAAAAGGATAAAGAACACAAGGCTGGAAGCAGGCTGGGACACAAGGGCTGGGACATACTGGGAACACAAGGCTTGAAGCAGGCTGGGACAGAAGGGCTTGGACATACTGGGAACACAAGGCTGGAAGCAGGCTGGGACACAAGGGCCTTGACATACTGGGAACACAAGGCTGGAAGCAGGCTGGGACACAAGGGCCTTGACATATTGGGAACACAAGGCTTGGGCATACTGGGAACACAAGGCTGGAAGCAGGCTGGGATGCAAGGACTTGGACATATTGGGAACACAAGGCTTGAAGCAGGCTGGTACACAAGGGCTTGGACATGCTGGGAACACAAGGCTGGAAGCAGCCTGGGACACAAGGGCTTGGACATACTGGGAACACAAGGCTGGAAGCAGGCTGGGACACAAGGGCTTGGACATACTGGGAACACAAGGCTGGGACACAAGGGCTGGGACATACTGGCTGGGACATACTGGGAACACAAGGCTGGAAGCAGGCTGGGACACAAGGGCTCGGACATACCGGCTGGGACATACTGGGAACACAAGGCTGGAAGCAGGCTGGGATACAAGGGCTTGGACATACTGGCTGTTACATGCTGGGAACACAAGGCTGGGAGCAGGCCGGGACATACTGGCTGGGACATACTGGAAAAACAAGGCTGGGAGCAGGCTGGGACATACTGGCTTCGACATACTGGGAACAAAAGGCTGGAAGCAGGCCGGGACATACTGGGAACACAAGGCTGGAAGCAGGCTTGTACATACTGGCTGGGGCATACTGGGAACACAAGGATTGGAGCAGGCCTGGACATACTGGCTGGGACATACTGGGAACACAAGGCTGGAAGCAGGCTGGGACATACTGGGAACACGAGCCTGGAAGCAGGCTGTGATACAATAGAAACACTATACTGGAAGTAGAAGCAAACTTTGAGAACACAAGGCTGAAAAGAGGCTGAGACACAGGCTGAGACACAGGAACACAAGACTATAAGCAAGCTGCTACATACTGAGTACACTAGGTTTCATACAGACTGGGACACATTGGGAACACAACCCTAGAATCAGGCTGGAACACACTGGCTGGGACACACTGGCTGGGACACACTGGGAACACTAGCCTGGAAGTAGGCTGGTAAATGTTGGGAACAAAAAGCTAAAAAAAAGGCTGGGACACACTGGGATAACAAGGCTGGAAGCACGCTGGCTATTTATGTCAAAATGATCTCTCTATGGCCAACCACGTCAAAACTGCCTCAAAGTGATCCTCATTTTTTTTTGTCCAATGTCTGACTGGACAAGCCCTTTTTTTTGCCACCTTGGACAGACTCCTGGCATGCACACACACACACACATACTGCCCCTGCAGCCATTTGTCTCCTGGGGAAGGAGTCTTCTGTCCCCCCCCCCAGGTGAAGCCATGAACTACAGACAGACCCTTGAATATAACGGGTGTGTACACCTGCATACTCAGCATGCTGGTCTCTGGTAAGACCTGGACACAGTCATAGAGGCTTTTTCATACCCAAAGCTCTTTCCAGACCCTGGTCTGAGAATTGCAAAACCCAAATAAAACTAAAAGCTTTGTTTTCCCCCCTCTGAGCTGGACCTCTGGAGCCCAATTTTTGAGACCCCTGTGTTGTCTTCAATTAGGGTTGCCACCTCATCCCTTTAAACCCGAACACATATCAATTACACAGGTTCTGAGACTAATTTAATGCAGATAAGGCACCAAGTGAGTTTAATTACCACCTTAATCAGCCTCAGAACCTGTGTAATTAATATGTGGTCAGGTTCAAAGGGATAAGGTGGCAACTCTATCTTCAATCCTCCTAATACAGTGGCAGGGCCTTGCACTGTCTATATCTCTTTTCAGGACAAGACTACAGACCAACCACCCCCACCCAATATTTTTCTTCATAACTCAAATGTGTTCACCGGAAGTAGAATATAGCAGATATCAGCTGACAAGATTTCTGTCAGGATCAAATAGAATTGTTTTGCCCCAATTAAACAAATATCACCAAACCGTTTCAATGGTGTATTTACCAGACCAGAAGGGCGTAGATAAGAGGGGCTCATTGATTACACACCCTTTAATGTTATTTTTTTCAGAATTTCTGCCTCCCTCTGTATTCATTAATTATTTATGACCTACCTGGCTCCATCTCCAGATTTTCAGCTCCCTTCATTGCCAGCTGCAGACAAAACACGATTGTGGGCATTGTGTTATCTGCATCCTTAATATCTGTTGTTATTATCTTTGTAATCTTTTTAAAAGAAGCTGTCACCCCCTTACTGTATCTCAATTTTAGCAACTTAAAAATGCCACAATAAAGGGGAAGTGTGTGGAGTTCTGTAATATTCTGTATTTTAATACTGCGATCTAAAGTGTGCCTGCCAATGACCAGTATATTTAATCTCAGGGGGTTCTGGACTGTGATTGATTTATAATTCGTTGAAGTGTATTACTACTTATCAAAAATAACTTTTGCTTGTTCAAGTGTGGACCATCACTTGAACCGGCCACATTGGAGGGGAGGGGGTTGGATGAGGATGAGGAGCAGAGCAGACACTGATCATGGTGTACGATGGAGCGGAGAGGTATCTATGATTAGGGATGAGCTCGGTGTTCGACTCGAACATCGGCCGTTCGTCTGTTCGGCAAATTCAGAACTTTGTGGACCGTTCGCACAAAATTCATGTGGCACGAACGGCCCACAATGCACTACGCCATCACAGTGCATTGCTGGCTCATGATTGGCCAAGCATATACTGTGACCCCGCAATCACAGCGCCGGCAGCAAAGAGAGCCATAATTGGCCACAGGCAGGATGCCTGTGGCCAATTATAGCTCAGGGGGGTTTAGTACACGCCCCACACTATATAAGGCTGCCAGCGCGGCGGCCTTGTGTAGTGTGTTCCGGCGTGCAGGGAAAGAGCTAGATAGGCAGGGACAGTGTGTTCTTTTCTGAGGCATCTGCAAGAGTTAAAGTGGTGTTGTGTGCCTCCAACACAGTATACACCTGTATCTACCCTTTATTGCTGGTGTTCTCTCTTACAGGCATCTGCAGGAGTTAGTGGGTGTTGTGTGCCTCCAACACAGTATACACCTGTATCTACCCTTTATTGCTGGTGTTCTCTCTTACAGGCATCTGCAGGAGTTAGTGGGTGTTGTGTGCCTCCAGCACAGCACAGTATACACCTGTATCTACCCTTTATTGCTGGTGTTCTCTAATACAGGCATCTGCAGGGGTTAAAGTGGGTGTTGTGTGCCTCCAGCACAGTATACACCTGTATCTACCCTTTATTGCTGGTGTTCTCTAATACAGGCATCTGCAGGGGTTAAAGTGGGTGTTGTGTGCCTCCAGCACAGTATACACCTGTATCTACCCTTTATTGCTGGTGTTCTCTCATACAGGCATCTGCAGGAGTTAGTGGGTGTTGTGTGCCTCCAGCACAGCACAGTATACACCTGTATCTACCCTTTGTTGTTGGTGTTCTCTAATGCAGGCATCTGCAGGAGTTAGTGGGTGTTGTGTGCCTCCAGCACAGTATACACCTGTATCTACCCTTTATTGCTGGTGTTCTCTCATACAGGCATCTGCAGGAGTTAGTGGGCGTTGTGTGCCTCCAGCACAGCACAGTATACACCTTTATCTACCCTTTATTGCTGGTGTTCTCTAATACAGGCATCTGCAGGGGTTAAAGTGGGTGTTGTGTGCCTCCAGCACAGTATACACCTGAAGATACCCCTTATTGCTTGTGTTGTCTGTTGCATATCTTGCATATTAGCCTTTAAAATTATCACTTTTGATTTCAAACGTTCGAGTCCCATAGACTTTAATAGGGTTCTAAAGTTTGTATGAATTTTCGGTCCGTTCAAAGGTTCTGGTGCGAACCGAACCGGGGGGTGTTCGGCTCAACCCTATCTATGATCATAGAACACTGGGAGAGAGAGTACAACCACCATCACACTACAGACAACTCTGATACCCAGGGTGTCATCATCTCTATAATCACCATTAGGGATGAGCTTCGTGTTCGAGTCGAACGTACGTTCGACTCGAACATTGGTCGTTCGGGCGTTCGCCGAATTCCGAACGTTTGGGCCGTTCGCAGCAAAATTCGTGTGGCCCACAATGCACTGCGATGGCGCAGTGCATTGCTGGCTCATGATTGGCCAAGCATGCACTGTGACCCCGCATGCTTGGCCAATCGCAGCGCCGGCAGCGAGGAGAGCCATGATTGGCCACGGGCGTCCTGCCTGTGGCCAATCATAGCTCAGGCTGTGTAGTGCACGCCCCACACTATATAAGGCCGCCTTTGAGGCGGCCTCGTGTAGTGTGTTGGCATCTGAAGCAGTGGGTGTTCTGTGTACCTTCAACACAGTTACACACCAATCGTTTTTGGCTGATTTCCTATCTTGCTCTTGTGTAGTGGTTATTGTCTGTGCCCTGACCGCAGTATACACCACTATATTCACCTCACCTATATAGCTAGTGATCTATCTGTTATAATAGAGCTTGCAGTCAGTAGTGTTAGGAGATAGTGCGTGCTGTCTGCGTGCTCTGTACCCAGTACATACCGCTATAATCCACCTACATAGCTCTTCTCTATTTGAGCCCAATTGTCATCTGCAGGAGTTATTGGAAGTTGTGTGTGCTTCCAGCACAGCACAGTATACATCTGTATATACCCCTTTAACTCTGCTGTTTTCTGGTTATTGTCTGCGTGCCCTGACCGCAGTATACACCGTGATATTCACCTCACCTATATAGCTAGTGGTCCATCTTTAATAATAGAGCTTGCAGTCAGTAGTGTCAGGAGATAGTGCGTGCTGTCTGCGTGCTCTGTACCCAGTACATACCGCTATAATCCACCTACATAGCTGTTCTCTATTTGGGCCCAATTGTCATCTGCAGGAGTTATTGGAAGTTGTGTGTGCCTCGGGCACAGCACAGTATACATCTGTATATACCCCTTTATCTCTGCTGTTTTCTGGTTATTGTCTGTGTGCCCTGACCGCAGTATACACCGTGATATTCACCTCACCTATATAGCTAGTGATCCATCTTTAATAATAGAGCTTGCAGTCAGTAGTGTTAGGAGATAGTGCGTGCTGTCTGCGTGCTCTGTACCCAGTACATACCGCTATAATCCACCTACATAGCTGTTCTCTATTTGAGCCCAATTGCCATCTGCAGGAGTTATTGGAAGTTGTGTGTGCCTCCGGCACAGCACAGTATACATCTGTATATACCCCTTTATCTACCCCTTTAAAAGGCATCTGCAGGAGTTTTTTGGTTCTGGGTGATGCCAGCAGCCCAATTTTCCTGCCCCTGTTTAACAGGGGCGTTTAATTACAATTTTTGATGCAATGCTTTGCAGCAGGGCTAATTCCTGCAATAAAACTAGAGTATATGGCAGAGGTTGCATTGTGGTGGCACCAGCACCAGTGCCTAAGGCCCAATTTTTCTGCCCCTGTTTAACAGGGACATGTAATTACAATTCTTTTTTTTTTTTTTCAAATATAAAATTTATTGTATTTATCTCCGGTTGGGGGCATACCCCACAATACAAACAGAAAGAACAATTAGAGCCATAAATACAGAAAGCATTCCGATATAAGAGAGAGTAACAACCCGAGTAGTGCAATGAAAGAAGACATGGTAAAGCAAATGGGTAGATAAGGGGTCCTTGCTTCCACGTGTAGTAAGCCGGAAGAAAAACCGTGGGGATGAGAGCTCATTGAAAGGGTACAGAAGCGGAGTACAGTTTCTGTGCCTCCTCCTCCTAAGCGAGGGGAGGAAGCCCAGAGTCGCCGGAGGTGTATAAGGGGAAGCATCAAGGAAGAACGGGGGTAGAGATAGAGAGAGAAAGAAAAAAAGGAAAACAAAAAGGGGGGGAAAAAGAAAGGGGGAAAGGAGGGGGAAAGAGGGCAGGGATAAACAGAGAAGGGAAGGGACAGTCAATAGACAGAGAGGCAGACATGGCGGTGGTGCAGGTCGACAGTTCCATAGTAGGGGAGCCAGGGGAGAGTCAGGGCTTCAGCAACGATTGGCCTTCAGTGGAGAATATGAACAAACACCAGATGTCCCAGTTTTTTTTATATATTTCTTGTTTGTGTTGTGCAGTAAGAATTAGGTCCTCCATTTTCCGTATATCCTCTATTTTCTGCAGCCATTGAGCCACAGTCGGGGGGGGGGAGCTTCGTTTCCAGTGAAGGGGGATGCACGCCTTAGCGGCATTGAGGAGGTGACATATGAGTGATTTCCTACACAATTCTTGATATAATATTTCACAGGGGGGCCCCTTCCTGTGCCCACCCAGAGTAACGGTGAGGACTTATAGTGTTGTGGCACCAGCACCACAACCACCAAAGGTCAATTTTTCTACCACTGTTCAACAATGGCATGTAATTACAATTCTTGATATAATCGTTCACAGCAGGGCGCTCCAGCACCCACCAAGAGTCACTTTGAGGGCTTACAATGTTGTGGCAAAACCAACACCTTGTTCCGCCATTTCTGCAGAGCATATAGGGCAGGCCCCTACTTTCAAACATCCAACTTACAAACATCAGACAGCAGCAAGTGAGATGAAAAAAGATGGACGACAAAACAAATTATACAGGGGTGATAACCCTTCTCTATGTTTTCCAAAAAGCTTAAAAATAGTTTTTTTTGACTGGAGCTACACTTTAAAAATGTACCAGTTGAAAATTACAAACAGATTCAACTTAACACAACAAACCTACACAGTCCCTGTCTTGTTTGCACCGCCTGTATACTGCTGTTCTGAGTATATAGGGCCTGGGGGCCACACGCATTTCCTTTTTTTAATATGGGTACAGGGTTCCCCTTAATATGCGTACAAGACCCAAATAGGCTGGTAATGGGCAGGGAGGGTTACCCATGCCATTTTTCTCAATGATTTTCAACCATATTGCAGGAACCAGATATAACATTAAAACCGCAAGCAGTTTTAAATGGTGTTATTTCCGTTTAATGTCATTTTGTGCAGGGACTGTTCTAAACACGGGAAACACGTGGCACTTCACAGGCATCCTACAGACACCCCCCAGGCACCATATTTAAAGGAATATTTCACTTTTTTTTTTTTCACTTTAAACGTCATTAAAATCAGTGCTCCCGCCAAAACGGCCGTTTTTAAAACTTTTTTTGCATTGACCCATGTCCCCTGAGGCAGGAGTCAGGTCCCCAAACCCTTTTTAGGACAGTATCTTGCATATTAGCCGTTAAAATTAGCACTTTCCATTTCGAACGTTTGAGTCCCATAGACTTCAATGGGGTTCTAACGTTCGTTTCGAACGCGGGGTCCGTTCGAAAGTTCTGGTGCGAACCGAACCGGGGGGTGTTCGGCTCATCCCTAATCACCATCAAGTTGATGTAGACTCCTGGTAACAACATGGATGGTGTTTCTACAGAGTGATACGTCTTCTGTTCGGGTCTTAAGTCTTTGAAGTGGAATGTTCATTCTTTGATCTTATCGTTGTTGTCTTCTTTTCCTTTTAAGCATAATTGCCTTTTCCATTGTATTGATTCTACTCAAAATACGTCTAAATTAAAGAGCCCCCCCCCTATGAAAAATGAATATTAGGAAACTTACCAGTCCAGGGTTGTCCAGGGTTGTCAGCACCCTAGACAGTTTTCGAATCGGCTATCGGCCATCCTGGTCAGCAGTGAAGCTGGTTCCCTACTGTGCATGTGCAAAGCGTGCTGTGCTTTCTTATGGCCCAGCAGACGAGGATGGAGGAGGGGGGCTGAAATTCCTAGGGACGTCGCTGCGGCGCCATCTCTGGAAGGGGGACCTGTCTAAAACAGGTACCCATCCCCCCCTCCCCAAAAGGTGCCAAATGTGGCATCAGAGGGGGTGGGGGGGGAGACAGATAAGCAGAAGTTCCATCTTTGAGTGGAACTCCGCTTTAAGAATGCTTCTAGTGAGAAGTTGGCCTTGATTTTCTGAAGGTTCCAATTGTTTTCTTGCTGTCCATGGAGGTCATCCACACCAACGTTCATAGGCATCAATATTTTATCCTGACGTGCTTTGTCGAGCTTTCAAACCCATAGATGGTAACAGAACATACCAAGGCCTGGACAATTCTGATCCTCATATTTATGGACCTATCAGTACCTTTTGAGGGTCTTTTTAAGGTCTCTCATGTTTGCTTTTTTCCACAGCCCATCCTATTTTTTACTTTTGGATCCATTGTTATTAATTATTGATTCAAGGAGGTAAAAGCTATCTTTATTTTTACATTTTTACCATTGACTTAAAAGTTAGCTGTCTTTCCTGTCATTGTAGTTAAGTCTGAGCAAACTGGGCAAAACATTGTTTTCAGGAGGTCTGGTGAATTCAGGAAAAAAAATAAAAAATCAGCCAAACCCCAAAATTGCTCAGAACCCCATTGAAGTTTATGGGAACCAATTTTTCTTTTCCCCTTTTCTGACCTTTTTCAAGGCCAGCTCGCAAGGTTGTTTAAAAAAGGCACGGGGAGCTGAGTAGTGCCATAGGTGACATATAGCAATGAAAAAAAAAAGAATTAAAAAATATCATCCAGTTGGGAGAGGGTCTTTTGAGCACTTGCTGTCCTGGGTAATCTTTTTACATTGAAATGTTGTTTCGTCACCAGGCATGTACTGGCCATCGGGACTACAGGGAGTTTCCCGGTGGGCCGATGGCTCAGTGGGCCACTCTGATGTAAGGGGGCTGGTGATGGGACACTCTGATGTAAGGGGGCTGGTGATGGGACACTCTGATGTAAGGGGGCTGGTGATTGGACACTCTAATGTAAGGGGGCTGCTGATGGGACACTCAAAATATAAGTGGGCCGGTCTGGATGAAGTCCAGGGCCAAATTTCTGTCCCAGTCCGGCCCTGTTCGTCACATAATATTTGTGCAGCCATATAGCAAACACAAATTTTTATGGAAAAAATACACTTAAATGAATTTAAGTACAAACAAACACAATATAATACCCATGATGTTTCATCAAGTAAATAGATACCAAACATGTCAAGATTAAAAATTGCACACACCCATGAAATGCCGACAAATCTTTGGAACCAGCTGGAAACTCAGCACTGTACTCTACCATCTGGCACATATTCTCTTCACGCGGTGGTATATTCCTGGAAATCCTTGTCCCCCAGTCACATATCCTGCAGATCTGTCAGGTACTTCAAGTGTCAAGTGGCCATTTCGGGGTGAAATACTAACAGACATATCTGTATGGATGTCACACCACTTCCTCTCAACTTGTCCAAAACCGAACTTATAATATTTCCTCCCCCCCGCGCCTCTTCCCCTGACTTCTCTGTCAAGAGCAATGGCACAACCATCCACCCATCCCCCCGTGTCAGCGTGCTAGGTGTTATCCTAAACTCTCCTTTCAGCCCCACATCCAATCACTTTCCAAAGCTTGCCGCCTCAACCTCCCCAACATCTCTAAACTACGTCCCTTTCTAACCAATGAAACCACAAAAGCTCCTGATTCACTCCCTGGTTATCTCTCGCCTTGACTACTGCAACTCCCTCCTCATTGGCTCACCTTTAAATTTGACTATCCCCCCTTCAGCCCTTCATGAATGCTGCTGCCAGACTCATCCACCTTACAAACCGCACAGTGTCTGCTACCCCTCTCTGCCAATCCCTCCATTGGCTGCCACTTGCCCAACAAATTAAATTCAAAATACTAACACTTACTTACAAAGCCATCCACAACTCGGCCCCCAGCTACATCACTAGCCTAGTCTCAAAATGCCAACCTACTCACCCTCTTTGTTCCTCCCAAGACCTCCTGCTCTCTAGCTCCCTCATCACCTCCTCCCATATCCGCCTCCAGGACTTCTCCCGAGCCTCGCCCATCCTCTGGAATTCACTACCCCAATCTGTCAGAATGTCTCCAAATTTATCCTCTTTTAGGCGATCCCTGAAAACTTTCCTCTTCAGAGAAGCCTATCCTGCCTCCATCTAACAACTGCACTATTTTCTCCATTAGCTCATCCCCCACAGCTATTATCCTTTTGTATAACTTGACCCTCCCTCCTAGATTGTAAGCTCTAACGAGCAGGGCCCTCTGATTCCCCTTCTCTTGAATTGTATTGTAATGTCTACCCTAATGTTGTAAAGCGCTGCGTAAACTGTCAGCGCTATATAAATCCTGTATAATAATAATAATAATAATTGGGACAGAATGTTAGGCAAAATCTTCTGAAGAGGTGCATAGACAGCAAAACAAATGTTACAAGGGTGTTAACCCTTCCCTATGTTTTCCAAAAAGCTTAAAAATAAATGTTTTGGCTGGAGTTACACTTTAAAAATGTACCAGTTTAAAATTACAAACAGATTCTACGTAACAACAAACCTACACAGTCCCTGTCTTGTTTGGACTGCCTGTATACTGCTGTTCAGAGTATATAGGGCCCCACTCCTTTTCTTTTTTTTATTTGGGTGCAGGGTTCCCCTTAATATCCATACAAGACCCAAAGGGCCTGGTAATGGGCTGGGGGGGGATACCCATGCCATTTTTCTCAATGATTGGCATCCATATTCTAAACACGGGAAACACACACCACTACAGACACCCCCCAGGTACGATATTTAAAGGAATATTTCACTTGTTTTTTTTTTCACTTTAAGCATCATTAAAATCACTGCTCCCAAAAAACCGTCCGTTATTAAAACTTTTTTTTTTGCATTGATACATGTCCCCTGGGACAGGAGCCGGGTCCTCAAACCCTTTTTAGGACAATAACTTGCATATTAGCCTTTAAAATTGGCAGTTTTGATTCCGAATGTTTGAGTCCCATGGACTTTAACGGGGTTCTAAAGTTTGCGCGAACTTTCGGTCCATTCGCAGGTTCTGATGCAAACCGAACTGGGGGGCGTTCAGCTCATCCCTACTCTCCACTCAAATGGACGGGCATATGATGATTGGGGGTTGTTGGCAATATACTGCTGGGCATATAAACTTGTCTGGTCCACAATAAATTGCAGCAAAGTGTCGGGCAAAAACAGATTAAAGCAATCAATCTCTGAGAAATTTTGAGAGTTGGTCTGCATACCTGGCTGTGCTGTGAAAGGGGGAATAATTGGTGATTCCGAGTTTTAAGGCAGCCAAGTTGGGTTGGCAAGACCATCTGGCATGTACGTAGAGGCCCTGGCTCTTGGGGGGAGTGACACTCCAGTAGTTGGATTGGAATTTCTTGTGCTGGGCGTGACGTGGCAGCACTGGTACTGGATTTGGGTATTTGTTCCTGGGGCCTATCGCCAGTGGCAGCACTGGTACTGGGCATTTGTTCCCGGGGCCTAATGCTAGCGGCAACGCTGGTACTGGGCCTGGGAATTTGTTCTTGGGGCCTATTGCTGGCGGCAGCGCTGGTACTGGGCCTGGGAATATAATCCTGGTTTCCAGAGTGCCATGTCCTTTTAGGAGGGACCCATTCTTCCCCTGAATCATTTGCCGATTCACTATTTGGTTCAAATGCCGAATTTAATTCGGAATCAGAATTGGAATCTGATAAGAACACCCCGTTGCTCTGATTGGTCATGGAGAGGATCTGGAATGCCTCATTCCTCTTGTAAACTCTTTTGGACATGACACTGATGGGTGTTGACAGGTGGCAGGTGACGGTCACTGATGGGCTGTGCGATGGGTGGCAGGTGACGTTCATTGATAGGTGATGACCATGTGACAGACGATGGTCACTAATGGGTGACAGGCCACGGACAGTGATAGGTGATGGTCACTGACAGGTGATGGTCACAGATGGGTGACAGGCTACAGTCACTGATGGGTGATGGGTGCACCTCTGACGGTCACTGATGGGTGGTGGGTGACAGGGCACGTTCACTGATGGGTGACGTGTGATGGATGACAGGCTACAGTCACTGATGTGTGATGGGTGATAGATGATGGTCACTGATGGGTGATGGTCACTGATGGGTGACGGGTGATGGTCACTGATGGGTGACGGGTGATGGCTGGTGGTCACTGATGAGTGACAGGTGATGGGTGATGGCTGGTGGTCACTGATGGGTGACGGGTGATGGCTGACGGTCACTGATGGGTGATATGTCATGGCTGACAGTCACTGATGGGTGACGGGTGACAGGTGCACCGCTGATGATCACTGATGGCAGTCTCTTATGTGACAGGTGCACTTTATGGCGTGACTGTGGTGACTGTTGGGTGACAGATGACAATGGGGAGGCGATGGGACAAGTGTGGTGTTGGTGTAGACACTACAGAACATAGATCGGTAACTCACTGCTCCTGGCTCTTCTCTCCTCACACTGGAAAAGATGTGTGAGCTAGTTACTGCTCTGTGTTTACATTTAGTGATCGGCTGTGAAAGGATCACAGCCAATCACGTTGGTAAACAGCCGGCCAATGGACACTCTAAAATAGGTCTGCTTGGCAGTGTGGAGGAAAGAGTAGTATTTTTGGAGCTCAGATTTGTACTCGTTGAAGTCTTTGAGAGACTTGGTCTTGTGCCACAGACGCTCAAGAGCGCGACTACGTTTTTTAAGAATTCTAGTGTCATCTGTTTGCCAGGGTTGTAGGGGTCGAGGCCTGATTCTGCATGTAGATGACAAATGTTTTTTGAAAATGTGGGATTTTTATTGAAACAAGGATTGGTGATAAAGCACCACCAAGTCAAGGATAGGGATGAGCTTCGTGTTCGAGTCGAACATACGTTCGACTCGAACATTGGCTGTTCGTCTGTTCGGCGAAGTCCGAACATTTTGGTCCGTTCGCGCCAAATTCGTGTGGCGCTCACGGCCCACAATGCACTGCGATGGCGCAGTGCATTGCTGGCTCAAGATTGGCCAAGCATGCACTGTGACCCCGCATGCTTGGCTAATCGCAGCGCCAGCAGTGAGGAGAGCCATGATTGGCCACAGGCAGGATGCCTGTGGCCAATCATAGCTCAGGCTGTGTAGTGCACGCCCCACACTATATAAGGCTGCCAGCGCGGCGGCCTTGTGTAGTGTGTTGGCGTCTGAAGCAGTGGGTGTTCTGTGTACCTTCAACACAGTACACACCGATCGTTTTCGGACGATTTTCGATCTTGCTGTTGTGTAGTGGTTATTGTCTGCGTGCCCTGACCGCAGTATACACCGCTATATTCACCTCACCTATATAGCTAGTGATCTATCTTTTATAATAGAGCTTGCAGTCAGTAGTGTTAGGAGATAGTGCGTGCTGTCTGCGTGCTCTGTACCCAGTACATACCGCTATATCCACCTACATAGCTCTTCTCTATTTGAGCCCACTTGCCATCTGCAGGAGTTATTGGAAGTTGTGTGTGCTTCCAGCACAGCACAGTATACATCTGTATATACCCCTTTATCTCTGGTGTTCTATAATAAAGGCATCTGCAGGAGTTAGTGGGTGTTCTGTGTACCTTCAACACAGTACACACCGATCGTTTTCGGACGATTTTCGATCTTGCTGTTGTGTAGTGGTTGTTGTCTGCGTGCCCTGACCGCAGTATACACCGCTATATTCACCTCACCTATATAGCTAGTGATCTATCTTTTATAATAGAGCTTGCAGTCAGTAGTGTTAGGAGATAGTGTGTGCTGTCTGCGTGCTCTGTACCCAGTACATACCGCTATATCCACCTACATAGCTCTTCTCTATTTGAGACCACTTGCCATCTGCAGGAGTTATTGGAAGTTGTGTGTGCCTCCAGCACAGCACAGTATACATCTGTATATACCCCTTTATCTCTGGGGTTCTATAATAAAGGCATCTGCAGGAGTTAGTGGGTGTTGTGTGCCTCTAGCACAATATACACTACCCAACTGCTTTTTACCCAACTCCCTTCAGGCCATTACCATGTCTGGAAGGCCAGCAAGGAGAGGCAGACAGGCACGAGCCGATAAAAGAGGGCAAGCAGGCTCTGTGTCTAGAGACAACAGTGCTGGTCGTGGACGCGGTGCATTGTCATCAGCACGTGGCCATGGGACACGCTTGTCCTTCTTTTCGGCAGCTGGACATGTTGAACCGCAACATGCCAACGACAAAACATCAGCCGCTTGGGCACCACATGCTTGACCAGACATATGTTGACCTGCCATGCAGCTCGTTGGCAAGCGTACCTCAAAGACCCACACCAAAGAACAAAGCGGACCTCTCCTTGCTCCTCATCAGCTGGCATCTCCAACCCCACTAGACCTTCAGTCCTCTCTGAAACCTGCTCTGAGAGGAATGAAGGTGTAGAATTAGGTGTGTCACAGCCAAGTGCTTCCGGGAACTCTGCTAGCGGTACACCCACGTCCGATTGTAGCAGGCAAATGTCCCTGCCCCAGCTGCTGGACTGGCGAAAGAAGTTCGCTCCCAGCCATCCACATGCCCAGCGGTTGAATGCTAGCTTGGCTAAATTGCTAGCACTTCAACTGCTGCCTTTTCAGTTGGTAGACTCGGCCCCCTTCCGTGAGTTTGTACAATGTGCGGTTCCTCAGTGGCAGGTCCCCAAACGCCACTTTTTCTCACGGAAGGCGATTCCGGCTCTCTACCGGCATGTGGAAGGCAATGTCCTTGCCTCGCTGGACAGGGCGGTCAGCGGTAAGGTGCATATTACCGCTGACTCATGGTCCAGCAGGCATGAACAGGGACGTTACCTGTCTTTCACGGCCCATTGGGTCACTCTTCTGGCAGCTGGGAAGGATGCAGGACAAGGTGCAGTAGTGTTGGAGGTTGTTCCGCCACCACGCCTCCAAAATGCTACTATTGGTTGTGACACACCTCTCTCCTCCACCCCCTCCTCTTCTTCTTCCTCCATGGCCTCTTCCAGTGCTCTGTCCTCAGAACCAGTGGTGCTCCGTAGGCGTTCCAGGGGCTACGCAAGTACGCAGGCAAAACGATGCCATGCCGTGCTTGCGCTGGTTTGTTTGGGGGACAGGAGCCACACTGGGGCGGATGTTTTGTCAGCTCTGCAGGGGCAGGCCGAGAGGTGGTTGACGCCACGCCAGCTTAAGCCAGGAATGGTGGTTTGCGACAATGGCACCAACCTCCTCTCCGCCCTCTGACAGGGACAACTGACCCATGTGCCCTGTGTAGCTCACGTCCTTAACCTGGTGGTGCAGCGGTTCTTGGGCAGGTACCCCGGCTTACATGATGTCCTGAAGCAGGCCAGGAAAATCTGTGTGCATTTCCGCCGATCATTTAATGCCTGTGCTCGGCTGGCTGAGCTCCAAAAGGAGTTGAACCTGCCCAAGAACCGCCTTATATGTGACATGCCCACCAGATGGAACTCAACATTGGCCATGCTGCAGCGGCTGCACACGCAGCAGAGGGCCATCAATGAGTACCTATGCGACTACGGCACCAGGACAGGGTCAGGGGAGCTTGGTTTTTTCTCACCACGCCAGTGGGGCATGATCAGGGATGCATGCACTGTCCTGTCACCGTTTGAGGAGGCCACAAGGATGGTGAGCAGTGACAGTGCATGCATCAGTGACACTGTACCTCTTGTCCACCTCTTGGAGCATACGCTGTGTGGAATAATGGACAGGGCACTTGAGGCAGAACAGAGGCAGGAAGAGGAGGACTTCCTTGCCTCTCAAGGCCCCCTTTATCCAGACAGAGTTCCTGCTGTGCCACCCATCACACAGGAAGAGGATGAGGAGGAGGAAGAGGAGGAGGAGGATGATTGTGTCAGCATGGAGGTGGAGGCTGGCACTCAGCATCAGCAGCAGCAGCAGCAGTCTTGTAGGGATGATTTACAGTCCCAAGAAACACGTGGACTTGTACGTGGCTGGGAGGAGGTAGCTGCGGATCATGTTGTCCTTAGTGACCCAGAGGACTCCGGACCGAATGCCTCAGCTAACCTACGCTGCATGTCCTCCCTGATCCTGCAAAGCCTGCGGAAGGATCCTCGTATTCTTCGGATCAAGGAGGGGGACCATTACTGGCTGGCCACTCTCCTTGATCCATGGTACAAGGGTAAGGGTGCCGACCTTATCTTGCCATCGCAGAGGGAGCAGAGGATGAGACATCTCCGGGAGGCCTTGCAGAAAGGTCTGTGCAACGCGTTCCCAGAGACTGGGAGGTTACAAACTCCTGGTCCTGGACAACGTGTTGCTGAGGCATCGGTCAGAAGGAGCGGTGGAGAAGGTGGCCGTCTGACTGATGCTTTTAGACAGTTTTTTAGTCCGCAGCCCCAAGGTATGATCGGTTCCAGCACCCATCGCCAGCGTCTGATTTACATGGTGCAGGAATACCTAGGGGCAAGGTCAGACTTGGACACCTTTCCCACCGAAAATCCTCTGGCTTACTGGGTCTTGAGGATGGATCACTGGCCAGAGCTTGCACAGTATGCAATTGAGCTACTGGCCTGTCCTGCATCCAGCGTTCTTTCGGAACGCACCTTCAGTGCTGCTGGTGGCTTTGTTACCGATCACAGGGTGCGCCTGTCCACCGAATCAGTTGATGGACTGACCTTCATCAAGATGAATCAGTCTTGGATCACCCACAGCTACCAAGCACCTGAAGCTGATGTAACAGAATAATTTTTTTTGAAATATCACATCCCTTCAAGACTGCCTATGCTGATGCTGAGTGACTGTCCTGTTATGTTGATTGTCTATCCTCTTCCTCCTCCGCTGATATGTTGGAAGAACATTTCTGGTTCTGGTTGATGCCATCAGCCCAATTTTTCTGCCCCTGTTTAACAGGGGCGTTTAAGTACAATTTTTGATGCAATGCTTTGCAGCAGGGCTAATTCCTGCAATCAAACAAGAGTATATGGGAGAGGTTGCAGTGTGGTGGCACCAGCACCAGTGCCTAAGGCCCAATTTTTCTGCCCCTGTTTAACAGGGGCGTTTAATTACAATTTTTGATGCAATGCTTTGCAGCAGGGATAATTCCTGCAATAAAACTAGAGTATATGACAGAGGTTGCAGTGTGGTGGCACCAGCACCAGTGCCTAAGGCCCAATTTTTCTGCCCCTGTTTAACAGGGGTGTTTAATTACAATTTTTGATGCAATGCTTTGCAGCAGGGCTAATTCCTGCAATAAAACTAGAGTATATGGCAGAGGTTGCAGTGTGGTGGCACCAGCACCAGTGCCTAAGGCCCAATTTTTCTGCCCCTGTTTAACAGGGGCATTTAATTACAATTTTTGATGCAATGCTTTGCAGCAGGGCTAATTCCTGCAATAAAACTAGAGTATATGGCAGAGGTTGCAGTGTGTTGGCACCAGCACCAGTGCCTAAGGCCCAATTTTTCTGCCCCTGTTTAACAGGGGCGTTTAATTACAATTTTTGATGCAATGCTTTGCAGCAGGGCTAATTCCTGCAATAAAACTAGAGTATATGGCAGAGGTTGCAGTGTGGTGGCACCAGCACCAGGGCCTAAGGCCCAATTTTTCTGCTCCTGTTTAACAGGGGCGTTTAAGTACAATTTTTGATGCAATGCTTTGCAGCAGGGCTAATTCCTGCAATAAAACTAGAGTATATGGCAGAGGTTGCAGTGTGGTGGCACCAGCACCAGGGCCTAAGGCCCAATTTTTCTGCCCCTGTTTAACAGGGGCGTTTAAGTACAATTTTTGATGCAATGCTTTGCAGCATGGCTAATTTCTGCACTAAAACTAGAGTATATGGGAGAGGTTACAGTGTGGTGGCACCAGCACCAGTGCCTAAGGCCCAATTTTTCTGCTCCTGTTTAACAGGGGCGTTTAAGTACAATTTTTGATGCAATGCTTTGCAGCAGGGCTAATTCCTGCAATAAAACTAGAGTATATGGCAGAGGTTGCAGTGTGGTGGCACCAGCACCAGGGCCTAAGGCCCAATTTTTCTGCCCCTGTTTAACAGGGGCGTTTAAGTACAATTTTTGATGCAATGCTTTGCAGCAGGGCTAATTCCTGCAATAAAACTAGAGTATATGGAAGAGGTTGCAGTGTGGTGGCACCAGCAGCAGTGCCTAAGGCCAAATTTTTCTGCCCCTGTTTAACAGGGACATGTAATTACAATTCTTGATATAATATTTCACAGGAGGGCCCCTTCCTGTGCCCACCCAGAGTAACGGTGAGGACTTATAGTGTTGTGGCACCAGCACCACAACCACCAAAGGTCAATTTTTCTACCACTGTTCAACAATGGCATGTAATTACAATTCTTGATATAATCGTTCACAGCAGGGCGCTCCAGCGCCCACCAAGAGTCACTTTGAGGGCTTACAATGTTGTGGCAAAACCAACACCTTGTTCCGCCATTTCTGCAGAGCATATAGGGCAGGCCCCTACTTTCAAACATCCAATTTACAAACATCTCCTACTTGCAAACGGAAGGAGACAACAGCAAGTGAGATGAAAAAAGATGGACGACAAAACAAATTATACAGGGGTGATAACCCTTCCCTATGTTTTCCAAAAAGCTTAAAAATAGTTTTTTGGACTGGAGCTACACTTTAAAAATGTACCAGTTGAAAATTACAAACAGATTCAACTTAACACAACAAACCTACACAGTCCCTGTCTTGTTTGCACCGCCTGTATACTGCTGTTCTGAGTATATAGGGCCTGGGGGCCACACGCATTTCCTTTTTTTAATATGGGTACGGGGTTCCCCTTAATATGCGTACAAGACCCAAATAGGCTGGTAATGGGCAGGGAGGGCTACCCATGCCATTTTTCTCAATGATTTTCAACCATATTGCAGGAACCAGATATAACATTAAAACCGCAAGCAGTTTTAAATGGTGTTATTTCCGTTTAATGTCATTTTGTGCAGGGACTGTTCTAAACACGGGAAACACGTGGCACTTCACAGGCATACTACAGACACCCCCCAGGCACCATATTTAAAGGAATATTTCACTTTTTTTTTCACTTTAATCGTCATTAAAATCAGTGCTCCCGCCAAAACGGCCATTTTTAAAAACATTTTAGGCATTGACCCATGTCCCCTGGGGCAGGAGCCAGGTCCCCAAACCCTTTTTAGGACAGTATCTTGCATATTAGCCGTTAAAATTAGCACTTTTCATTTCGAACGTTCGAGTCCCATAGACTTCAATGGGGTTCTAAAGTTCGTTCGAATTTGGGGTCCGTTCGAAAGTTCTGGTGCGAACCGAACCGGGGGGGGTGTTCGGCTCATCCCTAGTCAAGGATGTGAGCCAAACAGGGAACATGGGTGAAGTGTCCCTGTTGGAGGGCGGAGAGGAGGTTGGTGCCATTGTCGCAAACCACCATTCCTGGCTTAAGCTGGCGTGACATCAACCACCTCTCAGCCTGCCCCTGCAGAGCTAACAGAATCTCTGCCCGAGTGTGGCTCCTGTCCCCCAAGCACACCAGCTCAAGCATCTATTTGCCTGCGTACTTGCGTAGCCCCTTGAACACCTACAGAGCACCGCTGGTTCTGAGGACAAAGCACAGGAAGAGACCATGGAGGAAGAAGAAGAGGAAAGGGTGGAGGAGAGAGTTGTGTCAGAATCACCAGTAGTAGTATTTTGGAAACGTGGTGGTGGAACAACCTCCAACACTACTGCACCTTGTCCTAAATCCTTCCCAGCTGCCAACAGAATCACCCAATGGGCAGTGAAAGATAGATAACGTCCCTGCCGATGCTTGCTGGACCATGAGTCAGCGGTAATATGCACCTTACCGCTGACCGCCCCGTCCAGGGAGGCTAAGACATTTCCTTCTACATGCCGGTAGAGAGCCGGAATCGCCTTCCGTGAGAAAAAGTGGTGTTTGGGAACCTGCCACTGAGGAACTGCACATTCCACAAACTCATGGAAGGGGGCAGAGTCTACCAACTGAAAAGGCAGCAGTTGAAGTGCTAGCAATTTAGCCAAGCTAGCATTCAACCGCTGGGCATGTGGATGGCTGGGAGCTAACTTCTTTCGGCGGTGCAGCAGTTGGGGCAGGAACATTTACCTGGTACTATCTGATGTCAGTGTACCGATAGCAGATTGTCCACAAGTACTTGGCTGTGACACACCTAATTCTACACCTTCATTGGAGATCCCAGCTGATGAGGAGCAAGGAGAGGTCCGGTTTGTTCTTTGGTGTGGGTCTTTTAGGTACGCTTGCCAATGAACTGCATGGCAGGTCAACATATGTCTGGTCAAGTATGTGGTGCCATATTGCCCCCCCTTCCCCAAGGCACCCCCCATGTTGAGGGCACGCGGCCTGGTACGGCTCAGGAGGGGGGGGGGGCGCTCGCTCGTCCCCCCCTTTCCTGGCCTGCCGGGTGGCGTGCTTAGACAAGGGTCTGATGTGGACCGGGGAGGGAACTCCCGCGCTGATTTTTTTCGGCGTGGGGGTTCCCCTTTAAGTCCATACCAGGTGGCGGGGCCAGCGACGTCTCCTTCGCGGGCCCCGCCTACCTGGAGACCCGCTCGAAGTGAGTGGACTTTTCTCCGGGTGGGAAAAGTCAGTTCATTTCAAAAGTACGGCAGACTGGCATACGCACGGCCGGATTGTCCGCTGAAATGAGAGTCCGGCGGGAAGATTGGAGTGCAAAACTACTTTCTAAGTCCGCCGTACTTTTGGGTCAAAAAAGTCTGCCGGAGGATACACACGGGGGGATTGTCTTGACTTGAGTTTGCCGGACTTTTCCACCCGATTGTTTGATCGTGTGTACGCGGCATTAGGTGCACACTGTGCAGAGTACACAGTAAACTAACTGTAAATACTGCAGCTGCCTGTCTATGGTATTAATAGGATCAGAAGAACACCAGCAATTGTCTCGAAGGTAGCTTTAGGTTCACACTGTGCAGTGGACACAGTGCACTAACTGTAAATACTGCAGTTGCCTGTCTGTGGTATTAATATGATCAGAACACCAGCAATTGTCTTTAAGGTATCTTTAGGTGCACACTGTGCAGAGGACACAGTACACTAACTGTAAATACTGCAAGTACTAAAATCACCTGCCTGCCTGTTAGTATATTAGGAAGAGAATAACAGGAACGGATCTAGCTAAACTGAATACAGTGTGTATATATGTATATATATATATATATAAAACACCTGAGATGCATATATATCCTCCATACACTAACTGCAGCTAACTGTCTTGCCTGCCTACTCTATCTAACTTAAATCAAATGACACTGTCTCTCTGTCTATCTCTCTCCGCCGCCTCAACACAAGGCACTGTGATTGGCCAAGCATGCGGGTCATAGTGCATGCTTGGCCAATCATCAGCCAGCAATACAATGTGAATTATGGGCCGTGAAGCGCCACGCAAATTTGGCGCAAACCACCCATAACGTTCGCAATTCAACGAACAACCGAACATGCGATGTTCGAGTCGAACATGGGTTCGACTCGAACTTGAAGCTCATCCCTAGTGGAGAGATCTGAATTTGGAGGAGTTCAAATTGTTTATGGGCCTCACCATAAACATGGGGATTACAAAAAATAATTAAGGACATGCCTATTGGTCCACAACATGCCCATTTATTCTGCCGTAATGGTCAGGTCCCGATACAAGATGATAATGCCCTTTCTTCACTTCAGCGACAACACCCAGTGCCCTCCTCACAATCATCCAAATTACGACAAGTTATATAAAATTTGCCCATTGATACATTTCTTTTACCAACAATTTGCAGAACTCTATGTCCCCGATCAGAATATATGTGTCGATGAGTCCCTTTAGGAATAAAGCTATATATTCCTAGCAAAAGGGCCAGATACGGAGTAAAATTATACAAGCTCTGTGAGAGAGCCATGGGATATCTGTATGGATTCTGCATATACGAAGGAAGAGATTCCCAGCTCCAGCCCACTGAATGCCTGGCCTACATGGGCACATCTGGAAAGATTGTATGGGACCTGGCATACCCACTTCTGAACAAAGGATATCACATATACCTTGACAAATGCCACACTAGCCTGCCCCTTTTCAAACACTTATACATGGAACCTCCAGAAAAAATAGGAAGGGCTTCCCACAATCTCTAGCGAACAAAAAGCTGCAAAGGGGGAATGAGCATCATTGAGACGCAACGAAGTGCTGGCCTTGAGGTGGAAGGATAAAAGGGATGTGCAAATGATGTTCACCATCCATGACGACACTACAATTGAGGTTCAAAGAAGACGAGGTCCCATTGAAAAGCCAACATGTGTCCAAGATTATAATCTCTACATGGGGAGGGTGGATTTCAATGATCAAATGATTCAGCCCTACTTGTCAATAAGGGGGTCCCAATTCTGATAAAATACAGTAGCAATTTATCTCATCCATTTGGCCATTTATAATTCCTACGTAGTCTACACCAAATCCATGGAAAGCCCCGCCCCCTTCCTAAAATTCATAGAAGAAGTTGTCACGTCCCTCATCTATCACCAAAGACCCCCACCCCCCCCGAAGACCTTCGCTCTGAGGCTGGTTGCTGACTTCATGAGCGCACCATTTGAAGTAGGCCAAAGACGCATGTGCACCAAAAGAAGATTATGAAAAGATACCTGATACCTGCTACCATTGTCCCCAGTGTCCCATCCCAACCTGGTCTTTGCATTGGTGAATGCTTCTAACTTTATCATACATGCCTAAAATATTAGCCCATATTTTTAACCATTTCCCCATTTTCATCATCTGTGCTGACCATTTTCCATGCTTACCCAAATAACCATGCCACTGCCTTCCATGTGACCTGACCCTGGTCTGTTTTTTGACTATGACTCTGCCTACCGTTTGGACTGCTTCCATGTGAACTGACCCTGGCCTGTTTTGTGACTATGCCTCTGCCTACCATTTGGACTGCTTGCACGTGAACTGACCCTGGCCTGTTTTATCAACTATGCTGCTGCCTACCGTTTGGACTGCTTGCACGTGAACTGACCCTGGCCTGTTTTATGGACTATGCTTTTGTCTACTGCTTGGACTGATCTGTTGCCCTGCTACTGTAGTACACAGGGGTCTTACATATGTGAGGGGCTCCAGAATTGTTTTTCCAGATGGAGAAAACTGTTTTTTTTTGTTTTCTCCAGGTTTCAGAATCTCCGGATTAGGGTCTGGAGTCCGGAGGCTTCATAGAGATTTGGGTGGGTCGAAGCCTCTACCCCTGTGGCCCTGTGCACAGGTCTTACCTGATTGTGGCCCTCAGCCTGCTGCTGACTTACTTCCACCCTGCCTCTGCCTGCTGCATGAACAGACCACACCGCTACCTGGACTATGCAAATAATTAGCTGTAGCAAGAGGCAGTATGTTTATGAAGGGCTGGAGAGATGTACAATAATGAGTGTCTGCAGGTAACAGTGTATCAGGACCAATATTATGGCTGTGCTGGCTGTCTCTGCCTGGATAATTTCTATGGACTGTGCTGTGCTGACAACATCCTTGTACTGGCTATAGACAATATTCCTGCCTGCTGCCTGGATAATTACTATTGCTGTCGCTAAGCACATCCCTGCCTGCTGCCTGGACCAGTGCTCTCCTCTGTGGATACTACTAAAAGTACAGGTAATACTGTTTTTTACCCTTTCCGCAATAGAATTTTTCGATTGTAATTCTTGGTATTGTAATGGAAATTTGTAAGTTCTGTATATAATTGTGTTCTATTTTGTATGTATTGCACACTGCCCTCACCGTTTCAATACATGTTTTGCATTCTTTCGAGTCCTGATTAGAATTAGCCTGCCTATGTAACGCCCCTTGTTACCATAAACGTACAATTGTAATATTAATGTGATACCTACGTAATCATGTGTATAAAAACCTTCAAATGCGTCATTATAAAGGAGAACAGTTATTTGGAAAGATGCTGAGTGTATCTTTTGTGTCTGTTCCCTACTGCAGTAGTTACTATTAATTTGGAACCACTAATCAATATGAGGATAGGAGTTGCCTATCTACAAAATATCTATTTCAGTATGTACGTGCTATGTGTTAGAAATATGAAGGGCTTTCAAAAATGATAGGATGCCGGGAAATTATATATGTCATTTATGCTCCTAGAACGCCTGATGGTGCTACTTGGATGTTGGTCCTCTGTATGTGGCCAGACTGTGTAAAAGTCTCACACATGTGGTATTGACATACTCAAGAGGAGTAGCAAAATGTATTTTTGGGGTGTCATCTTTGCTATATACATGCTATGTGTTGGAAATATCTTATAAATGGTCAACTTTGTGTAAAACAAATGCGTTTTCATTTTTTTTCACGTTTTCCCAAGCTTCTGGAAAAAAAAAATGAACTGTTCAAAAGACTCATTATACCTCATAGATTATACGTTGGGGTGTTTTCTTTCCAAAAGGGGGTCATTTTGGGGGAAATTCCAGGGCCTTTAAAATTGTAATAGGTGGTTGAGAAATGAGATGTGTCATTTTTGCTCGAAGAACACCTGAAGATGCTACTTCAATGTTGGTCCTTTGTATGTGGCCAGGCTGTGTAAAAGTCTCACACATGTGGTATCACCATACTCAGGAGGAGTAGCAGAATGTATTTTGGGGTGTAATTTGTTGTATGCATATGCTCTGTGAGAGAAATAACCTGATAATATGACAATTTTGTAAAAAAAAAAAAAAATATTCATTTGCAAAGAATTGTGGGACAAAAATTACAACTTAAAAATTCACCATGCTACTTACTTAATACCTTGGAATTTCTACTTTCTAAAAAGGGGTCATTTGGGGGGTATTTGTACTTTCCTGACTTGTTAGTGTCTCAAGAAATGAAATAGGCCTTCAGTACATCAGGTGTGATTGGATGTGATCAATTTTCAGATATTGGCACCATAGTTTGTAGACTCTATAACTTTCACAAAGACCAAATAATATACACTAATGTGGGTTATTTTTACCAAAGATATGTAGCAGTATAAATTTTGACCAACATTTATGAAGACAAATTACTAATTTGGAAAATTTTATGACAGAAACAATGAAAAAGGCATTTTTTCACAAAATTTAAAAACTTTTTTATTTATAGCACAATAAAAAAAAAAAAAAACTGTGATTAAATACCACCAAAAGAAATCTAAATTTTTGTGAAAAAAAAAGGATGCACGTTTCATATGGGTACAGTGTTGCATGACTGAGTAATTGTCATTCAAAATGTGAGAGCGCTGAAAGCTGAAAATTGGTCTGGGCAGGAAGGGGGTGTAAGTGCCCTGTATTGATATGGTTACCCGCTTCCTGACTAAAGCACAACGATGTACCTCAGCAGAATGGCACGAGCAGGCAAATTGGCATACAGGTACGTCCATTTAAAATTGCCCCCATGCCATCACGTGCGCGCCGCCAGCGGTGCGCGTGTGTGCTGATCGGGACCCCAGTGAGTCCGACCGTGGGTCCCGCGGACTCGACCACCGCGGGGATACCCGTGATCATCTCACGGGGAGGGAGAACGGGGAGATGACAATGTAAACAGCATCTCCCCGTTCTGCCTAGCAACAAGTGACACTGATCTCTGCTCCCTGTGAGATTGGAGCAGAGATCAGTGTTATGCAAATCACAGCCACGCCCCCCACAGTTATAAACACGCCCGTAGGACTAGGTTAACCCCTTCATGTCATTTACACAGGAATCAGTGCATTTGTATAGCACTGATTGCTGTATAAATGACAATGGTCCCAAAAATGTGTCAAAAATGTCCGATGTGTCCGCCATAATGTCGCAGTCAAAATAAAAATTGCTGATCACCGCCATTACTAGTAAAAAAAAAGTGCCAACCAATCAATAATCGCTTATTGCGATTTTATTTTACCAAAAATATGTAGAAGAATACGTATCGGCCTAAACTGAGGAAAAAAAATGTTTTTTTTAATATTTTTTGGGGATATTTATTATAGCAAAAAGTAAAAAATAATGTGTTTTTTTTCAAAATTGTTGCGCTTTTTTTGTTTATAGCGCAAAAAATAAAAACCGCAGAGGTGATCAAATACCACCAAAAGAAAGCTTTATTTGTGGGAAAAAAAGGACGTCAATTTTGTTTTGGAGCCACGTCGCATGACCACGCAATTATCAGTTAAAGCGACGCAGTGCCGAATTGCAAAAAGTGCTCCGGTCTTAAGCCAGCAAAATGGTCTGGGGCTTAAGTGGTTAAAGAGGTTATAAAGCTCCGGTAAAAAAAAAAAGACCTGCAAGACAAAGGCAAAATGAGCTAGTATGCATCACGTACTAGCTCATTATGAAATACTTACCTTAGAATGATGCCCTGCAGTGCCTCCCACGGCCGACATCTTTCCTGGGGGGGGGGGGGGGGGTTTGCAGGCTCCGGCGCTGTGATTGGACAGAGCCACAGTGACGTCACTCCCGTGCATGCGTGCGTGTACCGCCGGTCACTCCATGGGTCCTGAAGAAACGGCACGAGCGGGCTGTTTCTTCAGTGCGCATGCACAGATGACATTGGAGTATATAGTGAATACTGTATCTCCTAAACAAGTGCACGTTTAAGAGATATTTACAGTACCTAGAGGAAAGCCTTATTATAGGTACCTTATTATAGGTACAATTAAAGAGGAAGACTTTACTTCCTCTTTAATGTTTGATGCTCACATAAACGTGGCCCCCGTCTCTGTTCCCTGGCACTGATGAGTGCGCACACATGCAAAAGGTACCCCCACAAGCAGATTCAATTTCACCTTTACCACATAAAACTAAGAATTACCCTGAAACTAAAACTCCCAACTTCCTCCCAGTCTCAGATGACGTGTCGTACGATTCCTGGACTGGTCCCAGTACAATGATTATTATATGTAGATAACGTGACACCATCTCAATCTCTTCCTTCCCCTTTAATGCTCTCCGCTGGTAAGTAGAAATATGTGCTCTGTGCTGTACGCTTCATAAGGAACTAGAGATTTTTCTGATAGAGACTTCTGAAGAAGAAAGATTTCACCACACTGACCTTCTCATATATTCCAACCACAAACCAGAGCGGAATGAAATACAATAGACAGGAAAGTGACATTTCACGAAGAAAAAAAATCTTGCCCGCCGTTTTAAGTGTCCCCCACCCAGTCCCAGTTACAGTAAATTCCCACATAATGGACATAGCAGGTGTACAGACCCAGGAACCCAGCACAGGGATGGTGGGAACCCCTCACAATGGGCACAGCGGGTGTACAGACCTGGGAAATCAGCACAGGGAGAGCGGGAACTCCACATAATGGGCACATCAGGTGTACAGACCCAGGAACTCGACACAAGGATGGTGGGAACTCCTCATAATATGCACAGCAGGTATACAGACCCAGGAAATCAGCACAGGATTGGTGAGAACCCCTCATAATAGGCACAGCAGGTGCTCAGACCCAGAAACCTTATTCAGGGATGGTGCAAGTTCCTCATAAAGATTATAGCAGGTGCAAAGACCCAGGATCTTAGTGCAGAAATGGTTGGAGCCCCTATGATGGACACAGGAGGTATAAAGATCAGAGAACACAGAGGAACCTCTCAAAATGGGAACAGTAGATATACAGACAATGGAACTCAGCACAGTAATTGTGGGAACCCCTCATAATGTGCAGACCCTAGAACAAGGCACATGGATGGGGGAACCCTCATAATAGACACTGCAGGTGTACAGACCTTTTAAATCGGTGTAGAGAAGATTGGAAGCTCTAATAATGGGTACAGCAGGAATGCAGGCCTGGGAACTTCTTTCAGGGAGGGAGGGAACCCCTTATAATGTGTTTAGACCTGGGAACTTGGTACAGAGATGGTCCTCGTAAAGGCACCCACAATGTATAATATTGCTGTATAATAATTATTGATTTTGGGAGATGAGATTGGATCTCCCACACATACATTAAATAGGTAATCACAATAGTAATGTTCTATGAATCTAATATTATAATAACAGTCATTGATGACATCACACGGATATCACCAGACTGTCTGTGGACATTTTTTAGCGGAAGCCACTTCCCTTCCTCGGGTCTGCGGTTAACCTTCCTCGGCCGTCGTCTCAGAGTTCTGGCCATTTGCCATGATATTTCTATCATCTGCAATTGTGGAAGTTCAGAGCTTACTGCAAGAAATAGAAGTAACACTGATATAGAATATGATCTGTGGCCCCGAGCATTACAGACACTTTATGACAGTGCTGCACCGCATAGTGTTTGGGCGATGTATTATCATTGGTACAGATAGTAGTAGTTGGTAACCAGGGCAGGACTTAGGGTGGTGGGGGCCCCTGGGCTTGAGTCACTTTCAGGCCCTACCTTCTATACATTACCATATTTATCGGCGTATAACATGCACCCCAAGTTTAGGAGGGAATTTCAAGGAAAAAAACTTACATGTAAATGCCCATCAATGCAGCCTTATCAGTGTCCATCTGCAGCCTTGTCATCCATTGGCAGCCTTGTCATTGCAGTCTTGAAGTTTAAAAATGGTGCCTCCGAGATACAGAGTCCTGTGTATATCAGAGGCGATCGGGTCCTCTCGGCGGCTCTAGGGTCCTCTTGGAGGCTCTTGGCGGCTCTCGGGTCCTCTCAGTCTCTCACAGTCCCGAGCAGAGCTGAGTGTAGCTGAGTGTACTTGGCTCGGCTCACAGTTACGCCCAGTCCCTGTGTTATGTCCATCACAGGGCAGGACTGGGCGTGACTGTGAGCGGAACAGAGCCGAGTGCACTCAGCTATGTATCTCGGTGGGGCCTATGGGCTTGAGCCCAGTCAAGCCCAATGGTAAGTCCTGCCCTGTTGGTAACACTCAACTGGACTTCTTCTGTAATGTTGAAGATGCTTTGTAGCTTCTCCAAGTCACTTCTAATGAGTGTCAGGAAGATCCCCCAACATTTCTATCCACACAGGGAGCGCCAACATCTTCATCAAGTCACCATGTAAAGGCGAATGTTGATTGATCAAAAACAGAATGGGAAGTGTGAAGGTTGTATTCCCATTTTTGGGGTCAGGAACAGCAATGAGCCAAATGTACCTGTGTTTGGTTCCAACTGACTAAAGTTCAAGTGTTGAATCTAAAGCCCACTGAAGTCAATGGAAGCTGAATGGTAATAAAAGGTTCTGGCCATTTTCTAGGCAAGGGATTGTCAAACAACTGACAAGGAGAGGCTGGGCACTGCATTGAGGGACAAATACCAGAGCAAACGTTTAACAAGGAAAATCAATTTGGCACCCTCAAGGAAAGCTAAAGACAATGTCAGACGGGCAGTTCTGATCGCCCACGCTGCCCGTACTTGCAACATATCCACCAAGTATCATTAGATATTAAAAAAGCTTTTGATACCCTGTCATGGCCCTACTTGAACTTTATACTTCGCCGCCGGGGCTTTGGTCCCCATTTTCTAACTTCCTTAGACACCTTCCCCGTGGCCTATCTAAGGTATGCAGTATATAAGTCAGACCCCATCCCTGTACAACAAGGCACAAGACAGGGTTGCCCCCTGTCTCCACTTCTCTTTACCTTGGCTTTTGAACCTTTAGTCCAACTAATCCACTCCAACCCAGACATAAAAGTCGTTGAGCTATGTGGCCACCATCATAAGCACTGCCTGTTCGCAGATGATATCCTCCTCTTCCTCTCCTCTCTGCTAATTTCCTCCCCTAATCTTCTCAGGACCTTAGACAGCTTTGCGGCAATCTCAAGCCTAGTGGGTAATCTGCAAAAGTCCAAATCACTAACCATTTTTCTAACCCCATAGATCCTTTCTCAACTCCAATAGGTCCTCCCATTGTCCTGGTCACCCCATTACATTCCCTACCTTGGTATAAAACTGACCGCAGACCCTGCGGCATTATAATCATCCAACTACCCTGCATTGCTGACACACCTAACAAACCTTATGTCCTCTTGGTCTACGTTGCCCCTGGCATGGCTGGGCTGCATCACCATTGTTAAAATTACCATACTGCCGAAGATACTCTATCTATTCAGGGTCTTACCTATCTCCGTCCCATCGTACTACTTACGAATCCTTCAATGTCGTACACTCTGCTACATTTGGGGCAACACTAGACCCCACATTGCCAGAAACATCCTCTTTCTTCCTAAAACCAAAGGGGGCCAAGGAATCTCAACTTTACTAAATACTTCCAAGCCACACAGTTAGCCCAGCTGCCCAAATACCATGCGACATAGGAAACACCACTGTGGGTCGATCGGGACCCCTGTGAGTCCGACCGCGGTTCCCGCGGACTTGATCGCCGCAGGGATACCTGCTATCGTCTCACGGGGAAAGAGAATGGGGAGATGCCGATGTAAACAGCATCTCCCCGTTCTGCCTAGCAACAAGTGACACTGATCTCTGCTCCCTGTGATTGGAGCAGAGATCAGTGTTCTGTAAATCACAGCCACGCCCCCCACAGTTATAAACACGCCCTAGGACACACTTAACACCTACACTGCCACCTTCTGGTTAACCCCTTTGTGTCATTTACACAGGAATCAATGCATTTGTATAGCACTGATTGCTGTATAAACGATAATGGTCCCAAAAATGTGTCAAAAATGTCCAATGTGTCCGCCATAATGTCGCAGTCATGATAAAAATTGCTGATCGCCGCCATTACTAGTAAAAAAAAATATTAATAAAAATTCCATAAAATTATCCCCTATTTTGTAAACGCTATAACTTTTGCGCCAACCAATCAATAATCGCTTATTGCGATTTTTTTTAACCAAAAATATGTAGAAGAATACGTATCGGCCTAAACTGAGGAAAAAAAATGTTTTTTTTATATATTTTTTGGGGATATTTATTATAACAAAAAGTAAAAAATATTGCATTTTTTTCAAAATTGTTGCTCTTTATTTGTTTATAGCGCAAAAAGTAAAAACTGCAGGGGTGATCAAATACCACCAAAAGAAATCTCTATTTGTGGGAAAAAAAGGACGTCCATTTTGTTTGGAAGCCACGTCGCACGACTGCGCAACTGTCAGTTAAAGCGATGTAGTGCCCGAATCGCAAAAAGTGCTCTGGTCTTAAGCCAGCAAAATGGTCTGGGGGTTAAGTGGTTAAAGAGGTTGTAAAGCTCTGGAAAAAAAAAAAAAAGACCTGCAAGACAAAGGCATAATGAGCTAGTATGCATCACGTACTAGCTCATTATGAAATACTTACCTTAGAATGATGCCCTGCAGTGCCTCCCATGGCTGATATCTTTCCTTCGGGGGGGGGGTTTGCAGGCTCCGGCGCTGTGATTGGACAGAGCCACAGTGACGTCACTCCCGTGCATGCGTGCGTGTACCGCCGGTTACTGCACGGGTCCTGAAGAAACGGCACGAGCGGGCTGTTTCTTTAGTGCGCATGCGCAGATGACGGAGTATATAGTGAATACTGTATCTCCTAAATAAGTGCACGTTTAAGAGATATTTACAGTACCTACAGGAAAGCCTTATTATAGGCCTTATTATACCAATTAAAGAGGAAGACTTTACTTCCTCTTTAATGTTTGATGCTCACATAAACGCAGTCCCCGTCTCTGTTCCCTGGCACTGATGAGTGCGCACACATGCAAAAGGTACCCCCACAAGCAGATTAAATTTCACCTTTACCACATAAAACTAAGAATTACCCTGAAACTAAAACTCCCAACTTCCTCCCAGTCTCAGATGACGTGTCGTACAATTCCTGGACTGGTCCCAGTACAATGATTATTATTTGTAGTCAGAGTCTTCAAGCGGGAAAAGTGATACTCCTAAGAACCAAGGCCTGAGGTGTGCCTTGGCCTAGCTGGTCAGTACGCCTGAGAAGAGGGCATACCCTGAATGTAAGAATAAGAACAAAATACTATGAGAATGTATGAAACTGGGGAACGGGTGGGTGGGAATCCAGAAATCCCACCGACACTGGCCCTGACAGAGGAGGGGGTTTAAATAGCCCTCTCAGGCTCCTCCTACAAATCCAGGCTGGCCTGCGGCCAGCCTTACAACTTGTAGTCAGAGTCTTCAAGCGGGAAAAGTGATACTCCTAAGAACCAAGGCCTGAGGTGTGCCTTGGCCTAGCTGGTCAGTACGCCTGAGAAGAGGGCAAAAAGACACAAAATTTAGGTGAAGAAGGGAAGGTAATGAACAATCACGGATAAAGGTGTGCTCCCGGACGGCAGCAGTACGTATCCCGCAAGTACCCGGAAAGTGTTCGCAATGGCAAAGAACACACCGACTCCTGACCTGGCGATGAGAAGGAACCCCCTATCGAACCTGTGACATTACCCTGAACCCAACTGAACAACCCCTGAAAGATTGAATGAGCCGGATGCCCGTGACACCCAGACCCGAGAATGAACTGCTTGTGAAATGAGAGAATACGAGAGGGGAAAGGAACAAGGCCTGGCCCGATGAAACCCCTGCAAAAGATGGCGAAATACCCCAATGAACTCCAGTGAAATAGTCCAGAGTCATACCCCCCCAAGAGGGTGAGTGGCAAAAAAAGACCACTAGCAGGAGTGCGAAAAGCTGGAAACCTGATGGATGTGACGGAGTAAGCGGATAAGGCCCATGCACCATGGCAATAATACTGTCAACCAGGAGAAACCATACCGGACGCAGGACCCAGGTCCCACCGGATACGATCGGGTCATGCTACAGCCTGAACCCAACAGCTGGGACAGAATCCTGAACCAAGGAGGGCCAGACTCCCTCCCGGGGAAATAGTCCCCATGGCATGATACAGACATACCCAAGCCCCCCCTGCTTGGAACAAGCTGGGGATCGGAAAAGACGACTGGACTGATGTCCCTAAGTGGAACTCCAGGCAATAATTTCAAACAAGATCAGAGCCAAGAGTGGAATCCAAAACCATTATGACATCTGCCCAACCTACCCCCCCAAGGACCGTCACGGGGACGTGGCTTACCAAACATCCTGAGAGAGACTATACATCCCTGGCAGTAACCAGGGTCTCAACACAACAAGACATCAACTGACGGAAAATTTTCCGATTGCTTCTGACCCAAGGGTGAGCCCAGTGGTGAAAAGACATCAGCACCAATCAACTAGCCCCCCAACAACGGCCGGGCTGAAGGAAGTGATAGCAAGCATGGATGATATCGGATGCCAAGACGGCCCAACCTGAAACACAAACTAGAGAAATGACAGACAACCAGACATGAGAACAATAATACCCCCTGCCTAACTAAGAATGAAACATGAGCAGAAAAGTCCAGACCACTGTGCGTAAAAGAACCTGACAGACGGACCCCCCCCCACCCACCTGTGAGTGGTAAGTGAGCCCGAGTAACCTGCAGTGCAGAGACAGGTAATTACTGAAAACTCAGGGCTAGTGTACCCATGGGGAATGGTGGGTAGTCGTATAGATGTGGTGAATGAACATGCAACGTATGACGTATGGTATACGGGCGAGAAGATTGTGGACAACAACCAATTAATAACGAAACCTCAGCCTGTATGGATCTATAGACGTGACAGATCCTGACGTGTGAGCCCTAGCTACCTGACCCAGGAACAAAACATGACACAGACACAATGGGACATGACATTCAACAAGGACGAACGACTACCAGAGTATGCCCTGAGTGAACAACACCCCTCTGAGAAACTCTGAGACTGAGCACCAAGTCTGAAATACCATGACAGGCATGCTGGCAGCAACACAGACAGAAAACGCTGAGACAGAAAACGCTGAGACAGAACACGACATGCCATGATGAAAAATACCATGACAGAAAACGCTGAAACTAACCGCTGAAGCAGACACGTAGAGACAGAAACAGAGGCAAAACGCAATGACAGCAACAACCAAAACTGAAACGCTGAGGCATAAATGAAAGGCCGAAATCTTGGGCCAGCCATGCTATAACAGAAAAACTGCGACAGCGACGCAACAGCAGAAACCTGGCCAGAAATGCAAAGCCCGAAAACCCGCTGAGACTGAATGCAAAGACAGAAATCCTGGTTCAGAACGCCATGACAGAAATCCTGGTTCAGAACGCCATGACGGAAATCCTGGTTCAGAACACCATGACGGAAATCCTGGTTGAGAATACCATGACGGAAATCCTGGTTGAGAACGCCAATCCTGGTCGAGAACGCCATGACAGAAATCCTGGTCGAGAACGCCATGACGGAAATCCTGGTCGAGACCGCCATGACGGAGATCCTGGTCGAGAGCGCCATGACTGAGATCCTGGTCGAGACCGCCATGACGGAGATCCTGGTTGAGAACGCCATGACGGAAATCCTGGATCAGAAACGTCATGACGGAAATCCTGGATCAGAAACGTCATGACGGAAATCCTGGTTCAGAAACGCCATGACAGAAATCCTGGTTCAGAAACGCCATGACAGAAATCCTGGTTCAGAAACGCCATGACAGAAATCCTGGTTCAGAAACGCCATGACAGAAATCCTGGTTCAGAAACGCCATGACAGAAACCCTGGTTCAGAAACGCCATGACAGAAATCCTGGTTCAGAAACGCCATGACAACAGCAGTCCAGGGGCAGAAAGCTACGACAGACATGCCGGGGCAGAAACGCTATGCCAGACATGCCGGCCAGAACGCTATGACTGAAAGCTAGACAGACCGCTATGACAAAAAATGCCGGACAGACCGCTGACAGGAGATGCTGCGCAGAACGCTGTGACGGAAATGCAGTGCCGAACGCTGTGACGGAAAAGCAGCGCAGAACGCTGTGACGGAAAAGCTGCACAGAGCGCTGTGACGGAAAAGCAGCGCAGATCGCTGTGACGGAACGCTGCGACAGGAACGCCGTGACAGAAATGCTAGACTAAGCGCTGTGACAGAAATGTCCCGTGGAGCTAAGGCGGGGGGTGGGGGGAACCCGCCACGTGGAGCTCAGGCGGGTGGGGAGACCCGCCACGTGGAGCTCAGGCGAGTGGGGAGACCCGCCACGAGGAGCTCAGGCGGGTGAGGAGACCCGCCACGTGGAGCTCAGGCAGGTGGGGAGGAGACCCACCACGTGGAGCTCAGGAGGGGGGGTCCCGCCATGTGGAGCTCAAAGGGGCCCACCACGAGAAGCTCAGGTGGGTGGGGAGGAGGAAACCCACAACGTGGAGCACAGGCGGGGGGGGGGGGGGGACCCACCACGTGGAGCTCAGGAGGCCCACCACGTGGAGCTCAGAGGGGGGGGGAGGGGAGGGGGAGACCCACCAACACGTGGAGCTCAGGAGGCCCACCACGTGGAGCTCAGAGGGGGGGGAGGGGGAGACCCACCAACACGTGGAGCTCAGGAGGCCCACCACGTGGAGCTCAGGGGGGGGGGGGGAGACCCACCAACACGTGGAGCTCAGGAGGCCCACCACGTGGAGCTCGGGGGGGGGGGGACCAACACGTGGAGCTCAGGAGGCCCACCATGTGGAGCTCAGGAGTGTTGTTAGATGCGTGAAATTGCTCCGGGTGCCCTTTGCACATTGTACTTACAGTTTAGTCAGGTAAAACAAAATTTGAATGAGCTGCAGAGCCTCCTGAAACGCAGAGAAAGGGTTCCTGCTCTGTACGGAATCGCAGCCCACACAGCAAGTGCAGTGCAGTTCCCAGTGTAACAACACCCCTTGGCACATTTCGTGTTGGATAGGAAAACAGTTGTCTTTACATAGAAATTAAGGGATAGTGGCTTTGGCTCTGCCAGGTCACATTTGGAATAGATATAGATGTTTCTAAAACACATCATCACATATGTATTTAAGTTGCAGAAACTCCTGGCAGCACACAACTTATTTAATTCTGACTGGTAATTATGACACGCTTATTAAATAATCGAAGGTTTAAAATCACTTTTTTTTTTTTTTTTTAAATCATGATAAAAACATGTTTCTTGTTGGGTTGTTAAACCTGGTCATCTGGAAATATTGCTAACATTAGAAAAGTGTCCGCCGAAGCATAAATCAAACACTTCAGTCCTTCTACCCCATACTTTTTTTTTTTTTTTTTTTCCAATGTAACAGACCCTATATTGTTAATCTGCTGATAACCGAATGGAAAGAATCATTGGCAGGTATTATCTATAACAGGTGAACTCGTATCTTGCACCTTAAAAATAACCAAGCATTTTCCCTGCATATGTGAGGGGGGGGGGATGGGGAGCAGGCGCGGCCGAATACCCCCCCCCCCCAGAAACGGCGGATCATCAATTTAACGTGAGGGGGGGGGCGGCGCGGGCGAATACCCCCCCCCCCAGAATCGGCGGATCATCATTTTAACGTGAGGGGGGGGCGGCGCGGCCGATCACCTCCCCCTCCCCCCCACAAGCAGAAACGGCGGCGCTCCGTACCCGCGAGGGGAGAAGACCGAGCCCAGGAAAGCAGGTGTGAGGAGGCGGAAGAAACATCCCCCGTGAGCACCGGGCGGCTGCACACTGGCCACCCGGAGCCGAGGGGAGATCGCAAGGCGGAGGACGACCGCCCACCACCCTCCCCCCGGAGGGAGAAACTGGGGGGAGGGACGGACTGCACTCAGGAGAGCAGAGGGAGGAGAGAATGTGGGTGAAGGACGGCCGATCACCCCCCTCCCCCCCCCCCCCGCAGGAATACCGAGCGGACAGCCCGCTGGAGAGCTGAGGGAGGGGAGAGTGCAGGCGAAGAACGGCCGAATCGGCGGGTGTGCAGCCTATGTGGGGGGGGGGGGGGGCGGCGCGGCCGATTACTTCCCCTCCCCCCCGCCAGGAGAACCGGTCGGGTGCACTGCATTCACAAGGGGGGGGGGGGGAGGGGGAGCCGGCGCGGCCGATCACATCCCCCCCCCACGAGGAGAACGGCGGGCGCTCCGTGCCTGTAAGGGGCGCCAGTGGCGGCCGACCACCTCCCCTCACCAGGAGGGCTGCAGGCTGTCCCCACGAAACTGTGGGGAGATTTTAGAGCAGGAGAGATGGACTGTCCCCGTCCCCATGCCTGAATGCTGGGAGAAGCCACTGCCGACGGCTTGCCACCCCCTTCCATGCTGGAACATGGGGCTGAAAAAGGGGGGGAGGGTGGCCTCCATAAGCCAGTGTGGACCCAGGGATAAGGGGGGGGGGGGGGAGGACCATAGCCGCGGCCGACAGCAGCTCTGAATGACATGCTACCATCCAGAAATCCCACCGACACTGGCCCTGACAGAGGAGGGGGTTTAAATAGCCCTCTCAGGCTCCTCCTACAAATCCAGGCTGGCCTGCGGCCAGCCTTACAACATGTAGATAACGTGACACCATCTCAATCTCTTCCTTCCCCTTTAATTCTCTCCGCTGGTAAGTAGAAATATGTGCTCTGTGCTGTACGCTTCATAAGGAACTGGAGATTTTTCTGATAGAGACTTCTGAAGAAGAAAGATTTCACCACACTGACCTTCTCATATATTCCAACCAAAAACCAGAGCAGAATTAAATATAATAGACAGGAAAGTGACATTTCACAAAGAAAAAAAATCTTGCCTGCCGTTTTAAGTGCCCCCACCCACCTTTGTATGTCCCAGTTACAGAAAATTTCTTATTGTATGAAAGACCCCAGAACTCAGCACAGAGATGGTGGGAACCCCTCATAATGGGCACAGCAGGTGTAGAGACCCGGGAACTCAGCACAGGAAATGGGTGAGAACCCCTCACAATGGGCACAGCAGGTGTAGAGACCCCGAAACTCAGCACAGAGATGGTGGGAACCCCTCACAATGGGCACAGCGGGTGTATAGACCCGGGAAATAAGCACATGGATAGCAGGAACTCCACATAATGGGCACAGCAGGTGTACAGACCTAGGAAATCAGTACTGGGATGGTGGAAACCCCTCATAATGGGAACAGAAAGTGTACAGACCCAGGAACTCGACACAGGGATGGTGGGGACTCCTCATAATGGGCCCGGCAGGTGTACAGACCCAGGAAATCAGCACAGGATTGGTGAGAACCCCTCATAATAGGCACAGCAGGTGCTCAGACCCAGAAACCTTATTCAGGGATGTTGCAAGTTCCTCATAAAGATTACAGCAGGTGCAAAGACCCAGAACTTAGGGCAGAAACGGTGGGAGCTCCTATGATGGACATAGCCGGTGTAAAGATCAGGGAATAGTGATGGACGAACTTCCGACGGGATGTTTCGCCAATGCGAAGCGCGAATGCGGCCAAAAGTTTGCGAACTGCAAGGTTCGCGGTGGACCCCATTGACTTTAATGGAAGGCGAACCTTAAAAACCTGCAGGTCATATTTTCAGCCACAAAATACTTACTAGCTGTGCACACATAGTCCCACCACATGGACATTGACATACAAAAGTATTAAGTGAATCTGGGATCGATAACGACAAGCATTCTTTTTTTATCTGTGAAATCTTGACAATTCAGGAGCGAATGAAGGCTATGGAGGAGAGGAAAGGTCAGGGCAGGCTATGAAGGGGGTGCAGGAGATGATCAGTGCCACAGTCAGGGCAGCGCAGTCCTGTGCCAGCGTCCCAGTGTGCCAACCTGTGCTTGAGCCCCTCCCTCTGCCCGGCCCTTACACCCACCTATGCAGGGCTCCACTGCGGTGGTCCGGAGGTGCCAGTCCAGTGCTGATCCTCAGCCATGGTGCTGACACTGCCTGCTGATTGGCTTTTCCGCTGCTATCTCCCTCACTGTCTGAAACCAGCACTGCGATAGAGACTGAGTACTGACACCAGCACCGTGATAGAGAGCACTGACACCAGCACCGAGATAGAGAGCACTGCCTCCAGCACCAAGATAGAGAGCACTGACACCAGCACTGAAATAGAGAGCACTGGCACCAGCACCGTGATAGAGAGCACTGACACCAGCACTGAGATAGAGAGCACTTACACCACACCAGCACTAAGATAGAGAGAGAGCACTGACACCAGCACCGTGATAGAGACTGAGCACTAACACCAGCACCAAGATAGAGAGCACTGACACCAGCACCATGATAGAGAGCACTGACACCACACCAGCACCCTGATAGAGAGCACTGACACCAGCACCGAGATAGAGAGCACTGACACCAGCACCGAGATAAAGAGCACTGACACCAGCACCGTGATAGAGAGCACTGACACCAGCACCGTGATAGAGAGCACTGACACCAGCACCGTGATAGAGAGCACACCAAATAGTACACCTATACCAGTCCTTAAAAGGACCATTGTGGACCTAATAGCAGCTAGCTAGTAGCTAGTGAATTGCAGACTGTCCCTGCTCCAAACACCAAACTGTCCCTCCCTACACTGAGAAATGACAGCTGCAGAATCGGTCAGCAGCACAGCAGTGCAGTGCACTATAATATGCTTTCTATATTTGAAAGAAAGTATATTATACCTGTGCAACCCTATATAATGTACACCTATACCAGACCTTAAAAGGAACTTTGTGGACCTAGTAGCTAGTGATTTGCAGACTGTCCCTGCTCCAAACACCAAACTGTCCCTCAGTCCCTACACTGATAAAAGACAGCTGCAGAATCGGTCAGCACTCAGCAGCACAGCAGTCAGCAGTGCACCATAATATACTTTGTATATTTGAAAGAAAGTATATTATACGTGTACAACCCTATATACTGTACACCTATACCAGTCCTTAAAAGGACCTTTGTGGACCTAATAGTAATAGCTAGTGATTAAACTGACTGTCCCTGCTCCACACAGCGTCCTGTCCCTACACTGACAAAAGACAGAATGTAAAATGGCCGCCAGATCAGGTCTGTTTATAAGGTAGGGGGAATGTCCAATTGTCCATGTGCTAAAATGTCTCAATTGGCTGTCCTGTACCCCATGATGGATGTGTCATCATGGGTCAAAGTTCTTTCACAATGTAAATGCATATGTCCGCTGCGGGAAGCTCCAGAAGTCCGCTGGTTTGGCGAATCACGAACGAGCAAACTTTGCGGCGACCACTGGCCGAACCACAAGGCCATCTCTATCAGAGAACACAGAGGGAACCTCTCAAAATGGGAACAGTAGATATACAGACAATGGAACTCAGCACAGTAATTGTGGGAACCCCTCATAATGTGCAGACCCTAGAACAAGGCACATGGATGGGGGAACCCTCATAATAGACACTGCAGGTGTACAGACCTTTTAAATCAGTGTAGAGAAGGTTGGACGCTCTAATAATGGGTACAGCAGGAATGCAGGCCTGGGAACTTCTTTCAGGGATGGAGGGAACCCCTTATAATGTGTTTAGACCTGGGAACTCGGTACAGATATGGTCCTCGTAAAGGTACCCACAATGTATAATATTGCTGTATAATTATTATTCATTTTGGGAGATGAGATTGGATCTCCCACACATACATTAAATAGGTAATCACAATAGTAATGTTCTATGAATCTAATATTATAATAACAGTCATTGATGACATCACACGGATATCACCAGACTGTCTGTTGACATTTTTTAGCGGAAGCAACTTCCCTTCCTCGGGTCTGCGGTTAACCATCCTCGGCCGTCGTATCAGAGTTCTGGCCATTTGCCATGATATTTCTATCATCTGCAATTGTGGAAGTTCAGAGCTTACTGCAATAAATAGAAGTAACACTGATATAGAATGTGATCTGTGGCCCTGAGCATTACAGACACTTTATGACAGTGCTGCACCGCATAGTGTTTGGGCGATGTATTATTATTGGTACAGATAGTAGTAGTTGGTAACACTCAACTGGACTTCTTCTGTAATGTTGAAGATGCTTTGTAGCTTCTCCAAGTCACTTCTAATGAGTGTCAGGAAGATCCCCCAACATTTCTATCCACACAGGGAGCATCAACACCTTCATTAAGTCACCATGTAAAGGCAGATGTTGATTGATCAAAAACAGGATGGGAGGTGTGAAGGTTGTATTCCCATTTTTGGGGTCAGGAACAGCAATGAGCCAAATGTAGCTGTGTTTGGTCCCAACATGACCAGAACATGAGAACATGACTAAAGTTCAAGTGTTGAATCCAAACTCCACTGAAGTCAATGGAATAGTAATGAAAGGTTCTGGCCATTTTCTAGGCAAGGGATTGTCAAACAACTGACAAGGAGAGGCTGGGCACTGCATTGAGGGACATATACCAGAGCAAACGTTTAACAAGGAAAATCTATTTGGCACCCTCAAGGAAAGCTGAAGACAATGTCAGATGGGCAGTTCTGATCACCCACGCTGCCCGTACTTGCAACATATCCACCTCTTATGTACCATTAGGCCGCGTACACACGGGAGGACTGTTCGCCCAACTTTGTCCGCTGAACAGTGTTTCAGCGGACAGTCCGCTCGTGTGTGGGCTTCAGCGGACAGTTTCAGCGGACAGTCTGATGAACAAAGTTTTTCGGAATTCCCGTAAGACAGTCCGCTGAAACTTGGTTTGAGCGGACAGTCCGCTCGTGTGTAGGCTTGTTCGTTAAACTAAGTTCCGCGCATGCTCAGAAAGGATTTACACGACGAAGGTTGCATTGCAGTGTATAGGACGTCGTTTTTCTAGTCCCGTCGTATGTGCCATTCACGTCATAGCGCACGCTTTCAGCGGACTGTTCGTTCATCGTGTGTGGTCAAGTCCGCTCATGCAAATTTTGAGCGGACTGTTTGTCGGATTGTTTGACAAACTAAGTTGGGCGAACAGTCCGCCCGTGTGTACACGGCCTTAGACATTAAAAAAGCTTTTGATACCCTGTCATGGCCCTACTTGAACTTTATACTTCGCCGCCGGGGCTTTGGTCCCCCTTTTCTAAGTTGGATATCTTCCTTAGACACCTCTCCCGCGGCCTATCTAAGGTATGCAGGATATAAGTCAGACCCCATCCCTGTACAACGAGGCATGAGACAGGGTTGCCCCCTGTCTCCACTTCTCTTTACCTTGGCTTTTGAACCTTTAGCCCAACTAATCCGCTCCAACCCAGACATAAAAGTCATTGGCCACCATCATAAGCACTGCCTGTTCGCAGATGATCTATATCCGAACCCAGCTACGGCCCTGCTCAACAAAAAACTCTTGGAAGTGACTCGCCTACAATTTAAACTTCTCTTGCAGGTTACCACCGCGGCAAAGCAAATGATCGCCAAGGCCTGGAAAACTCCTCATCTTAACACTGTTGAGACCACCATGATCCATGTCAAAATAGAAGCAGGTTTTTTGGACAGAATCCCAAAATACGAACACCTGTGGATAGATCACTTCCTCCCCTCAGATTTTGACAAATCTCTATTGTCCCCTTGACCTTCCCGAAAATATAACCTCAGAGCCACTCTGAAATGGATCTTTAATCTCATCCTAAACCCCCCCCCCCGGGACCCTGCTCTCCTCTCCTCTCCGACCTTCCTCTTATATTTCTATATTTCATGTTTAACCTTTCATCACTACCCCCGTCCCCTGACATTTCAGATATATTTTTATCTTAGCTTCCAAACCATGTTTTTATCTACCTTCTCTTTTCACCTGTCAGATCTCTTACTTATTACTTACCTATTCGGGATAACCCATTCCAAGAAAGGTGATCTGTTCTGATCCTGACTACATCTGATGCTCCAGGAGTCAGAACGTTAAGATATGCATATTATTCCTGCTCACCGCCAACCTCCTCTACCCCATGGTTCACCAACTTCCTCTCTTTACTCCATATATTGTTAGTTTCCCTTCACATACTGAATTTCATATTATCACACATTGGATATCACCTCTCCGAGGGGGTCTCTCTTCCTTAAACTCAGCGAGCGTCTGCCTTCCCTTCAAAGTGTCAGTTCAAAAATAAAATAAATGGCGTGGGGTCCCCCCAAAATCCATACCAGACCCAGCTCAGAGCTTGCAGCCGGGCAGGTCAGGAAAAAAACCTCCTGAACCATACCAGGTCACATGCCCTCAACATGGAGTGGTGCTTTAGGGTATGTTATTAAACCCTACAAGGTACATGCAAAGTCCCAACCTTACTCTAGTTTTATAAAAATAAAGCAGTGGTAGGGTGCTACTACTCAGGGCCGCCTTTTTGCATGGGCACACTGGGCAGTTGCCCGGGGGCCCCGCTTGCCCTGGGGGGTCCACCAGCCAAGCATGTCTGTTTATATAGCCAAAACAATGGCAGTCAGCGCCGCGGATGTCCGAGTTTCCACTTACTGTCAGTCGACATCACGTGAAGCGGCCGCCGCTGTTGCTTATGGGAGTCGTAATCCACAGCCGCGGCTGCATGGTCAAGTTCTGAGGAGAACAGCGCAGCCAGCCTACTGCGTACTACAACTCCCATTGCGGACAGATATTTTGCCTGCCTGTCATGGTTATGCAATAGAGTTTGTCTGCTTACCTGTTTCCATGTGTTCATCTCTAGAGACCAGCCAACCCTCACCTGACTGCTTTTGTAATCCATCCTCTGGCATGACTCCACCCTAGCTCCTATCAGAGAACTCTATATTAACCTGTGCACTGCAGGCCAACCCTGCTGATCAACCATTGTGTATTCCTTTGTGTGTTTAGCTTCCTGTTACCTGCCGTGTGCTCTTCTGTTGTTCCGTTACCGAATTTGGCGTGTCCTTGACTATCCCTGTTTGCCTGTGATCCTGACCTAGTGGCGTGTCCCTGACTATTCCTGTCTGCTTGTGGCCCCGACCTTGGCTTTATCCCTCACTATCCCTATCCTCCTGTTGCCTACTGTGGGTGTGAGCTGGGGGACCTGGAGCCAGTTGTAGCCAAGTCCATACTCACCACTAGAGGCTCTGGTGAACACCTGCTGGCTCTAAGGCCGCGTACACACGCGCGGACTGTTCGCCCAACTTTGTCCGTCCAACAGTTTCGGCAAACAGTCCGCTCAAAATTAGCATGGACGGACATGGCCACACACGACGAACGAACAGTCCGCTGAAACCGTGCGCGATGACGTGAACGTGCCGTACGTCGGGACGAAAAATACGACGTCCTATACACTGCATTATAACTTTCGGCGTGTAAATCCTTTCTGAGCATGCGCGGAACTTAGTTTGTCGAACAAGCCTACACACGGGCGGACTGTTCGCTCAAACAAGGTTTCAGCGGACAGTTTTTCGGAATTTCCGAAAAACCTTGTCCGTCCAACTGTCCGCTGAAACTGTCCGCTGAAAGCCCACACACGAGCGGACTGTCCGCCCAAACACTGTTCAGCGGACAAGGTTGGGCGAACAGTCCGCCCGTGTGTACGCGGCCTTAGACTCCGCGCCCCAGGGAATCTTATGCTCTAACCCCGGTGGGATCCATCTTGGTGTTCTGGCGGCCCTGCCTTCCTATCACCTTGACCCCCATCCGCAGCAGTCAGCCGGATGGTCCACAACCTTGCGGTGCACTCCTGATCCCTACGGTGTGCATCTGTCACCTGGCCTCAAGGTGACCTGACACTGCCTCTGCCACAGGAAACGGTAGGTAAATCAAGAAATAAAGAAGTTGTTTTGCTGGGCAAATAGTATGGCAGTGGCAAGAGTGGGTAAATTACAAAAAAAACCTGATACTTGACATTTCTGTTCTTCTGTCCAGTAATTCAGTCTCCAGGATCCTTGAATATTAGTGCGCTTTTCTCCTGCAAACAACTTCCTGGTCACAGCAGCCTCCTTCTCCTTCCCAATCCCCACTTTTGGTTTATTATCTCCTGGAAATACCCAATTGTCTGCCATCCGGTCTTACGTCTCCTCTCCTGGCCCCCCAACAAACATAGGCGTGACCTATGATCCAGACGAGGCGTACTGAACCTCCATCTGAAATGAAAATATAACAACATAAAGGTAGCAGCACATATGCTTTTTAAACACTACCATATCACAACCTGCGAATCCCGCCTACCCGCATTTTTTTTTATTATTCCACCGCCAGTTGAGGCCTGATATAGGAATGGAATCTCCTTGATTCCCATCTCCCAATTCTACGCACAGCCGCCTCATCCCACCCGCATCGGGCAGCTTCTGTAGCTGCCCCGATGCGGAAAAAGAGTGAAGCCTACTCCGCCCCATCAAACCCAGCGTCTTTAAGACATTTTCTGAAAATTGATATGAACTGTAAGTTCAACAAGTAGGGAGAGGTCATTACTATGGAGCGGTAATCTTTTGAAACTTCGACAAGTAGGGCCCATCCTCATGCCTCAGGAATGACCCTTCCCCATCTGTTCCTACCTTCCCAAATTCACGCGCTGCTTCCACTGGCCCTCACCGAAGACATAAGCCTCATCCAGAGGCTAATATCTTTGTGGTCCCAGCGCAACGACGGGCGAATCGCTCTGCGCTGTCTGAATTTCTCATCATATCTAAGTCAAGCAGAACCCCTGTACACCTTATGTGCCTCTCCGATAGAGTCTATGTAACACAACAACTCTGAGCAGTGCTCGGGTTCTTCTCTCCAATAACGGTCACCATGATGGCCTGCACCTCTTTTTCTCCTCATCCTCCTTCTTGGAGTCATCAGGTTTCACCCTATCCAAGTAAAATTTTTCCAATGGCAGTAGCGAAAAAATCTCCCTTGCAAATCTCATACTGCACCTCCTGTTTTAGATATTCTCCCAGCGGGCCCTCGAAGCACACCTACACCTCGCACTTTGCCGCGTCCACAATCCTGACCACATCTGTCCTCCCTGCCATCTCCGTGGCCCCTTTCTCCCCTACTTTCTTGGTGACAACCCTGACTGCCTGGGTGGCAGGGTTGCTGGGGACGCCACAGCTCCAGATCCCTCTGCTCCCCCATCCGCTGTCCCACTCGCCGGTGCTGTCCATGGGACCACCTGAGGGGGCTGCCCTTGACCCCCTTCAAATCTACCTACTAAAGCCTGCAGGCCCTCCAGCAGTTCCCTCAGCTGTGCACCAGACCCCGCACTGGCAGGCCTATTTCCTGACATTTGCTGGTCTGGCATGTTCCTTTTGACTGCGCCAAAGGAGCTACTGGCCCTACCGTACCCGCTTTGACCACCCCTAACAAATCCTGCAATGCATCAGACAATGACAAATTAGCAATGGATTTACCAGGCTGACTGAGAGCGTATGGGTGACCCTGCCCCCCTCTGATGTAACACAGGTTTCCGTTACATCATAGGGAGGTGGGGTCACCCATACGTCATTGGGGAACCCCTGGCTTCCCTCGCTAGCGTCAGAGGGGGCGGGGTCAGGTGACGGGTGGCCCCCCAATCCTAATATAAGAAATGTCAGGCGCTGGGCTCCCCGCAGTGTCTCCTCAGTGGAGACAGAAGATGGATGCATGGATGGACTGCTCTGGACTGAAAATCACCTGTCGCCGGATCAGATCGGCCATCGCTGGACCCCGGAGAGATGATCATCCATCGCTGGATAGCAAGAGTGGATTACCACCGCTGGAATCTTTTTTTTATTTTTTTTTATTTTTTATATAGGAATTTTTCAAAAGTGTGTTTGTCTTATTTAACAATTTTTTACACTTTCTTTGTGAAATGGTAGGGGTACTTTTGTACCCCCTTGCCATTTCAAACAGGGGGGCCGGGATCTGGAGGTCCCCTTGTTAAAGGGGGCTTCCATATTCTGATAAGCCCCCTGCCCGCAGACCCCCACAACCACCGGCCAGAGTTGTGGGGATGAGGCCCTTGTCCCCATCAACATGGGGACATGGTGCTTTGAGGGGTCACAGACCCACAAAGCATCCTCCCAATGTTGAGGGCATGTGGCCTGGTACGGTTCAGGGGGGGCTCTCTCGTCCCCCCCTCTTTTCCTGCGGCCTGCCAGGTTGCGTGCTCGGATAAAGGGTCTAGTATGGATTTTTAGGGGGACCCCACGTAAAAAAAAATTTAAATTTGATGCGGGGTTGCCCCTTAATATCCATACCAGACCTGAAGGGTCTGGTAATTGAATTTAGGGGAACCCCATGCTTTCTTTTTTTTTCTTTTTTTTTATCAATGAATGAATTGTCGGCTCCCGTAATACAGAGAACACTCATTGAGTGCTCTCTGTATTACGGGAGCCGACAATTCAAAGTGATTTTAACCACTTCTCGACCGCCGCACGACAATGTACGTCGACAGAATGGCACGGGCAGGCATAAGGGCTTACATGTACGTCCTTGCCTGCCCGCGGGTCGGGGGCCCGATCGGGCCCCCGCCCGGTGCCTGCGGCGGTCGGTATTCGTTCGGGAGCGATCCCGGACGAGGGGACGGCCATTCATTCATGGCCACCCCCTCGCGATCGCTCCCGATGAATGAAAATGCTCCGTGACATCAAACACAGGAGTAATGTAAACACAGGAGAGGAAGTGATGTAATCTCTCCTCCGTGTCGGTATTTTTCGTTCCGACACAGAGGAGAGAGGATCGGTGAGTTGCACCAACACGACACTACACAGTAGAACATGCCAGGCACACTCACACCCCCCCGATCACCCCCCCCCCAATTACCCCTGCCCCCCAGTCACAGTGACACCAATGTCATTTTTTTTTTTTTTTTTGCATTGGTGTCATTTGTGACTGTAATAACTGTTAGGGCAGTTAGGGTTAGCCCCCTTTAGTTCTAATGTACCCCCCTAACCCCCCCAATAAAGGTTTAACCCCGTGATCACCCCCCGTCGCCAGTGTCACTAAGGCTGGGTTCACATTGCAGCGGTTTATGAGAACGAATGTGATTTGCACCGCACTGCAGTGCAAATCACATCCGATCTCTGTGCGATTCGAGTTCAGCCATACAGATAGTATGGCTGAATTCGCATCACACCCGCCGCACCCGCCGCAAATTCGCACGGGACCCTTTTTTTGGCCCGCAGCAGAATCGGATCGCATGGGTGTTCCCACCATGCGATCCGAGTTTGCAGATCGCACTGCGATATGCGAACTGATCTGGGGGTGTCATTAACATTTCACTGACACTCCCAGCAGTTCGCATAGGGCAGTGTGAACTGCCGCCGGGAGGCATGCGATGCGGGAACCCGCCGCGGATTCGTGGCGTTCCCGCATCGCTCCAGTGTGAACCCAGCCTAATAAGCGATCGTTTTTCTGATCGCTGTATTAGTGTCACAGGTGACGCTAGTTAGGCAGGTAGGTATTTAGGTTCGCCGCAGCTTTTTATAGCGCCAGGGACCCCCATATACTACAGCATAAAGCCCCCTGATTGCCCCCTAGTTAACCCTTTCACCAGTGATCACTGATCACCATATAACTGTTACAGGTGACGCTGGTTGGTTAGTTATTTTTTTATAGTTTCAGGGCACCCGCCATTTATTACCTAATAAAGGTTTAACCCCCTGATCACCCGGCGGGTGTCATTTGTGACTGTAATAACTGTTAGGGCAGTTAGGGTTAGCCCCCTTTAGTTCTAAGGTACCCCCCTAACCCCCCCAATAAAGGTTTAACCCCGTGATCACCCCCCGTCGCCAGTGTCACTAAGGCTGGGTTCACATTGCAGCGGTTTATGAGAACGGATGTGATTCGCTCCGCACTGCAGTGCAAATCACATCCGATCTCTGTGCGATTCGAGTTCAGCCATACAGATAGTATGGCTGAATTCGTGTCGCACCCGCCGCAAACTCGCACGGGACCCTTTTTTTGCTCCGCAGCAGAATCGGATCGCATGGGTGTTCACACCATGCGATCCGAGTTTGCAGATCGCACTGCGATATGCGAACTGATCTGGGGGTGTCATTAACATTTCACTGACACTCCCAGAAGTTCGCATAGGGCAGTGTGAACTGCCGCCGGGAGGCATGTGATGCGGGAACCCGCCGCGGATTCGTGGCGTTCCCGCATCGCTCCAGTGTAAACCCAGCCTAATAAGCGATCGTTTTTCTGATCACTGTATTAGTGTCACAGGTGACGCTAGTTAGGCAGGTAGGTATTTAGGTTCGCCGCAGCTTTTTATAGAGCCAGGGACCCCCATATACTACCGCATAAAGCCCCCTGATTGCCCCCTAGTTAACCCTTTCACCAGTGATCACCATATAACTGTTACAGGTGACGCTGGTTGGTTAGTTATTTTTTTATAGTTTCAGGGCACCCGCCATTTATTACCTAGTCTCACTGGTGTACCCCTAAATTTAGGGGTGTCTACTTTCCAAAATGGGGTCATTTGGGGGGGGGGGGTTTGTGCCATCTTGGCATTTTATGGCCTTCAAAACTGTAACGCCCTTAGAAAGCCTGAAGGCGGTGCTTGGTTTTCGGGGCCCCGTACGCGGCTAGGCTCCCAAAAAGTCCCACATATGTGGTATCCCCGTACTCAGGAGAAGCAGCAAAATTTATTTTGGGGTGCCATTTCACATATGCCCATGGCATGCGTGAGCAATATATCATTTAGTGACAACTTTGTGAAAAAAAAAAAAAAAGTTTGTAATTTTCCCGCAACTTGTGGCAAAATATAAAATATTCCATGGACTCAACATGCCTCTCAGCAAATAGCTTGGGGTGTCTACTTTCTAAAATGGGGTCATTTGTGGGGGTTTTGTGCCATCTTGGCATTTTATGGCCTTCAAAACTGTAATAGGTAGTGAGGAGTGAAGTCAAATATTTACGCCCTTAGAAAACCTGAAGGCGGTTCTTGGTTTTCGGGGCCCCGTACGTGGCTAGGCTCCCAAAAAGTCCCACATATGTGGTATCCCCGTACTCAGGAGAAGCAGCAAAATTTATTTTGGGGTGTCATTTCACATATGCCCATAGCATGTGTGAGCAATATATCATTTAGTGACAACTTTGTGAAAAAAAAATAAAAAAAAATTAAAGTTTGTAATTTTCCCGCAACTTGTGGCAAAATATAAAATATTCCATGGACTCAAAATGCCTCTCAGCAAATAGCTTGGGGTGTCTACTTTCTAAAATGGGGTCATTTGTGGGGGTTTTGTGCCATCTTGGCATTTTATGGCCTTCAAAACTGTAATAGGTAGTGAGAAGTGAAATCAAAAATTTACGCCCTTAGAAAGCCTGAAGGCGGTGCTTGGTTTTCGGGGCCCCGTACGCGGCTAGGCTCCCAAAAAGTCCCACATATGTGGTATCCCCGTACTCAGGAGAAGCAGCAGAATTTATTTTGGGGTGTCATTTCACATATGCCCATAGCATGTGTGAGCAATATATCATTTAGTGACAACTTTGTGTAAAAAAAAAAAAAATAATAATTTTTTGTCATTATTCAATCGCTTGAGGCAAAAAAATAAAATATTCAATGGGCTCAACATGCCTCTTATCAATTTCCTTAGGGTGTCTACTTTCCAAAATGGGGTCATTTGGGGGGGGTTTGTACTGCCCTGCCATTTTAGCACCTCAAGAAATGAGATAGGCAGTCGTAAACTAAAAGCTGCGTAAATTCCAGAAAACGTACCTTAGTTTGTAGATGTGACAACTTTTGCGCAAACCAATAAATATACAATTATTGACTTTTTTTTTACCAAAGACATGTGGCTGAATACATTTTGGCCTAAATGTATGACTAAAATTGAGTTTATTGGATTTTTCTAATAACAAAAAGTAGAAAATATCATTTTTTTTCAAAATTTTCGGTCTTTTTACGTTTATATCGCAAAAAATAAAAATCGCAGAGGCAATCAAATACCATCAAAAGAAAGCTCTATTTGTGGGAAGAAAAGGACGCAAATTTTGTTTGGGTACAACATTGCATGACCGCGCAATTACCAGTTAAAGCAGCGCAGTGCCAAATTGTAAAAAGACCTCTGGTCATTTACCAGCAAAATGGTCCGGTCTGAAAGTGGTTAAAAGACTTTTTTTCCTTGCGAAATTACACTTTGTGCAGGGAGAGTTCTAAGCACGGGAAACATGCACCCCTTCACAGGCATACTATAGACACCCCCCAGGTACGAAATTTAAAGGAATATTACTCTTTTATTGGTTTACTTTAATCATTATTAAAATCACTGCTCCTGAAAAAACAGTGGTTTTTAAAACTTTTGTTTGCATTGATTCATGTCCCCTGGGGCAGGACCCAGGTCCCCAAACACTTTTTAGGACAGTAACTTGCATATTAGCCTTTAAAATTAGCACTTTAGATTTCTCCCATAGACTTGTACAGGGTGTTCCGGCTTTTCGAATTTGGCGCAAACACCCCAAATTGTTCACTGTTCGCTGAACAGGCGAACAGGCAATGTTCAAGTCGAACATGAGTTCGACTCGAACTCGAAGCTCATCCCTATACACTATCCATCCTTGCAGTCTTTTTGTTCCGGGCCTCACTTTCTGCATGTCCCAGGGGGTACTTTTTTTTTACCTTCTACCAGTCTTCGAATACTGTGTTTTATTACCTTCCATAAGTCCTGGGGTGCGCGATTGTGTAGACAGGGCCCCAGTGCACTGTATTGCCCGGGGGCCTATAATGTTCATAAGATGGCACTGCTACTACCCAATGAGATAAGACATTTTTTTCAGAGCTACCTGAGTGCGGAAAGGCAGTTGCACAGCTGCAATGGCAATCATGAGAAAAGATGATCCGCAACTTCTTGCTTGTTGTTTACATACATAGTTATATAGTCAGTAAGGCTGAAAAAAGAAAATAATCCATGCAGTTCAACCTGTGTAGGTGCATGTATCAGTGTCTATAATTATTTCCTTTATCCCTGTGTGTTGTGTCTTTTAAGATGTATATCTTATGCCCCGCACACATGATCGGAAGATCCCAAAATACTTATTTTTAGATTTGGACTTTGACACACAGAGATGATACATGTTTTGCCTAACTGGTTAAATGTGATTTATATGTATTAATACAGTCACATTTTGTTTTTGTTTTTCTTCATATTTTTGTGTGCGGAAACGGTGGTATTTGTATTTTAACCACTTGCCGCCCGCCCTATTACAAATAGACGGCGGCAAAGTGGTTTCATAATCCTGACCGGACGTCATATGACGTGATCAGGATTATGAGCCGCTGCGCGCCCCCGGGGGCGCGCATCGCGGCGATCGTTGTTGCGGGGTGTCAGTCTGACACCCGGCAACTACGATCTCGGTAAAGAGTCTCCGACGGAGACTCTTTACCACGTGATCAGCCGTGTCCAATCACGGCTGATCACAGTGTAAATGGGAAGAGCCGGTGATCGGCTTTTCCTCACTCGCGTCTGTCAGACGCGAGTAGAGGAGAGCCGATCGGCTGCTCCTCTGACAGGGGGGGTCTGTGCTGATCGATTATCAGCACAGCCCCCCCGAGGATGCCCACACTGGACCACCAGGGATGCCACCAGACCACCAGGGATGCCCAGCAGAGGTAATCCTCCAGGGATGTCAGTCAGGCACAATGGATGCCAATCAGTGCCCATAATGGATGGCAATCAGTGCCCACAATGGGCATCACTGATTGGCATGCATTATTGTTTGGCACTGATTGGCATCCATTACTATAACACCGATGCCGCCTATGAGTGCCCACCTGTGCCGCCTATGAGTGCCCACCTGTGCCGCCTGAGTGCCCACCTGTGCCGCCTATGAGTGCCCACCTGTGCCGCCTATGAGTGCCCACCTGTGCCGCCTATCTATGCCCACCTGTGCCACCTATCCGTGCCCATCCGTGCCGCCCATCCGTGCCAGCTATCAGTGCCAATTTGTGCCACCTATCAGTGTCCATCCGTGTCGCCCATCTGTGTCGCCTATCAGTGTCGCCTATCAGTGCCGCCTATCAGTGTCCATCAATGCCACCTCATCAGTGCCACTTCATTGGTGCCCATCAGTGCCGCCTTATCAGTGCCCATCAGTGTAGCCCCATCAGTGCCCATCCGTGAAGGAGAAAACGTACTTATTTACAAAGTTTTGAAACTGAAACAAAAAAAAACATTTTTTTTTCAAAATTTTCGGTATTTTTTTATTTGTAGCACAAAAAATAAAAACCGCAGAGGTGATCAAATACCACCAAAAGAAAGCTCTATTTGTGGGAAAAAAATGATAAAAATTTAATTTGGGTACAGTGTAGCATGACCGCGCAATTGTCATTCAAAGTGCGACAGCGCTGAAAGCTCAAAATTGGTCTGGGCAGGAAGGTGTTTAAGTGCCCTGTATTGAAGTGGTTAAGAAAGCTGGAAACTTTATGTGCTGCAGCCTACATCTATTGGGTTTTTGCACTATAATTAATAGGTGAGCACAAGAGTTTTTTTTTTTTATGTTGTGAAAAGGCCTTCAACCAGCCAAACCCAGGCATGTTTTCATCAGTAGATTGGACCTTACTTTGACCAAACATAAAGGTGATGTTCTAGAATGTCCTTTAACCAGTCAGCGCCAGGTGAGCTTTCAACTGTGAGTTTGACCTTACTTTTTGACCAAGCATACAGACAATGTTCTGGAAGGTCCTTTAACCTTGGACCTTGGACCTTATTTTGACCAAACATGGATGAAATGTTTCTGAAGCTCCTTTAATCAGCCAACCTCGGGTGAGTTTTCATCACTGGGTTGGATCTAGCTTTGACCAGACAAAAGGCAACGTTCTGGAGGGTCCTTCAACCAGCCAACCCCAGGTGAGCTTTCATCAGTGCAAAATAACAATAAATACACCCACTCCCTTAACACTATAACATATACTGTAGCATACCAAAAAACTGTTATGGGAAATGTGTACAGCTGCTGTCATAAACACAAATTAGTGTAAAAAAAAGTACTTGTAACCAAAAAAAAAACAGCACCAAAGTAAATATATGAAGGTGTCTTATTAAAGTCTTTATAAACAAAGAGAAAATTGTGATGTGTGTTCTTAAACATTGCATGTTCCAATAATAAAAAAAATAAAAAAAATAAAAAATAAACTTGTGCTCTAATCCACCATGCTCACAGACTTTTTGTTACCATAAGAAAATAAAATTGCACTTGTTGGTTTACCTATATACCACTGGTCCGCCAAATGGGAACCAGGAACATCTCACACCTTTCCAGGAAAGTCCTGAGGATGTTGCATGGTAATAATGAAACATGTAGGGTGGGACTTCCGGTGTGTCACTTCCAGTATGTCATTTACAGTTTGGCTGAAACCCACACTGGGGGACAGTGTTTTTTATCTACTATACATTTTAGGACCATATAGAAGCAAGGAGGAAAAAGAGGTGGGGATGTTAGGAATAATACTTCTGAAGGGGTGTGTAGTGCTCTAGGCTCTTAGACAGTGGCCCAGTGGTTGGAAGCTTGCGTTGAGAGGTGTGCGGTGTCCCTGATTCACATTTGGCGGTCCAGTAGTATATGGGTAGTTTAATTATTTTGTTATTAGAACATGCGGTGTTTAAGAATACACATCACCACTTTCTCTTTGTTTATAAAGACTTTAATTGGACTTCACATTTATATATTGTCTTTGGTGCAAGCACTGTTTTTTGGTTACAAGTGCTTTCATCAGTGGATTAGACCTAGCTTTGACAAAGATTGCAGGCAATGAAGTCCTGAAAAGGCCTTCAACCAGCCAACCCCAAGTGAGTTTTCATCAGTGGATTGGATCTAGCTTTGACCAAAGCTTGGAGGCAATGTCCTGGAAGGTCCTTTATCCAGTGAAATCTATATGAGCTTTCATCAGGAGATTGGGCCTAGCTTGGGCAAAACAGAGTAAATGTCTGGAAAGGCCCTCAACCAGCCTACCCATGTAAGCTTTCATCAGTGGATTGGACCTTGCTTTGACAAGACATGGAGGCTAAGTTCTGGAAAAGCATTCAATTAGGCCAACCGCAAGCGAGCCATCAATGGATTTGGCCTTACTTTGACCAAACTTGGAGGCAATCTTCTAGAAGGTTCTTCAGCCAGCCAGCACCAGGTGAGCTTTCATCAGTGGATTGGATGTAGATTTGACCAAACATGTAGATAGTGCTCTGGAAGGTCCTTCAACCAGTCTACCCTAGGCAAGCTTTCATCCTTGGATTGGGTTTAGCTTTGACTAAACATAGAGGCAATGTTCTTGAAGGTCCTTCAACCAGTCAACCCCAGATGAGCTTTCATCAGTGGATTGGAACTAGCTTTGATCAAACATAGAATAAATGTTCTGGAAGGGACATTAACCAGCCTACCCAGGTAGGCTTTCATTAGTGCAATAGACATAGTTTTGACCAAACAAGGAGGCAATGTTCTGGAAGGTTCTTTTTTCCATCCCCCCCTTGAGGGTGAGAGATTTGAAACCCAGGCCTTGAGAATTATTTTCCCTTGTATGCAGACTATGTGATCCTCCTTTATGTATACATCCAAAACCCAGAGACTGTTGCTTGGTGCTGTAGGCATTTTGGATGTGATGTCAGCAGCCCCAGCAGACTCAGAGCTGTCACTCAAGTAGTACTTTTAGGAAATGTTTGATGATCCCTTTCTGTGATGCAACATGTACAGTTGTAACTATAATATATAAATGTAATATAAATATATAACATAAATTATTAGTGTTTTCATCTTTCTCTGGAATTACACAGGTGCGGCCCCCAGTAGATGCATTTTGGACCCTTGAAGAATTTTTGGATGAAATAATTTAGGATAAACGTACTTTTTTATTTTGTGGACCTCTTCTGTCACTTTCCCCAACAACTCCATAATCCTCTGAATGTCGCTGGAAAAATAAGCTGAAATACACAGAATGTCAGGTGAAAGCTGGCTTACTTTTATACCAGAGGTCTCCAAATTATAGCCCACTGCAAGATTTTATCTGGCCCGCAGCTAGGGGTTAGTGGTCCCTCACACTCCTACAGTCTTCATTTAAATATATCCTTCCTAGTTTCCAGTGCAGGTTCCCTCAGCTGTGCTGTCTGTGTATAGCTACGGCTACTGGTGTCCTAACAACCAATCAAATGGCTGCCACAGCATTTACAGGAGGACCATATTTCCACCATCCAGACCTGCTACAGCCACACTCCTGGGCTCTCCAGTCTCCAAGGCACACTGTAAGTGGTGTGTGAAGTAAGGGTGGACTCTGATATGGGGCCGATTGGTGCTCTGTTGGGGACCCTGATGTAAATGGAGACATTAATATAAGCAAGACTCTGATGGGGCTCAAAATATAAAAATGACTATAAAGGGGACTCAGACAGGTATCCTGATGTAAGGGATGGCTCTTCTTGAAGAAATACTCTGATAGGGACCTTGATGTAAGGGGGGACTCTTTTGTAGGTGAAACTGATGGGGATCCTGATGTAAGGAGGGACTCTGGTGGAAGTTAGAGTCTGTAAGGGGGACATCCATGGGGTATAAGGAACAAATCAGATTCTAATGTAAGGGGGGATGGGGGTTTGATGTGAGGGTAACTCTGATGTAAGGGGGAGGCTTTGATGGGTATTCTAATGTAAGGAAGATTCTGGTGTAAGGGGACGTTTGATGTTGATACGGGACATTGATGATGACAAAGGAGACTCTGATGAGACTCTGATATAATGGGGGACTATGATGGGGACAATGTAAAGAATGACTGTGATAAGGACCCCTTGTAAGGGGGGGGGGGGGCACTGATGTAAAGGGGACTGTAACAGGGATTCTAATGTGTGTTGAAGCTACTTTGTTGAGGATCTGATGAGGACGCTGATGTACAGAGGGTCTCTGATGGGATCAAGTTTATTTATAATTTGATGGCTTTGTTTTGCTTATTCTAAATATCAGATCAAGTTCAAAGCAAAACATATTCATCTAAATTATATTCATTGGTCGGTATGTAGTGTAGTGGTCGGTGTGTAGTGTAGTGGTTGGTGTGTAGTGTAGTGGTCGGTGTGTAGTGTAGTGGTCAGTGTGTAGTGTAGTGGTCAGTGTGTAGTGTAGTGGTCGGTGTGTAGTGTAGTGATCAGTGTGTAGTGTAGTGGTCAGTGTGTAGTGTAGTGGTCGGTGTGTAGTGTAGTGGTCGTGTGTAGTGTAGTGGTCAGTGTGTAGTGTAGTGGTCAGAGGCAGATTTGAGATAATTATATACAAATGATTACTCTTAAAATTGTAGACTGACAATGTATAATACAAAACATGCAAAAATTAAATTTATCCTGCAAGGCTAGTTAAAAACACCTGAACATATTGAAAAATACAGGGGGTGACAATGTATAATGGGGTGGGGGGGGGGGCGCCGATACAGATTTTCGCCAAGGGTGCTGGAGACCCTAGGTACGCCTCTGGGTCCCTTGGATCTTTTGATCCCTTTGGATTCCATTTTCCCTTCTTTTGTCTGTGAGGGGGGGCCCTCATTAACATCTATAGTAGACCCTCATCTAGGATAAGGGCCTGGTATAGAAGAAATAATGTTAACCAAACCCAGGAATATTTGGCTCACCCCTATTCCTGACACAAAAGATGGGATTCTGGAACTAGAGGAGGATGGTTGTCCCACCTTCGTGCTTTCTATCATGTTCTTGGGCAATCAACATCTACACATTCCATGGTGATTGGATAAAGATGTTAGAAATATGGGAATAAGAGAGATATCAAAAACACTTTGTGGCTAGGTAGTGGATATCTCAAATATATCATTATAAGGGGGTGCCATCATCCCTTAATAAATAGAGATTAAAAAAAAAAAGGAAAAATAGGGACTTTGGGATTTTAAAGGCACCAGGTAAATTCAAGAGTATAGAGAGTAGTAGTTTTTTGTTTTTTTATATAAATTTATTCGAAATATGAAAAAAAACCATACATAATAGGATAGTTAAAAGTTTTGACACAGAAACTGTATCCACGCATATAAGGATCTACCTCAGCATTACATCACAGATCAGATAATATCATTCAAAATATATATATATATATATATATACACAGGAGATCTTATCACCCAAAGACATATAGATTAGCGTATGTAACCGCTATGGTGATGAGCTGATGTAGCATCCACAGAACTTGCCCGACATGTTTTCGCGTTATTGGAAAAAAAACGCTTCTTCTGGGGCGCGAATAAAAACACTCTTAAAAGTTAAAAAAGAAACAGAGTACATAAATACATGGTAAGTATAGATTTCAGATTTTTTTTTTTACAAGACATAAATTACTACATACATTTTAATCAGAGATATAGATAACAAACAATATACAAAAAAAATAAGGAAACAAAAATTCTTGTCAAAAAGGGATCACACAGGTATAGGGGCCATAAGTGCCGGTCATATATGGAGCACTGTGGGGGCATGCACACTATTATAAATATTTAATGTTCGTTAGAAAAAGGTAATGCATTTATATATGTATAAATTAAATGAAATGTCCTACCCCTTTCTGTAGATGGTGTTGATGGTACACGAAAAAGGATTATATTTATATGTAATGTAGTAGCTTGTTTCATGTAAATAATGCTGGAAGTAGATGTGATGGACTGGGGTTTATATGGTCACAAAACAGACACCCCAAAGCAAAGTACATATTCATTTTTATTTATATTTCTAAACATCTCCCTTCTATTCTATTAATAACCAGTAGATGGCAGAGAAGGTACACAAACAGAGTCTATATAAGGCCACACACCATGTGACTGGAAATTAAACTACTTCCAGCCATAAAGTCAGTGGTCATATCTCATGCTGTTTGTGTGATTCTTTGCAGGTATGTACTCTAAATTGTTCCTAATCTGTATTAACCTGTGATAGAAAGATTCCTAAACATTTTGAGCAGATGCAGAAAAAGTCTCAGCAGATTTTATGCTATAGTTTTGCTGTAATTAGAAGTTTAGAACAGCATGTGTCAAACAAGTGAAAAGTGCATAAGAACATGAAAATACTGCATTAGTCAGAACAAATGTCTATGATAAACACTAAACCTTTCTAAATAGGTATATTTAAACCTGATTTATTGGAAATTGCATAGATTTATAGAAGCACATGTTTTCTGTTATTTAATATAGAAAAAAAACCTATTGTATGTAAAGCTTATGTATTGCATCATACAGACATGCAATGTGCACCATCTAGTGGTTAAAAAAGAGTACTACCATGAAAATATTTGTATTAAAGCAATGCATTGCTAGTATGATTATTGCACACTTAAAGTGTACCAGAGAGATAAAGATAATTATCTATAACACTGAATAACAGGGATATATATGTTATTAAAATTTAGTAATGTTCATTGTTGTAACTACGTTTTAAAATACTTTAGGTAAAATCGGTATTATATATATTGTTAATGGTTATAAACATGTGACTATAAAAATGTAAAAGATGTATTGTTATGTAAAAAAAAAAACTACTTCCAGCCATAAAGTCAGTGGTCATATCTCATGCTGTTTGTGTGATTCTTTGCAGTCCGCGCCAAGCTGATCACCTTATCTCATTGCGTCTACAATCATCGGCTCTCTTAATTCACATTTTGAGGCCGGTAACATTTTGGGGGCTCGTGTGCCGGGATTCGTTGTGTTACCAGTAAAAGGGAAGTGCGAGACAAGCGTGAGCCTGCTACAGAGCTACAAGGAGAGTCGTGAGAGTCGTCTGCCTCGTGAGTGCAAGTCTTCAGATTGCAACAGAGATGGCGTCTCCTCATCGTGCGCTGATGTGGGATATCCGGAAACAAATTCATCTGCTTAATGAAGAACAGCTGCATAGCCTCGCTATTACGCTGGGAGATGAAAGAGAAGTGGACGTTCCATCAGTGACTGGTACCAACGAAATGGAACTTGTTGAATTTATTGAAGATTACTTGAGAAGTGATCAGCTGGAAAAGTTGGAAGATCAAGGTATGTCTTACCTACTCATCATCCAAGACAAGATCAATGAACTAAAACTTAACAAGGAAAGTACACCAACTGTGGACATTGCAACCGCTGCAAAAAAAATAAGTAGTGGGACTGCAAGGACTGAACAGGTATCGGAGGTGGTGAGATTAACTGATATTGTTGCTTCATTGCCACGTAGAGAATTTAAAATGCATGGTGGTGTAATTTCAGATCATGGTTCGGACATGAGTTACAGTAGCGTGTGCAGACAAATTGACGAGGGTCTAACAGAAAAATTCCCTGAATCTGAAATTATACGCACAGTGTTGAGAATAATCAAACCTGGTAATTTTAAAGATATGTTGACTGACAAAGATGATCTTACTGTTGCTGAATTGAAAAGGTTTTTTAAGTCACATATGAGAGAACGAAGTGGTAATGAGTTATTTCAGGACCTTAGCAATGCTACCCAGCAAGAAAGAGAAACAGCACAACAATTTGTTTACAGGCTAGTGGGGTTAAAACAAAAAGTTCTGTCTACATCACAACATGATAGGCAAGAGTTTAACTATGACAAAAAACTGGTGCAAGGCATATTCCTTCATACACTGTATCAGGGACTAAATGAGAAAAATTCTAATGTTAGACGAGATATCAAGCCTTATGTGTCTGATTTGACAGTAACGGATGACTTTATCATAGAGCAAGTCACCAGATCAGTTGATGAGGAAACAGAAAGGCAGAGACGCTTAAACAGTGCTCCTAAACATAAACCTATTACTGTTCATTCATCACAGACACCAGGTAATAGTGAAAAAGACACCTTGCAAAAGAGAGTTGAGGGAGATGTTAAAGCAAATCACACTGCATTAATGGAACTAACAACACAGGTCTCTGCTCTCACAAAGAACCTGGAAAAGATGATGAAGCTAACTCCTCTTGTTGGAAACCAAATGACTAAGCCACTAACCAATGTTCAAGTTCCAGATACAACTCACTGCAAGCCCAGGTGTGATGATTGCATTAAACAAGAGAGTCAGAACTGCTACCATTGTTTCTGCTGTGGTTGGACAGGACACAGAGCGGTTGATTGCTTGAAGAAAAGAAGGCAGTCGGGAAACGACAGACGGTCACTGGGAAAGGGACAACCAGTGACCACCTCAAATGATCTCTCCCATGCTAAGGTAAACAGGGTATTCACCCACCGGTCAACTAGAACACTCCCAAAAGAGAATGGATTCTCCAAACAACACGTAGCACAATTAATTGGAGGAAAATGCCTACTGTCATGTCGGATGAATGGTGTACCGGTTGACATGTTGATGGATACAGGAGCTCAGGTCAGCATTGTCGGGAAGGCATGGTTAGAAAAGTTTCTACCCAGCGTCTCCATTAGGCACATACAAGATTTACTTTGTGATGACAACTTATCCATTACAGCTGCAAATGGTTCTATCATTCCATTCATCGGGTGGATTGAAGTCTGCCTGGAATTCGAAAGTAGTGGACATGGAAACTTAGCCATTTATGTGCCAATGCTGGTGAGTGACTGCTGTAATGACAATCCAATTCTTGGGTTTAATGTTATCGAAGAATTGATCAGAGAAAACCGTGACCGACCAAACAGCACCCAAAACCTGACTATCTTGCTGAGTGAAGCTATGAAAGTAAGACAGAGTGTAGCGAATAACATTGTCAATGCTGTCAGTCAAGCAACTGACCCAGGAGAAATATTCGATAGTCATATGGTCAAAGTGGGGAAGAAGGGACTCCAGATTAAAGGAGGGGAGCTCTGTGAAGTCAAATGCAGAATTAGAGCGTGGCCGAAAGGAGGAATCATGTCATTTGAACCACTTCCCGAATATCCAGTCGAGGAAGGACTTGAACTATTTCCTTCAGTGGTAGATGTGCCAAATGGGTTCTCTAAACTGGTGAAGATACCTATACTGAACCGTGCTCAACATGACATCTACCTTCCACCCAGAACAGTATTGGGTACCATTTCTCCAGCAGCTGAGATTCTACCATTGTCTCCAAACAAAGACGATGGAAAGGGAATTGACCAGAAGAAAAGGGTGTTTCATGTAAACCAGTTGAATCAAGTGGACACTGGAAATCAGCTACCCACTAACAAATCTGTTAAGTGGCACCCACCTGTCAATTTGGAAGATCTCTCAGAAGAAGAACAGGAGATAGCGAGACAAATGTTATATGATGAATCAGATGTCTTTGCTCGAGATGAGGGAGACATAGGATGCATCCCTAACCTGAAACTGAGGATAAACCTGAAAGATGAAACTCCTGTCCAGAAACGCTACAATTCGATACCGAAACCCCTATACAAAGAAGTGAAAGAATATATCCAAAACCTTCTTGACCGAGGTTGGGTAACAAAATCTTCTTCCGCATACTCATCACCAGTTGTTTGTGTTCGAAAGAAGGACAGTAGCCTACGACTATGTGTTGACTTTAGGGAGTTAAACCGAAAGACTATCCCAGATAGACATCCACTACGCAGAATACAAGATCTGCTGGATAGCTTAGGAGGATTTACGTGGTTCTCAATCCTGGACCAGGGTAGTGCGTATCATCAAGGCTTTGTGCATGAAGACTCCAGACATCTGACGGCTTTCAGCACCCCCTGGGGACTCCTGGAGTGGAACTGTATTCCATTTGGATTAACGAATGCCCCAGCAGCTTTTCAGAGATGCATGGAGAATGTATTAGAGGGCATCAGAGACAAATGTTGTTCTCCATACTTGGATGACGTACTTTGCTACTCCAAAACTTTTCAGGAGCATGTCAATGATATTAGGCAAGTGCTTAGTCGAATGCGTGAGCATGGTATCAAACTTAGACCGAAGAAGTGTGAACTCTTTAAACGACAGATTCGATACCTTGGACGAATGGTGTCAGAAGAAGGCATAAAAATTGACCCAAAAGATCTTGAAGCGGTATTACATTTGAAAAAGAAAGAACCAAAAACAGTGGGAGGAGTCAGATCTTTGTTAGGATTCCTGAGCTACTACAGGTCCTTCATTCAAGATTTCTCTCGACTTGCTAAACCACTGTATGAACTTTTGCAGAACACTGAGAAAGAATCTGCTACATCCATCCCCAAAAACAATCAGAGGGAATCTACGAAGAAAAACGGGAACAAAGCACAAGTGCCATCTAAAACACCGATTCAATGGACACCCAAACATCAAGCTGTAGTATCCAGACTGGTGGACATGCTAACCAATCCACCAATTCTAGCATACCCTGATTTTGACTTACCCTTCGTCTTACACACTGATGCTTCCAATGAAGGCCTAGGTGCTGTACTATACCAACGACAAGGAGAAAAACTTCGTGTTATTGGGTTTGGCTCCAGAACATTGACTCCAGCAGAGCGCAATTACCATCTTCACTCTGGTAAACTTGAGTTTTTAGCTCTCAAGTGGGCAGTCTGTGACAAATTCAGAGATTACTTGTACTACGCTCCAACATTCACCGTTTACACAGACAACAACCCATTGACATATGTATTGAGTACTGCCAGACTGAATGCTGTGGGTCATCGCTGGGTTGGCGAGTTGGCTGATTTCCACTTCGATATCAAGTACAGGCCAGGTAAACAGAATGCAGACGCAGATACACTGTCACGATTTCCGGTGGAACTCACAAAGAATCTGAGTGAGTACACAGAGCTTGTACCATCTGAGGTTGTGTCAGCTATGTGGCAAGGGAGCAAAGCTGTTGACGAAGAAGAGGCATTATGGGTGGCTTCATTGACTCTTCACTCAGAAAGTGATGTGGCCGAAGAATTGCTGAAAGGACAGACAATCTGCCCAATGACTCAGGAGAATATCAGAGCATTACAACAAGACGATACCAACATTAGAGAAGTGGTCTGGCTTAAGGAGAACGACTGGATTCCAAACCACAAAGAAAAGGAGAGTATGACCAGCAAAACAAGACGTTTGATACATGAATGGAATAAACTCAGAGTCGATGAAGGAATCCTCTACCGACACTCTGGAACCCGAAAACAGCTAGTTCTACCAGAAAAGTTAAAACCATTGGTCTTAAGAAATCTTCATGATGACATGGGTCACATTGGTACTGACAAGGTAACCCACCTACCACGTGAACGATTTTACTGGCCATTTATGCAAAAAGACATTGATGAATATGTGCTGAAGAAGTGCAGCTGCATCAAACAAAAGCGTCCAAATATCACCGAAAGAGCACCTATGGGTTCGATTACTACCAGTTCACCTTTGGAGTTAGTATCCATTGATTATCTTCACTTGGAGAAAAGCAAAGGAGGATATGAGTATATACTTGTAATAGTTGACCATTTCACACGCTTTGCACAAGCGTATCCAACTAAGAACAAATCTGGAAAAACGGCGGCAGAAAAGATCTTTCAAGATTTCATACCACGTTTTGGCTATCCAGAGAAACTCCACCATGACCAAGGAAGAGAATTTGAAAACAACTTATTTCAGACATTGCAACGATTGGCAGGGATTTCTCATTCAAGAACTACTCCATACCATCCACAGGGTAACCCAGTGGAGAGACTGAACCGTACTTTGTTACAGATGCTTCGCACCTTAGAGGAAGAGAAAAAGTCAGATTGGAAAGAACATCTTCCACATATGGTTCATGCATATAATTGCACCAGGCATGAAGCCAGAGGATACTCGCCATTCTTTCTATTGTATGGAAGATCTCCTCGTTTGCCAATTGACCTAATGCTCAACCTAAATTTGGAAAAGGAATCAGAAAGTCAACCAATATTTACTCAGAAATGGGCATCTAGAATGCAAGAAGCTTACAAAATCGCATCCGAGAATAGAAAAAAATCATCTGCTAAAGGGAAGAAGTACTATGACAAACAGATAAAAGGAGCACCTCTTCAACCGGGTGATCGGGTCTTAGTACGAAATCTCTCTGAAAGAGGAGGACCTGGTAAACTTCGTTCATACTGGGAAGAATCAGTACACAAAGTGGTAGAAAGAATCAAAGATGGGCCTGTGTACAAAATTCAGCCTGAAAGTGGTAAAAAGACTATTCGAGTACTGCACAGAAATCTTTTACTACCAGTAAATGACCTACCAATTGAAGGACACATTCCAAGAGTACCGATGAAACAAAGACAATCAAGTAACAGAAAGGATGCCAGAATGGATCTGGACCAGGAGGAGGAATGTTCAGATGAAGAAAGATGGTATTATCCTTATATACTAGAGACTACAGAAAGTCATGATTGTGTTGTGTCTCAACCAAACTCTCAAAACGTAGAGAAAATCCCATTTAGAGTTTCTGCTGAAGAGTTCTATCCTACAACTACCACACCCAATGTTGAACAAGAACAAAATGATGGAACAGTAGTTGGCGACCAAATCTGGGCTACAGATATGGTGGGACTAGACACTGCAGAATTACCCTCACTAAGTCAAGACTTATCTGTGAACCAAGATATGCAAATGGAAAATGATGTTGATGGAGAAGACTCAACTCCTTTCAGAAGATCTACCAGACAAGCTAAGCCTAAAGAGATCTTTACATATGACACACTAGGTCAGCCAAGATACATACCAAGTCAGGTTCACACCATACAAACTCCTACAATGCTAGCTACTCCCAGGACATGCCAGGTAGTTAACGTAGCTCCTTGGTGGCAACAAGTACCTATTTGGGTTACTTAAATCACTAAATAGTGTTCAGATACCAATTGAGTTTAATGACGGGAGCCATTAACTGAAGGAGGGGAGAGTGTGATGGACTGGGGTTTATATGGTCACAAAACAGACACCCCAAAGCAAAGTACATATTCATTTTTATTTCTATTTCTAAACATCTCCCTTCTATTCTATTAATAACCAGTAGATGGCAGAGAAGGTACACAAACAGAGTCTATATAAGGCCACACACCATGTGACTGGAAATTAAACTACTTCCAGCCATAAAGTCAGTGGTCATATCTCATGCTGTTTGTGTGATTCTTTGCAGGTATGTACTCTAAATTGTTCCTAATCTGTATTAACCTGTGATAGAAAGATTCCTAAACATTTTGAGCAGATGCAGAAAAAGTCTCAGCAGATTTTATGCTATAGTTTTGCTGTAATTAGAAGTTTAGAACAGCATGTGTCAAACAAGTGAAAAGTGCATAAGAACATGAAAATACTGCATTAGTCAGAACAAATGTCTATGATAAACACTAAACCTTTCTAAATAGGTATATTTAAACCTGATTTATTGGAAATTGCATAGATTTATAGAAGCACATGTTTTCTGTTATTTAATATAGAAAAAAAACCTATTGTATGTAAAGCTTATGTATTGCATCATACAGACATGCAATGTGCACCATCTAGTGGTTAAAAAAGAGTACTACCATGAAAATATTTGTATTAAAGCAATGCATTGCTAGTATGATTATTGCACACTTAAAGTGTACCAGAGAGATAAAGATAATTATCTATAACACTGAATAACAGGGATATATATGTTATTAAAATTTAGTAATGTTCATTGTTGTAACTACGTTTTAAAATACTTTAGTTAAAATCGGTATTATATATATTGTTAATGGTTATAAACATGTGACTATAAAAATGTAAAAGATGTATTGTTATGTAAAAAAAAAAACTACTTCCAGCCATAAAGTCAGTGGTCATATCTCATGCTGTTTGTGTGATTCTTTGCAGTCCACGCCAAGCTGATCACCTTATCTCATTGCGTCTACAATCATCGGCTCTCTTAATTCACATTTTGAGGCCGGTAACATAGACATAACATTAACCACCTACAGACCGGACCATTTTGCTGGTCAAAAACCAGACCACTTTTTGTGATTCGGCACTGCGTCGCTTTAACTGACAATTGCGCAGTCGTGCGACGTGGCTCCCAAACAAAATTGACGTCCTTTTTTTCCCACAAATAGAACTTTCTTTTGGTGGTATTTGATCACCCCTGTGGTTTTTATTTTTTGCGCTATAAACAAAAATAGAGCGACAATTTTGAAAAAAACGCATTATTTTTTTACTTTTTGTTATAATAAATATCCCCCAAAAATATATAAAAAAAACTTTTTTTCCCTCAGTTTAGGCCGATACGCATTTTTCTACATATTTTTGGTAAAAAAAATCGCAATAAGCGATTACTGATTGGTTTGCGCAAAAGTTATAGCGTTTACAAAATAGGGATAGTTTTATAGCATTTTTGTTAATAATTTTTTTTTTTTTTTTTTACTAGTAATGGCGGCGATCAGCGATTTTTATTGTGACTGCGACATTGTGGGGGACCCATCGGACATTTTTGGGACCATTGTCATTTATACAGTAATCACTGCTATATAAATGCAGTGATTCCTGTGTAAATGACACTGGCAGTGAAGGGGTTAACCAGTGGGTGGCAGTGTAGGGGTTAAGTGTTCCTAGGGGCGTGTCACAAACTTTTGGGGGCTGGGCTTTCTTTTAGTGAACACTGATCTCTGCTCCAATCACATGGAGCAGAGATCAGCGTCACTAGTTGCTAGGCAGAATGGAGAAATTCTGTTTACACGGCATCTCCTCCATTCAGCCGTCCCGTGAGACGATCGCGGGTATGCTCGCGGTGATCGAGTCCGCGGGTCCCGCGACCGGACTCACGGGGGTCCCGACCAGCATGGGAGCGCGCCGCTGGCAGGGCGGCATTGAAGATTGGACATACCTGTATGCCAATATGCCTGCCCGTGCCATTCTGTCGCCGTACATCGGCGTGCGCTGGTCGGGAACCGGTTAATGTTGACAAGAGCATTCCACAGGTGTATATCAAGATTAAAACTGTATACATGTAGTGTATAAAATATTTATATAGGCACTCACCACGCTGGGGAGATACAGCCAAAACAAACCACAAAGATGGGGGATATACTGATGTCTTTTTTGTGCAGCAGGTAGAACTGCACAGACCAGATCTCTGGGAATTCAATATATAAAACAATGTAGTTATCCCGAAAGAGGAAAGAAGGGAAAAGTAAGGACTGAAGGTGATAATTGTATAATTAAGGGACATGCTTACCTTGTGTGTGTAGTGGCGTAGATTACCTGCCATATACACGTCTAGTCTGTGAGGTGTAAAGACATCTCAGAGAGAGACGCTGATAATTGCGTCTCTCTAAGTAGGTGCATGCCCCGCCCACCGCCACATCATCACACATCAGTAATATCATTTATTGCATTGGATGTGATACTACCCAATCCCCGTGGTGGTGATTGGGACAAGTCCATACTGAGAAAAGAGACTCTGTGGATTGAAAAACTAAATGCGACTAAATTTCCTCCAGGAATAAATGAAAAATAAAATTGCTGGACTAGAGGGACGGCAATAGGAGGTCGAGGCGCCCTATTTAAACTGCAGGCTCTGCTGTGAGGAATCAAGCAAGAAGCGTGAGGAAGGGTGAGAGACGGCAATTACGCTGCCAGCCTAACTAGTGTCCACTGTGACCACCAATGCCTTGGAGTATAGTGCGCTGTTACTGAGGATTGAAGTGATTTGATGTGATCTTTGGAGTGCTTTCTTTCATGTTGTCCATGTGAGTGCATTAACGAGTGGATTATATATTTTAAAATTAAAGCGAAGGTCCACCCTAAAGTGGACCTTCCGCTAATTGGAACCCTCCCCCCCTCCGGCCCCACAATTGGCACCTTTCAGGGGGGAGGGGGGTGCAGGTACCTGTACAGTACAGGTATCTGCACCCACTTCCGGGATAGCTCTCTGCGGAAAGGGGCATAGATTATGCCCCTTTCCGAAAGTCCCCCGCTGCCTGCTGGGAAACACACAGATCCCAGAGGCAGCGGGTCCATCCTTATTGTGCAGCGCGACTCGCGCATGCACAGTAGGGAACCGGGAAATGAAGCCAAAAGGCTCCACTTCCTGATTCCCATACCCAAGATGGCGGCGGCAGCACCCGAGAGACGATCAAGAGAGAAATTATTGTTGGAAGATTTATAATCACCTCCTGGTGACGGACAGTATTATTTCACATATTTCTTTTATATTTTAAAAAAAAATTTGGGGGGGGGGGGGGAGTTGCAATTCAGTTTGTGGCTGACAAATATTTCATGTATGAGTAATTGTATATGTTATGTTTATGCTCACTGTTTTTACTGGATATATTTGTATATTTTTTTCTTTGTGTGTGTATATTTTTATGACTAGCACAGAGTGATAGGTGATAGGTGGAGTGAATGAAGTAATTTCTCACACAGTACTAGCGCTACAAGGTATTATTCATTTGGTAATTAGGATTAACAGATGTATATGCACCTTCTAGTATTTATATAACTATATGTTTAAGTAGCAGCTGGAGATTTAGAGGGTTTGATGTTAGCGCGGTGATGATACACTAAGTGGGCGATTTATGAGTAGTGTATCCAACTATACACATTCCAGAAGTCCAGTTGAATGTGACCAACTACTACTATCTGTACCAATAATATACAATGCCCAACTCTCTGCGATGCTGAACTGCCATGAAGTGTCTGTACATGCACGGGGCCCCAGATCTTTATTCTATATCAGTATCACATGTTGTTTTTTCTGCCAGGCTTCTAATGCAGTTCTATTTAAATGGTATACTTCCACAATTGCAGTAGATAGAAGTATCATGGCAGAGGGCAGAAGGCGGAGCCGAGAGGTAATGCTGGCTTAGAGCTCCATTCTCAGCAGGACAATGGAGCCATATAACGACGGAGGTAACTTGACCCTCCGCACATATAGCATACCAAACGGTAGATAAATATCCTTACCTTACATAGGTGACATTCGGGGAGGTCAGAGGAGACTCATGAGGCAGAAAATTAACAAGAAAGCGCCGCCTCACACACACAGCAGTATGGCACTGAAACCCTCCCCCTCTGAGGGGAGGCACAGTGAGGAGAACAAATAGACAGCCCCTTCTGCTGCTTTATATAAAGATGTTGTCATGGTTATGCAATAGAGTTTGTCTGCTTACCTGTTTCCATGTGTTCATCTCTAGAGACCAGCCGACCCTCACCTGACTGCTTTTGTAATCCATCCTCTGGCATGACTGCACCCTAGCTCCTATCAGAGAACTCTATATTAACCTGTGCACTGCAGGCCAACCCTGCTGATCAACCATTGTGTATTCCTTTGTGGGTTTAGCTTCCTGTTACCTGCCGTGTGCTCTTCTGTTGTTCCATTACCGACTTTGGCGTGTCCTTGACTATCCCTGTTTGCCTGTGATCCTGACCTATTGGCGTGTCCCTGACTATTCCTGTCTGCTTGTGGCCCCGATCTTGGCTTTATTCCTCACTATCCCTATCCTCCTGTTGCCTACTGTGGGTGCGAGCTGGGGGACCCTGGGGGTCGCGATCTGGAGCCAGTTGCAGCCAAGTCCATCCTCACCACTAGAGCCTCTGGTGAACACCTGCTGGCTCTTAGACTCCGCGCCCCAGGGAATCTTACGCTCTAAGCTCGGTGGGATCTGTCTCCCGTTCGCAGCAGTCAGCCTTAGGGTCCACAACCTTGCGGTGCACTCCTGATCCCTACGGTGTGTATCTGTCACCTCGCCTCAAGGTGACCTGACAGATGTTCTCTCATTAAAGGCACATAGTCTCTCTAATCAAATACCTGAGAAAAATATGTCAGTTCTGGAGAATTTATAACTTTCCACACAAAAAGACTTCTCCCCTCCTGTAACGCTGAAACAAATAGAAAATCTGCTTCAAAAATTACTAAAATCCACTGCAGATACCATCACCACAAAACTTACTTAAGAAATTAGAGAGCTTGGTCAGCGTACATCAGCACTGGAAATTAGAGCAGACGATCTGGAAAATTATACATCTAACATTGCCTCAGAAATTGATTTTCTTAAAGAGGAAAATGACATATTACAATCCAAATGGGAGGATTTCGAAAATCGTGCAAGACGCTCCAATATACGTATTAGAGGAATACCCGAATCTGTGACTGATTTAAACGGTGCTATTACTGCACTTTTTCAAGAATTACAACCAGCTATCCCACTAGGGCCTCTTGAAATGGACCTAGAAGACTACAATCCACAGAAAAGTCGCATACAATCTCCACCTCCGGATCCAGATCTAGCTGACACTGTGGACTGATAAACACCTGTACTGAGGCTACTATCTTGCCTTTTCATCAGAATGGCTACTGCCGAGTTTTTTCTCTGACTTCCAATCAATATTTTTATCATAATCTTATTTAAGAAATGTTCCTAATAATTTAGGCACCTTATAATAACAGTTTTTTTTTCTCTATCTTCTCTTCTTTGTCTCTGAGGTTGCCTTAATCTTACATTTTTATTTTTAGCTTGAAAAATATATGATTGGCTCTTGGTGTTCTGCAGGGAAGTTCCTTGCACCCTCTCTTGCTACCCTCAGCAGCTCTGTGCACTCCGGGCAGTTGACAGTGGCTCATGTACCCTTGGAGGGAGAGTTTTTCTCCTCCCAACGGACACATTAAGAACATAGATATGTTAAGATATATTTCAATATTGTTTATTAAATGTATTTTCTTTTTCAGTCATTATGTCCTTTCCCCTCCCTCCCTCCACCCCTACACTCTGGAGACAAATAATTTCTTATATGAAACACATTCTAACATAAACACCAACACATATTTACTTTTCCCAACTCCATGGCCCCAATTAAACATCATATCATTAAATACTCAGGGACTAAACGTTCCACACAAACGCACTAAAGCCTTCCGCACATTTTCATCCAAAAAAGCACATATAGTTTGCCTCCAAGAGACTCATTTTGCGTCACAATCCACTCCCAAATTTTTCAGTAAAGACTACCCCCAAGTATACACAGCTTCGGCCTCCTCTAAAAAATGAGGCGTGCTTATAGCTTTCCATCGCAATACACCATTTTCATGAATAAAGGAAATCAAGGATCCAGAAGGTCGTTACTTGATTCTTAAAGGACACCTACTTGATACCGCTATCACCATTACATCATACTACGCTCCTAACAAAAATCCTATTTCTTTTCTTTCTCATTTATTTCAAACTATAGAACACCACAAAATAGGTACTACAATTCTATGTGGAGATTCTAATCAGACCATATTCCCATTTTTGGATAAATCACCAATCCCACAGTCACATACAGCAGACAAACAACTCTTATCAAAACTAATTACAAAACATAACCTAGTAGATACTTGGAGAGAATTGAATCCAACCAAGAGACAATACACACATTACTCGTTCCCTCATCGCTCATTCTCTAGGATAGACCATATATTTATGTCCATAGGGCTAATTCCAGAAATAATATCTACAAAAATTATTCCCATCCCATGGTCCGATCATAGTGCAGGCTACATTACTGTTGCCTCTATAATTCCAAAAAAAAAAGATCAAACATGGATATTAAGAGATTTCCTACCCAAAAATCCAGCTCATAAAAATAATATTGAAATTGCGCTCAAAGATTATATAAAATATAACTCCACACCTGATGTCTCTCCGACTACATTATGGGAAGCACACAAACCTGTTCTCCGTGGCATATGTCTACAGCAAGCAAACATATTCACCAGAGAGCGGAAAATCCTTTGTCAGACTTTAGAAACAAATTTCAATAAATGTCACACAGCATTCCAAAATAACCCTTCTTCTTTATCTAAAATAAATCTTGACAAAGCTAAATTGGAATTTGATCTATTCCTTACTGAAGCAGCGGATAAAACCATCAAGAGATCACAACACAATTTCTATATCAATGCGAATAAACCTCACACACTATTAGCCAGGGCATTAAAATCCTGCCAGAACCCAACGAAACCGATACGTCTGAAAATCTCTAGGGGGGGTATACACAAATAATCCTTTAAAAATATTACAAAAATTCAAAACACAATTACAACATGTATACTCTTCTAATAATGAGTTAGACCCTTCTAGAGCAAATGATTTTTTCTCTCATATATCTCTACCGACACTATCTAAAACACAAATGGAAATGATGGAGGAACCAGTGTCAATTATAGAGATATCTGAAGTTATCAAAAATTTGAAACTAAATAAAAGGCCAGGTCCTGATGGTTTTTCTGCACTGTATTACAAAACGTTTGTAGACGCCCTATCTCCAGTCTTGACAAACACTTTTAATTCCCTTTTGGAAGGTCATTCTTTTAGAAGAGAAACCCTAACTGCAATTATCTGTATGCTCCCTAAACCTCACACAGACGATTCAATATGGTCTAATTATCGCCCTATTTCATTATTAAATTTGGACATAAAAATTTTAGCCAAAATTCTAGCTAACAGATTAAATATTATTATAGGCAATCTAATACATCGTGATCAAGTGGGCTTCATTCCATTATGTCAAGCAGGAGATAATATTAGACATGCAACACTCCTGTCACATGCCGCTAAAAAAAGACGTATTCCCACTTGTTTTCTTTCTTTAGATATTATGAAAGCTTTTGACACAGTATTATGGTCATATATGAACTATACCCTTTCCAAATGGGGATTCGGCCCTCATTTTTTACGATGGATCTCTAGTTTGTATCAAGATCCCAAAGCTTATATCAGATATGCAGGGTACAAATCGGATGAGTTTAATATACTGAGGGGGACTCGTCAAGGATGTCCACTTTCGCCATTATTATTTGCTTTACTCATTGAACCTTTAGCAAAAAGAATTAGGATGGAACCCACTATAACAGGTATTGAAATGGGTGGCTTTCATCATAAGCTCTGTTTATTCGCAAACGATATTCTCTATTTTTTTTTCTCCACAAGTTTTGGTCCCAAATCTTATGGTTGTACTACAAGAATTCTCATTTCTCATTCTCATGAAGTACTGACGGCCTGTCTCATTTCTTGAGACCCTAACATGCCAGAAAAGTACAAATACCCCCCAATTGACCCCTTTATGGAAAGAAGACATTCCAATGCATTTAGAAGATGCATGAGGAGGTTTTTGAAGTTGTAATTTTTTCCCACAATTCTTTGCAAAATCAAGATTTTTTTTTCTTTTTTTTCACAAAAATAAGAGGGATGTCCCCTCTCGCCTCCCCCCCGTAAGAGCGATCATACAGTGGAACAGCCCCTATGATCATGCTTATGATGTAGGGAATCGCCGGCTGAAAAAGCTAATATCTGAATGATGCCTGTAGCTGCACCCATCATTCAGATATCTTCGGACAAAGTCAAGGACGTCATATGGAAGTGGCTAAAATGCATTTTTTTTAACACAAAGTTGTCCGTTTATACAATATTTCCAACACATAGCATGTACATACCAAAAATGACACCTCAAAATAGATTATCCTACTCCTCCTGAGTACAGCAATACCACATGTGTGAGACTTCCACAGCCTGGCCACATACAGAGGCTGAGTACATCCAAGCATGGCCGAGTATGGCCGAGCATGGCTGGGTATGGCTGAGTATGGCTAGGTACGGCTGGGTATTGCCGAGTATGGCTGTGTATTACTGAGTATTGCAGAGTATGGCTGGGTATCACCAAGTATTACAGAGCATGACAGAGTATGGCTGGGTATGGCAGAGTATGGCTGCGTATCACCAAGTATTGCAAAGTTTGGTTGAGTATGACAGAGTATGGCTGGGTAGGGCAGAGTATGGCTGGATATCACTGAGTATTGCAGAGTATGGCTGGGTATGGCAGAGTATGCCTGGTTATTGCAGAGTACGGCTGGTTATTGCAGAGTATGGCTGAGTATTGCAGAGTATGGCTGGGTATTGCAGAGTATGGCTGGTTATTGCAGAGTATGGATGGGTATTGCAGGGTACAGCAGAGTATTGCAGAGTATTGGCAGGGTATTGCAGAGTATTGGCAGTGTATGACAGAGTATTGGCAGAGTATTGGCAGGGTATTGCAGGGTATTGGCAGAGTATTGCAGAGTATTGGTAGGGTATGGCAGAGTATTGAAGAGTATTGACAGGGTATGACAGAGTATTGGCAGAATATTGCAGAGTATTGCAGGGTATTGGCAAAGTATTGCAGAGTATTGGCAGAGTATTGGAGAGTATTGGCAGGGTATTGCAGAGTATTGACAGAGTATCACAGGGTATTGCATGGTATTGCAGCGTATTGCAGAGTATTGGCATGGTATTGCAGAGTATTGGTAGGGTATGGCAGAGTATTGCAGAGTATGGAGGGATGGCTGAGCATGGATGGATGGATCGGTGGATGTGATTGTATTTGTCACAGAGCAGCGCTGTGGGCACTACAGATCTAGCCCACAGTACTGCTGTCACCAATCTCTCCCCTCTCACACTGTACCGATCAGTACAGAGAGGGGAGGGAGGAAGCGGCGTCATAACATGACGCCGGTTTGTTTAAAAGTGATCGCTCCGTCATTTGGCAGAGTGATGGCTTGGTAAACGGCCGCGATCAGCTTCACGGACATTCTCGGGTGCGTGCCCCAGGGGGCGCGCTAGAGCAGAACTCTGGGAGGACATCACTGTACGCCCTCCCAGAGTTATCCAACAGCCCTATAGCCATCATTTGGCTATGGGTTGGTTGGCAACTGGTTAAGTGCATACTGTGCCGAGTACACGGTACACCAACTGTAATTAATGCAGCTGCCTACCTGTGGTATAGGATCAGAAGAACACCAGCAATTGGGGTAGCTTTAAGTGCACACTGTGCAAAGGACACAGTACACAGGAACGAATCTAACTAAACTGAATACAATTTATATATATATATATATATATATATATATATATATATATATATATATATATATATACAACACCTAGGATGCATATATACATACACAATACACTGACTGCAGCTAACTGACTCGCCTCATGCCTGCTCTATCTAACTCAAATGAAATGACACTGCCTATAAGCACGCCGGAACACACGCAGGTGGCCTTATATATTGTGGGGCATGTCCTAAACCCCTTGAGCCATAATTGGCCAAAGCCACCCTGGCTTTGGCCAATTACGGCTCGCTGTAAAGACGGCACTGTTATTTGCCAAGCATGCGGGTCATAGTGCATGCTTGGCCAATCATCAGCCAACAATGCACTGCGATGCTGCAGTGAATTATGAGTCGTGACGCGCCACTCGAATTTGGCGCGAATGGCCCATAACTTTTGGCATTCGAACGTGGGTTTGACTCAAACACGAAGCTCATCCCTAGTCTGTAGTGTCTAATTTCAGAAAAATGTATATTCTTAGACCGAAAGGATTCATATCCTCTCAGACATAATGTTCAAAGCTCCCGATTTACCAAAACATGGATACCTACTTTTCCACCAATCTTTTTAGTTGAAAAAACAATGAAGTAATTTCTGATCCATGTGCTTCTTTCTGGCCATGATCTTTATGTATATAGAAAAGGTGGATACGCCCAATTGGAGAGGTTGGTGTTCATACTTAGTATGAACACTCGATCTGTCTCCTCTCCCCTGAAAGAATCGGGAAATGTATGTTTACACTAGGGATGAGCTCGGTGTTCGAGTCGAACGCATGTTTGACTCTAACACCGGGTGCTCGCCCGTTTGGTGAAGCCGGAACTTTGTGGGCCGTTTGCGTCATATTCGTGTGGCACTCACGGCCCACAATGCACTGCGACATTGCAGTGCATTGCTGGCTGATGATTGGCTAAGCATGCACTGTGACCCCGCATGCTTGGACAATCACAGTGCCGGCAGCGAGGAGAGCCATAATTGGCCACAGGCAGGATGCCTGTGGCCAATTATAGCTTAGTGGGTTTAGTACACGCCCCACATTATATAAGGCCGCCAGCACGGTGGCCTTGTGTAGTGTGTTGCGGCGGTCAGGGAAAGAGCAGGATAGGCAGGGAGAGTGTCTTTGTTGCTTGGGAACCTAGCACTTGTTCAGTGGTTGTTGTGTGCCTCCAGCACAGTATACACCTGAAGCTACCCCTTATTGCTGGTGTTGTTCTGTTTCTGTAATACAGGCATCTGCAGCAGTTAGAGTGGGTGTTGTGTGCCTCCTGCACAGTACACACCTGAAGCTACCCCTTATTGCTGGCGTTGTTCTGTTTCTGTAATACAGGCATCTGCAGCAGTTAGAGTGGGTGTTGTGTGCCTCCTGCACAGTATACCCCCGAAGATACCCCTTATTGCTAGTGTTGCTCTGTTTCTGTAACACAGGCATCTGCTGCATTTACAGTGGGTGTTGTGTGCCTCCTGCACAGTATACACCTGAAGCTACCCCTTATTGCTGGTGTTGTTCTGTTTCTGTAACACAGGCAGGCAGCTGCAGTAATTACAGTCGGTGTACTGTGTCATCTGCTCAGTCTGCACCTAAAGCTACCCCAATTGCTGGTTTTCCCATCTCCCTGCAGGCCATTACTATGTCTGGAAGGCCAAAAAGGAGAGGCAGACAGGCACGAGCCAATAAAAGAGGGTAAGCAGGCTCTGTGTCTAGAGACAACAGTGCTGGTCATAGACACAGTGCATCGTCATCAGCACGTGGCCATGGGAAAGGCTTGTCCTTATTTTCGGCAGCTGGACGTGTTGAGCTGCATCATGCCAAAGACTTGGTAGAGTGGATGACCAAACCCTCCTCATCCTACTCATCCTCTCTCACCCAGGCTCAGGGTACTAGAAAAGCAGCTGCCAATAGTGATGGACGAACTTCCGACGGGACGTTTCGCAAACGCGGACCGCGAACGCGACCGATAGTTCACGAACCGTAACGTTCGCGGTGGGCCTCATTGACTTCAATGGGAGGCGAACTTTGCAAACCTACAGGTCAAATTTGCAGCCACAAAATAATTACTAGCTGTGCAAACATAGTCGCACCACATGGCCAATGACATAACACATGTATGAGGTAAATCTGGGATCGACAACTACAAGCATTCTTTTTTTATATGTGAAATTGTTGTGACAATTCAGGACTGTGGAGCGCATGAAGGCAATGGAGGAGAGGGAAGGTCAGGGACCAGGGTAGGCAAAGAAGAGGGTGCAGGAGATGATCACCGGCAGCGTGACATACAGCAATGACACCTGCACCGTGATAGAGTCATCTGACACCAGCACCGTGATAGAGAGCACTGACATCAGCAGCGTGACATACAGCAATGACACCTGCACCGTGATAGAGTGATCTGACACCAGCACCGTGATAGAGAGCACTGACATCAGCAGCGTGACATAAAGCACTGACACCAGCACCGTGATATGCAGCACTGACACCAGCACCGTGATATACAGCACTGACATCAGCAGCGTGACATACAGCAATGACACCTGCACCGTGATAGAGTGATCTGACAGCAGCACCGTGATAGAGGGCACTGACATCAGCAGCGTGACATAAAGCACTGACACCAGCACCATGATATACAACACTGATACCAGCACCGTGATGGAGAGCACTGACATCAGCAGCTTGACATACAGCAATGACACCTGCACCGTGATAGAGTGATCTGACACCAGCACCATGATAGAGAGCACTGACATCAGCAGCGTGACATAAAGCACTGACACCAGCACCATGACATAAAGCACTCACACCAGCACCGTGATATACAGCACTGACACCAGCAACTTGATATACAGCACTGACACCTGCACCGTAAGCAACCCCAGGAGGAAGTCAGCATAGCACAGGGATGGTGGGAGCCCCTCATAATGAGCATAGCACAGGGATGGTGGGAGCCCCTCATAATAAGCAGCCCCAGGAGGAAGTCAGCATAGCACAGGGATGGTGGGAGCCCCTCATATTAAGCAGCCCCAGGAGGAAGTCAGCACAGCACAGGGATGGTGGGAGCCCCTCATACAGTTAATCAATTATATGGCGGTTGCACTAGTGGTAGAAAAAAGACAGAAGATGGATCAAAACGGGATTGCAAATAGACAAGTGAAAGAAAGCTTCATGACTATACATCAGGCTGGAAATATACATCATCCTGATCAAACGGTCCTGTCCTATAAGGATTACTGAATCGAAACTGGATCCCCACAGCTGGTATGTTCTCCTTAGATAATTTTCTGCTTTCCGCACCACTATTACCCCATTTAGTCACATTACCCCATTTAGTTGCATCTGGAATTGGCCCCATCACGTGGTCCGACGCACACATAACCTTAGATCTATCCATAGACCCCCAAGACATGTCTCTGGAGACTTAACAAGTCTCTCTTGCAAAATGCTGATACCAAACACCAACTTCAATTGAAACTGACAGAATATTTCCAACTAAATGAAGGCTCTGTTTCAAATGCCTCCACTTTATGGGAGGCCCACAAAGCCTTTTTTTAGGAGAATGCATCTCTGTTGGATCATGTAAGAAGGGGGATTCACTCCAACAAAAAAGTCAGACCTTCTGACTCAATTGCGCTAAGCAGAGATGCATTTGCTCCGGTCTCCCACAATTGCTCGACTTCGGGAGGTGGTATGTCTGCGAAACAGAATAAAATCTTTAGATACAAGTAAAATTTCCAAGTCCATGTTATGGTCAAGACAGAGGCTTTATGAATACGTAGATAAACCACATAGAATGCTAGTTCATAAGCTAAAACCACACCCACACCACTCTTTTCCAGATCACTTAATTCAGCCTGATGGGACTCCTACTTATTGCCACCAGGCCATGTCTAAGGTCTTTGGAGTCTTTGATAATAAACTTTATAAGCTCAGACCCAATGACCCAGTTCATACAGGAGAAGTTCAACTCCTTTATATAATCTTTGCAACTTCCACAAATGTCCCCAGATTAACGCTCCTCACTTAATGCACCCATTACTGCTCAAGAATTAGCTGCTGTGATTAAATTACTCCCTTCACATAAAACTCCAGGCCATGATGGACTTCCCTATTCCTACTACAAAACCTTTCTTCCAACTTTATCGGCACACATGTTAAATCTATTTGCTTCCCTACTCAAAGGCACCTTTACCCACCCCCAATGTCTGCATGCCCACATTACTGTTATAGCCGAACCAGACAAAGACCCATCTATCCCAGATAATTACCTCCCTATTGCTTTATTAAATTCGGATTACAAAATCTTCACCAAAACATTAGAATTTTACCATCACTGATACATAAAGATCAAGTAGGGTTTGACCCCACAAGATACGCAGGTGACAACACAAGGCGTACAATAGATCTCATCGACCTATTGACTAGAACTAAAGCCCCTGCATTTATATTGAGCCTAGATGCACAGAAAGCATTTTATCACCTTAGCTGGCCCTTCATTTTCACAATTTTCTCAAAGTACGAATTTTCTGGATCCTTTGTACAGGCCCTTCGATCCCTATATTCCCATCCCACCTCCCAGGTACAACTCTCATCCCATCTATCTCCAACATTCCCTCTCAGCAACGGCACCAGACAGGGATGCCCATTGTCACCTTTACTGTTTATTCTCAGCTTAGAACTCCTAGCTACAGCCATACGCGAATGCCCCACTATTACAGGAGTACACCTACGTCAAAGAGAATACAAACTGTCCCTCTTTGCTGATGACGTACTTTTTTTTCTTGTTTAATTCTTTATTTTTAGAAAGGTAATCATGAAAACACAGATACAATCCCAATAAAATGTACAGAAGTAACTGTAGACTCCCCAAGGGTATTTAATAATATATACAGCGTTATCATATAGTAATATTACACCCTTTGTGGGTTATCAACAAGTGATGACATACTTTTAACACTCACACGTCCACACACATCTCTCCCTTCGCTTCACAATATTCTATCATACTTTAGTGCAATCTCAGCCTTTAACCACTTGCTTACTGGGCACTTAAACCCCCCTCAGTCCCAGACCAATTTTCAGCGCTGATGCACTTTGAGTGACAATTGCGCGGGCATACAACACTGTACCCAAATGAAATTTTTATCATTTTTTTCCCACAAATAGAGCTTTCTTTTGGTGGTATTTAGTTACAGCTCGGAGTTTTATTTTTTGCTAAACAAACAAAAAAAGATGCAAAAAAAAAAAAAAAAAAAATCATGTTTTAATAGTTTGTTATAAAATTTTGCAAACGGGTCATTTTTCTCCTTCATTGAAGTGCGCTGATTAGGCGGCACTGATAGGCTGCATTGGTGGGCACTGATGGGCTGCATTGGTGGGCACTGATGGGCTGCATTGGTGGGCACTGATGGGCTGCACTGGTGGGCACTGATAGGCATAGTTAAGGCGGCACTAATAGGCACAGATAAGGCGGCACCGATGGGCACAGATAAGGCGGCACTGATGGGCAAAGATGGGCACAGATAAGATGGCACGGATGGGTGGCACGGATAAGTGGCACGGATGGGTGGCACGGATGGGCACTGATAGGTACCACAGATAGATGGGACTGATGGGCACTGATAGGTGGCACTGATAGGTGGCTCTGATAGGTGGCACTGCTGGGCACTGATGGGCGGCACTGCTGGGCACTGATGGGCGGCACTGCTGGGCACTGATGGGCGGCACTGGGGTGCAGCACCTTTGAGGCAGATTGGGTGGCACTGTGGGTGGCACTGTGGGGTGGCACTGTGGGTGGCACTGTGGGTGGCACTGTGGGTGGCACTGTGGGCACTATGGGCACTGACAGGGGGCACTGACGGGGGGCACTTACTTTTTCTTTTATTTTACTTCAGGATGGCACTGCGGGAGGCAGGTGGGCACAGGCAGGTGGCAGGTGGGCACATGTATTGATGGCCGTGATCGGGACTGATGTCCCGATCACGGCCGCCGGTGATCGGCTTTTTTTTTCTCTCCTCGCGCTGTCAGCGCGAGGAGGAATAATAGCCGATTACCGGCTCCGTTCTATCACATGATCAGCTGTCATTGGCTGACAGCTGATCACGTGATAAGGGGTCGGGATCGACCCCTTACACGGATCGGTGATCAGGCGAGTCTCACGGACTCGCCGATCACAGAGCGCGCCGCGCGCGCCCCTCAGGGGGCGCGCAGGCCGCTCGTAACCAGGACGACGTCAATAGACGTAGTCCTGAAAATGTAGGTCCGCGCTAATGCCGTCATTTGGCAATAGCGCGGATCTGAAGTGGTTAAAATCAACACTGCCTAAACAGAAGCCCTTCCCATTAATATTGCACCCCCTCAACTGGCCATTCTCCAATGAAATTATAACTACCACTGGAGCTCCACCTCGTTGAAATATTTAGGTATCCAGCTCACAGCTTCTTACTCCACGTTATACCAGGCTAAATTCCCCCCTCTATTCAAGGAAATGAATCGGTTGATGACCCATTGGACCACTCTTCCCCTTTCCGTCCTCGGACGTATAAACATCCTCAAAACGTCAATACTCCCCAAACTACTATATTTATTTGAGACGCTCCCAGTGGCGATACCTACGTCACAGCTGAAAATTCTTCAAAGGAGAAGTCTCCATTTTATATGGAACAATACCTCTCATGGAGTGGCAGATTCAGTGGTCATGGCACGTAAGCTTAGAGGGGGCCTAGGACCCCCGGACTTCATTAAATATTACTATGCCTCCCACTTAAGGGTCCTCACTTCCTGGACCAACAGGAAAGCCCTAAAAAGATGGGCCGAGATCGAAATGAGTGTAACCTCTCCAGTGCACCCATGTTACATGCTCGGGCCATCCAATGATAAATACATGCCCCAGCAGAGAGGTCTATGCCTGGCTCCAATGCTCTTCACATTAGCAAATTGGAAAATGTGTTCTGATCACTTCTCCCTATCTTCTCCATGCTCACTGCTTACAAACATTCTCTTTAATCCGGACATACCAGATAGTCTGTTCCTTCATGTGATGCACATGCCTGATGAAGGGGTCCTGTGTGACTCTGAAACGTTGCACTACCTGTTCTGTGCATTTCAGGGTCATTGCACCTGCTTTGTCCATTATGAGGGGTTCCCATATACTTATGCTGAGTTCCTGGATCTGTACACCTGCTGATCCCATTATGAGGTGTCCCACCATCCCTGTGCTGAGTTCCTGGGTCTGTACACCTGCTATGCCCATTATGATGGGTTCCCACCATCCCCGTGCTGAGTTCCCGGGTCTGTACACCCACCGTGCCCATTATAAGGGGTTCCTACCCTCCCTGTGCTGAGTTCCCGGGTCTGTACACCTGCTGTGCCCATTATGAAGGGTTCCCAAAATCCCTGTGCTGAGTTCCCTGGTCTGTAACCTTCTGTGCCCATTATGAGGAGTTCCCACCATCCATGTGCTGAGCTTCTGGGTCTATAAAACTGATGTGCCCATCATGAGGGGTTCTCACAATCCTTGTGCTGAGTTCCTGGGTCTGTACACCTGATGTGCCCATTATGACCAGTATGAGGAAATCTCTCTTCTTCAGAAGTCTTTATCAGAAAACATCTCCAGTTCTCATGAAGCGTACAGCACAGAGCACACATTTCTACTAATCAGTGGAGAGCAATGAAGAGGAACAAAGAGATTGAGGTGATGTCAGGTAATCTGCAGATAATAATCATTGTATTGGGACCAGTAGTGGGATCATATGATACGTCACCTGAGACCGGGAGGACGTTGGGAGTTTTGGTTTCAGTTTAATTCTTAGTTTTATGTGGTAAAGGGGACATTTCATCTCCTTATATTTTGCCTTCCATGCACCCCCCCCCTTATCAAAATAGCCACTTCAAGACCGCAATACATATATATATATATATATATATATATATATATATATATATATATATATATATATATATATATATATATATATATTATATATAATCAGTACCCATCCATGCCCATCAGTACCCACCTATCAGTGCCCATCCATGCCACCTATCAGTGCCACCCATAATTACCCATCAGTGTTGCCTACAAGTGTCCATCAGTGCCTCCTATGAGTGCCCATCAGTGCCACCTATGAGTGCCAATCAGTTCTACATACCAGTGCCACCTATCAGTGCCCAGCAGTGCCGCCTATCAATGCCACCTCATCAGTGCTATCTCATTGATGCCACCTCATCGGTGCCCATCAGTGCCACCTTATCAGTGCCCATCAGAGCAGCCATATCAGTGTCCATCATTGAAGAAGAGAACATACTTATTTACAAAAAAATGTTAACAGAAACAAAGAAAAACTATTTATTTATTTTTAAAAATTTCAATCTTTTTTTTATTTGTTGCGCAAAAAAAAAAAACGCAGAGGTGATCACATACCATCAAAAGAAAGCTCTGTTTGTGGGAACAAAATGCTAAAAATAATTTTTTGGGTACAGTGTTGTATGACCGCGTAATTGTCATTCAAATTGTGACAGCGCTGAAAGCTGAAAATTGGCCTGGGCAGGAAGGTGTCTAAGTGCCCGATATTGAAGTGGTTAAAGTGTTTTTTTTTTGTTTTTTTTTACAAAAGCATTGCGTTTGGAAAACTGCTGTACAAATATCGTGTTACATAAAAAATTGCAACGACTGACATTTTATTGCCAAGGTTCTTTGCTTAAAAAAAAAAAAAGTCATGTTTGGGGGGGTCTAATGAATTTTCTAGCAAAAAATACAGATTTTTACATTACTGTTCCTTAAAGCGGGATTCCACTGTCTTTATCCTTTTTTTTTTTTTTTTGGCATACTGACAATCATTATTAGTATTAAATATATTTTTTTCTTTTTTTCAATACAGCAGCATGCCGTTTTCTCCTCCAAAAAAAAGATTTTATAAAACTGTCTCCCGACGGTTGTCATTTTGCCTGTGGGCATGTGAAGCCCACAGGCATCCTCTTCTGGGAGAGTGTGCTGTTAAAAGACCAGCATGCACCGCCCGTTCGATTAAAGATCTCGCGCATGTGCAGTAAGCGCAATTCCGAGCGCCGTCAACAGCTCCAGTTGCCATTGCAACGGGGTGGGACTAACGACGACCCGTTGTGATGGCAATGGAGATAAACAATGACAAAGGGATTCCCAAATCAAATTTGGCGCCAAATTACACATGCAATTGCGTCACTTCCGGTTTGGAAATAACGCAATTGTAGCCCTCGGTGATGCTCAAGGCATCCTGGGAAATGGTGACACACTTCTCCCAGGAGCCTTAGCGAGCCGGGCTGCCGAGGGAAGTGACGTTTTTAGCCCGGGCAATGGAAGAGGCAGATTTCGTTGGACCACCTAGCAACAGCAAGAAATAGGTAAGTACAATTTTTTTTTTTTTTATCCAATTAATTTTATTAAGACCCTTTGCTGCACATACAACTTAAGTTATATTTTTGGTGGCAACACCACTTTAAAGAGGAAGTGAACTTCCCTTGATTGTATGTACCTATAGCTAGGCCTGTAATAAGGCTTACCTGTAGGCACCGTAAATATCTCCTAAACTTGCACTGTTTGGGAGACATTTACTGTATACTCTGTCAATGACATCATCTGAGCATGCGCTCTGAAGGATTGGCTGCCCGTGCCGTTTTTTCGGAGCCTTGTGCCGTGATCAGCAGCACACATGCACATGCGCGGGGGTGACCCGGAAAGAAGACAAGCGAGGATGGATGCGGCCTCCAGTGAGGACGACGAGGGCTTAGTTTGTAGGTAATTTTCACCTAATGTGATAGTATGCGATGCCTTTACTTTACCAACAAAAATAAAATTTTCTCTTTAAGTGGATAGTAATGACATTATAAAATATAACTTTTCCTCTTCTCATTACATGCCTTATTTTAGACCCAATGTAGTCATCACTGGATATCTCTGATTCTCCATGCAGTGCTGGCAGATCATGGGTGGTGGGAGGGGCCGGCAGGGTGCTTCCTGAAGACACCACATAACCCTGCCTCAGTCCTCCTCTCAAGAGCAAGCAGTGGGCCTGATGCAAACAGTGGGCTGGGTTTTAGGAGGAGTTATGCAAATATCTAAAGCCTTTTGTGGGTGGGTGCAGCGTGGAAAAAACACACACTCAGTCCAGGGGCAAATAATGGAGCCTGAACTGAAGTCAGTGGTTGAAAGGAGGCCAAACCGGGAACACTCACAGATGCCAATGGCGTGTAGCGGAGCTGGTTTCAGTTTAACTGACAGCGTCTGTCTGGAGGGATGGAAAGCGGCCTGGCTGGTCCAAGACCAAATAGGAAGGTGTCCAAGGAGAGTGGCAGATCCCCAAGCTTTCCCTACTCATCTGGAACCTTTCCCTACCGCTAATACTCACGTGCTGAACAGTGGGAGCTGGTGTCTGCCGGTCAGTCTGGCACTAACCGCATATAGGCAGCAGGCATCAGACATCAGGCATTGGGCAGTAGGCATGAGACATCAGACATTAGGCGTCAGACATCAGGCATCGGAAGTCGGGCATGGGACATCAGGCAGCAGGCATCAGACATCGGGCATGGGACATCAGGCATGGGACATCGGGCATGGGACATCGGGCATGGGACATCGGGCATGGGACATCGGGCAGCAGGTATCAGACATCGGTCATCAGGCGTCAAACATCTGACATTGGTCTGCAGGCATCAGACATCAAGCATCAAACATCAGGCATGGGACATCGGGCATGGGACATCGGGCATGGGACATCGGGCAGCAGGCATCAGACATCGGTCATCAGACATCAGGCATCAAACATCGGACATTGGTCTGCAGGCATCAGACATCAAGCATCAAACATCAGGCATCAGACATCGTGCATGGGACATCAGGCATCGGGCAGCAGTCACCAGGCGTCAAACATCAGGCATCAGACATCGTGCATGGGACATCAGGCATCGGGCAGCAGGCAACAGACATTGGGCATTGGACATCAGGCATCTAACATAAGGCATCGGATATCAGGTAGAGGCATCGGACATCAGGCATCGGACATCAGGCATTGGGCAGCAGACATTGGACTATAGGCATTGGGCAGCAGGAATGGGACATCAGGCATCGGGCAGCAGGCATCGGGCAGCAGGCATTGGACATTTGGCATTGGACATCAGGCATTGGGCAGCAGGTATGTAGTAATAACCAATGAGGTATCACCCCAGTACCATTCTTTAGAGGCCGATGGTCAGCTCTCTAGTAATAATAACTAATGAGGTATCACCCCGGTACCATTCTTTAGAGGCCGATGGTCAGCTCTCTAGTAATAACAACCAATGAGGTATCACCCCGGTACCATTCTTTAGAGGCCGATGGTCAGCTCTCTAGTAATAACAACCAATGAGGTATCACCCCGGTACCATTCTTTAGAAGCCGATGGTCAGCTCTCTAGTAATAATAACCAGTGTTGGTCATCTTACTTTAAAAAAGTAATTAGTTAAGTTACAAAAAGTAATTGCGTTAGTAACTCAGTTACTACATTGGAAAAGTAATTAGTTACTCAGCAAAGTAACTGTGACTTTTTTTTAATATTCTAAGGGGCGGGTCTAGTATTACTGTTATTACTGTAAGCAAGGGGTGCGTTCCCCCCTGCACGTCTGTTCCCCCCCACACATATATCTGTTCCCCCTCTGTACCCCACTACACGTCTGTCATCCCCCCACAAACATATATCTGTTTCCCCTTTGTACATCTGTCCCCCCCAAACTCACTGATCGGTTCGTTCATCGGATCAGAGTCAGATCAGAGATAATTTTTTGGATCAGCAGATAATAATTGAATTTGAAAAAACCTGTGAAAATTCCACCACCATATAGTCCCCACTGTAATATCCACAATCTCCCCACTATATTATTGGCTGAGTATGGCTGTGAACGGCTGAGCATGCCTGGGTATGGCTGAGCATGGCTGGGTACGGCTGGGTATCGCTGAGTATGGCTGGGTATTACCGAGTATTGCAGAGTATGGCTGGGTATTACCGAGTATTGCAGAGTATGGCTAGATATTGCCGAGTATTGCAGAGTGTGGCTGGGTATTACCGAGTATTGCAGAGTATGGCTGGGTATTACCGAGTATGGCAGAGTATAGCAGAGTATGGCTGGGTATGGCAGAGTATGGCAGAGTATGGCTGGGTATGGCAGAGTATTGTCAGGATATTGCAGAGTATTGACTCGGTATGGCAGAGTATTTTAAGGGTATTGCAGAGTATTGGCTCGGTATGACAGAGTATGGCTGGGTATGGCAGAGTATGGCAGAGTATGGCTGGGTATGGCAGAGTATTGTCAGGATATTGCAGAGTATTGACTCGGTATGGCAGAGTATTTTAAGGGTATTGCAGAGTATTGGCTCGGTATGGCAGAGTATTTTCAGGGTATTGCAGAGTATTGTCAGGGTATTGTCAGGGTATTGCAGAGTATTGGCAGGGTATTGGCAGGATACTGCAGAGTATTGCATGGTAATGCAGAGTATTGACACGGTATTGCAGAGTATTGGCAGGGTATTGGCAGGGTACTGCAGAATATTGCATGGTATTGCAGAGTATTGGCACAGTATTGCAGAGTATTGGCAGGGTAATGGCAGGGTATTGCAGAGTATTGGCAGGGTATTGGCAGGGTACTGCTGAGTATTGGCAGGGTATTGCAGAGTATTGGCAGGGTATTGGCAGGGTATTGGCAGGGAATTGCAGAGAATTGGCAGGGTATTGCAAAGTATTGGCAGGGTATTGCAGAGTATTGGCAGGGTATTGCAGAGTATTGGCAGGGAATTGCAGAGTATTGACAGGGTATTGCAGGGTATTGGCAGGGTATTGCAGGGTATTGGCAGGGAATTGCAGAGTATTGGCAGGGTATTGGCAGGGTATTGGCAGGGTACTGCAGAGTATTGCATGGTATTGCAGAGTATTGGCAGGGTATTGGCAGGGTACTGCAGAGTATTGCAGAGTATTGGCAGGGTATTGGCAGGGTACTGCTGAGTATTGGCAGGGTATTGCAGAGAATTGGCAGGGTATTGGCAGGGTATTGGCAGGGAATTGCAAAGTATTGGCAGGGTATTGCAAAGTATTGGCAGGGTATTGCAGAGAATTGGCAGGGTATTGAAGAGTATTGGCAGGGAATTTCAGAGTATTGGCAGGGTCTTGCAGAGTATTGGCAGGGTATTGCAGAGTATTGGCAGGGAATTGCAGAGTATTGGCAAGGAATTGCAAAGTATTGGCAGGGTATTGCAGAGTATTGGTAGGGTATTGCAGAGTATTGGCAGGGAATTTCAGAGTATTGGCAGGGTATTGCAGAGTATTGGCAGGGTATTGCAGGGTATTGGCAGGGAATTGCAGAGTATTGGCAGGGTATTGGCAGGGTATTGCAGAGTATTGGCAGGGAATTTCAGAGTATTGGCAGGGAATTGCAGAGTATTGGCAGGGAATTGGAGAGTATTGCCAGGGAATTGCTGAGTATTGGCAGGGTATTGCAAAGTATTGGCAGGGTATTGCAGAGTATTGGCAGGGAATTGCAGAGTATTGGCAGGGAATTGCAGAGTATTGGCAGAGTATTGCAAAGTATTGGCAGGGTATTGCAGAGTATTGGCAGGGAATTGCAGAGTATTGGCAGGGTATTGCAGAGTATTGGCAGGGTATTGCAGAGTATTGGCTGGATATGGCAGAGTATTGGCAGGGAATTGGAGAGTATTGGCAGGGAATTGCAGAGTATTGGCAGGGTATTGGCAGAGTATTGGCAGGGTATTGCAAAGTATTGGCAGGGAATTGCAGAGTATTTGCAGGGTATTGCAGAGTATTGGCAGGGTATTGGCACGGTACTGCTGAGTATTTGGCAGGGTATTGCAGAGTATTGGCAGGGTATTGGCAGGGAATTGCAGAGTATTGGCAGGGCATTGCAAAGTATTGGCAGGGTATTGTAGAGTATTGACAGGGTATTGCAGAGTATTGGCAGGGAATTTCAGAGTATTGGCAGGGTATTGCAGAGTATTGGCAGGGAATTGCAGAGTATTGGCAGGGTATTGCAGAGTATTGGCAGGGTATTGCAGGGTATTGGCAGGGAATTGCAGAGTATTGGCAGGGTATTGCAGAGTATTGGCAGGGAATTGCAGAGTATTGGCAGGGTATTGCAAAGTATTGGCAGGGTATTGCAAAGTATTGGCAGGGTATTGGCACGGTACTGCTGAGTATTTGGCAGGGTATTGCAGAGTATTGGCAGGGCATTGCAAAGTATTGGCAGGGTATTGTAGAGTATTGACAGGGTATTGCAGAGTATTGGCAGGGAATTTCAGAGTATTGGCAGGGTATTGCAGAGTATTGGCAGGGAGTTGCAGAGTATTGGCAGGGTATTGCAGAGTATTGGCAGGGTATTGCAGGGTATTGGCAGGGAATTGCAGAGTATTGGCAGGGTATTGCAAAGTATTGGCAGGGTATTGCAGAGAATTGGCAGGGTATTGGCAGGGTATTAGTAGGGAATTGCAGAGTATTGGCAGGGTATTGCAAAGTATTGGCAGGGTATTGCAGAGTATTGGCAGGGGATTTCAAAGTATTGGCGGGTTATTGCAGAGTATTGGCAGGGTATTGCAGAGTATTGGCAGGGTATTGGCACGGTACTGCTTAGTATTTGGCAGGGTATTGCAGAGTATTGGCAGGGTATTGGCAGGGTATTGGCAGGGAATTGCAGAGTATTGGCAGGGCATTGCAAAGTATTGGCAGGGTATTGTAGAGTATTGACAGGGTATTGCAGAGTATTGGCAGGGAATTTCAGAGTATTGGCAGGGTATTGCAGAGTATTGGCAGGGAATTGCAGAGTATTGGCAGGGTATTGCAGAGTATTGGCAGGGTATTGCAGGGTATTGGCAGGGAATTGCAGAGTATTGGCAGGGTATTGCAGAGTATTGGCAAGGAATTGCAGAGTATTGGCAGGGTATTGCAAAGTATTGGCAGGGTATTGCAGAGTATTGGCAGGGTATTGCAGAGTATTGGCAGGGAATTTCAGAGTATTGGCAGGGTATTGCAGAGTATTGGCAGGGAATTGCAGAGTATTGGCAGGGTATTGCAGAGTATTGGCAGGGTATTGCAGGGTATTGGCAGGGAATTGCAGAGTATTGGCAGGGTATTGGCAGGGTATTGCAGAGTATTGGCAGGGAATTTCAGAGTATTGGCAGGGAATTGCAGAGTATTGGCAGGGAATTGGAGAGTATTGGCAGGGAATTGCAGAGTATTGGCAGGGTATTGCAAAGTATTGGCAGGGTATTTCAGAGTATTGGCAGGGAATTGCAGAGTATTGGCAGGGAATTGCAGAGTATTGGCAGAGTATTGCAAAGTATTGGCAGGGTATTGCAGAGTATTGGCAGGGAATAGCAGAGTATTGGCAGGGAATTGCAGAGTATTGGCAGGGTATTGCAGAGTATTGGCTGGATATGGCAGAGTATTGGCAGGGAATTGGAGAGTATTGGCAGGGAATTGCAGAGTATTGGCAGGGTATTGGCAGAGTATTGGCAGGGTATTGCAAAGTATTGGCAGGGAATTGCAGAGTATTTGCAGGGTATTGCAGAGTATTGGCAGGGTATTGGCACGGTACTGCTGAGTATTTGGCAGGGTATTGCACAGTATTGGCAGGGTATTGGCAGGGAATTGCAGAGTATTGGCAGGGCATTGCAAAGTATTGGCAGGGTATTGTAGAGTATTGACAGGGTATTGCAGAGTATTGGCAGGGAATTTCAGAGTATTGGCAGGGTATTGCAGAGTATTGGCAGGGAATTGCAGAGTATTGGCAGGGTATTGCAGAGTATTGGCAGGGTATTGCAGGGTATTGGCAGGGAATTGCAGAGTATTGGCAGGGTATTGCAGAGTATTGGCAGGGAATTGCAGAGTATTGGCAGGGTATTGCAAAGTATTGGCAGGGTATTGCAAAGTATTGGCAGGGTATTGGCACGGTACTGCTGAGTATTTGGCAGGGTATTGCAGAGTATTGGCAGGGCATTGCAAAGTATTGGCAGGGTATTGTAGAGTATTGACAGGGTATTGCAGAGTATTGGCAGGGAATTTCAGAGTATTGGCAGGGTATTGCAGAGTATTGGCAGGGAGTTGCAGAGTATTGGCAGGGTATTGCAGAGTATTGGCAGGGTATTGCAGGGTATTGGCAGGGAATTGCAGAGTATTGGCAGGGTATTGCAAAGTATTGGCAGGGTATTGCAGAGTATTGGCAGGGTATTGCAGAGTATTGGCAGGGAATTTCAGAGTATTGGCAGGGTATTGCAGAGTATTGGCAGGGAATTGCAGAGTATTGGCAGGGTATTGCAGAGTATTGGCAGGGTATTGCAGGGTATTGGCAGGGAATTGCAGAGTATTGGCAGGGTATTGCAGAGTATTGGCAGGGAATTTCAGAGTATTGGCAGGGAATTGCAGAGTATTGGCAGGGAATTGGAGAGTATTGGCAGGGAATTGCAGAGTATTGGCAGGGTATTGCAAAGTATTGGCAGGGTATTGCAGAGTATTGGCAGGGAATTGCAGAGTATTGGCAGGGAATTGCAGGGTATTGGCAGGGTATTGCAGAGTATTGGCAGGGAATTTCAGAGTATTGGCAGGGTATTGCAGAGTATTGCCAGGGAATTGCAGAGTATTGGCAGGGTATTGCAGAGTATTGGCAGGGTATTGCAGAGTATTGGCAGGGAATTGCAGAGTATTGGCAAGGAATTGCAGAGTATTGGCAGGGTATTGGCAGGTTATTGCAGAGTATTGTCGGGGTATTGCAGAGTATTGGCAGGGTATTGCAGAGAATTGGCCGGGTATTGGCAGGGTATTAGTAGGGAATTGCAGAGTATTGGCAGGGTATTGCAGAGTATTGGCAGGGTATTGCAAAGTATTGGCAGGGTATTGCAGAGTATTGGCAGGGAATTTCAAAGTATTGGCGGGGTATTGCAGAGTATTGGCAGGGAATTGCAGAGTATTTGCAGGGTATTGCAGAGTATTGGCAGGGTATTGGCACGGTACTGCTTAGTATTTGGCAGGGTATTGCAGAGTATTGGCAGGGTATTGGCAGGGTATTGGCAGGGAATTGCAGAGTATTGGCAGGGCATTGCAAAGTATTGGCAGGGAATTTCAGAGTATTGGCAGGGTATTGCAGAGTATTGGCAGGGAATTGCAGAGTATTGGCAGGGTATTGCAGAGTATTGGCAGGGTATTGCAGGGTATTGGCAGGGAATTGCAGAGTATTGGCAGAGTATTGGCAGGGTATTGCAGAGTATTGGCAGGGTATTGCAGGGTATTGGCAGGGAATTGCAGAGTATTGGCAGGGTATTGGCAGGGTATTGCAGAGTATTGGCAGGGAATTTCAGAGTATTGGCAGGGAATTGCAGAGTATTGGCAGGGAATTGGAGAGTATTGGCAGGGAATTGCAGAGTATTGGCAGGGTATTGCAAAGTATTGGCAGGGTATTTCAGAGTATTGGCAGGGAATTGCAGAGTATTGGCAGGGAATTGCAGAGTATTGGCAGAGTATTGCAAAGTATTGGCAGGGTATTGCAGAGTATTGGCAGGGAATAGCAGAGTATTGGCAGGGAATTGCAGAGTATTGGCAGGGTATTGCAGAGTATTGGCTGGATATGGCAGAGTATTGGCAGGGAATTGGAGAGTATTGGCAGGGAATTGCAGAGTATTGGCAGGGTATTGGCAGAGTATTGGCAGGGTATTGCAAAGTATTGGCAGGGAATTGCAGAGTATTTGCAGGGTATTGCAGAGTATTGGCAGGGTATTGGCACGGTACTGCTGAGTATTTGGCAGGGTATTGCACAGTATTGGCAGGGTATTGGCAGGGAATTGCAGAGTATTGGCAGGGCATTGCAAAGTATTGGCAGGGTATTGTAGAGTATTGACAGGGTATTGCAGAGTATTGGCAGGGAATTTCAGAGTATTGGCAGGGTATTGCAGAGTATTGGCAGGGAATTGCAGAGTATTGGCAGGGTATTGCAGAGTATTGGCAGGGTATTGCAGGGTATTGGCAGGGAATTGCAGAGTATTGGCAGGGTATTGCAGAGTATTGGCAGGGAATTGCAGAGTATTGGCAGGGTATTGCAAAGTATTGGCAGGGTATTGCAAAGTATTGGCAGGGTATTGGCACGGTACTGCTGATTATTTGGCAGGGTATTGCAGAGTATTGGCAGGGCATTGCAAAGTATTGGCAGGGTATTGTAGAGTATTGACAGGGTATTGCAGAGTATTGGCAGGGAATTTCAGAGTATTGGCAGGGTATTGCAGAGTATTGGCAGGGAGTTGCAGAGTATTGGCAGGGTATTGCAGAGTATTGGCAGGGTATTGCAGGGTATTGGCAGGGAATTGCAGAGTATTGGCAGGGTATTGCAAAGTATTGGCAGGGTATTGCAGAGTATTGGCAGGGTATTGCAGAGTATTGGCAGGGAATTTCAGAGTATTGGCAGGGTATTGCAGAGTATTGGCAGGGAATTGCAGAGTATTGGCAGGGTATTGCAGAGTATTGGCAGGGAATTTCAGAGTATTGGCAGGGAATTGCAGAGTATTGGCAGGGAATTGGAGAGTATTGGCAGGGAATTGCAGAGTATTGGCAGGGTATTGCAAAGTATTGGCAGGGTATTGCAGAGTATTGGCAGGGAATTGCAGAGTATTGGCAGGGAATTGCAGGGTATTGGCAGGGTATTGCAGAGTATTGGCAGGGAATTTCAGAGTATTGGCAGGGTATTGCAGAGTATTGCCAGGGAATTGCAGAGTATTGGCAGGGTATTGCAGAGTATTGGCAGGGTATTGCAGAGTATTGGCAGGGAATTGCAGAGTATTGGCAAGGAATTGCAGAGTATTGGCAGGGTATTGGCAGGTTATTGCAGAGTATTGTTGGGGTATTGCAGAGTATTGGCAGGGTATTGCAGAGAATTGGCAGGGTATTGGCAGGGTATTAGTAGGGAATTGCAGAGTATTGGCAGGGTATTGCAGAGTATTGGCAGGGTATTGCAAAGTATTGGCAGGGTATTGCAGAGTATTGGCAGGGAATTTCAAAGTATTGGCGGGGTATTGCAGAGTATTGGCAGGGAATTGCAGAGTATTTGCAGGGTATTGCAGAGTATTGGCAGGGTATTGGCACGGTACTGCTTAGTATTTGGCAGGGTATTGCAGAGTATTGGCAGGGTATTGGCAGGGTATTGGCAGGGAATTGCAGAGTATTGGCAGGGCATTGCAAAGTATTGGCAGGGAATTTCAGAGTATTGGCAGGATATTGCAGAGTATTGGCAGGGAATTGCAGAGTATTGGCAGGGTATTGCAGAGTATTGGCAGGGTATTGCAGGGTATTGGCAGGGAATTGCAGAGTATTGGCAGAGTATTGGCAGGGTATTGCAGAGTATTGGCAGGGTATTGCAGGGTATTGGCAGGGAATTGCAGAGTATTGGCAGGGTATTGGCAGGGTATTGCAGAGTATTGGCAGGGAATTTCAGAGTATTGGCAGGGAATTGCAGAGTATTGGCAGGGAATTGGAGAGTATTGGCAGGGAATTGCAGAGTATTGGCAGGGTATTGCAAAGTATTGGCAGGGTATTTCAGAGTATTGGCAGGGAATTGCAGAGTATTGGCAGGGAATTGCAGAGTATTGGCAGAGTATTGCAAAGTATTGGCAGGGTATTGCAGAGTATTGGCAGGGAATAGCAGAGTATTGGCAGGGAATTGCAGAGTATTGGCAGGGTATTGCAGAGTATTGGCTGGATATGGCAGAGTATTGGCAGGGAATTGGAGAGTATTGGCAGGGAATTGCAGAGTATTGGCAGGGTATTGGCAGAGTATTGGCAGGGTATTGCAAAGTATTGGCAGGGAATTGCAGAGTATTTGCAGGGTATTGCAGAGTATTGGCAGGGTATTGGCACGGTACTGCTGAGTATTTGGCAGGGTATTGCACAGTATTGGCAGGGTATTGGCAGGGAATTGCAGAGTATTGGCAGGGCATTGCAAAGTATTGGCAGGGTATTGTAGAGTATTGACAGGGTATTGCAGAGTATTGGCAGGGAATTTCAGAGTATTGGCAGGGTATTGCAGAGTATTGGCAGGGAATTGCAGAGTATTGGCAGGGTATTGCAGAGTATTGGCAGGGTATTGCAGGGTATTGGCAGGGAATTGCAGAGTATTGGCAGGGTATTGCAGAGTATTGGCAGGGAATTGCAGAGTATTGGCAGGGTATTGCAAAGTATTGGCAGGGTATTGCAAAGTATTGGCAGGGTATTGGCACGGTACTGCTGAGTATTTGGCAGGGTATTGCAGAGTATTGGCAGGGCATTGCAAAGTATTGGCAGGGTATTGTAGAGTATTGACAGGGTATTGCAGAGTATTGGCAGGGAATTTCAGAGTATTGGCAGGGTATTGCAGAGTATTGGCAGGGAGTTGCAGAGTATTGGCAGGGTATTGCAGAGTATTGGCAGGGTATTGCAGGGTATTGGCAGGGAATTGCAGAGTATTGGCAGGGTATTGCAAAGTATTGGCAGGGTATTGCAGAGTATTGGCAGGGTATTGCAGAGTATTGGCAGGGAATTTCAGAGTATTGGCAGGGTATTGCAGAGTATTGGCAGGGAATTGCAGAGTATTGGCAGGGTATTGCAGAGTATTGGCAGGGAATTTCAGAGTATTGGCAGGGAATTGCAGAGTATTGGCAGGGAATTGGAGAGTATTGGCAGGGAATTGCAGAGTATTGGCAGGGTATTGCAAAGTATTGGCAGGGTATTGCAGAGTATTGGCAGGGAATTGCAGAGTATTGGCAGGGAATTGCAGGGTATTGGCAGGGTATTGCAGAGTATTGGCAGGGAATTTCAGAGTATTGGCAGGGTATTGCAGAGTATTGCCAGGGAATTGCAGAGTATTGGCAGGGTATTGCAGAGTATTGGCAGGGTATTGCAGAGTATTGGCAGGGAATTGCAGAGTATTGGCAAGGAATTGCAGAGTATTGGCAGGGTATTGGCAGGTTATTGCAGAGTATTGTCGGGGTATTGCAGAGTATTGGCAGGGTATTGCAGAGAATTGGCAGGGTATTGGCAGGGTATTAGTAGGGAATTGCAGAGTATTGGCAGGGTATTGCAGAGTATTGGCAGGGTATTGCAAAGTATTGGCAGGGTATTGCAGAGTATTGGCAGGGAATTTCAAAGTATTGGCGGGGTATTGCAGAGTATTGGCAGGGAATTGCAGAGTATTTGCAGGGTATTGCAGAGTATTGGCAGGGTATTGGCACGGTACTGCTTAGTATTTGGCAGGGTATTGCAGAGTATTGGCAGGGTATTGGCAGGGTATTGGCAGGGAATTGCAGAGTATTGGCAGGGCATTGCAAAGTATTGGCAGGGTATTGTAGAGTATTGACAGGGTATTGCAGAGTATTGGCAGGGAATTTCAGAGTATTGGCAGGGTATTGCAGAGTATTGGCAGGGAATTGCAGAGTATTGGCAGGGTATTGCAGAGTATTGGCAGGGTATTGCAGGGTATTGGCAGGGAATTGCAGAGTATTGGCAGGGTATTGCAGAGTATTGGCAGGGAATTGCAGAGTATTGGCAGGGTATTGCAAAGTATTGGCAGGGTATTGCAGAGTATTGGCAGGGTATTGCAGAGTATTGGCAGGGAATTTCAGAGTATTGGCAGGGTATTGCAGAGTATTGGCAGGGAATTGCAGAGTATTGGCAGGGTATTGCAGAGTATTGGCAGGGTATTGCAGGGTATTGGCAGGGAATTGCAGAGTATTGGCAGGGTATTGGCAGGGTATTGCAGAGTATTGGCAGGGAATTTCAGAGTATTGGCAGGGAATTGCAGAGTATTGGCAGGGAATTGGAGAGTATTGGCAGGGAATTGCAGAGTATTGGCAGGGTATTGCAAAGTATTGGCAGGGTATTGCAGAGTATTGGCAGGGAATTGCAGAGTATTGGCAGAGTATTGCAAAGTATTGGCAGGGTATTGCAGAGTATTGGCAGGGAATTGCAGAGTATTGGCAGGGAATTGCAGAGTATTGGCAGGGTATTGCAGAGTATTGGCAGGGTATTGCAGAGTATTGGCTGGATATGGCAGAGTATTGGCAGGGAATTGCAGAGTATTGGCAGGGTATTGGCAGAGTATTGGCAGGGTATTGCAAAGTATTGGCAGGGAATTGCAGAGTATTGGCAGGGAATTGCAGAGTATTGGCTGGATATGGCAGAGTATTGGCTGGATATGGAGAGTATTGGCAGGGAATTGGAGAGTATTGGCAGGGAATTGGAGAGTATTGGCAGGGTATTGGCAGAATATTGGCAGGGTATTGGCAGAGTATTGGCAGAGTATTGGAGAGTATTGGCAGGGAATTGCAGAGTATTGGCAGGGTATGGAGGGATGGCTGTGACTGCAATTGTCACAGAGCAGCGCTGTGGGTACTACAGATGCAGCCCCCAGCGCTGCTGCCATCCGATTTCTCCCCTCCACTGTACAGATCAGTACACAGTGGGGAGAGAGGAACCGGCGCCATCATGACGCCAGTTTGTTTACAAGTGACCGATTCGTCATTTGACAGAGCAATCACATTGTAAACGGCCGATGGGTGCACCAAGATGGCCGCCGCTCCGGAGCTAGGCCGAAGCCGCAGCCTTTCCTAAGGTCGAGGCCGCGGAGCGCTGCAGATCGTGGCACGTGACATCCATTGCGCCCCTAGTGGCAGTAGATGTAATTGCGGCGTTACGGCAATTACATCTACTGCCCCCCCCCCCCCCCTTGGCAGTAGATGTAATTGCGGTGACGCCGCCCAAGTAATGGGAACGGCGTTACCATGAGGGGAAGAGTAATCAGTTAGATTACTTGTTACCCTCTAAAGTAACGACGTTAAGTAACACCGTTTACTTTAACTCTGTTACTAACATCACTGATAATAACCAATGAGGTATCACCCCGGTACCATTCTTTAGAGGCCAATGGTCAGCTCTCTAGTAATAATAACCAATGCGGCTAAGTAGCCACTCGGCTTTTATTACAAGCAGTGGGAGGGGACATCCCCCCCCTGTCGCCTTCCGCCGCTCACCTGGTCTCTCTCGTCCAAACGCGAGACCTGAGCAACCAGCCGCCACGGGTTTGATCGGATCTCGGATACAGTAACCTGTAAGCGACGTCACAATGTCACGACGTTACTTCTGCTTTACTGGAGAGCCAACAGTGCCAGTTTTCAGAAAACAAAAGTATTCAAAAATGCCAATCTTGGTGTTTTGAATACTTTCAAGTGCAAAGGAGGGATTTGGGGTCTTATAGACTCCAGATCTCTCCATAAAGAGTACCTGTCACCAACTATTACATTCCTTCTGACAGCAATAAAAGTGATAAAAAAAAAATAAAAAATTAAAGGGACAGGATAAAAAAATTAAAATAAATTAAAATAAATAGAGAGACCCATCCCTCCGTGCTCGCGCGCCAAAGCGAACACATACTTAAGTGACATATAGTAGTGGAACAACCGCCCAATTTATTCTCTAGGGTCTCTGCTAATATATATATATATATAAACAACAGCTGGTATACTTTAAAACGGCCTATCATCTTTTTGGGAGAAAGAAGGGTTTTATGCCTGTAGACGTTGTAGGGCGTGTAAAGAAGTTAATGCACCAATAAGAGCATTGGAACGGTTCACAACAACTGGTAATAATAAAGAATTCACAATCAAAGGGTTTATTACCTGCAATACATCGTATGTTGTGTACGCTTTACAATGCCCATGCGGTTTGATATATATAGGCCGCACTAAAAGACTCTTAAGGATAAGAATAGCGGAACATGTGGCTAACATTAAATTGGGTTTTAAGGACCATAATGTGTCCCTACATTTTAAGATTTACCATAATCAAGACCCATCGGGGCTCAAATTTTGGGGAGTAGAGCATATGAAACCCTCCTGGAGAGGGTCTAACCTTGTACGAGAGTTATCCAAACACGAAACGGAATGGATATATTTGGTTGACACTCTAACACCAAAGGGGTTAAATGTCGACCTAGATATTAATTGTTTTATCAGTGACTATTAAATCTTTGACTGAGCCTGCTTTCTTAATGTTATAATATTTTAATGTTATTAGTTTAATATTATCTAGTGGGCTGGGAGGGAATTCGATACAACGAATTGAATAATAAAGACATCCATGATATGAAGGGTATTGCATGTGCTGCGACATTACCTCCATAAAGTATCTTGATTTACCCACACCCACTCTTATAGACTATTATGATATACATAGAGAGGTTTTCTGACATCGATTGGTGTCTTGCCACTGTATTTACCCCATGACTGACACATTATGCAACATTACATTTTTGGATTAGGGCTGGTGATTATGGGGATTGGGAGTGGCATAGAATGATTACCTCTGTTAGAAGGAAATGTGCAATATTCATAATAGTTTTTAATATATTTGGAATACTCTTAACAGTTTTAATACGTTGATCATTTTAAATATTTCTAGTTTTTATGTTTCCTTTTCCGCTTATGATGTTTTTCTGTGATTTTATTTGTCTTTGGTATTGAAAGGAGTTCTAACTAGTATGAAGCCCCTCAATATGGCACCCCATAGTGATAATAAACACCCTGGGGATGACGGCTCCTTTTAATACAATTAAGATTCCATTTTTGACTGGGGCGTTGGTCTCAGGATAAGATGTGATACAGTTTTGTTATATATGCAGGAATTGTTGTATATACATATACATATATTTTTGATGATACATAAAATATATATTTTGGCTCTGAGAGAGCCGTTTTTTAGAGAGATAATCCAGAAACCTTTATGTGTATAGAAAGTCTCTTTCTTTAAACTATATACACATATAGGGATTAATTGACGTTTTTATGTCCTTTTTTATCCTCCTCCTATGCTATCCTTGTTTATTGCGAGTTTTATAGTTATTTATAAATTGAGGATATTTTTTTAACTGTATTTTTTAACTGTAATTTCATATATTTTTTAGGGATATTTGTGTTATGTGCTGCTCAGGTTATAATGTTCATAATGTCTGACTTGCCTTTGCAATTAACAGATCGCGACGTATGCGACGATCGTTTTTGCTTTTGGCTATAGTTCCTCCCCGCATTGTATTGTCAGGCTGCTTACGTCCGGTCTCCATGACGATGTGCAGCGTCGTGTGGGCTGGACATTGTGTGGTTGCCCGATTGGCTTGCGGAGAGAGGGCGGGCTGAATATATATTGGCCGGTTGCGTCGTGTAGCCACGCCCTCGGTTGAAGTCGGAAGTGACAAAACGCGTCAGGGCGTGGCCTACACGACGCTACCGGAAGTGAGGTGTGCGCTCCACCGCTAACCACGGACCAGGAAGTGATACCCAGTGTATACAGGGGAACACTGGTGAATGGTTCTGGAATTGCTAATTCGGTGAAGTACACGATTTTAACGCTGATGTTACTCTTTGTTAATGTACGCATATATTGAAGTGGGAGACTTTACTGATATGTGTCAAACTTTTTAAAAAATAAAACAGTATTATGCTATGTATATATTCTGTTTCATTTCTATGATATACTTGGAGGACTACTTGTGACTGCAACGCTAAAGGGGGATATATATGAATATTACTATATCCATTGAAGTGATTACTCCTTAAGGCTTATCTTATCAGCTGTGTCTGGTGAGTTTAACCCCCGAGGGGGGTACGCATCGCATGTGGTGAAGCACTCCCGGTTTATGGTGGAAGAAAGTTTGGCAGCACCTTTGATCACCTTACAACGTTGATTAGATCACTATAGGCACCTTATCTGCACATTTTGGAACTGTCTAGTGATTTTTTTGATTTTTTTGTTTATCACGACTTCTACAAAGGACTTTTTGTTATAGAAATAAGCGCTGTTTTTATACTGATATTCTCGTATATATTGATGAATTGTTCGTATAACTTTTTTTATATATATATATATATAATGTTTGTGGGTTCTAAGTATTTTTCTAGCAAAAAATACTGATTTTAACTTGTAAGCAATAAGTGTCTGAAATACAGTAGGCCTGGTCTAATTATTTTCCAGCTCAAATGTTATTTTTGATGATTAGTAGTGTAAACAAATGTATTATAAACCAATCATAGTTTATAAACCACTGAGATTAAATAACAACAAGTTCATGAGCGTGCACACGTTTCTACAGAATATTACAGAAATACATACACTTCCTCTTTATTGTGGCATTTCTAAGTTCCTAAAACTGAAATGCAGTATGTGGCAACACCTTATTTTAGGAAGTTCCTGAAGATAAAATCATCAGATATCGAAGATGCAGACTGAGCAGCTCACAGAATCGGGTTTGTCTGCAGCCTGCAATGAAGGGGGCTAAAAATCGGGAGAGGGAACCAGGTAGGTTTTAGAGGTGATCATTGATTAATATTGAGGGGGGGGGTAATAGGAATGGGGTCACTTTGACATAGTTGGCAAGCATAGGGATTACTTTGATGCATTTGGCTAGTGAGGGATCACTTTGATGTAGTTGACCAGAAAGGGCTCACTTTAACACAGTTGACCAGGAAGGGATAACTTCAATGCAGTTGACCAGACAGCGCTCACTTTCATGCGGTTGGCCAGAGAGGGATCACTTTGATTCAGTTGGTCTGGGAAGGATCACTTTGATTCAGTTGGCTATAAAGGGATTCATTTCATTCAGTTGGCCAGGTAGGGATCACTTTGATTTAGTTGGCCAGAGAGGGATAACTTTATTTAGTTGACCAGAGAGGGATCACTTTGACACTGTTGGCGAGAGAGACATCAAGTTGATTCAGTTGACCAGAAAGGGCTCACTTTGATGCAGTTGACAAGAGAGGGATTAATTCAATGCAGTTGGCCACAGAGGGATGACTTTGATTCAGTTGACCAGAAAGGAATAAATTTGATGCAGTTGGCCAGAGAGGGATCACTTTGACGCAGTTAGCCAGAGAGGGGTAACTTTATTCAGTTGGCCAGAGAGGGATCACTTTGACGCAGTTGACCAGAAAGGGATAACTTTGATGCAGTTGACCAGAGAGGGATCACTTTGATGAGGTTGGCCAAAAAGGGATCACTTTGATGCTGTTGACCAGAGAGGAATAACTTTGAAGCAGTTGGCCAGCGAGGGATCATTTTGATTCAGTTGGCTAGAAAGGGATCACTTTGATTCAGTTGGCCAGGGAAGGATAACTTTGACGCTTTTGGCCAGAGAGGAATTACATTGGTGCAGTTGTCCAGCAAGGGATCACTTTGATTCAGTTGGCCAGAGAGGGATACATTTTTTGGTCGGGCAGAGAGGGATCACTTTGACACTGTTACCAGAGAGGGATCACTTTAACACAGTTGACTAGAGAGGGATTCATTTGATTTAGTTGACTAGAAATGGATAACTTTGATGGAGTTGATCAGAGAGGAATGACTTTGATTCAGTTGACCAGAAAGGAATACATTTGATGCAGTTGGCCAGAGAGGGATTGCTTTGATTCAGTTGACCAGAAAGAGATAACTTTGGTTCAGATGACCAGAAAGGGGTCACTTTGATGCAGTTGGCCAGAGAGGGATAACTTTGATTCAGGTGACCAGAAAGGGATCACTTTGATGCAGTTTACCAGAGAGGGATCACTTTGGTGCATTTGGCCAGAGAGGGATCACTTTGATGCAGCTGGCCAGAGAGGGTAAATTTGACTCAGTTGGCCAGAGAGGGATAACTTTATTCTGTTGGGCAGAAAATGATAACTTTATTCAGTTGGCCGGAGATGGATCACTTTGACACAGTTGACCACAGAGGGATCACTTTGATTCAGTTAACCAGAGAGGGGTCACTTTGACATAGTTGGCCAGCAAATGAACTACGTTGATTCTGATGGCCAGTGAAGGATTACTTTGATTCATGTGACCAGCAATGGCTCACTTTGACACAGTTGACCAGAGAAAGATCACTTCGATGCAGTTGACCACAGAGGGATCACTGTGATTTAGTTGATCAGAGAGGGGTCACTTTGACATAGTTGCCCAGTAAAGGAACTACGTTGATGCAGTTGGCCAGAAAGGGATCACTTTGACGCAGTTGACCAGAGAAAGACCACTTTGATGCAGTTGTCCATAGGTAAAAGCTTTGATGCAGATGGCCAGTGTTCAAACCACGTATGTGAGGTATCACCACAATCGTTAGAGCCAGAAAAATAATTCTAGCACTAGACCTCCTCTGTAACTCTAAACAGGTAACCACTATAAATTGAAAGTGTCGACTATGGAACTTTTTAAATACCATAGTTTGTCGCCATTCCATGAGTGTGCTCAATTTTAAAGCATGACATGTTTGGTATCTATTTACTCTGCTTAGCATTACCTTTCACATTATACAAAAAAATCAGGCTCATTTTTACTGTTTTTTTTTTTTTTTTTATTCATCAAAGTGTATTTTTTCCAAATAAATTGCGTTTTAAAGATTGCTGAGCAAATACAGTGTGACATAACGTATTGCAAGCTCAGCTCAAATGTTATTTTAATGATTAGTAGTTCAAGCAAATGTATTATACATCAATCATAGTCCATAAACCACTGAGATTAAATAACAACAAGTTCGTGGGTGGGCACACGTTTCTACAGAATATTACAGAAATACATACACTTCCTCTTTATATCTGCGTTTCTAAGTTCCTAAAACTGAAATGCAGTATGTGGCAACACCATATTTTAGGACATTGCTAAAGATAAAATCAACAGATATCAAAGGTGCAGACTGAGCAGCGCACAGAATCGGGTTTGTCTGCAGCCTGCAATGAAGGGGGCTAAAAATCGGGAGAGGGAACCAGGTAGGTTGTAGATGTGATCATTGATTAATATTGAGGGGGGAATAGGAATGGGGTCACTTTGACATAGTTGGCAAGCATAGGGATTACTTTTATGCATTTGGCTAGTGTGGGATCACTTTGATGTAGTTGACCAGAAAGGGATAACTTTAACACAGTTGACCAGGAAGGGATAACTTTGATGCAGTTGACCAGAGAGGGATCACTTTGATTCAGTTGGTCAGGGAGGGATCACATTTTTTTTTTGTTTCAATTTTTTTATTAAAGTTTCTGCATGGCACATGAGATTAGACAATGAACAGTATGTCATTTGAAATACAATGTTACGATTGAGGTACATACAGTGGTGTGAAAAAGTGTTTGCCCCCTTCCTCATTTCCTGTTCCTTTGCATGTTTGTCACACTTAAGTGTTTCGGAACATCAAACCAATTTAAACAATAGTCAAGGACAACACAAGTAAACACAAAATGCAATTTGTAAATGAAGGTGTTTATTATTAAAGGTGAAAAAAAATCCAAACCATCATGGCCCTGTGTGAAAAAGTGATTGCCCCCTAAACCTAAAAACTGGTTGGGCCGCCCTTAGCAGCAACAACTGCAACCAAGCGTTTGCGATAACGTGCAATGAGGCTTTTACAGCATCCTGGAGGAATTTTGGCCCACTCATCTTTGCAGAATTGTCCTAATTCAGTTACATTAGAGGGTTTTCGAACATGAACGGCCTTTTTAAGGTCATACCACAACATCTCAATAGGATTCAGGTCAGGACTTTGGCTAGGCCACTCCAAAGTCTTCATTTTGTTTTTCTTCAGCCATTCGGTGGTGGACTTGCTGGTGTGTTTAGGATCATTGTCCTGCTGCAGAACCCAAGTTCGTTTCAGCTTGAGTACACGAACAGATGGTCGGACATTCTCCTTCAGGATCTCTTGGTAGACAGCAGAATTCATAGTTCCTTTTATCACGGCAAGTCTTCCAGGTCCTGAAGCAGCAAAACAGCCCCAGACCATCACACTACCACCACCATATTTTACTGTTGGTATAATGTTCTTTTTATGAAATGCAGTGTTCCTTCTACGCCAGATATACTTGGACACACATCTTCCAAAGAGTTCCACTTTTGTCTCATCGGTCCACAGAATGTTGTCCCAAAAGTCTTGGGGATCATCAAGATGTGTTGTGGAGAAATTGAGACGAGCTTTGATGTTCTTTTTGCTCAGCAGTGGTTTTCTCCTTGGAACTCTGCCATGCAGGCCATTTTTGCCCAGTCTTTTCCTGATGGTGGAGGCATGAACGCTGACCTTAACTGAGGCAAGTGAGGCCTGCAGTTCCTTGGACGTTGTTGTGGGGTCTTTTGTGACCTCTTGGATGAGTCATCGCTGCGCTCTTGGGGTAATTTTGGGCGGCCGGCCACTCCTGGGAAGGTTCACCACTGTTCCATGTCTTCGCCATTTGTGGATAATGGCTCTCACTGTGGTTCGCTGGATTCCCAAAGCTTTGGAAATGGCTTTATAACCCTTTCCAGACTGATAGATCTCAATTACTTTCTTTCTCAATTGTTCCTGAATTTCTTTGGGTCTCGGCATGATGTGTAGCTTTTAAGGATCTTCTGGTGGACCTTACTGTGTCAAGCAGCTCCTATTTAAGTGATGCCTTGATTGTGAACAGGTGTGGCAATAATCAGGCCTGGGTGTGGCTAGAGAAATTGAACTCAGGTGTGGACAACCACAGTTATAGTATGTTTTAACAAGGGGGGCAATCACTTTTTCACACAGGGCCATGATGGTTTGGATTTTTTTTCACCTTTAATAATAAACACCTTCATTTACAAATTGCATTTTGTGTTTACTTGTGTTGTCATTGACTATTGTTTAAATTGGTTTGATGTTCCGAAACACTTAAGTGTGACAAACATGCAAAGGAACAGGAAATGAGGAAGGGGGCAAACACTTTTTCACACCACTGTATAGAATGCATAGAATCAAATCGGTAATCACATAGATCAACTAAAACATGTAAAACTATAGTAGGTCCTGGAACTAAATGAACAAGTATGGCTCTCTTGGTGAAACAAATTGTGGGGTTAATTGTGTAAGATTCAATGGGAAACCGGGTATGTCACCACGACACCCACACACCCCTGTCGGGAACTAACTGTGCGTGGGTGGGGGCATTACCGGTCCGGTTTTCGTCTGCTGTCTTGCCAGTTTCCCAGTTGTGGTATGCACGATTCACAATGTCTTATGCCGCGTACACACGGGCGGACTGTATGGCGTACTTAGTCCGTCAAAACACATTTCAGCGGACAATCCGCTCGTGTGTGGGCTTCAGCGGACTTTTTCAGTATGCATTCTGGCGTACTAAGAATTTCGGATTTTTCGAAATTCTGTCCGTCGTACTTTGGTTTCAGTGGACAATCCGCTCGTCAGTATGCTAGTTCGACGGACTAAGAATGGTGCATGCCCAGAAAGGATTTACACGGCGGAAGGGTGCTTTGCTGTGTATTGGACTTCCTATTTCTAGTCCCGTCGTACGTGCTGTACACGTCATCGCGCAAGCTTTCGACGGACTGTTTGGGTATCCGTGTGTGGTCAAGTCCGTTCAGTGGAAAGTACGACGGACTGTCCGTCGGATTGTATGACGAACTAAGTATGCCATACAGTCCGCTCGTGTGTACGCGGCATTAGATTATACGGATAGGTCAAAGTTCTACTTCGGAGTCTTGGTATAATGGCTAAACTCCAAGGTTAGTCGATGGTTTGAGTTTGTGTGAGTTCCAAGCAGTCTAGTTCTAGAGTTCGTCTGTGAGCCTTATGTATTATTATGGGGGAAAACAAGTATGGGAAGAGAGGTGTGGGGGTGGAGGGTGGGTGTATGTCTATGGATAGTTGTCCATTATATTTGTTAGGTGTAAAGCTCTGTCCCCCAGGTCAAGCTATGGGGAATTGGTTAAGATGTTGTGGTATTCTGATGGTTCCTTAAAATGAAGCCAACAGGCCCAAGTTTTATAGAACTTTGCTGGGGAATCCCATGCCTGGTGAATTAGATCTTCAATCTCAGCTATTTTCCCTACTCTTTGGAGCCATTCAGAGGTGCTAGGGGGAGAATTATCCTTCCAATGAATGGGTTTTGCTGCGTTTATGAGGTGTAGGGTGAGAGACCTTTTGTAGGCCGATTGGGGAATGGATGTATGGTGAAGTAGGTATTGAGCTGGTGTAAAGTCTGGGGTGTAGGTTGTTATTTGGGAGATAAGACGGTGTACCTCTTTCCAATGTGGTTGAATTTGGGGGAACGCCAACCAAATGTGGAGTAGCGACCCGTGAACAGTGTTGCATTGCCAGCAGAGTGGAGGAATGATGGGGTGGAATTTATGTATTCCGTCAGGGGTCCTGTACCACCTGGAGTATATTTTAAATCCATTTTCCTGTGCAGAGACATTTAAGAACCCTTTGTGTATATGGGTAAAGATATGATCCCATTCCTCCTGTGATAGGTCTGTTGCAAGTTCCCTTTCCCATTTTTGGCTGGTCACATTATCTTTGGGAGAGACATTAGTAAACAATATAGAGTACATGTCTGATAGTACATGTCTTTGGGGTTCAGATCTAGTGCTTATTGCTTCAAAAGGTGTATGATCTCTGCACCAGTTGGTGTAATCTTTAGGCATAGCTGTTTGTATGCGGCAATAAATTAGAGAGTTAATTTGATCGGTACAGTCTGTAACAGAGGAGTCTGAGGAGGATGTTCATTTTTACAATCGCTGTTCTCCCGAACCAAGAGAAGGTGTCCTTGTTCCAGTTGTGGAGTTCCTGTTGTACAGTTTTAAGAATGATAAAGTGTCACTCTGGTGGCGGGTAAGGAAACGTTGAGGGCCCTGGATTTTGTAAGATTAATTTGGAGGTTGGAGAGAGATTTGAAGGGGGAGGAATCTTTTAAGATGTTAGGAATGGGTAATGGGGTCTGTGAGGAATAGTAGGATGACATCCACGTAAGCCACTAGTTTGTATTGTTTGTATTTAATTTCTTTAATTTCTACCCCTTTAAGGTTCGGGTTAGACCTAACCCTAAGAGTATAGGCTCTAATTTGAGAGGGAGGAATCACTTTGATTGAGTTGGCTAGAAAGGGATCACTTTCATTCAGTTAGCCAGGTTGGGATCACTTTGACGCTTTTGGCCAGATAGGAATCACATAAGTGCAGTTGTCCAGGGAGGGATCACTTTGATACAGTTGACAAGAAAGCGAACGCAGTTGGCCAGAGAAGGATCAATTTGACGCAGTTGGCCAGAGAAGGATCAATTTGATTTAGTTGACCAGAGAGGGATAACTTTATTCAGTTGGCCAGAGAGGGATCAATTTGATTCAGTTTACCAGAGAGGGATCACTTTTACACTGTTGGCCAGAGAGGGATCACGTTAATTCAGTTAACCAGAAAGGGCTCACTTTAACACAGTTGACTAGAGAGGGATGACTTTGATTCAGTTGACCAGAAAGGAATACATTTTACGGAGTTGGCCAGAGAGAGATAACTTTTTTCAGTTGGCCAGAGAGGGATAACATTATTTAGTTGGCCAGAGAGGGGTGACTTTGATTCAGTTGACCAGAAAGGAATACATTTGATGCAGTTAACCAGGAAAGGATAACTTTGACGCTTTGACCAGAGAGGAATCACATTGGTGCAGTTGTCCAGCGAGGGATCACTTTGATTCAGTTGACCAATAAGGTATCACTTTGATGCAGTTGGCCAGAGAGGGATCACTTTGATTCAGTTGGCCAGAGAGGGATCATTTTGACACTGTTGGCCAGGGAGGGATCACATTGATTAAGTTTACCATAAAGGGCTCAATTTAATGCAGTTGACAAGAGAGGGATCACTTTAACACAGTTGACTAGAGAGGGATTACTTTGATTTAGCTGACCAGAAAAGGATAACTTTGATACAGTTGGCCAGAGATGGATCCCGTTGATGCATTTGGCCAGAGAGGGATCACTTTGATGCATTTGGCCAGAGAGGGATCACTTTGATTCAGATGACCAGAAAGGGATCACATTGATGCAGTTGACCAGAGAGGGATCACCTTGACACATTTGGCCAGAGAGGGATCACTTTGATGCAGTTGACCAGAGAGGATCAATTTGATTCAGTTGGCCAGAGAGGGATAACTTTATTCAGTTGGTCAGATTGGGATCACTATGACGCAGTTGGCAAGAGAGGGATCACTTTGACATAGTTGACCAAAGAGTGGTCACTTTGACAAAGTTGGCCAGCAAATGAACTACGTTGATGCCGTTGGCCAGTGAGGGATTACTCTGATTCAGTTTACTAGAAAGTGCTCACTTTGAAGCGGTTGAAAAGAGAGAGGGATCACTTTGATGCAGTTGGCCAGAGAGGGATCCCTTTTGACACTGTTGGCTAGAGAGGGATCACTTTGACACAGTTAACCACAGAGGGATCACTGTGATTTAGGTGACCAGAGAGGGATCACTTTGACATAGTTTACCAGAGAAAGACCACTTTGATGCAGTTGGCCAGCCTAAACACATTCAGCAATATGAGCAAATTACGGATGCATATTTTTTTAATCAAAGGTTTGTCATACATACTGTATGTAATGGTTAACGTTTGGTTACAACTCCTTAGTACCCCATATGTTGTATATATGGAAGATATTTAGGACCTGAACATGGACATTTCTCTATGTCTACTGCATAGTGCAGGTCAGTGATAAAAACGGGGCAAATCATTGAACATTCATTTTTTATTTGCTATTTTTTCACTTTTTTCTTCACATTTAGAAATGGTCTGTTGCTGAACAGCTGCACGAGGAGTTGGAATTAAGCCTCTACTAACTAAATCCAGACCCCCCCATATAGATGTAAAGCAACAGATCACTTCTAAATATGATCTATTACTGGCTTTAACCAGTCAGAAGGTGGATCACTATGATTTCTATTCGAAGAGACTGGAAAGATCCTGAAGTTCAGTGGTTCCTAGCTGATGGGCAGTTACTGACATGGGTCTGTGTGAACACAGATCCACACTAGTAATTGCCCAGTTTATATGTGTTACATAGAACTTCATTGATTCCTGCAGGGAAATCGGTAGGTTGGATCAGCTTTCACGCAGATGCACACCAGTGGTTGCCCAGTCCATTAGTGTTACACAGAAGTTCAACTGGTTCTTAATTGATGTGTCTTTACTTCTTATTTTCTCACTTTCTCCCTTGCAGGTGTAGCACCCTCTAGCGTGTGCTACTAGAATAGCAGTGCAGGTCAAAGCATTTGTCTGGCTCTGAGATTATTCACTGAATCTGGGTTAGGGTTACTAGTGGTTAGGGCTGGATGACTCATCCTGGCAGGTTACTGGTGCCTCCCCCTGGCGTCTGGAATATTGGAGAATGTTCTAGAACTAGAGGGTAGAGGTGAGGAGAAGCTGCCATGACTATTTATGGGACCTTAGCCAATAACCAAAAGTGGGATGGGAGGGGACTAAGAAAATCCCATAAAAAAGACTTGGGCCATGCCAGCAAGGGAGTCAGGTGGAAGATGGGGTAGTGCTGTGGAGAGGCTGTTGGTGGCCCTTGAACCCTGCTGGGGAGGAGTTATACTTTGGGCTAGAGTTCGGGATAGCTGGCCTGGAAGGATCCCACAATCGGAGGCAACTGGAAGGATTCATGCCGGAAGAGGCAGCGGGAGAGAGCAAACAAAGACGGGACAATACAAAGAGGAGAGACTGTCAGGTTTAGCAATGCTCTCTGAAGACAGTGGTATGCTTAAGTCTTCATCTTTGCCCTGGGGAATCTCCATGGAAGTGTGTTCCAGGACTGGGGGATTGTGTCAGTCAGGGGGACTGGAGCAACAAGTAAAAGGGTGGGCTGGCATCTTCTGCAGCAGTAGAACTGGGCTCAGGGTCTACAGGAGGGCAGAAGGAGATGCTGTTCACTCCATATTGTGTTATTTTATCCACAATGGGACAGGATGCTCCCAGCCTGTAAAGGGCAGCTGCTGAGTTAAAGGGGTTGTAATCCTATGCATTTAAGTGAAAAAACTTCTGACCGTGACTGCCCCCCCCCCCCACGTTTTACTCACCTGAGCCCTTTGTTCCCTTTGGTGGAGAGGAGCTCTTCCTCGTTTCCCAGGGTTCTCGGCTCTTGATTGGATAGATTGATAGCAGCGCAGCCATTGGCTCCCGCTGCTGTCAATCAAATCCATTGACGCGGGTGCTGGGGCGGGGCTGAGTCCGGCATTCTGTGTCTATGTACGCAAATGCTGAACTCGGGAGTGCGCCGACAAGGTAACCCCCAGGGAGATCGCTTTTCCCAGAGGGCTTACCGATGCGAGGAGGAGCCATGAGCACCGCTGAGGGACCCCAGGAGATGGTGATTGGGGCCACCTTGTGCAAAACAAAGTGCACAGTGGAGGTAAGTATGATATGTTTGTTATTTTACAGTAAAAAAAAAAAAAATGAAGACTTACAATCACTTTAAGACTAAAGACTGTTAGTTCCCCTGGAGTGATCAGCAGGAGCTGTACATGTGAACCAGGTTTGTGTATCAGGAAGGAAGAAGAGGACTTTCTGTAAATAGGATTGTCTCCTTTGTTCATAGTTCTAGAAATGTTTCAAGTTGGGCATCCCATATATCCCTACTCCAGCTACATTATCAACTAATAAAACATCAGAAAACAATCCAAGGTCTGTTTTCTGTGTTGAAATCCATGAAGGAAATGCTGCATGTTTGGCCATGTAGCAGTGGGGATTCCTAACTCTGCAACTCCTATGTGCGTGTGTGGGGGGAGGGGGGGTGCTACAGAACATATTTTAGTTTCTTCTAGGTATTTAGGAAATGGATCAGAACTTCAGATGTACTCCACATTTTCCATCATAACATCACATTTTTGTTGTCACATGCTTTGTAACTGTCTTACTCCTCTGTTCAATGCTCCAGCATCTGATTTTTCCTTCTTTGAGCAGCCACCAGCTTCAGCCAATTACAGAAGAGGTGCAGTCCTAAAGAGCTAGTGTTTGGGTTGCACAGTGTTTGAGCAACATGTCCATGTTGACATGCTAGTTGCTGGACCCCTGTTTTCTTGTCTAGAGCTTTTCTGTGCTTTCAGTAATTCCCACCATCTTCTAGTTTGCTCCCAATGTTCCCCAGCCTGCTTCCAGTCTTGTCTTGTCAATGTGTCCCAATCTACTTCCAGCCCCATGTTTTCTCAGTGTGTCCCAGCCTTCGGCCAGCTTTGTGTTCCCAGTGTGTCCCAGCCTGCTTCCAGTATTGTGCTCCCAGTGTGTTCCAGTTTGCTTCCAGCTTAGTATTCCCAGTGTATCCCAGTCTGACTCCAGCCTTGTATTCACAGTGTGTCCCAGTCTGCTTCCAGCCTTGTATTCACAGTGTGTCCCAGTCTGCCTCCAGCCTTGTTTTCCCAATGTGTCCCATTCTGCTTCAAGCCTTGTGTTCCCAGTGTGTCCCAGCCTGCTTCCAGCCTTGTACTCCCATTGTGTCCCATTCTGCTTCAAGCCTTGTATTTCCAATGTGTCCCATCCTTCTCCAAGCCTTGTGTTTCCAATGTGTCCCAGCCTGCTTCCAGCCTTGTGCTCCCATTGTGTCCCATCCTGCTTCAAGCCTTGTGTTTCCAGTGTGTCCTAGCCTGCTTCCAGCCCCATGTTTTCTTAGTGTGTCCCAGCCTTCGGCCAGCCTTGTGTTCCCAGTGTGTCCCAGCCTGCTTCCAGTCTTGTGCTCCCAGTGTGTCCCAGTCTGCTTCCAGCCTTGTATTCCCAGTGTGTCCCAGTCTGCTTCCGCAGCCCTGTAATCCCATAATCTCCCTACCTGATTCCAACCTTGTATTGCCAGTGTGTCCTAGCATGCTTTCCACATTGTGTTCCCAGTGTGTCCCTACCGGCTTCCAACTGCTTGATCCCAGTGATTCCCTACCTACTTCCAGACTTGTTTTCCCAGTGTGTCCCCATTGTCTTCCAGCTGCTTGATCCCAGTGAGTCCCTAACTTCGTTCAGCCATGTGTTCCCAGTATGCCTTAGTAAGCCTTGCTATTTCCTTCAGCCTAATCTGCTGCCATGTGATATCTGTGCTCCAACACTGCCAGGGAATTGTGGCAATGCAGTTGTGGTCTGCTTGGGTGAGTCAGAGGACCACAGCCTGAGTATCACCTGTAGAACGATCTCTCTACCTCTAGATGTTCAGGTGAAGACCCGGCCCTTTTCAGGGCTCTCGCTGTTGCAAAGGAAGCAGATTCTCCAAATATTCGGTGTCAGCTCTGTGACTTTGGCCCATCTGCACCGCTGCCTCAACCAGTCCTGGTCATCTACTCCGAACCTCGTGGAAGATGAGTCTTAAGTCGTGATAGTAATAATACAATTAAATTCTAGTGATCCCAAAGTTGTTCTGTTAAATGCTTAAAATGCTTTAGTATACATTGTTATGTAAGTCGATATATTATAGTATGTATCATTGGCGTCAGTAACTTTTGCAATTCTCCAATAATAAAATTCCAGACAGGTCACAATGTCAATAGTATCGTATTTCAGAAAAGCTCCATCTCTTATTGATAAAATGCTGTGTAGAGCGCCATTATATCTGAATTACATCACCTGAAAATCCCCCCTGGTACCTACAATATGTATATTAAGGTCTGTGTTCTTCTTCAGGGCTTTCTTATGAGGAAAATACATATGCCAATGTGGATGATCTTCATTTAAAAAGTATTAAGAAAGCACCAACAGCCAAAGGTAAGTTATTATAATGAGGGGGTATCCTCTTAATCTATTATGGACAGCTGAGGACCCGAGTCTTCATTTATAGGACACATGTCTACTAATACTAATAGTGCTATACTGGATTTACCTATCAGAAATAGCCTTTTACTATATCTGTATTGAGGTAATAAAAACCAGCATCGCATTGGTTGCCCTGATTTGGTATACATATTATACCTAAATACGATATACATGGCAGTGGCAGCTGGTGCTCAAAATGGGGGGGGCGCAAACAAACTATCAAATTCAGCTACTTTGCCCATAAAATGCAGCCACTGTGCCATCAATTGCAGCCACTGTGCCCAGCAAATGTAGCCACTGTGCCCAGCAAATGCAGCCACTGTGACCACCAAATACAGTCACTGTGCCCACCATAAGCAGTCACTGTGTCCATCATGTGCAGTCACTGTGCCCATCAAATACAGTCACTTTGCCATCAAATGCAGCCCCTGTGCCCAGCATATGCTGCCACTGTGCCCAGCATATGCAGCCACTGTGCCCACCAAATACAGTCATTGTGCCCACCAGATACAGCTACTGTGCCCATCATATGCAACCACTGTGCCTAGCATATGCAGCCACTGTGCCCACCAAATGCAGCCACAAGTGCCCATCAAATGCAGCCACTGGTACCCATCATATGCAGCCATTTGTGCCCACCAAAATCCAGCCATTTATGCCCACCAAAATCCAGCCACTTGTGCCCACCAAATGCAGCCACTGTGCCCACCAAATACAGCCACTGTATCCATCATGTGCAACCACTGTGCCCACCAAATACAGTCTCTGTGCCCATTATATGCAGCCACATGTGCCCAACAAATGCAGCCACGTGTGCCAAACAAATGCAGCCACTTGTGCCCATCAAATGCAGCCACTTGTGCCCATCATATGCACCCATTTTTGCCCATCAAATGCAGCCACTTGTGTCCAGTATATGCAGCCACTTGTGCCCATCATATGCAGCCACTTGTGCCCAGTAAATGCAGCCATTTTTGCCCAAAAAATGTAGCCACTTATGACCGTCAAATGCAGCCATTCAGCCATTTGTGGCTGTCAAATGCAGCCATTTGTGCCCGTCAAATGCATCCACTCCAGCATGTGTGCCCTTCACTCCTCTTCCTAATTGCTAGGCATCCAATAGGGTGGCCTGGCACTTTGTCCAATCAGAAAACTGGTCTGACGCACTGCCTCCTGATTGTCAGGGAGGAAGGTTATTGTGAAAATAGTGAACATTAATTCACTACTATCATCACACAGAAGGCTTTTCTAATCTCCAAAGAAAGCTTTTCTAATCTCTGAGGAAACTGAAAATCCAGTTTCCTTCACATGACCTATCCCCCCCCCCCCCCCCCGGAACCCTGGATGAGAAATTATATATATATATATATATATATATATATATATATATATATATTTATATATATAGATACACATACAAGGTCCTGAGGGATACTTAGTTGAAGGAGGTGCAAAACGATGCAGGAAGCATTGCCATCCATTGCTCCTCCTTGGAAATTGGCCAGCCCAGTGGAAATCCCAAAGTTCCCACAATGCACACATACACTAATATCCAAGCTGCTACCACCTACAAATGACAGGCAATGAGAGACCTTAAAGAGGAAGTAAACCCTGATGGGTTTACTTCCTCTTTTTTTCCCTGCAAAGGTAAAGCATAATGGACTACTATGCATCGCATAGTAGCTCATTATGTGTCACTTACCTGACACAGGAGCCAGCGAAGTCGCCGCTGTCCCCTGTAGTCCGCCGCATCCATGTTGCTTGTGGCGTCTCGCAGCTCCGACGAATCACAGCGGCGCAACCGCGATGACGTCACTCCCGCGCATGCGCACGGGAGTCGCGCCTCGCAGCTCCGCCGCTGTCATACGGCGAAGCCGCGATTACGTCACTCCCGCGCATGCGCACGGGAGTCGACAAATTTGGCAAATCCATTCTTGGATTTGCCGCATTTAGTGCGCATGCGCGCCGCTGTCTACGGCGCATGCGCCGTAGACAGCGGTGCCCATTTTCGGGCAAATATCTCCTAAACCATATAGGTTTAGGAGATATTGCTTGGACCTACAGGTAAGCCTTAATCTAGGCTTACCTATAGGTCCAAGTTGTTTGGAAGGGTTTACTTCCTCTTTAATTCTGACACTCAGGCCGCGTACACACGGGCGGACTGTTCGCCCAACCTTGTCCGCTGAACAGTGTTTGGGCGGACAGTCCGCTCGTGTGTGGGCTTTCAGCGGACAGTTTCAGCGGACAGTTGGATGGACAAAGTCTTTCGGAAATTCCGAAAAACTGTCCGCTGAAACTGTGTTTGAGCGAACAGTCCGCCCGTGTGTGGGCCTGTCCGCTGTACTTTCGAAATGAGCGGACTGTTCCCGCTCGGAAAGTCCGCCCATTTCGAGCGCGTGTACAGGTAGGCGGGGCCCGCGAAGGAGACGTCGCGGGCTCCGCCGCCTGGAATGGGCTTAAAGGGGAACCCCAACGCCGAAAAAAATCGGCGTGGGGGTTCCCCCAAAGTCCACACCAGACCCTTGTCCGAGCACGCTACCCGGCCGGCCAGGAAAGGGGGGCGAGCGAGCGCGCCCCCCCTCCTGAGCCGTACCAGGCCGCGTGCCCTCAACATGGGGGGGTGCCTTGGGGAAGGGGGGGCCGCGCGGCCCCCCCACCCCAAAGCACCTTGTCCCCATGTTGATGAGGACAAGGGCCTCTTCCCGACAACCCTGGCCGTTGGTTGTCGGGGTCTGCGGGCGGGGGGCTTATCGGAATCCGGGAGCCCCCTTTAAGAAGGGGGCCCCCGGATACCGGCCCCCCACCCTTTGTGAATGAGTATGGGGTACAATGTACCCCTACCCATTCACCTGTGAAATAAAGTACAAAAAAAAACACAACACAGGGGAAAAAATATTTTATTGCACAGCTCCGGGGGTCTTCCGTCTTCGGGGGTCTTCTCGCCGGACTCCTCCGCTATCTGTGTGTAGCTCTTTTACTAGCGGAGGAGTCCGGCTTTCTTCCTCCCCGCCGCCGGCCTCTTCTCCCGACTTCGGGGGTCTTGTCCCCCTCTTCGGTTCTTCTGCCGGGCCACCGCGCCTTCTTGTAGCTCTTTTACAGGCGGTGGCCCGGTCTTCTGTCGCCGCTGCCTTCCGTTCTTCTGTCGCCGCCTTCGGTTCTTCTGCCGGGCCACCGCGCCTTCTTGTAGCTCTTTTACAGGCGGTGGCCCGGTCTTCTGTCGCCGCTGTCGTCGCCGCCGCCGCCGCCTTCCGTTCTTGTTCTTCTTCTTGTTCTTCTGCTTCTTCTCCTGGAGATGTTGACTCGACGAGCTCTCCGGCCGGAATGCCAGAGCCGCGCTGTGCGGTCACTTATATAGTGACAATGGGGCGGTGTCACATGGTATATGTCACATGGGTTGGTCACATGGTGACCCCGCCCCCTTACGATGTCATAGTCCCCATGTGACATCAACCCATGTGACCAACCCATGTGACATATACCATGTGACACCGCCCCATTGTCACTATATAAGTGACCGCACAGCGCGGCTCTGGCATTCCGGCCGGAGAGCTCGTCGAGTCAACATCTCCAGGAGAAGAAGCAGAAGAACAAGAAGAAGAACAAGAACGGAAGGCGGCGGCGGCGGCGACGACAGCGGCGACAGCGGCGACAGAAGACCGGGCCACCGCCTGTAAAAGAGCTACAAGAAGGCGCGGTGGCCCGGCAGAAGAACCGAAGGCGGCGACAGAAGAACGGAAGGCAGCGGCGACAGAAGACCGGGCCACCGCCTGTAAAAGAGCTACAAGAAGGCGCGGTGGCCCGGCAGAAGAACCGAAGAGGGGGACAAGACCCCCGAAGTCGGGAGAAGAGGCCGGCGGCGGGGAGGAAGAAAGCCGGACTCCTCCGCTAGTAAAAGAGCTACACACAGATAGCGGAGGAGTCCGGCGAGAAGACCCCCGAAGACGGAAGACCCCCGGAGCTGTGCAATAAAATATTTTTTCCCCTGTGTTGTGTTTTTTTTTGTACTTTATTTCACAGGTGAATGGGTAGGGGTACATTGTACCCCATACTCATTCACATAGGGTGGGGGGCCGGTATCCGGGGGCCCCCTTCTTAAAGGGGGCTCCCGGATTCCGATAAGCCCCCCGCCCGCAGACCCCGACAACCAACGGCCAGGGTTGTCGGGAAGAGGCCCTTGTCCTCATCAACATGGGGACAAGGTGCTTTGGGGTGGGGGGGCCGCGCGGCCCCCCCTTCCCCAAGGCACCCCCCCATGTTGAGGGCACGCGGCCTGGTACGGCTCAAGACCGGCCGGGTAGCGTGCTCGGACAAGGGTCTGGTGTGGACTTTGGGGGAACCCCCACGCCGATTTTTTTCGGCGTTGGGGTTCCCCTTTAAGCCCATTCCAGGCGGCGGAGCCCGCGACGTCTCCTTCGCGGGCCCCGCCTACCTGTACACGCGCTCGAAATGGGCGGATTTGCCTCCGCCTTACGTGGGCGAGTCCGTTCATTTCAAAAGTTGAGCGGACTGTTTGGCAAACAGTTCGTTGAAACAGTCCGCTCGTGTGTGGGCAAGTCCGCTCATGCAAATTTTGAGCGGACTGTTTGCCGAAACTGTTTGACGAACAAGGTTGGGCAAACAGTCCGCGCGTGTGTACGCGGCCTCACAATTAGAGATAAGAGTTCAGGTTTTGCCCCAAACTTTAGCTCCCTTGCGTTTTAGTTAACAGGTCAACTAAATGACTTTTTCACACACCCACTGCAGTGAACCTCCTGATTCACAAGGAAGGTGTTCATTAGTGGCAGTATTACCATTGCCACTAATGAGTGACAGCTTCCCATTCAGGTCTGTGGTTGGCAGGACACTGTGGCTGTCAGAGGTTGAGCAACCAATGGAGCATCCCTGCCCCCATTCATCTGAATGTAGATAGTTGGACTGGGGATGATAGCAGATGTCATTGACCAAATATCACCACATGGTCATATTTGCTCAGTGATGTCAGCCAGCAACTTCGCCATCAATGTTTCCATTCAGCTGAATAGAGATGCATCATTGTTTTTTTTTTGGACATTGTGGGATATTATTTTTTTGGACATCAAATGAGATTATCTGAAACAAGGGGGGTGTGTTGCGCTTCCTAAATACCAAATATCCTTGATGTTGATGTTGACACTTGAGTGATGCACAGAGACACTTTTAATGCAATTTCCTAAGTACTAAGCACTATTTTAAGTTTACAAGCACTGTTTGCTTTGATATTATTATTTTTGATTGTACATTATTGTTAGTTTATTTGGTATTTAGGAAGCGCAACACACCCCCCTTGTTTCATTTTCTATAGTATTGAGAGCCAACTCATAGTGTTTGCTGCTCCCGTCAGAATAGAACTTTGCCTTCTGATCAATTTGGCCATATAGCGCGGGAGCCTTTGAAATACATAAATTAGATTATTTATTGGACTTCAGGGCACATTATTTTTGGACATCATAGGACAATATTTTTTTGGACATCAAGGGAGATTATTTTTTTTGGACATCAAGGGACATTATTTTTGGACATCGTGGGACTGTTTGCAGACCTTGTAGGACACATACTTTTTGGAAATCGTTGGACATTATTTTTGGATGTCTTGGGACATTATCTTTTAGATATCATGGACATTATTTTTGGACATTGAGGGATAATATTTTTGGACATTAAGGAAAATTAACTTTTATGCAGCGTAAACACGACCGGACTTTCCGGCAGACTCAATTCGATGGTCTTCCTGATGGACTGTCGGCGGAGTTCCGACAGACTTTCTGACTGAACGGTCTTGGCCACACTAAAGCCTCATACACACGATAGGACTTTGTACAAACTTTCCCTTGGATTTTTGTACAAAGGGCGTCGGCCCTGAACTTGTATTGCATACACACAGCAGGACTTTTTCAGCCAACTTTCACCAAATCATGTGGTTTTTCTGCTCTTTACCGCCACCTTTGGCCAACTTCTGTATTGTTGGCTGATCTTTTGCATTGGTTCTGAGCATGCCTGTTTGTACTTTGTACAAAAGTCCTATGGTTTTCTGTACACACGATCAGACTTTGCTCCATCGGACTTTTGTTGCCAGAAAGTTTGTCCGTTCGCACAGCCAACAAAAGTCACATGAAAACCAAAAAAGTTTGTCCGATGGAGCGTACACACGGTCGGATGTTGCTCTAAAACAGCTAATTTGCATGTTTGTTGTCAAAAAGTCTGATCGTGTGTATGGGCCTTCAGTCCGTTCGAAAGTCCGTTCACTTTGAACGTGATGACGTAAGACAGGGCAAAAAAAAAGGAAGTTCAATAGCCAGTAGCCAATAGCTTCCCTTGCGTCGTATTTGGTCCGTTGGGCCAGCACACAGACGAACGGTTTTCCCAATAGGAATTGAGTCCATCGGACAGATTTGAAACATGTTCTAATTCTAGGTCCATCTGATTTTTTAAACGAAAAATGATTGGATTAGCCCACACGTGATCGGATTGTCAGACGGACTGATTCCATCGGACCTAGTCTGCCGGAAAGTCCGGTCGTGTGTGTATACGGCATTAGACATCATAGACATAATTTTTGAACTTCTTGGGACATTATTTTTTTGACAACATGGGACATAATTTTTTTGGACATCAAGGGACATTATTTTTGGACATTTTTTAGGACGCGTACTTTTATACTTTTTTGGACATTGTGGGATATTATTTTTGGACATTAAGGAAAATTAACTTTTAGATATCATAGACATAATTTTTTGAACATCTTGGGACATTATTTTTTGACAACATGGAACATTATTTTTTTGGACATAGTGGGACATTGTATTTGAACATTGTAGGACATTATATTTCGAAATCACGGACATTATGTTTTGGATATTGTGGGACAACATTTTTTAAACATCCTAAGACAATAATTTTTGGACATACTGTAGTAGGACATGTAGTAGACATATGGTAGTAGGACATGTAGTAGACATATGGTAGTAGGACATGTAGTAGACATATGGTAGTAGGACATGTAGTAGACATATGGTAGTAGGACATGTAGTAGACATATGGTAGTAGGACATGTAGTAGACATATGGTAGTAGGACATGTAGAAGACATACAGTAGTAGGACATGTAGTAGACATACAGTAGTAGGACATGTAGTAGACATACAGTATCAGGGTATGAACCAGAACCTACACTCTCATTAGGCTGTATCATGATAATGAAATAACATGAGGTGATATGTACATATACAGTTATAGTGGAAGATTATTATATGATAGATGTGATATAAATATATATATATATATATATATATATATATATATATATATACAGTTATAGTAGAAGATTATATATTTCTATGCAGGGAATGAGCACACAGATGATCCGGGATGAATATAAAATGTCTTTACATGAGATAAGAATTCTGGAGGATTATTATACCGGCCGAAACACGCAGGATTATTCACTATCCTCTCTGTCTGTAGAGATTCCGGCTGCCAAGAATACACAGCACCGGGTGATGCTAATCCTGGGGGTCCTCCTAATATTGGTCTTCATTATTTTGGTCACCCTCACGACTTTCCTGTTCATTTCCTGTGAGTATCTCTAATATACTGGGATATTGGGGAGTGAATTTGGCGAATTTAGCGTCTGAACTTTGATTAAGTTCATGAACTTACCCCTTAGGCTCCATGCACACTGGAGCTCATAAACAGATGTTTTTTGAACTTTGGACGTTTTTTTTTTAAAAGCCCATAAACTCCACTTTATGTTATCATATGTGTGCATGCACACATGGACGTTGTTGGACGTTTATCATCAGCGGAGTTTATGGGCTGTGTTCTGAACTCCATAAAATCGCGTTCAAGAGCAGTACTGGAAACGCCAGGTGTTAAACGAGGGTTAACGATGTAAAAAGAGCATTAAGCCTCGTTCAGCGTTTCTCTGCCTCTATTCAAAAATCAATGGTTCCCTATGGGAGCCCATTGATTTGAATCGAAGTTGCACCAGAAGTTGGATCATCATGATCCGACTTGCGGTGCAACTTGTGTGCAGAGGATGAAGGGGAAACCCGCCAAAATGAAAAAAAAAATTGGCGTGGGGTTCTCCCCTCGGACGATACCAGACCCTTTGGTCTGGTATGGATTTTAAGGGGAACCCTCTTCACCAGAAAAACGGCGTGGGAGTCCCCACCCAGGGAATGATGGGGCGGTGATGTCATAAGGGGACTGGGGTTACCAGGTGACATCACCCGGTGACCACGCCCCCATGCCTATATAAATCGTTGCACACCGCGTACCCAGCATTACAGCGGGAGAGAGCGTCATGTCAACATTGGAAGAAGAGCAAAGAAGGCGATGGAGAAGACCAGGCCACCGCTAGCAAAAGAGCAGGCAGAAAATAGCAGGAGCAGTATAATTATTTCAGAAAGGCTCCACCTTTGAGCTCCAGTTTATGACTTTGACTAATTAGTGGCAGACATTTGTGAACACATCCAAGAACTACACAGGCACCAGAAATGTAATTACTGTGTCATCTCTGAGCCGGCATCTTAGTTAGTCCAAGACATAGATGGTGACCCTGGATGATGTCTGAACAAAGATGGCTCTGTCCTTCTGAAGCTGATGAGGGCATTATCGGGGAAGTATTGTGTTATCTGCGAGAGGTCATAAATACCCGGAGGGGTTACACTGACAAATTAGTAGAATGGTGCACCTACCATGGAAATATACACAATATACAGTATACAATATATGAAAGGTCAGCTTCTTAATTCCAAAAAGATTAAATGGAATTCAATGGGGCCTTATAATGACCACTGTGAAAGTGGACAATACCCAGATCATGTCTGTGCAATCTAAGGACCATATGTTTATTTATTTTTAAACTGTGTTTGCTGATGTGAGTTTTCCAACATTGAAGAACCTTATCTGACATTGTTTTCTATTTCCTCTTCAGATAAACGTGTTGGTGAGGAAATGTCACAGATGAGGAATGGTGAGTGTATAATGGTCTTAATGGTCATGTCACGATGCATTTCATGGGTTCCACATATTCCACTTCCTTGGGATCTGTGAAACACTTGGAGGGGGTCTCAGGGATTATCCCTTTAACATAAATGAGGATACTATTCTATTAGCCCTCTTCTATTGACCCATAATAGTGGGTGATCCTTAGGGAGGACAGAGGCTATATAACTGCATATCACAACCTTTCACCATCCAATAAACCATCCTGTAGCATGTGTTACCTGGGTAAGGCAAGGGCACGGCCTAAGGCAGGGTATGACGAACCTTGGCACCCCAGATGTTTTGGAACTGCATTTCCCATGATGCCCAACTACACTGCAGAGTGCATGAGCATCATGGGAAATGTAGTTCCAAAACATGGCACTACACCTTGAGTGCCAAGGTGTTTTGCTTGCGTTTATCTAGGAAGGTTACTTTGTGGTATAAGCAAGGAAGCTGAGACTTCTGCAGTGTGTAAATTTGATTTTACTATACAAAGATGCTGTACATACAAAACTATTACAATCTTAGGAATACAGTACAAGACTGACAGATCTCTATAACAAGCAAAATGCCTAGCAAATGAACAGCCTATGGTCTATAACAGTACAAATACACTTAAAATTTACTTATCTTCTGTTACTGTATGTTTGTGATCTCCCTTGACAACGATTCTTCTGGAGACCAGGCACCTCCTTGCATGATGAGTGGCTTATGATCTTAAAGAATGATGATGTATGTTCCTAGTTTATGCCTGAATCCCCTTTTTTTGTGTCAGGCTGTTTACCATAATTACCAAACAGAAAACATACCTGTTTACTGTAGCTGTGTAAACACTGGACTGTTGAAACTGTCAATTGAATACAACAATGGTGTCTACGTACCCATTGTATGCAGCAGCATTTGTTTGAGAAATCTACTCAAGCCAAAACCTGACAAAAAATCTATGAGCAACCACTATTGTCCCATGTAATGTTATGTCTGATTAAATTGAAAAAATCATATTTTAACAAACGCAACACACAAGATTCACCATCACTGGCATAAGGGATGAGATCCACCCTGCTACTGTCATCTAGGATCTTGAAGCCATCTAATGTGCCTACAACAAAGGAGGTATATATTCTAGGGTGGGAAAGCCAATGTTATACTGTGAAACAAGTGATTTTTTTATTGCCTATACATTGTGGATTCTGTAAATAGGCCGGGTGTGGCTCTCACGCGCTGTACTTTAAACATTTTTGTGAATACATTTGAATACATTTTATTCTCTTTTTTTTAGCGCCTAACTGTATATTATCAGGGACCTATGAAGTTTTGTGTAATGTTCTGTGGGTAGATCCGCAGTAATCTGAGATGAATCACCATTGTTATCATTACAGGTTCTCATTCCAGTGAAGTTCAGAGCATTCAAGCATCTGTGAGGAACCTGGAGAAAGTCCAGACAGCAATCAGTAAGATTATTTTATTCCAACCACTGGAACACTTACCCATCAAACCACCTTTCACCACAGTGTACAAACAGGATGTAGATATCACAAAGCCTCTCTCTATCTGTTTGTAGAACGATATATCCAGATATCAAACAAATTAGGTGAATTTTAATAACAAAAAAACTGACATTACAGGTCCATGACATGATGGGTCCTCTTCTCTCCTCTGCAATGGGTGGTTTGTGAGTCCTGACATCATGGCTCTGTGACATTACAGTTCCTCTTTTGTCATCAGCAGTGGGGGGGTCCTGACCTCATTGGTCCTTTTCTGTCCTCAGCAGTGGGGGGGGGGGGGGTCCTGACCTCAGTGGTCCTCTTCTGTCCTCAGCAGTGGGTTTATTCTGACCTCAGGGGTCCGCTTCTGTCCTCATCAGTGGCTGGGTCCTGACATCATGGGTCTGTGACATGATAGGGTCCTCTCCTGTCCTCAGCAATGGGTGGATCCTGATGTGATGGGTCTGTGACATAATGGGTCCTTTTCTGCCCTCAACAGTAGCTGGGACTTGGCTCGTGGGTTCTCTTCTGTCATCAGCAGTGAGTGGGTCCTGACCTCATGGGTCCTCTTTTTTCCTCAGGAGATGGTGGGGCCTGACGTTATGGTTCCATGACATGATGGGTCCTCTTCTGTCCTCAGCAGTGGATGGGTCCCGACCTCATGGGTTCTCTTCTATCTTCAGCAGTGGGTGGGTCCTGACCTCATTGGTCCTCTTCTGTCCTCAGCAGTGTGGTGGAGGGGTCCTTATATAATGGGTCTGCGACATGATTGGGCCTCTTCTGTCCCTACCTGTGGGGGAGTCCTGACTTCATGTGTTCTCTTCTGTCCTCAAAAGTGTGTGGTTTCTGACCTCATGGGTTATCTTCTGTCCTCAGCAATAGGTGGGTCCTGATGTCAGACCCATGACATGATGGATCCTCTTCTATCCTCGGCAGTGGGTGGGTCCTGACATCATGGTTCCTATTCTGTACTGAGCAGTGGGTGGGTTCATTACATGGTGGTCCTTAGCAGTGGCTGAGCCCTGACTTCATGGGTTCTCTTTTGTCCTTAGCAGTGGGTGAGTCCTAACCTTAATGGATTCTCTTCTGTCCTCAGCAGAGAGTAAGTTCTGATCTTATGGTTCCTCTTTCATCCTCAGCAGAAAGTGGGTTCTAACCTCATGGTTCCTCTTCAGTCCCCAGCAGTGGGTGGGTCCTGAACTCAGGGTTCCTCTTCTGTCATCAGCACATCTTGAATGACCTTATAATGACAAGGTGTTGCTCTCAGCAGCATGCTGTTGTTAACCCATGGATGACATACCCATGGGGGCTAGGTATTTGACACCCTGAGTTCACAGGAAGTGGGTTAAGCGGCATTGGACATCATTCAATCTGGAAAACTGTCAAACTATAATTACTGCAAGGGACATATCCAAAGATGCTTTTTATTTTATTTTATTTTGGTATTAGACTAGAATTGGGCTTGAAAGCAGACATTTTATCAAATAGGATTTCTACTGCCTGGTCCACCATGTTCCATGGTGATCATAAATGGTAACAGTCCTGAAACATTGTATTACGTGTAGAAACCGCTTCTCCAGAATCCCAGTATGGCCACATTACTAAATGCCTAGGATCAAAGTTCAGACTGGTGGATTTTTCTGTTTAGCAGAAACCATGTGAACCCAAAAGAGATGGGCACGTTAGTTGGTGTGTCTTAAACAAATGTATGTAGAGTAAGAGAGGTGTATAATGATAAACCTTATTATACTAATTGATGTTGGTTTTCCTCTGTTTCTCAGATTCCAACGTGAAGTATAATTTAACAGATGAAGTCACTGGTAATTATGTACTGCTCAATGTAATGTATATTAGAATGGATAGATAGATACAATGTATTATTATTATTATAATACAGGATTTATATAGCCACCAGCAATAGAGAAATCACAAGCCTTGATATAATCAGTAAGGATGAATAGAAATGAAGACTATAGGAATGTGAGGGACCACTAACCCCCGGGTTGCGGGCCAGATAAAATCTTGTAGTAGCTTGTAGTTTGGAGACCTCTGGTATAAAAGGAGGCCAGCTCTCTCCTGACATTCTGTGTATTTCAGCTTCCTTATCCAGCGACATTCAGAGGATTTTGGGATTCTTGGGGAAAGTGGCAGAAGCGCTCCAGAAAAGTAAGTATATCTTAAATTATTTCCTCCAAAAATTCTCCAAGGGTCCACAATACATCTACTGATGATGGTACCTTTGCAAGTCCAGATAAAGAAAAAAACCTCAATAATTGATATTATAGTTATAATTGTACTTTTTGCATCACAAAAAGGATCAGAAAAAAATTCCAAAAATATTTCACCTCAAAATGATATGTGGAGCCCTGTATCAGGAGGGTTGTGTGGGGTGATCCTCACTGTGGCAGACCTAGCCGGGACAGAGGCTTTTGGAGGGGACTGAATGGGAGCCTCTTGCTGACCGATCATAGGTAGTGATGGACGAACTTCCGACGGGACGTTTCGCGAACGCGGACCGCGAACGAGGCCGACCGTTCGCGAAACCGAACGTTCGCCGCGGGCCCCATTGACTTCAATGGGAGGCGAACTTCGCCAACCTTTAGGTCAAATTTGCAGCCACAAGATAATTATTAGCTGGGCAAACATAGTCCCACCACATGGCCAATGACATAACACATGTATGAGGTGAATTTGGGATCGATAACTACAAGCATTCTTTTTTTATATGGGAAATTGTTCTGACAATTCAGGACTGTGGAGCGCATGAAGGCAATGGAGGAGAGGGAAGGTCAGGGACCAGGGTAGGCAAAGAAGAGGGTGCAGGAGATGATCACCAGCAGCGTGACATACAGCAATGACACATGCACCGTGATAGAGGCATCTGACAACAGCACCGTGATAGAGGGCACTGACATCAGCAGCGTGACATAAAGCATTAACACCAGCACCGTGATATACAGCACTGACAGCAGCACCGTGATAGAGAGCACTGACATCAGAAGCGTGACATTAAGCACTGACATCAGCACCGTGATATACAGCACTGACAGCAGCACCGTGATAGAGGGCACTGACATCAGAAGCGTGACATACAGCACTGACATCAGCACCGTGATATACAGCACTGACAGCAGCACCGTGATAGAGGGCACTGACATCAGAAGCGTGACATACAGCACTGACATCAGCACCGTGATATACAGCACTGACAGCAGCACCGTGATAGAGAGTACTGACATCAGAAGCGTGACATTAAGCACTGACATCAGCACCATGATATACAGCACTGACAGCAGCACCGTGATAGAGAGTACTGACATCAGAAGCGTGACATTAAGCACTGACATCAGCACCGTGATATACAGCACTTACAGCAGCACCGTGATAGAGGGCACTGACATCAGAAGTGTGACATACAGCACTGACATCAGCACAGTGATATACAGCACTGACAGCAGCACCGTGATAGAGGGCACTGACATCAGAAGCGTGACATACAGCACTGACATCAGCACAGTGATATACAGCACTGACAGCAGCACCGTGATAGAGAGTACTGACATCAGAAGCGTGACATTAAGCACTGACATCAGCACCGTGATATACAGCACTGACAGCAGCACCGTGATAGAGAGTACTGACATCAGAAGCGTGACATTAAGCACTGACATCAGCACCGTGATATACAGCACTGACAGCAGCACCGTGATAGAGGGCACTGACATCAGAAGCATGACATACAGCACTGACATCAGCACAGTGATATACAGCACTGACAGCAGCACCGTGATAGAGAGTACTGACATCAGAAGCGTGACATTAAGCACTGACATCAGCACCGTGATATACAGCACTGACAGCAGCACCGTGATAGAGAGTACTGACATCAGAAGCGTGACATTAAGCACTGACATCAGCACCGTGATATACAGCACTGACAGCAGCACCGTGATAGAGGGCACTGACATCAGAAGCGTGACATACATCACTGACATCAGCACAGTGATATACAGCACTGACAGCAGCACCGTGATAGAGAGTACTGACATCAGAAGCGTGACATTAAGCACTGACATCAGCACCGTGATATACAGCACTGACAGCAGCACCGTGACATTAAGCACTCACACCAGCACCGTGATATACAGCACTGACAGCAGCACCGTAAGCAGCCCCAGGAGTAAGTCAGCACAGCACAGGGATGGTGTGATCCCCTCATAATAAGCAGGCCCAGGAGAAACTCAGCACAGCACAGGGATGGTGTGATCCCCTCATAATAAGAACCCCCAGGAGGAAGTCAGCACAGCACAGGGATGGTGTGATCCCCTCATAATAAGCAGGCCCAGGAGAAACTCAGCACAGCACAGGGATGGTGTGATCCCCTCATAATAAGAACCCCCCAGGAGGAAGTCAGCATAGCACAGGGATGGTGTGATCCCCTCATAGTAAGCAGGCCCAGGAGAAACTCAGCACAGCACGGGGATGGTGTGATCCCCTCATAATAAGAACCCCCAGGAGGAAGTCAGCACAGCACAGGGATGGTGTGATCCCCTCAAAGTAAGCAGGCCCAGGAGAAACTCAGCACAGCACAGGGATGGTGTGATCCCCTCATAATAAGAACCCCCAGGAGGAAGTCAGCACGAACCCCCAGGAGGAAGTCAGCACAGCACAGGGATATCATAAGCAGCCCCAGTAGAAATATGACACCACTCAACCTCTTCAAAGAGGAGGGTACGGGCATATAGTACGGTGTGCTTTTTTGGGACAAGGAAGTGAGCCAAATGAAGAAAGAAGGTCTCTGTGCTTGATTAAAAAAATAGTTTATAGACATATACATGGTCCACTGGTCACATGTGTTGAATTCCTCCGAGATCCATGCCTCATTCATTTTTAGAAATGTGAGGTAGTTAACACTGTCGTGAGCTAGGCGAGTACGCTTATCGGTCACGATCCCCCCTGCTGCGCTGAACGTCCTTTTGGACAGGACACTGGATGAGGGGCAAGCCAACAGTTCGATTGCAAATTGGGCAAGCTCTGGCAAGAGGTAAAGCCTGCCCACCCAGTAGTCCAGGGGTTCATCACTCCTCAGAGCGTCCACATTGGCCGTTAACCCAATGTAGTCGGACACCTGGCGGTCTAGGCGTTCCCTGATGCTGGATCCGGATGACACCTGTCGATGGGTCGGCTGAAAGAATGACCTCATATCCGAAGTCACCAACACATCTTCAAACCGGCCTCTTCTTGCAGGCGCTGTTGGATTGGTACCCGCAAATCCTTCTCTGGGAGTGGGAATTGCTCCTCTGTCAGCACACGCAAAAGCAGAATGCAGCATTTCTCGAAGCAAGGCCTGGAAGTGCTGCATTCTGACAGCCCTCTGCGACGGCGGTAACATTTCCGCCATTTTGTGTTTGTACCGGGGGTCTAAGTACATTGCCACCCAGTACTGGTCCTTGACCCTTATGCTTTTTATACGGGGGTCCCTATTAAAACACTGGAGCATGAAGGCCCCCATTTGCACTAAAGTGGAAGCGGTGTGGTGGCCTGGCTCCTGCTCATCATCCAGGATAATGTCGTCCTCTTCATTCGCCTCTCCCCATCCACGCACAACAGGGATCCCAGAAAGGTTTAAAGCATGCTCTTCTTGCTCCTCCTCATCCGCCCCGGCACCATCCTCCTCTGACTCCTCATCAGACTCCTGTTGTTGACTTGTCTCAGATAGAGTAGCCCCCCTGGGAATTCATCCAGCATTGCGACTTCCTCATCATCCCGCTCCTGCTCCTCCACAGCCTGATCAATGACACGACGCAATGCACGCTCCATAAAGAAGGCATAAGGTACCATGTCACTGATGGCGCCATGGCTGCGACTGACCAGTTTGGTGATCTCCTCAAATGGCCGCAGAAGTCTGCAGGCGTCGCGCATGAGCAGCCACTGGCGCGGTGAAAAAAACCCCAGCTCCCCAGAACCGTTTCTTTCGCAGAGTTCATACAGGTAGACGTTAACTGCACGTTTCTGCTGGAGCAGCCTATCAAGCATATAGAAGGTTGAGTTCCATCGCGTCGGGCAATCGCAAATAAGACGTCTGACCGGCAGATGGTGTTGCCGCTGAATGTCAGCAAGGCGAGCCATGGCCGTGTAAGATCGTCTGAAATGGGCCGAGATTTTCCTTGCCTGCCGCAAGATGTCCTGGACCCCAGGGTATTTGACAAGGAATCGCTGCACGACCAAGTTTAAGACGTGTGCCATGCATGGCACGTGCGTGATTTTGCCCTGTTTCAATGCGCTAAGCAGATTGGCACCGTTGTCACACACCACTTTACCAACTGTCAAATTGAGCGGTGTTAGCCACTGATCTGCCTGTGAACGCAAAGCTGAAAGGAGTGCCGGGCCAGTGTGGCTCTTGGCTTCCAGGCACAACAGACGCAGCACGGCATGGCAACGTCTCACCTGGCATGTGGAATAGGTTCTGGGGAGCTTGGGCGGTGCAGCGGAAGAGACGCTAGCAGCGGAAAAGGAGGAGGCAGCTGAGGAGGCGAGGGAGGAGGATGGAGTAGGAGGAGGAGGAGAAGAAGAGTCAGGCCTGCATGCAATCCGTGGCGGTAAAACCAAATCTAACTTCCGGTTCCGGCGCCGCATGGAGTAGCTGTCCCCTCTCACAGCTCCCGCAGACCGGCCTCTAAATCTGCTCCAAATCCGGCGATATCGCCCGATCCACCGGCCAGCTAACTTCCCCACGCTACCAGCTCCAGGATGGACCGGTTCGTGGAAAAAACCGGGCCGCGTTCGTACGCGGCCGCCACCGCGCGGCAGGCCACGCCGCAAATCGAGGCCCCGGCTTCGGCCTACACCGCTCCGGTCACCGCTCCGGCCTGCGCGGCCTACCCGGAGGAGTCAGCGCCAGCCATGGAGGTAGGAGACCCAGCACAAGGCCAAACAACCTCCAAGGCACCCTCTTCCCTACAATCTCCAACCTCCACACATGTACCTGGGCCTGTGGCGCCTGCGACCATGCTGCATCATCTGCCATCCCCACCGCTGCAGGATCCACAGACAGAGCTTCTGGCACAAGCTGTTGCTGCTCTCCTCTCCCCCATGATAGCTGCCTCTGTTGAGAAAGCTGTCACCCAAGGCATGCATAAATTTCAAGCCCAACTCAGGGAACATGCATCCAGACTCAATGAGGCTGAAAATCGCATCTCTACTTTAGAGGAAGAATTATACCAAACGCAGTCCTTGGAACAAGCTCAGGACAGAACTAACAAATATATCTTGGAAAAGCTCGATGACCTCGAGCATAGGTCCAGGAGGAGCAACCTGCGTTTTGTAGGTATCCCCGAGTCGCTTCACCAATCCGCCCTATCAGACCTGTGTGCAAGCCGCATCCCGGAGGCTCTGGGCCTGGGGGGACCCTTCGTCGTGGAACGAGCACATCGTGTGGGGGCGCCCAACTCTGATCGCAAGTCCCCGCGTCCGATCATTGCCAAATACCTGAATTATTCAGACAAAGCCTCCATTCTGCAGCAGTATCGTCAGTCCAGATCACTTCAGATCGACGGGGTCAAAATCCTGATCTTTGCTGATTATTCAGTGGATGTTTCCAAAAAACGGAAGGCCTTTCAACATATCTGTACGGAAATATTTCAACGGCAGATGAAATTCACTCTGGCATTTCCGGCAATCTTACGGATCAAAGCACCCAACGGAGAACAGCTCTCTTTTCAAGACCCGGACGATGCATCACGTTTTCTGAAATCGCTACGCTCGGGCCCTCCACTCAGCCCGGCTCCCAAAGCGGCCCCAGTCAATAGAGCCCTTGACCAGAGGAGCCCACGGAAGGATTCCCCCAAGCGCTTCAGGGCCTCAGGTCCAGCTCCTCACGCTCTCAACCCACGTTGATGAACCCCAGGACCTTGTTACCTTTTTGTCTTCCCTCCCTTTTAGGGACGAAGCTTCACCTACCACCCGTTTTCTCATGGTAGAAGTGGCTTCTACATGAATCAATCCCCTCCTGGGCCACCTGCGCTATACATGCGCTCCTCAGGTAATATTTGACCAGGGCCGTGACTGGCCCCGTACGCTACATTGACTGAACTTATGTCTTTTACCGTGCCCCATATGCCTTCGGCATCTGGTTGTTCTTTTATTGTCCTATTATAACTGTTTTCCTCAATGTTTGTGTTTTTATTTTCTCTCAGGTTATTCCCACTTGTTCCCCCTGTGGATTCTTCTGTGCAGACCATCTCACTTCGTTCTGACCCTTGCCTGGGTTGACGGCATGCCGTGCTACTTCTTTTTAGGGCAGCCATCTTTATGTCAGTTCGGAGGCCTGGTTCTGGGAGCTGGTCTACACAGTGACCCCCATGCGGAAAAAAGTGAAGCTCACAGTGAGTTGTTCTTACTTTCTTTGTTATTATGCTTGGCACATTTGCCGCTCCCTTCCCCGCCCCTTCCTTCTACTTATTCCCACAGCTGCACTTTTCCTCAAATTACTCTCCCTTGCTGCTACCTTATCAGGGGCTGCCCTAGCCCTATCTGGAGCAAAGCTCCTGCTACTACATGCCCCGGGTCCTCCCTACTACATGGTACTACTAATCCGCACTGTTACCGCTTTTAACGCTCCACCATGCTACAAGTAGTCTCGTGGAACGTTAAAGGGCTTCGTTCCCCCAACAAACGTATGAAGATACTGCGACACCTCAAGAGACTCAAAACAGACGTAGCGTTGCTACAAGAAACCCATCTCTCCTCATCCGACTTTGTTCGGATGAGGAAGCTCTGGGTGGGTGAGGTGGTAGGTTCTGAGGCCGTAGGCCGGAAAGCAGGGGTTCTTATTCTTATTAATAAGAATCTTCCTTGTAAGATCCTATCTACGGACACAGACCAACAGGGTAGACTCCTCACGATCAGGGCCCTCATAGGGACCAAGGAACTTGCTATTACGAACGTCTATGCCCCCAATAGCCCCACAAAACCTTTTTTCAGCGCATTGACTAGTTGGCTCCTGCGCTTCCCCCACCTCCCGCATCTGGTGGGGGGCGACTTCAATTCCGTTACCCACCCGGTAGATGACAAATCCTCATCATTGCGCCCCATACTCTGTTCGACTGCTACTATTCCCACGAGCCTGGCAATGACTATGGAATCCCTTCACCTACATGACATTTGGCGACTACACCACCCGACCGACCGAGAATTTTCCTTTTACTCTTATCCCCACAATGTCTTTTCAAGGATTGACTATTTTTTTAGCTCTAATGACTTAATCCCCTTCCTTCCGACAGCGGAAATCCATGATATAGCCATATCAGATCATGCTCCGATATCAGTGACTCTAGAGACCCCCGACATACACCCCAATCCCAAAATTTGGCGTTTCCCCTCCTATTTGCAGCACAACGCAGATTTTCAAGCTTTCATGACGAAAGAATGGGCATCATATTCACAGACGAACGCAATACATGCTGACAACCCACACTTGTTTTGGGACGCAGGTAAGGCGTTCCTTAGGGGACGCATTATCTCTTACGCCTCCTCATTCAAGAAACACGCCCAGTCTCAATACAAAGCCTCCAGTTCCAGATTACATCAGGCCCAGCGAGCACTCTATGCCTTAAACTCCCCCGAAAATCGCGAGGCCTGGCATACAGCCAAGCAGTCATTTGACACTTGGGCCGAAACCTTGGAAAACACTAAACATGCCCACTTCGACGCCACTCTACACAAATTTGGCAACAAGGCTGGCAAGCTTCTTGCCAGACTATGCAAGGGAACCTACCGCCCCACGGTCATATCATCGCTACGCGACCCCGATGGCACAGTCGCGACTACTCCAAAGGGCATCAATGCGGCGATGCTCCGCTTTTATTCCTCCCTCTATGCGGCGGACCCTATTGACCGACCCACTGCTCGCGACTTCCTCGACGAAGTACAATTGACCCGAGTATCTCCCGCACAACTCGATTCGTTAAACGCCCCCATTTCCCCCTCGGAGATATCCGATACGATTCGTAAACTAGCTTCCTCCAAAGCCCCAGGCCCGGATGGCCTATCAGGCGAGTTTTATAAATCTTTAAACGCACTTCTAACCCCGACCCTGGCCGATGTCTACCAACATATATGGTCTGGTGGCCCCTATCTCCCGTCCGGCAACCAAGCAATTATTAAGTTGTTAGAAAAAAAGGGTAAGGACCCACAAGAGCCCGGGTCATATAGACCCATCTCGCTTCTAAACCTTGACGTCAAAATTCTTTCCAAAATAATAGCTAATAGACTGGCTGACATCATCCCCTCCCTGATCCACTCCGCCCAGTCAGGTTTTGTCAAGGGCAGAACGGCAACTATCAATATCAGGAAGGTGATGATGGCACTAGAACATGCCAGATGTCACCCTACCAGCGATCTAGCCATTATCACCCTAGATGCCGAAAAGGCTTTTGACAATGTCAACTTTGAATGGCTATCCATGGTACTGGGAGATATGGGCTTCACCGGACCATTTCTACACCTGATCAGCTCCATGTACACATCCCCTGCAGCCAGACTGGTGGCCGCTGGCCTCCTCTCGGATGAGTTCCGGCTACATAAGGGAACCAGACAAGGTTGCCCCCTGTCCCCACTCCTCTTTAATCTGGCCTTGGAGCCACTATCCAGATACCTGACATATAAAGCTCCGCTACACGGGATCGAAATCGGGTCACACGAATTAAGAACCTCCCTCTTTGCTGACGATGTCTTGATATTCTCCGCCAACCCTTCAACAGACATGCCCACGATTAAATTCTTATTTGACCGTTTCAGACAGTGCTCGGGACTGCGTATTAATTACTCCAAGAGCGAAATACTCCCCCTGGGATCCCTTCCACCCCCGACATGGGCAAACCACTCCATTTTCAAAGTAGCCAGAACCCATATCACGTACTTGGGCATTAAGATAGGGAGGCTCCCCTCATCTCTCTACCACCTGAACTACCCCCCCCTTTTTGCCAAACTTATACAGGAATTAGACAACTGGATGGATCTGCCTCTTTCGCTCTTGGGAAGGTGTCACCTGGTAAAAATGGTCAGCTTTGCACGCCTCCTGTATCCCCTTCAGACGATACCCTTACTCCTTAGACACAAGGATACAAAACTTTTAAACTCAGCAATCTCTAAATTCCTGTGGCGAGGCAAAAGACCCCGCATAGCCTTCTCTAAACTTCACCTTCCCAGGAGCGAAGGGGGTATTAGCCTTCCCAATCTTAGAATGTATAACCTAGCATGTCTTTTGAGGGTAGGTCTTGACTGGATATCCCAAAAATCCCGCTGCTCTAATTACCCACTGGAAGCTGCAATGACCCATCCTTACTCCCTAGCTGCTCTTCTCCATTGCAAATGGAAACAATTAGATCCGTCATTGCAACACAACCTTTTACTGAGAGACACGGCTATTGCCTGGAGAGAAACACGGAAGAGCCTTAAGCTGTCCCCCTTCATTTCTAGACATCTCCCGATACAAGGCAACCCGCACTTTACCCCGGGGTTGGACCGCCAACCCTATGAAACATGGCGTCAACAGGGCCTCGTCACCTTCTTCTCCTTATGTGACCCGGACTCTGGTCGAGCACTTCCCTTCCACCGGCTAGCTGTCAAGTTCTCCTTACCGGATTCCTCCGCCTTTCACCATGGCCAATGCCTCAGCTTCTTGCAGAAAACTTGCAGAGCGGAACATGCAAGATTCCAATCCTCTTTCATCGAAGTACTTCTCCACAAAGACTCTTATGGCATCTCTGATATTTACAAACCTCTACTACTGAATACTACACCCTCTCTGGAATCTTCCTCGGTCTCTAACTGGGCCAAAGATTTCCCAAGTACCGATATTGTGGATAAGATCCTACACGGACTCCAAACAGTCTATAATTTGGTACCAAATGAAACTTGGAGGGAAACCCAACTAAAAATTGTACATCGAGCACACATACCTTTTCTACATTCCTCACCTTCGTGTCAATCTGCTGCTTCTTTGTGCCCTCTCTGCCAGCATCCAAGACCCTCCCTTACCCACCGCTATTGGTCTTGCCTGGTCATCTCCTCATTCTGGGATGGAATTTTGGCTTTTATTTTCAAGATAACACTCCTGAAACTCCCCAAGGACCCGCTACTCCTTATCTTTGGGTATTGGGACCCCAAACTACTCCCCTGGTCGGCTACCCCCACACCTCTGGGCAAGGAGTGGGCCTTGCTCTGCTTGTTACTCGCTAGGAGAACCATCCTAGCCAACTGGACAACCACGACTAAACCCTCTGTTCCACAAGTAGACAAATTGAATACTAGCTTTCTCAACGCCAAAGCCAAACTACGTTTTCACAACAGATGGGGCTTCTATATGGCATCTAAACTCACCCCACAGGAACGAGCCCACCTTGAGGACCACTCCTTCATCCATAAGGGACACGCGCCAACGGCGATAATCGCTGCAACCTGAAACTGTACCAAGCGGGTCTCTGTGCTCCTGACTCTCTCTCTCCCCCCACACGGGGACTCTTCACCTCCATGGACAGCCGGGATCTGTGCAGCACCTCTCCCCCCCCCACTATGCAATGAACTGCACCTGCTACTGACCAATCCCCCCCCCCTCCCGCTCCCCCCCCCCCACGGTTATTTTATTTCATATTTATTTTATTTCATATTCAGTATATACTTTATTTTATCCTGTAGTTCGCTTTTATAAAACACATCAGGTTACCTTCTGACCTCCAGATCCATCCAGTTGAAGCTTCCCCTTCTCCCTTCTTCGGGGAGAATGGTTAGTCTTCCCTTAAGCTATGTACACACTGTTTAGTTACTACCAAACCCTAAGCTGTATGATTGTTTTCACTCGATCTTTCTATTTCAATGAGAAAACTTTCGCCTTTGTATTATGTACAATTTGTTCTATGCCTTTTTCAATAAAATTTTATTTAAAAAAAAACAAAAAAAAAAAAAAAACAAATCTACACGGGTGCCACGGGTTACATGCTTGACGGCCGTCAGAAGGTTCACCCAGTGGGCAGTAAAACTGATATACCTTCCCTGCCCGTGTTTGCTAGACCACGTGTCTGTGGTCAGATGTATCTTGGCACCGACACTGTGTGCCAGAGATACATTCACTTGCCGCTGAACATGGCCATATAGCTCTGGGATGCCCTTCTCAGAGAAATACTTCCTTCCTGGGACCTTCCATTGTGGTGTTCCAATGGCCACAAATTTGCGAAAGGCCTCCGAGTCCACCAGTTTATATGGCAGTAGTTGGCGGGCTATCAGTTCTGACAAGCCAGCCGTCAACCGTTGGGCAAGAGGGTTATCCGGCGTCATCATTTTTTGAAGCTCGAACATTAGGCCCACGGAAGCCTGCCTTTTTGCAGAAAAACGTGAGCTTGGCGTGATGGAAGGTGGAGTGGAGGACAATTGTGAGGAGAGAGGAGAAGGAGAAGTAGAAGACGAGGCTGGACGGTGAGAGCCTGCAGTGTGGCTTTGTGTGTTCCGTTGCTCCCACTGGGCTCGGTGATGGCTGCTCATGTGCCTTCTTAAGGCGGTCGTCCCTAGGTGAGTGTTGGGCTTACCGCGACTAATGCATTGACCGCAAAGATTGCAGATGGCAACGCTATTGTCAGCAGCGGACAAGTTAAAAAAAGCCCACACTGCGGAGCCATGTGCCGGTGTCCTGGGAGCGCCAGATGTGACCGTACATGGTCGATGACTCGCTCCTGATACATTTGCAGTCTGCTTTGTCCCTCCTGTGCAATGTAAGTTATTCCTGCTTCTCCTCCCTATCTGCTGGTCCATATCTCCCTCTGAACTCCCCTCCTCTTCCTCTCTTGTGGGCACCCACGTGACATCACTAGACACGTCATCATCAACGTCACCTTCCCCACCGCTATAAGTAGAGATCTCGGAGTAGGCAGCAACACCGGGGACCAACCTCCTCCTTGGGCTGATCTGGGTACTGTCGTCAGACTGCTGAGTAGCGGTTGTTGCTACCTCCTCTTCCTGATCCAATACCAAGAGTGGCTGCGCATCAGAAATGTCCTCTTGATATGGATCGGAAAATAATTCCTGTGACTCAAGCGGAAGGTATGTGGTGGTGGTGGTGGTGGTGTTGTTGGTGGTAGTGTCTTTGGGGGTGCACATAGCAGAGAGTGAAGAAGAGGGTGCAGATCGAGAGGATGAGGAGGGTGCAGAAGAGTAAGGCTGAGTGAGCCACTCAACCAAGTCTGGTGCGTCCTTTAAAGTAATTGAACGCACCTTCTGCAACTTCCCACTTTGGCTCAAGGCTGTTGCTCCTGCCCTACCCCTACCACCCCTGAGGAAGGGCCTGCCTCTTCCTCTGCCTGTCATTTTTTAAATCACCCTGTGACAAAACTCTTAGTCCCTATACCGCTGAAGGACTGCTGCAGTATAGGGCAGCGGTCAGCAGTGGTGCACCTCAACCCTATCTATTGTGGACCGATAGCGGTCCTTACAGAACAGCAGACTGTACCGCACTCAACCCTATGTACTGTAGCACCCTTCACCAAGTTACCAGTCCTTATAAGGACTTTTGTGGACCAAGCAGGTTGTGTGTTAGTGATTAGCAGACTGTACGTCAGTCCCTATACCAATGAAAGACTGCTGCAGTATAGGGCAGCGGTCAGCAGTGGTGCACCTCAACCCTATCTATTGTGGACCGATAGCGGTCCTTACAGAACAGCAGACTGTACCGCACTCAACCCTATGTACTGTAGCACCCTAGACCAAGTTACCAGTCCTTATAAGAACTTTTGTGGACCAAGCAGGTTGTGTGTTAGTGATTAGCAGACTGTACGTCAGTCCCTATACCAATGAAGGACTGCTGCAGTATAGGGCAGCAGTCAGCAGTAGTGCACCTCAACCCTATCTATTGTGAACCGATAGCGGTCCTTACAGAACAGCAGACTGTACCACACTCAACCCTATGTACTGTAGCACCCTAGACCAAGTTACCAGTCCTTATAGGAACTTTTGTGGACCAAGCAGGTTGTGTGTTAGTGATTAGCAGACTGTACTTCAGTCCCTATACCAATGAAGGACTGCTGCAGTATAGGGCAGCGGTCAGCAGGGGTGCACCTCAACCCTATCTATTGTGGACCGATAGCGGTCCTTACAGAACAGCAGACTGTACCGCACTCAACCCTATGTACTGTAGCACCCTAGACCAAGTTACCAGTCCTTATAAGAACTTTTGTGGACCAAGCAGGTTGTGTGTTAGTGATTAGCAGACTGTACGTCAGTCCCTATACCAATGAAGGACTGCTGCAATATAGGGCAGCAGTCAGCAGTAGTGCACCTCAACCCTATGTATTGTGGACCGATAACAGTCCTTATAGAATAGCAGACTGTACCTCACTCAACCCTATGTACTGTAGCACCCTAGACCAAGTTACCAGTCCTTATAAGAACTTTTGTGGACCAAGCAGGTTGTGTGTTAGTGATTAGCAGACTGTATGTCAGTCCCTATACCAATGAAGGACTGCTGCAGTATAGGGCAGCGGTCAGCAGTGGTGCACCTCAACCCTATCTATTGTGGACCGATAGCGGTCCTTACAGAACAGCAGACTGTACCGCACTCAACCCTATGTACTGTAGCACCCTAGACAGACCAAGTTACCAGTCCTGATAAAGAGCTTTGTGGAACAAGTGAGTTGTGAATGATTAGCAGACTGCAGCAGAAGGGCAGCAGTCAAGTATAATATTCTTTCTATATTTGGAAGAAAGAATATTATACGTGTACAAGCCTATTACCGTACCACTGATACCAGTCCTGAAAAGAACCTTTGTGCAACTAATAGTAACAGCAAGTCTTTAACCACTTTCAGACCGGACCATTTTGCTGGTAAATGACCAGAGGTCTTTTTACACTTTGGCACTGCGCTGCTTTAACTGGTAATTGCGCGGTCATGCAATGTTGTACCCAAACAAAATTTGCGTCCTTTTCTTCCCACAAATAGAGCTTTCTTTTGATGGTATTTGATTGCCTCTGCGATTTTTATTTTTTGCGATATAAACGTAAAAAGACCGCAAATTTTGAAAAAAAATGATATTTTCTACTTTTTGTTATTAGAAAAATCCAATAAACTCAATTTTAGTCATACATTTAGGCCAAAATGTATTCAGCCACATGTCTTTGGTAAAAAAAAAGTCAATAATTGTATATTTATTGGTTTGCGCAAAAGTTGTCACATCTACAAACTAAGGTACGTTTTCTGGAATTTACGCAGCTTTTAGTTTACGACTGCCTATCTCATTTCTTGAGGTGCTAAAATGGCAGGGCAGTACAAAACCCCCCCAAATGACCCCATTTTGGAAAGTAGACCCCCTAAGGAAATTGATAAGAGGCATGTTGAGCCCATTGAATATTTTATTTTTTTGCCTCAAGCGATTGAATAATGACAAAAAAAAAAATTTTTTTTTTTTTTTACACAAAGTTGTCACTAAATGATATATTGCTCACACATGCTATGGGCGTATGTGAAATGACACCCCAAAATAAATTCTGCTGCTTCTCCTGAGTATGGGGATACCACATATGTGGGACTTTTTGGGAGCCTAGCCGCGTACGGGGCCCCGAAAACCAAGCACCGCCTTCAGGCTTTCTAAGGGCGTAAATTTTTGAGTTCACTTCTCACTACCTATTACAGTTTTGAAGGCCATAAAATGCCAAGATGGCACAAAACCCCCACAAATGACCCCATTTTAGAAAGTAGACACCCCAAGCTATTTGCTGAGAGGCATGTTGAGTTCATGGAATATTTTATATTTTGCCACAAGTTGCGGGAAAATTACAAACTTTTTTTTATTTTTATTTTTTTTCACAAAGTTGTCACTAAATGATATATTGCTCACGCATGCCATGGGCATATGTGAAATGACACCCCAAAATAAATTCTGCTGCTTCTCCTGAGTATGGGGATACCACATATGTGGGACTTTTTGGGAGCCTAGCCGCGTACGGGGCCCCGAAAACCAAGCACCGCCTTCAGGCTTTCTAAGGGCGTTACAGTTTTGAAGGCCATAAAATGCCAAGATGGCACAAACCCCCCCCAAATGACCCCATTTTGGAAAGTAGACACCCCTAAATTTAGGGGTACACTAGTGAGACTAGGTAATAAATGGCGGGTGCCCTGAAACTATAAAAAAATAACTAACCAACCAGCGTCACCTGTAACAGTTATATGGTGATCACTGGTGAAAGGGTTAACTAGGGGGCAATTAGGGGGCTTTATGCGGTAGTATATGGGGGTCCCTGGCGCTATAAAAAGCTGCAGCGAACCTAAATACCTACCTGCCTAACTAGCGTCACCTGTGACACTAATACAGCGATCAGAAAAACGATCGCTTATTAGGCTGGGTTCACACTGGAGCGATGCGGGAACGCCACGAATGCGCGGCGGGTTCCCGCATCGCATGCCTCCCGGCGGCAGTTCACACTGCCCTATGCGAACTGCTGGGAGTGTCAGTGAAATGTTACTGACACCCCCAGATCAGTTCGCATATCGCAGTGCGATCTGCAAACTCGGATCGCATGGTGTGAACACCCATGCGATCCGATTCTGCTGCGGGCCAAAAAAAGGGTCCCGTGCGAATTTGCGGCGGGTGCGGCGGGTGTGGCGGGTGCGGCGAATGGCTGAACTCGAATCGCACAGAGATCGGATGTGATTTGCACTGCAGTGCGGTGCGAATCACATTCGTTCTCATAAACCGCTGCAATGTGAACCCAGCCTTAGTGACACTGGCGACGGGGGGTGATCACGGGGTTAAACCTTTATTGGGGGGGTTAGGGGGGTACATTAGAACTAAAGGGGGCTAACTCTAACTGCCCTAACAGTTATTACAGTCACAAATGACACCAATGCAAAAAAAAAAAAAAAAAATGACATTGGTGTCACTGTGACTGGGGGGCAGGGGTAATTGGGGGGGTGATCGGGGGGTAAAGGGGGGGTGTGAGTGTGCCTGGCATGTTCTACTGTGTGTGTAGAGTGTTGGTGCAACTCACCGATCCGCTCTCCTCCGTGTCGGAACGAAAAATACCGACACGGAGGAGAGAATACATCACTTCCTCTCCTGTGTTTACATTACAGGAGAGGAAGTGATGTCACCGGGGATTTCTATTCGTCGGGAGCGATCGCGAGGGGGTGGCCATGAATGAATGGCCGTCCCCTCGTCCGGGATCGCTCCCGTACGAATACCGACCGCCGCAGGCACCGGGCGGGGGCCCGATCGGGCCCCCGACCCGCGGGAGGCAAGGGACGTACATGTATGTCCTTATGCCTGCCCGTGCCATTGTACCGACGTACATCGGCGTGCGGCGGTCGGCAACTGGTTAAACTGACCCTCACTGCCTGACACACTGCTTCCTTCCTGTCCCTATACAAAGTGGCAAAAAAGAGTAGACTGGAACGATTAGTGGTTACTGGAATAGCTCTTTTGTGGACCTGATAGCAGGGGCGGATCCAGAGCCTAGTCTCGGGAGGGGCACTGCCAGAAAATAAGGTGTTGCTTATAGAACACGTTTATATTAAAATATATGTATTTAACATATCATACAGTCATAACCTTGTTTAAAACAGTGACACTGTTTTAAAGTGTTAGATGCATCCCCATGCCGGTGTGGTAAAATTTCCTGCGACTCATAAAAATTCCTCACCCCGTCACTTCCGGTGAGGCTCCGTCACTCTAACAGCTGACGGCGGGCCTTTACTGCGCATGCGCCAAGTCCGTGATCTGAACGGCGCATACGCAAGATCTTAATTTCAGTGGTGGTTAAAAATTCTACACGGAGACTTGCTGGTGGGCGGGCGGAGCTGAACAGATGCTCAGGACGTCAGCAGCAGCCCCGCCCACCCCACTAACATGCCCCTGAATCTTAAGTGGTGGTTAAAAATTATACTCAAGTGGGCGGAGACTTGCGGGTGGGTGGGCGGAGCTAAGCTGCTTAGAACGTCATCAGCAGTCTTGCCCACCCCACTAACATGCCCCTGAAGCGCTGGATGTTGTTTATGGTCGAGAAAATGTATGGCTTCAGCTGCTATTAACAGCAATCGCGCATGTGCGGGATTTTTGATTACTGACCAGAAAAATTATGCACTCACTAATGATGGCTTTATTATATCATCGGCAGCACCAATATGTATAGTATTTATTAAATCTGAACAATAAGCAGTGTATTTATTAAAGCTGAACAATTAGCAGTGCATTTATTAAAGCTGAACAATAAGCAGTGTATTTATTAAAGCTGAACAATTAGCAGTGTGTTTATTAAAGCTGAACAATTAGCAGTGTGTTTATTAGGCTGCTTTCACACTGGGGCAGTGCGGGCGTCGACGGTAAAGCACCGCTATTTTTAGCGGCGCTTTACCGTCGTTTTAGCGGCGGTCTGCGGCGCTAGCGGGGTGGTTTTAACCCCCGCTAGCGGCCGAAAAAGGGTTAAAACCACCCGCAAAGCGCCGCTGCAGCGGCGCTTTGTGGGCGCTTTGCCGGCGGTATTGCCGCGCTGTCCCATTGATTTCAATGGGTAGGAGCGGTTTAGGAGCGGTGAATACACCGCTCCTTCACCGCTCCAAAGATGTGGCTAGCAGGACTTTTTTCACTGTCCTGCCAGCGCACCGCTTCAGTGTGAAAGCCCTCCGGCTTTCACACTGCAGTGACAGGGGCTGGTTTTTTTCAGGCGCTACACAGGCGCTATTTTTAGCGCTGTAACGCCTGAAAACCGCCCCAGTGTGAAAGGGGCCTTAAAGCTGAAGAATATGGGCACAATATTGGGGACAGTGTGTGCGTTTGGGGACAGTGGCTGCATTTGGGCACAGTGGCTGCGTTTGGGGCACAATGTCTGCGTTTGGGGACAGTGTGTGCGACAGTGTCTGCATTTGGGCACAGTGGCTGCATTTGGAATGATCACAGTCAATTGCGTGGTAAACGGCCAATGGCTGTTTACCAGCATCAGTGGCGAGCAGTGTTCCCGGAAACACGCCGCCACCAACGTGCACGCGCAGAGCGCGCCCGCGATCGCCGTGGAGATGTGGGGCGGCCACCAACGTACACGCGCAGAGCGCGCCCGCGATCACCATGGAGAGGTGGGGCGGCCACCAACGTACACGCGCAGAGCGCGCCCGCGGTCGCCATGGAGGGGTGGGGCGGAACCATCTGTGATCACGCGGTAAACAGCCTCATGGCTGTAATGGGGCCTAGTCCTCATGTGATGGGAACCAAGGCCTGATGTGATGGGGGGGGGGGGGGGTCCTGTAGGGTTGCCACCTGTCCGGGATTCACCCGGACAGTACGGGTTTAGAGTAATTTTGAATCATGTGTCCGGGTCTCCTGCCTCCTGGATCCCGGACAAATGATCCTTTGCACTGTGGCTCAGGGCTCTAACTGTTTAGCTGGAACATTACTATTCTTAAGCCAATAAAGTAGTTCGGAAAATCTAATCAGTTCTGCTGCCGCTTCTATAGTATCCGCAGGTGGAATGTAGCGGCCGGGAACTGCAGCTTAAAGGTTTTGTCCCGCGGTCCCATGGCTTTTTTCTAGCAGAACTTTTCTCAGGCAATGCACAGGTCAGATCGTACAGGAGAAGAGATTCCCGCCACACACTGAGGGGACTCAAACTCTATAGAAGAATGAGTCTGCCCAGCAATGCCCTGTGAGTGTTCGGTGTGTCCATGTAGAATTGGAGGAGAGCGCTGGATCGGGGAGAAGAGCTCCATGATTGGCCAATCAGCAGGTCATTTATCACACAGACAGCTGAGCTGACCGGAAAACAGACCGTGCAAGTGACCAGCCGCAGAATCAGATCCATCCACACTACTGGGCTGGGTAAGAAAAACAGATCTGAGGAGGGAGGGGGAGAGGGGGAGTTTTTAGGATTCTTTGCTATCACCTCTGTGTTGTATGTAATGATCGGGAGTCAGACTCAGTGCCAGCATAATACAATGTACAATGTCCTGCATAGAATAGTGTGTCCACTCCACAGGTCTTCCTGTCATCCTGCCTGCCCCCCTCCTGTCACACTGTCTCCTCCTGTCACTCTGCCCCCTCCTGTCACCCTGCCCCATCTTGTCACCCTGCCCCCTCCTGTCACCCTGCCCCATCTTGTCACCCTGCCCCCTCCTGTCACCCTGCCCCATCTTGTCACCCTGCCCCCTCCTGTCACCCTGCCCCCTCCTGTCACCCTGCCCCATCTTGTCACCCTGCCCCCTCTTGTCACTCTGTCCCCTCTTGTCACTCTGCCCCCTCCTGTCACCCTGCCCCCTCCTGTCACCCTGCCCCATCTTGTCACCCTGCCCCCTCCTGTCACTCTGCCCCCTCCTGTCACTCTGCCCCCTCCTGTCACTCTGCCCCCTCCTGTCACTCTGTCCCCTCCTGTCACCCTGCCCCATCTTGTCACTCTGCCCCCTCCTGTCGCTCTGCCCCCTCCTGTCGCTCTGTCCCATCTTGTCACTCTGTCCCCTCCTGTCACCCTGTCCCCTCCTGTCACCCTGCCCCATCCTGTCACCCTGCCCCATCTTGTCACTCTGCCCCCTCCTGTCACTCTGTCCCCTCCTGTCACTCTGTCCCCTCCTGTCACTCTGTCCCCTCCTGTCACTCTGCCCCTCCTGTCACCCTGCCCCCTCCTGTCACTCTGCCCCATCCTGTCACTCTGCCCCATCCTGTCACCCTGCCCCATCTTGTCGCCCTGCCCCCTCCTGTCGCCCTGCCCCCTCCTGTCGCTCTGTCCCCTCCTGTCGCTCTGTCCCCTCCTGTCGCTCTGTCCCCTCCTGTCGCTCTGTCCCCTCCTGTCGCTCTGCCCCCTCCTGTCGCTCTGCCCCCACCTGTCGCTCTGCCCCCACCTGTCACTCTGCCCCCTCCTGTCCCCCTGCCCCCACCTTTCATTCTGCCCCCTCCTATCACACTGCCCCCTCCTGTCCCCCTGCCCCCCACCTGTCACTTTGCCTCCTCCTGTCACTCTGCTCCTCCTGTCACTCTGACCCCACAGCATCGCCCCGAAATTGAATGCATTGCACATGGATGCAGGAAGCCCCTATTCACTTGAGTGGGCCACATTCGGCAGGCAATGCTGCTCAGTGAACCTAACAGTGCAGACATGTTTTGTCGCACTGTGATGCAAAGCATTTTGGCAGTGGCAGGTACACATCCCCCTCTGCTGCCTTTTTAGCTTAAGGGGAATGGTTAGGTAGCAGTTAAAATACAGCTCAACCTCTAATTTTTACTGTCCCCCCATCCACAAGTGTAAACGAAGTCGCAGGGCACGCTGAAGAGTGATCCATAGTGGATCATGTTTTGAAGGTATTTGACGAGAGGTGAAGAAGAATGTTGCCTCCTGCTTTTAACCCCTAAAAACCAATGACACTGTGCTGTAGCCATGTGCATTGCACACGGGTGTAGCGCAGCCCCATTCTGGTGTATAGGTTAAGTTAAGCAAGCGTAGTGCCGTGCACCACTAAAATGTTCGGGTTTGGCTTGAAGAAAAGGTGGCAACCCTAGGGGTCCTGTGATGTGATGGGGGGTCTTCTGATGTGATGAGAGTGTCCTGTGATGTAATGGGGCCTAGTCCTCATGTGATGGGGACCAAGGCCTGATGTGATGGAGGGGGGGGGTCCTGTGATGTGATGGGGGGTCTTCTGATGTGATGGGGGTCCTGTGATGTAATGGGGCCTAGTCCTCATGTGATGGGGACCAAGGCCTGATGTGATGGGGGGGGGGGGGTCCTGTGATGTGATGGGGGGTCTTCTGATGTGATGGGAGTGTCCTGTGATGTAATGGGGGGCCTAGGCCTGATGTGATGGTAACCAAGGCCTGATGTGATGGGGGGGTCCTGTGATGTGATGGGGGTCTTCTGATATGATGGGGGTGTCCTGTGATGTAATGGGGGCCTAGGCCTGATGTGATGGTAACCAAGGCCTGATGTGATGGGGGGTCTCCTGATGCGATGGGGGGGTCTTCTGATGTGATGGGGGTCCTGTGATGTAATGGGGGCCTAGTCCTCATGTGATGGGGACCAAGGCCTGATGTGATGGGGGGGGTCCTGTGATGTGATGGGGGTCTTCTGATGTGATGGGAGTGTCCTGTGATGTAATGGGGCCTAGTCCTCATGTGATGGGGACCAAGGCCTGATGTGATGGGGGGGTCCTGTGATGTGATGGGGGGTCTAGGCCTGATGTGATGGTAAGCAAGGCCTGATGTGATGGGGGGTCCTGTGATGTGATGGGGGGTCTCCTGATGTGATGGGGGTCCTGTGATGTAATGGGGCCTAGTCCTCATGTGATGGGGACTAAGGCCTGATGTGATGGGGGGGGTCCTGTGATGTGATGGGGGGGGTCTTCTGATGTGATGGGGGTGTCCTGTGATGTAATGGGGGGCCTAGGCCTGATGTGATGGTAACCAAGGCCTGATGTGATGGGGGGGGTCCTGTGATGTGATGGGGGTCTTCTGATGTGATGGGGGTGTCCTGTGATGTAATGGGGGCCTAGGCCTGATGTGATGGTAACCAAGGCCTGATGTGATGGGGGGTCTTCTGATGCGATGGGGGGGTCTTCTGATGTGATGGGGGTCCTGTGATGTAATGGGGGCCTAGTCCTCATGTGATGGGGACCAAGGCCTGATGTGATGGGGGTCCTGTGTTGTGATGGGGGTCTTCTGATGTGATGGGAGTGTCCTGTGATGTAATGGGGCCTAGTCCTCATGTGATGGGGACCAAGGCCTGATGTGATGGGGGGGTCCTGTGATGTTATGGGGGTCTTCTGATGTGATGGGGGTCCTGTGATGTAATGGGGCCTAGTCCTCATGTGATGGGGACCAAGGCCTGATGTGATGGGGGGGGTCCTGTGATGTGATGGGGGGTCTTCTGATGTGATGGGAGTGTCCTGTGATGTAATGGGGGGCCTAGGCCTGATGTGATGGTAACCAAGGCCTGATGTGATGGGGGGTCCTGTGATGTGATGGGGGGTCTTCTGATGTGATGGGGGTCCTGTGATGTAATGGGGGCCTAGTCCTCATGTGATGGGGACCTAGGCCTGATGTGATGGGGGAAGGGAATGCACTTGCATTGTCCAGTAGGGGTGCAATGGATCATCACCGATCCGTGATGCAAATAGGTCACCCTGTTCAGATCAGCACACGCCACGATCCGCGGAGTGCCCCGCGGCCTCGGCCTTAGGAAAGGCCGTGGCTTCGGCCTAGCTCCGTAGCGGCGGCCATCTTGGTGCACCCATTTACAATGTGATCGCTTCGTCAAATGACGGAGCGACCACTTGTAAACAAACTGGCGTCATAGTGACGCCAGTTCCTCTCTCCCCTCTGTGTACTGATCTGTACAATGGAGGGGAGAAATTGGAAGGCAGCAGCGCTGCGGGCTGCATCTGTTGTGTCCACAGAACTGCTCTGTGACAAGTGCAGTCACAGCCATCCCTCCATACCCAGCCAATACTCTGCCGTACCCAGCCAATACTCTGCCGTACCCAGCCAATACTCTGCCGTACCCAGCCAATACTGTGCCATACCCTGTAATATCCAGCCATACTCGGCGGTAGCCAGCCATACCCAGCCATGCTCAGCCAATATTACAGTGGGGGAGATATATATTACAGTGGGGACTATTTTGTGGTGGAATTTTAACAGGTTTTTGCAAATTCAATTATTATTGGCTGATCCGAAAACTGATCCAATCCGTGACTCAGATCCGAGGAACAATCCGGTCCGTGAGTTTTTTGTATCCGTTGCACCCCTATTGTCCAGTGATAGGAGACTTGTAACAGCGAAGCAAGGGCGTACTGATGATTGTTTTTCGATCAATGCAACTAGCTGGTGTATCAAGAACCCATTACATCACAGTGTGGCTGATGCTGCTGTTAGGAAGTTTTTAGTGTTTAGGAGTGTGTGCACTGTGCCACACTCCAAAGATTCCTCACCTACTTGTGGTACTTGTACTAATACCTGGGTTTCTGTGTAGCGCTCTTTCCTCTTGTAGTAGAGTCCTGGGCTCTTGGAGGCATATTGGTGACTTTAAGAGTTAGGGACAGCTGACATCCTTCTGTGTAGAGTGGGTTAAAAGGCAAGTTAGGTGCAGTGCAAAAAGAATTGATGGGCACTAGACACTTTTTTAATGCACAGAGATTTATTGTCTCTTAACCACTTTGCCGCCTGGCCTATAGCAAAATGACAGCGGCAAAGTGGTTTCAAAATCCTGACCGGGCGCCATATGAGGTCCTCATGATTTTGATCCACTTTGCACCCCCGGGGGCATGCATCGTGGCGATCGTTGTTGCGGTGTGTCAGTCTGACACCCCGCAACTACGATCTCGGTAAAGAGCCTCTGACGGAGACTCTTTACCACATGATCAGCCGTGTCCTATCATGGCTGATCACAGTGTAAATAAGAAGAGACGTTGATCGGCTTTTCCTCACTTGCGTCTGTCAGACGCGAGTAGAGCCGATTGGCTGCTCCTCTGACAGGGGGGGGGGGTCTGTGCTGATCGATTATCATTGCAGCCTCCCCCGATTATGCCCACACTGGACCACCAGGGACACCACCAGGGATGCCCAGCACCAGGTATGCACCCCCTAGACCACCAGAGATGCCAGTCAGTGCCCACAATGGATGCCAATCAGTGCCCACAATGGGCATCACTGATTGGTATGCATTATTGTTTGGCACTGATTGGCATCCATCAGTACTATATAATACAATACAGTGCCGCTTATCAGTGACCATCCATGCCCATCTGTGCCGCCTATCCATGCCCGTCCATGCCGCCTATCCATGCCAATCCTTGCCAGCTATCAGTGCCAATTTGTGCCACCTATCAGTGCCCATCCGTGTCGCCCATCAGAGCCACCTCATCAGTGCCCATCAGTGTGGCCTTATCGGTACCCGTCACTGCAGCCCCATCAGTGAAGGAGAAAACTTTTATGTCTTTTTTTTATTTGTTTAGCAAAAAATAAAAACCGTAGAGGTGATCAAATACCACCAAAAGAAAGCTCTGTTTGTGGGAAAAAAATGATAAAAATTTAATTTGGATACAGTGTAGCATCTCCGACCTTCTCAGGTGACCAGCACTTAAAGGAGCTCTCAAAGCGTCTCCTCAGATAGGTCCCTGGCTTGGCACTAACTCAAGTTTTCCCACTTCAGCATCTCTGGTTAGTGAGAAGACTGCTTGGGTAATGGCTTTAGTTACTCACAATGGTCTCTGGTACCACGGTGTATGGTCCCTTTGTGGCGACAGCTGTTCCTTTTTACCTCCCGACCGCAGCTTGTTTTCCCAGACAGGAGCACTGTTGCTTCTGGTTGGACTACAAGCTGTAAGTCCCAACCCGACGCTGCTCTCCCACAATGTCCCTCAGGCAGCCTAGCAGCCAGATGTCCCTGGGATAGAAGCTAGCCATGTGACCTAGCAACTCAGGGCAACACATCACATGTCCACATGAGGACTAGGCCCCATTACATCACAGGACACTCCCATCACATCAGAAGACCCCATCACATCACAGGACCCCCCCATCACATCAGGCCTTGGTCCCCATCACATGAGGACTAGGCCCCCATTACATCACAGGACCCCCATCACATCAGAAGACCCCCCTATCGCATCAGAAGACCCCCCATCACATCAGGCCTTGGTTACCATCACAAAAGGCCTAGGCCCCCATTACATCACAGGACACCCCCATCACATCAGAAGACCCCCATCACATCACAGGACCCCCCCATCACATCAGGCCTTGGTCCCCATCACATGAGGACTAGGCCCCCATTACATCAGAAGACCCCCCCATCGCATCAGAAGACCCCCCCCCATCGCATCAGAAGACCCCCCATCACATCAGGCCTTGGTTACCATCACATCAGGCCTAGGCCCCCATTACATCACAGGACACCCCCATCACATCAGAAGACCCCCATCACATCACAGGACCCCCCCCCATCACATCAGGCCTTGGTTACCATCACATCAGGCCTAGGCCCCCCATTACATCACAGGACACCCCCATCACATCAGAAGACCCCCCCCCATCACATCACAGGACCCCCCCCATCACATCAGGCCTAGGTCCCCATCACATGAGGACTAGGCCCCCATTACATCACAGGACCCCCATCACATCAGAAGACCCCCCATCACATCACAGGACCCCCCATCACATCAGGCATTGGTTACCATCACATCAGGCCTAGGCCCCCCATTACATCACAGGACACCCCCATCACATCAGAAGACCCCCCATCACATCACAGGACCCCCCCCCCCCATCACATCAGGCCTAGGTCCCCATCACATGAGGACTAGGCCCCATTACATCACAGGACACTCCCATCACATCAGAAGACCCCCCATCACATCACAGGACCCCCCCCATCACATCAGGCCTTGGTCCCCATCACATGAGGACTAGGCCCCCATTACATCACAGGACCCTCATCACATCAGTAGACCCCCCCATCGCATCAGAAGACCCCCCATCACATCAGGCCTTGGTTACCATCACATCAGACCTAGGCCCCCATTACATCACAGGACACCCCCATCACATCAGAAGACCCCCATCACATCACAGGACCCCCCCCCCCATCACATCAGGCCTTGGTTACCATCACATCAGGCCTAGGCCCCCCATTACATCACAGGACACCCCCATCACATCAGAAGACCCCCATCACATCACAGGACCCCCCCCCATCACATCAGGCCTTGGTTACCATCACATCAGGCCTAGGCCCCCCATTACATCACAGGACACCCCCATCACATCAGAAGACCCCCCCCATCACATCACAGGACCCCCCCCCCCCCATCACATCAGGCCTAGGTCCCCATGACATGAGGACTAGGCCCCCATTACATCACAGGACCCCCATCACATCAGAAGACCCCCCATCACATCACAGGACCCCCCATCACATCAGGCCTTGGTTACCATCACATCAGGCCTAGGCCCCCCATTACATCACAGGACACCCCCATCACATCAGAAGACCCCCATCACATCACAGGACCCCCCCCCCCATCACATCAGGCCTAGGTCCCCATCACATGGGGACTAGGCCCCCATTACATCACAGGACCCCCATCACATCAGAAGACCCCCCATCACATCAGGCCTTGGTTACCATCACATCAGGCCTAGGCCCCCCATTACATCACAGGACCCCCATCACATCAGAAGACCCCCCCATCACATCACAGAACCCCCCCATCACATCAGGCCTTGGTCCCCATCACATGAGGACTAGGCCCCATTACATCACAGGACACTCCCATCACATCAGAAGACCCCCCATCACATCACAGGACCCCCCCATCACATCAGGCCTTGGTTCCTATCACATGAGGACTAGGCCCCATTACAGCCATGAGGCTGTTTACCGCGTGATCACAGATGGTTCTGCCCCACCCCTCCACGGCGACCGCAGGCGCGCTCTGCGCGTGTACGTTGGTGGCCGCCCCACCTCTCCATGGTGATCGCGGGACGCGCTCTGCGCGTGTACGTTGGTGGCCGCCCCACATCTCCACGGCGATCGCGGGCGTGCTCTGCACGTGCACGTTGGTGGTGGCGTGTTCCCGGGAACACTGCTCGCCACTGATGCTGGTAAACAGCCATTGGCCGTTTACCACGCAATTGACTGTGATCATTCCAAATGCAGCCACTGTGCCCAAATGCAGTCACTGTCGCACACACTGTCCCCAAATGCAGACATTGTGCCCCAAACGCAGTCACTGTGCCCAAATGCAGCCACTGTCCCCAAACGCACACACTGTCCCCAATATTGTGCCCATATTCTTCAGCTTTAAGGCCCCTTTCACACTGGGGCGTTACAGCGCTAAAAATAGCGCCTGTGTAGCGCCTGAAAAAAACCGGCCCCTGTCACTGCAGTGTGAAAGCCGGAGGGCTTTCACACTGAAGCGGTGCGCTGGCAGGACAGTGAAAAAAGTCCTGCTAGCCACATCTTTGGAGCGGTGAAGGAGCGGTGTATTCACCGCTCCTACCCATTGAAATCAATGGGACAGCGCGGCAATACCGCCGGCAAAGCGGCGCTTTGCGGGTGGTTTTAACCCTTTTTCGGCCGCTAGCGGGGGTTAAAACCACCCCGCTAGCACCGCAGACCGCCGCTAAAACGACCGTAAAGCGCCGCTAAAAATAGCGGTGCTTTACCGCCGACGCCCGCACTGCCCCAGTGTGAAAGCAGCCTAATAAATACACTGCTAATTGTTCAGCTTTAATAAACACACTGCTAATTGTTCAGCTTTAATAAATACACTGCTAATTGTTCAGCTTTAATAAATACACTGCTAATTGTTCAGCTTTAATAAACACACTGCTAATTGTTCAGCTTTAATAAATACACTGCTTATTGTTCAGCTTTAATAAATACACTGCTTATTGTTCAGATTTAATAAATACTATACATATTGGTGCTGCCGATGATATAATAAAGCCATCATTAGTGAGTGCATAATTTTTCTGGTCAGTAATCAAAAATCCCGCACATGCGCGATTGCTGTTAATAGCAGCTGAAGCCATAAATTTTCTCGACCATAAACAACATCCAGCGCTTCAGGGGCATGTTAGTGGGGTGGGCAAGACTGCTGATGACGTTCTAAGCAGCTTAGCTCCGCCCGCCCACCCGCAAGTCTCTGCCCACTTGAGTATAATTTTTAACCACCACTTAAGATTCAGGGGCATGTTAGTGGGGTGGGCGGGGCTGCTGCTGACGTCCTGAGCATCTGTTCAGCTCCGCCCGCCCACCAGCAAGTCTCCGTGTAGAATTTTTAACCACCACTGAAATTAAGATCTTGCGCATGCGCCGTTCAGATCACGGACTTGGCGCATGCGCAGTAAAGGCCCGCCGTCAGCTGTTAGAGTGACGGAGCCTCACCGGAAGTGACGGGGTGAGGAATTTTTATGAGTCGCAGGAAATTTTACCACACCGGCATCCCATTTATTTGTATTCTAACACATGGCTGCATGGACACAGCCACTATGTCCCAATATGACATGCTGGGGTGGGTACCTGAAGGCACCTGGCAAGCATTCTGGGACCCACGCAGGACATATTGGGACACAAAAGCTGTGTGTGTCATTAGAAATAAATGGGATGCCAGCACAGGGATATGTACAAAACGTTATGGGACATTCCTTTTAGTATATCCCACACTTTATCCATCCCCAAGTCAGTTAAAGACAGCCCGCATGTCTGCAGCATACCCCCTGTGTGAATGAGGCCTAAAGATGAATTTTAATGTCATTTTATATCATCATTATCATCATGATCATCACACAATACAGGTGCTGTGGCTCATGATGATGATGATGATTGGTAATTGTAATACACAGCATGGAGGGGGGTAATGTACCGACTGACGCATTTGTGACCAATGGCAATTAATTAATCCCTTTGTGCTGCATTAGTAGCAGTGTTTTTTTTCAACCCCATCATGCTGCAGCATAAAAGGGGTTAATTAATAATGATGGTGCCACTGCCACTAATGCAGCACAAAGGGGTTAATTAATTGCCATTGGTCATGAATGCATCAGTGAGTACATTACCCCCCTCCATGCTGTGTATTACAATTACCATTCTAACTGCATCAACATCCATCCCCCCTCCCCTTCCCTCCAAGTGTTAACCACTTCAGCAGTTCACACAGCTAACACACTGTTAAGGAGTTAAGGCAGTTAAGTGATCACTCACTTGCAGACAGTGCAGATGGGCTCACAGGTCGGGCAGCATCTTGTCTTGAATCTCGCGCTCCCGGCCTCTGAAATATGACGTCACGCCAGCCGGGACTAGGGAGCTCCTGTCGGGTGGAGATCACTCCGCCTGACAGGGAAGTAACACTGGGCACGTCCGCACCGCTCTGCAAATAATACTACACAGCGTGTAGCGGCGACCCCAGTTTTACCATGGTCTTTACCCCCATAAGGACGCCACCGCCTGGGCCCCTCTAAATGAACGGATGGGGCACACTGAATATGTCTTAAGCCATCTTGGAGTGGGGGAAGCAGAAATAAAGTCCCTGCAACTGCATTTAGACGATTCCTCGCCAAACGTAAATAGGTGGCGGAAGGAGAAAGCCTTGAAGTGAAATATTTTCGGGGGGGGGGGGGCAATTGACCCGTTGCCCCCCCCTGGATCCGCCCCTGCCTGATAGTAACAGCTAATGATGATGATGATGATGATGACGACTAATCTGGCTGTCCCTGTAGCACACACCGTCCTGTCCCTTTCTCTAAACTGACAAAAGACACTCAGGCTGCTGCAAGAATCAGTAGCACAGCAAACCTATATACACCTAACACCTATACCAGTCCTGAAAAGAACTTTTGTGTACCAAATAGCTAGCGATTTATCTCTCCCTACTCCACACAGCAACCTTTCCCTATAGTGACAGAAGAAAGAATGTAAAATGGCCGCCGGATCGGGTGTATTTATAAGTTAGGGGGAATGTCCAAGTGTCCATGTGCTGTCATGTCTCAATTGGCTGTCCTGTACCCCATGATAGACGTGTCATCATAGGTCAAAGTTCTTTTACACATTAAACATGTAAGTCCGCCGGGACGAACGACGGGAAAAGGCGAGCGAACGAGCGGACCGCGAACGGCCGAAATTCGCCGCGAAAACGACCGCCGGGGCGAACCGTTCGGCTATCACTAATCATAGGCCCTGGCATTTGGTGGAATGGTGCTCTTTGTGAGCTGTATGCCTGGGGACCATTGAGGTGGTGCTACTTTGGAATTCAAGTCCATGTCCCCCCAAAATACAGACTCTGGGAACCCTGTATTTGCAACATTATAGTGATGGCTTCATAACGTTGAGGCTCATAGAAGGTGCTGATGTCATCAACTCAGGACACCTGTCTGTCTGTTGTCTGCTAGAATGTGTTTATTGTAAATAAGTCTAGTATGGGATCTAAGAGTCATTAGATCCCCATTGTTGTTTGTGTTAATTAACTCTGCTATTGTGTAAGGAGTCTGTGTTGATTCGTGAAATGTTGATTGTGTTTTCTGAACTACAAGACTGCAAATCTGGCCTATAGGTCATGTCTGAGTCATCTAGGCTGTCTAAAGGGATAAGTTAATTAGCTCATGTGATTTAGGTTTCTGGTCACAGGTGTATGTTCAGAGTAATATGAGCAGGAGGTATGCATCTCCTCCTTTACTGTATAAAAGAGCCTGTATTCCTTCCAATAAAGATTTTCAGTTTGAACCTCAATACAGAGCCTCGTCCCGTATTTGGGGGAGAATTATTCGTATGGGTTCCTTGTTGTTCAGCTGATGGAAGTGTCTGGTAGCTGCTTTGGTGTTCGGGAAGGAAATGTCCTAAACGGCTCTAACCCCTTTCATACTTGGGGTGTCGTTACACTCACCTTGCAACAATTCCATCCCAATGCTGTAACTCCAGTGTAAAGGGAAGCTGAGCCTCCTCTAAGTGGGAATTCCAGTTACTTTCCTGGGTTCTTGAAGAGACCCTGTTATCAATTAAAAAAATGCAGGTAAAAACACATGTAGCACTCCCCCCCGAAGGAGCTGCTGGTTTGATTGGGCTTACCGTTACCTTCCCGACCCCGTGTGCGTCTAGGGGTTTCTCTCTGTCACTCTCTATCGGCCCCCCTCCCTCTCAGCATCTGTCTCAAACCCCCACTTTCTCTCACACTCCCACCTCTCTCTCTCACCCCCTCTCTCTTTCACACACACTCCCCTCTTTCTCTCACCCTTCTCTCTCACACACACACCCCCTCTCTCTATCTCACCCCCCTCTCTCTCTCGGCACCCCTCCCTCTCTCTCCGCCCCCTCACACTCTCTCAGCTCCCCTCCCTCTCTCTCATCGCCCCCTCCCTCTCTCTCAGCCCCCCTCTTGCTCTCTCAGCCCCCCGTCACTCTCTCACCCCCGTTCCCCCTCTTTCTCACACCCGCTTTCTCTCTCTCACTCACCCCCATCTCTCTCACACACAACCCTTCTCTTTCTCTCAGCCCCTCTCTCTCATGAATTGCCGTGTTGGCACTTTGCAACACAAAACCCACTTTCTTATTTCAGTTTGAGCATTCAGACTCAAAAAGGTTTGCAATCACTGATCTAGGATGTTTCCAAAGTAATATTTTATGCTGTACTTATATTTTTTTTTTTTTATCTTTGTATGATGTTGTACCAATAAAAGTATTACATCATTTTAAATATATGTGTTGTGATTATAAGTGCCCTTTAAAATCCCATGACCAATGCATTAGGGACATACCTCTCCATACTTTCTACCCCTGGTAATTACCCTTCTTTTACTTTTATATAATCCTAATACCGTTATTCTATACATTTTAACCCTTCAACCCAATAAACATGCCACACAGGAGTTTGGAGTATAACTGGCCATAGCAGCCTTTTATTAACACTCTTCAAACCAATAACTTAAATAACTTTATTAAATATATATATATATATAACAACTTTTTGGTAATGGCAATTTTAACGAACTCCCAGTCAGTTGGTCTTTGACGGTACCACGTTCCACCTTTTAAACATAACCTTTTTTACCATTACACTGCGGGACCACCTTTTACCATACCAGGCCTCCGGCCGTTTATAAGCCTGGAGACAACCACCTTCCCGCAATGTCACCAAATCCCGTATCCAGCCTACCCTTCCGCTGGGATACACCAAAAAAGGGGAGGGCCCATATCCCTATGAGCTCCCCCCCACATTTCCATCATCTGTTTCCTTTTGCCCCATCAAAGACCAAAAGACACCGCCGCTACTGCTGCTATGACGACCTTCAGCACCGAACCTGCAAGAAAACAAAACACAGACAACAGAACGACCACAACACCAATAACACCTCATCACTTTTTTTTTTTTTTTTTTTTATAAATTATGGGACGGGTGGGTGGGCAACTCTTTTTTCTTCTGAGACACGCTGCCTTGTCCGCTCCTCCCCTTCCTTTATATAATGCTCCGCCCCCCTTCCATTCTTCCTCTCTATACGCCACCTCCTTACCTCCCCTCCTCACATTAACCCCTTCCGCTCTTCCCCTCAGCCTTTGTCATGTCCGGCCCTCCACCCAGCCTCTGGCTTAGTTCCGTGCCTCTCTTTAAGGGAAATTAATTTTTTTTTCAGTGATAAAGGGATGTTGGCATGCAGTAGAGTACCCACATTGCCCCTACAAAATGTATGTCTGCATGCTGTGCCTGATTTCTTTTTATTATAATTTTACCGTCTTGGATAAACTGTGCGGCTATAACCATAACAATCCAGCGTCACCCACCTAATCCTCTTTCCTGCTCCCTCAGGCTCCTCTATTCCGTTATGCAGTGAGGGATGGAGATACTATGGACTCAGCTGTTACTACTTGTCTTCAGACTCAATACCATGGAACGCCTCCAAGAAAGAGTGCGAGAACAAGGGGGCCCACCTGGTGGTCATTAACAGCGAGGGAGAGCTGGTATGCACAGATATACACTTCCTATTGTATTAGTCCCACTGTCTGATCACATCACTGCCAGCAGTATTTGATTATTATGCTCCCAGCCTCACCCTGGGAAGAGATTGCCCAGTTTGCAGGACAACAATCTAAGCACTGGTAGACTGAGAGAGATTATGGCTGAGTCAGGTCAAATGAATAGTTAACCCTTTGCACACACACGGTAGCCAACACTACATGTTTTAACAGAAATCTGCACCCTTTATAGAATCTTTTGGTGAAATTCTGACATTTAAATAAATGTGTCACTTGCTGCCTCATCCAGACAGGAATGTAACAGAGCTTACACTGCTGAAGCTTCTTCACAGAGACAAAGTTCTTTCTAAATAGAGCGATCAGCTGCATGATTATCAAACATTGAAACAAAAAAAGGTGCAGGAATTATATACAGACAAAAATTAACTTTAATGGCAACCCAGTCTTAGTCCATAGGGTTCAATATCGGGTTGGCCCACCCTTTCCAGCTATTGTATAACAGCTTCAACTCTTCTGGGAAGGATGTCCACAAGGTTTAGGAGTGTGTCTATGGGAATGTTTCACCTTTCTTCTAGAAGCACTTTTGTGAGGTCAGGCACTGATGTTGGATGAGAAGGCCTGGCTCAAAGTCTCCCGCTGTCCAGAAGTTTTTGGAGAGTGTCTATGGGAATGTTTGACCATTCTTCCAGAGCATTTGTGAGATCAGGCACTGATGTTGGATGCGAAGGTCTGTTTTGCAGTCTCCACTCTAATTCATCTCAAAGATGTTCTATCGGGTTGAAGTCAGGATTCTGTGTAGGCCAGTCAAGTTCCTCCACCCCAAACTCGTTCACCCATGTCTTTATGGACCTTGCTTTGTGCGCTGGTGCGCAGTCATATTAGAACAGGAAGAGGACGTCCCCAAACTGTTCTCACAAAGTTGGGAGCCTGGAATTGTCCAAAATGTCTTGGTATGCTGACGCTTTAAGAATTCCCTTCACTGGAACTAAGGGGCCAATCCCAACACCTGAAAAACAACCCCACATCATAATTCCCCCTTCACCAAATGATTTGGACCAGTGCATAAAGCAAGGTCCATAAAGACATTGGCGATTTGGACCGAGGGCATTGATTAGAGGGGCAGCGCCCACGCGCCCCTAATGGAGCGCCCGCCACTACAATCCAGTGCTCCTCATCTCTTTTAGTGTTACAATGAAGACTTGATGGAGGTTCTAGCTCCTTCCTAGTATATTAAAAAGTAGAAAGAAAATGTTTGGTGTTCTAACCAGGCCAATGGCATGTTTAGGAGGTCAGCACAGGAAAGGAAAACCTACATTCTTCTCTAATTATAGGTTTCCTTTAGGGAGAAAAAAAAAAAAAACTTTCTTATGGATATCCTTCTGGCTTCATGGTTCAAGTATTACCAATACACCTGAGTAATTAAAAAAAAAAAAAAAAGACTCTTTATTCTGTGAATGGGAAATTATCTCTGAATGGAGGATGGGTGGATGATCGTTAGGTCTGCCCCATCCATTCATAGTTGGTGTTCCATTCATAGAAGCTGTAGTATAGTATGGCTTGTATGTCTGGAAAAACTCCATGTCTGTAAGGAGGTCCGCTCAACAGAAACTTCAAACCACCACCGGGGAAAACATCAGGTTTCTTTTACTCCAACCGTGAACTCAGGTCATATACCCCAAACGAGAGACAAACACCACAATAGTGTAAAACCTTTTTCACCAGAATTTATTAAAGGTAATGCACTTACATGAAAAGATGATTAAAACAGCATGTACTGGACACAATGGTTTCAGAGGTAGATTCTCCAAACGCGATGACAGGAAATGACACACGGCCAAAACATTGCTATTGTAGAATACATTTCCTCTCTCCTCAATTTTTCAACCTTGGCTTTGCTGTCCATTTTCTAAGGCTGACCTCAGGGGGGTCACGAGCCTGGAGATAAGTTGTGCCATGTCTTTGTCTCCGGGGGAAGATCACATTTGTGTTGGGGTGTGACGTGTTCTCACCACTTTAGTGGATTTCCTCCTGGTTCCCCAGTTTCCTACCCAAACCCTGAAATATAAAGGTAGACCAACTGTCATGTGACCTAATCAGCCATTGTGTGTATAATTCACCTTCTAACAACTTCAGTATTTTGTCTTTCTTAAGAATTTTCTTCGTGTGATCACAAACAAACAATCCTTTTGGATCGGTCTAACAGATGCGGATGGAACCTGGAGATGGGTGGATGGAACGTCTTATGACATAACTCCAAAGTAAGACATAGAAACCTCAATTATCGGAATCCTTCTCAAGATCTGGCAAAATGATCTGAAAAGGTGGCACACCAATGGATCCTTGAGCACATTGTTAAGACTTTAATTCACTTCACCCAGTGCTGTACAATACATTGTCACCCAGAAAACAATAATGTTCTGTGACATGGAGTGATAAGACTCAGGGGTAGATGTGTTTTTTTAGTGAAGTCCATGACAGGTTTAAGGGCCTGGTAGCCCACTTTTATAAAAACAGCTTAATGTAAAGTCCATAAACTTTCCCAGCTCACAGCATAAACAGGTAAAGAAATATCAAGCCACCTGGCTCTTTCTTCAGCAGTACTTCTGCTCTTAGTAATGTGTCCCTCAGACCAACGTCTCTTCAATGCACATATCTTCAATCCCATCAATGCACACAGCTCCTCATTAATGCACACAGCTCCTCATTAAGGCACACGGCTCCTCATTAAGGCACACAGCTCCTCATTAAGGCACACAGCTCCTCATTAAGGCACACAGCTCCTCATTAATGCACCCAGAGATACGGGCTCACACCCGTCTCCTAAGGTGAAGCCCTGTCTCCAGAATGGGAGTGCACCTCCCTCCTGGCTGGAGCCCTGAAATGTTCTCAGTCCTTCACACACACCCTGCTGGACTCCAACATATCCCAGGCATTGGGTTGGAGATTTCTTCTCTCCCAAGGCACTTTGACATCTCCAAACCTTCAGGAATACCAAAATCCCGGGAAAGCTGTAAAAATCGTTTTCTCAGCTCAAAATCCACACTCCGGAGTCCCGCACTCTGCACATGTGCGAACCCTGTGTCTTTTTTTCAACCATTTTTCCAGTGGCAGGACCTCAGTACATGTTTATTAATAATCTATGAGCCAGTCTTTATGAGCAAGCTCTTTTGAGCAGAACATACCAGTGGGGGGCTGGGTAGGGGGACTGACTCTGTAATAAAAGGTTCCAGCCGGGTGTTGCCTCTTCTCCTGATCTATGTACTTGATTTTCACCCTCTTGCCTCTTTGTGTGAGTGAAAGGTGAGCATCATAAAACCTGTGGATCCTATTGGAAATGCTTTCATATCCTTAAAGTGATACTAAAGTCTCAGTTTTAATAACAAATAACAAACATGTCATACTTACCTGCCCTGTGTAATGGTTTTGCACAGAGCAGCTCCTCCTCTTCACGGGTCCCCTGTCAATGCTCATGGCCCCTCCCTCCTGTCGAGTGCACCCACAAGGGGGCAGATATGGAGGCATGGTTTAGCCCCCTCCTCTCTCCTCATTGGCTGACTGTTTTTGATTGACAGCAGCAGGAGCCAATGGCATCACACTTCTGTCTCAGCCAATGACGAGGGAGCGTCCCAGGCAGTCAAAACGCTCCTGCAACATTGCTGGTTCGATATGGGGCTTTTTATCTTAATTAGGGATGGGCGGTAAACCCCCCAGTTCAGTTTTTGTTCTCTCTCCTGAGCCATGCTAGGCCACATGACCTTAAAGGGGTTGTAAAGGTTCGTTTTTTATTTTCTAAATAGGTTCCTATAAGCTAGTGCATTGTTGGTTCACTTACCTTTTCCTTAAATTTCCCTTATAAATGTTTTTTTTTCTTTGTTTTCTTTGTCTGAATTTCTCACTTCCTGTTCCTCCTCAGTAAGCTGTTCTGGCTGACTAACCACCGCTCGGATGATGGTGAGAAGTTTACTGAGGAGAAACAGCAAGTGAGATATTCTGACAAAGAAAAAAAACATTTAGAAGGGAAATCGAAGGAAAAGGTAAGTGAACCAACAATGCACTAGCTTAGAGGAACCTATGTAGAAAATAAAAAACGAACCTTTACAACCCCTTTAATTTGGAGGGAGGCCATGCCAGGGAGGACCCCCTGGCAAAGCACCTTATCCTCATGTTGATGAAGATAAGGGTCTGTTCCCCAGGACCATTGCCAATGGTTGTGGGGGTGTGTGGGGGAGCTCATCAGAATTTGGAAGCCCCTGTTAAAAATATGGGGGCCTACACATTCCGCTTCCCCTCGGGTTAATGAGTAGGAGGTGCATATTAACTTTTAAACCCATAAAGGCGGACACCCAAATAAAAACTAAAAATACCCAAAAAAGAGCCCCTCCTTGTAAATCCATCATCAATCAGGATGCCCTACGCCTGCTGGCTTGTCAGAATTAAAAACTGGGTTGACCTGATGTACATGGCTATTCCCAATGGTACTGCTTGCTGAATGACAGCTCCCTGAGCGGTCATCAGCTATATAACGGAAGGGGAGGGGAAAGTAGTGACATCATTGACAAAATATGGCCAATGACAGTTGCTGTTATCTCTGTCCCTTTGCCAATGTAACTGTAGATTCCTACCCATGTGAGTAATGTGCCACAGATGGTTGCTAGAAATGCAGTGGGCACCAACACTTGCTGCTTCTGTAGGAACCACTGACAGCAGGAAACTGTTATATTTATATATATATATATATATATATATATATATATATATATATATATATATATATATATATATATATAAAAGAAGTAGAAATACCACTTCTATAGATGATGCTCAGCTCCCAGGGCACAGGGGGCAAAACCTTTGGCCATTCTTCCAAACACCCTAACAGCCTAGGTTTAAGCCATGCCATTGGCTCATCCCTACTTCTCACATAGCCAATGTAGGAAAGAGATGAGGGAAAGAACTCCTCACATAGACCAATAGGTAAAGGAGTGAAGGAGAAGAACTTCTCACATGAAGGACCTGGAGGAGAAAACTCTTCACATATTCAATCAGGGAAAGAGGTGGGAGGAAGAACACATCACATAGCTAGGGGCTATGTATGAATGGGGTTGGCCACCACTGATCTAACCTTAGTAGATTGTACCATTGAATTGTAGTGTGTGGTCAGTTCTCTTGCAGCCAATCACAGTTGTTGGGCTCACGCCTTTTAAATCTCATTTTGTAGCATTTCTGAGGTCCCAGTTCTGCTCAGTTCCTGTATTGATCTAAAACCTTATTGTCACTTCTGTCCTTCAGGTTCTGGGCACAGACTCAGCCCGATGATTGGAAGGATCATGGTTTCAAAGGAGGGGAAGAAGGGGAAGATTGTGCTACGTTAAGGAATGGATATGACTGGAATGATCTTCACTGTTCTGAAAAAATAAAGTACATCTGTGAGAAGAAGATCTTCTGATATGGACTGAAGGACACCAGAGGACACCTGATATCTCTATCTACTGTACCTTTGCTGCACCTCCATCATACTTCAGCCATATAGAATCTACTACTATATAAAATAATGCTTCAGGATATGCTGGGACTTGTTGTTCTTCTAGAATTGGAGGATCTCAGAGCGTTCAATCTGCTGTTTTCAAGTTGAACTCCAACCTTTTCTTTAGTCTTGCACAGTTGTATAGGGTCCTGTATTTCACCACATGCCGTGAGCATCTCACAATGTGCATTAGAAGCTACAAAGAGTCAGATAGAGTCCCCCCTAATTTCTTGGCTGGAGGAGGTCCAGTGTCACCTAGGTCTCTCCTCCCCAGCCTGAGTGTCCCTGACCCACCACAAGTCATTCATTGAATTTCAGTTCTTTCAAACATGGAGGCTCAGCATTACATGTGGGTGTTATCTAGGGTGATCTGCATGCAAACCAGTGAGTCACTGACCTTCTTGAGACGTACCATTTCACATGTTATCAACATGGGGGGGGGGGGGGGGTTATCTTGCCAGAGGGGACAAGGCCTTTATCCACTTCGATACCGGTCACTTTACCCCCTTCCTGCTCAGGCCAATTTTCAGCTTTCAGCGCTGGCACACTTTGAATGACAATTGTACAGTTATGCAACACTGTACCCATATGAACTTTTTATCTTTTTTTTTCACATAAAAAAAAGCTTTCTTTTGCGGGTATTTTATCCTCCCTGGGTTTTCTACTTTTTGCTAAATAAACAAAAAAAGTTGGAAAACTTTGGAAAAGAATGTGTTATTCTTCATTGCTGTTATAAAACTTTGCAAATAAATAATCATTTTTCAAAAATTTAGGCCAAAATGTATTCTGCTCCATTTCTTTGGTGAAAATAACCCAAATCAGTGTATATTATTTAGTCTATAGGTAAGTTATGCAAACTATGGCATATATATATATATATATATATATATATATATATATATATATATATATATATAAATATATATATATAGATGAAAATTGTTCAATCCTGATGTACTGACGGCCTATCGCATTTCTTAAGGCCCGAAAACCTCAAGACATTACAAATACCCCCCCAAATTACCCCTTTTTGAAAAGTAGACAGTCCAAGGTATTTAGTAAAAGGCATGGAAAGTTTTTTGAAGTTGTAATTTATCACAATTGTTGGGAAAATGAATATATAAAAAAAAAAAAAAAAATCACTTTTTATTTTTACATACTTACAGTATAATAGTACATCATATAACGGGAGTGGCGGTGATCAGGGACACCGACTGTTGAAAGTATGTAAAAAAATAAATAAAAACGTAACCGCTTCCGGACCAGCCACAGCAGTTTTATTGCTAAGTTGGCTCCCCTGCGTGAAACTACGTTACTGTACGTGATCTCGTGGGGAACGGACAGCAGGAGCTCGTGCGCGTGCGCCCACTGCACAGCGGGGGTGCTGATGCTTGTGGCCCACGGTCACGCTGACCGCCGGCCACGAGCGATCGTGACCAGGAGACACAGAACAGAGGCGAGTGTATGTAAACACACACTTCTGTGTTCTGTTCTGACCCACGATTCGTCACTTCCTGTCGTTAGTCCCTCCCTCTTCAGTTAGAATCACCTCCCAGGGAACACAGTTAACCCCTTCACCGCTACCCCTAGTGTCAACCCCTCCACTGCCAGTGACATTTTTACAGTAATCAATTCATTTTTAATCGCACTGATAGCTGTATTAATGCCAATGGTTCCAAAAAATGTGTCAAAACTGTCCGATGTGTCCACCATAAAGTTGCAGTCATGATAAAAATTGCGTCATTACTAGTACATTACGTAGCCATTACCAGTAAAAAAATAAATAATAAAAATGCTATAAATCTATGCCCTATTTTGTAGACGCTATAACTTTTGCGCAAACCAATCAATAAACGCTTATTGCAAAAAATTTTTTACCAAAAATATGTAGAAAAATACATATCGGCCTAAACTGAGGAAAAAAAATAGTTTTTTTTATATATTTTTGGGGGATATTTATTATAGCAACATTTTTTCCCACAAATAGAGATTTCTTTTGGTGGTATTTGATCGCCTCTGCGGTTTTTTATTTTTTGCGCTATAAATTAAAAAATAGCGACCCGGATCCCCAAACACTTTTTATGAAAATAACTTGCATATTAACCCTTACAATTAGCACTTTTGATTTTTCACGTTTGTGTCCCATAGACTTTAACGGTGTTCGCGTGTTCGAACAAATTTTTTGATTTTCGCCTGTTTTGGTGCGAACCAAACCGGGGGGTGTTCAGCTCATCCCTAATCAAGAGTACCTCTATAGGATTACTGTGTGAAGGCACCACCAACACATCCATGTTTCCCCTACCTGTTACTTCTATCCCAAGTCAGTGAAAGAGACACCGGACTCTAACGAAGAAATCTCTAATCTTGTCTAGAGTGCACTACATTGTGGTCTCATCATACAAACTGGCTCCCCAAGCCATTGTCTGTAAAAGAAAGCTGGCAGGGATTGGCATTTTTTTTGCTTTATAAATGTCATTATTGCTGCAGCAGGTTCTATACATGGTACAGATGTGCCACTTTACAGGCAGCATAAGGGGACTCCCCAGACACTATATTTAAAGCAATTTTTCATTTTTATTGATATTTCTCATTTTTGTGGTTTCACTTTAAACCAAATCACTGCTCATTTCAAAATGATGTTTTTTGCAAACTTTGTGTTCATTGATACATGTCCCCCAGGGCAGTACCTGGACCCTCATAACCATTGTATGCCCAATACTTGCATATAAGCCTTCAAAATGGGCACTTTTGATTTTTTTCAGTTCAGGTTCCATAGACTTCAATGGGGTTCATTATTCTATTCTGAACTTTTTCAAAGTTCGAAAGTTCTGCCACAAACCGAACCAGGGGTCGTTCAGCCCATACCCATACTGTGTTAAATGTGCAATAAGACACTGCAATATACTGCGGTAAATGTGCACTAACGCACTGCAATATACTGCGGTAAACATACAGCAACGCACTGCAATATACTGCAGTAAACGTGCACTAATGCACTGAAATATACTGCGGTAAACATGCAGCAACATACTGCAAAATAATGCGGTAAACGCGTGCTAACACAGTGAAATATACTGCAGTAAACGTGCATTAACACACTGAAATATACTGCAGTAAACATGCAGCAACGTACTGCAATATATTGCGGTAAATGCGTGCTAACGCAGTGAAATATACTGCAGTAAACGTGCAGCAATGCACTGCAATATACTGCGGTAAACGCACATTAACGCACTGAAATATACTGCGGTAAAGAAGCAGCAATGCACTGGAATATGCTGCGGTAAATGTGCAGCAATGCATTGGAAAAACCTGTGCTGACAAAATAAACTGACACTGAAGTAAAAATGAATGGTCGCACTACACTCACACTGAACTATCCCTAGAGTCACACTAAACTGATACTTTACACTGACAATAGAATCAGATTAGCTCACTCTAGCCCACTAACTGTCTAGTAGCACTGAACAGAGTCCTGTTCTATCTCTCTCCACACCAATATCACACTACAAATGGCCACTGTGGAAACAATACTTTTATAGTGCGGGGTGGGACTAAGAGCAATACTGAGCCATGAGTGGATAGAGTCATCGTGACAGTGTCCAATCATGGCTCTGACAGTGCAAAGCTTTCATGGCTTCAGCCAATCAGGACTTCCAATGCACTGTGCAGTGGCGCAGTGCGTGGTGGTCATTCAGGGGGCTGAAACAAACTGTCAACCTCCCTGATAATTTGGGTGTTCTTTGAACGGGCAAATAGCCAATGTTCGGCCCAAACTCATGCTTGGGCCGAACCATTCACACAACTCTATGTACCCACAGACTGTCCTAGTCTACAAACTATATATTGTCCAGTAATGTAACTGAAACATACAAAGGTGGATGAAAAGAGCCGGAGATTTTGACTGGGAGATCTCATCGATGGAGAACTGAAGACATAAAAGAAGCCAGCCAGGCTACACCTATAATAAAGTCTAATTTTGGGTGAAATGACCCATTAATGAAATCCTTTAGGGCTGGCAACATGTTTATTTTTTCTTGGTGAAATGTTACTTCCTGTCTGTTATGTTTCTTCCCGCTCTGGTTTGTGGTTGGAGAAGCGGAGATGGTCAGTATGAGGAAATCTCTCTTAACAGAAAACATTTCCGGTTCTCATATAGTGAACAGCACAGAGCACACTTATCAACGGAGAGCAATGAAGAGGAACAAAGAGATTGAGATGATGTCAGGTAATCTACATATAATAATCATTGTACTGGGACCAGTACCCACATCACATGATATGTCACCTGAGACTGGGAGGAAGTTGGGAGTTTTGGTTTCAGTTTAATTCTTAGTTTTATCTGGTAAATGTGACATTTAATTTGCTTATATTTTGCCTTTTCTCTTCTCATTACACTCCTTATTTTAGACTCAGTGATATCATCACTGGGTATCTGTGCTTCTCTATGCAATGCTGGAAGGACATGGCTGGTGGGAGGGGATGGCAGGGCTGTACATAGCTATTCATTTATTGAATTAGTTCATTTATTTACAATGTTGCCACTTTTATTGCACATTGTTATTTATGCACAGGACACTATTTTTTTAACTATTTCCCACCCAGGTCAATTCTGGCATTTCCCTCCTATGTGTAAAAATGTATCTTTTTTAGAAAATTACTCAGAACCCCCAAACATTATATATATATATAGACTTTAATGGGGTTCAGTATCCTGTTTAGAACTTTTTCGATGTTCGAAAGTTCTGCCGCAAACCGAAACGGGGGTCGTTCAGCCCATGTCTATACTGTGTTAAACCTACAATAACGCACTGAAATATACTGCGGTAAACCTGCAATAACGCACTCCAATATACTGCAGCAAACGTGAAATAAATATATTCATGTTTTTCATATATATATATGTATGTATATGTATAGGTATATATATATATATATATATATATATATATATATATATATATATATATATATATATATATATATATATAGATAGATATAGATATATATATAGATATAGATATATATATATATATATATATATATATATATATACATACACACAGTATCTCACAAAAGTGAGTACACCCCTCACATTTTTATAAATATTTTCTTCTATCTAGAAATGACACTTGTCTACAATGTAAAGTAGTGAGTGTACAGCTTGTATAACAGTGTAAATTTGCCGTCCCCTCAAATTAACTCAACACGCAGCCATTAATGTCTAAACCGATGGCAACAAAAGTGGGCGCAAAGGAGGTAAAAGTCATTTGGCGCCAGACACTTCTGTAATGCAAAATAGGTTTTATTTCTTTTAACAGTCCTTTTATATTTTGTAGGGGAAAGAGGGTTGGGGCCAGGACACCCTTAAGTAGTTGCAATTTCAATAGGCAGAGTCCGAGACTTCAATAGGAGGACAGCAGTACAGGGAGAGTCCCCAGCATTCCTGCAAGGCACCACTTCTACATGGGCAGGGTTGCTGTCTCCTCTGGTAACAGTCTTTTAATAGTTTCTAACTCAGTTCTTTCAGCCCCACTAGAGATGTTACTTGTAGTTCTTCAATGTCGAGCTCCTGGTCTCTTACTATACCCACTGATTCACTGACTATGAATTGCTTGAGCTCCTCCAAGGTTAGCGGTGGTATCCCCTCAAGCGTCACCCCCAATTCTCTACTGGGTCCCTAGCTTCGCACTCCAGGTACTTCTCAAGATTCACCCCTGCTGACCGCCTTGGGCCCTGGCTTGACACACAAGGTTGCTCTGCAAGCATCTCCTCCACTGGTTGGGTCCCTGACTTGATCACCACCTGAAGTTTCCAGATTCTCCACCATGCCCTTTCGGTGAGAGTATGATTCAGGTACTTTCTTCAGTTACTCACTGTGGTCCTTGGTAAAGGTGACTGGTCCCTTCGTATCGACAGCTTCCCTTCTACCTCCGACCACTGACAGGTTCTCCGGCCGTCAGAACTGCCACTTTTGGTTGGACTGCAAGCTGCAGTCCCAACCCTGTACTGCCCTCTTACTTCTGGATAGGCCCTCACACAGCCTGGCAACCAAATGCCCCTAGGATAAGCCCAATCTCCGGACTCGCAGCCCAAGCTAGACGACACGCGTCCACCCAGGTGGCAGTCTGGATGGCACAGAACACAGATTACCTGACCTCGCCCGAATATATAGGCTCTCCCAGCAGGCCAAGGGATTAAAGAAAACCCCTGCCCATGGGCTGGGACATCCACATACCCATAACCTGACCTTGAATTGCCCTTCTCATATCTAGAACCACCTGGTACCTGACCACCTAGTGGTAGAAGAGAAAAGTGCAACAAGGCTTAGGGAGAACTCAATAGATCTCTATCAATCAACCAAGATAACTACTCTTGGCAAGTAAATTCGTGAGGAGCTCCCTGACTAAACTCCAGGGTGCTACAGGTGATTAGTAATGCAAACAAGTATATTAGAACTCAATCAGAGTCCATAAACCACTGAGATTAAATATCCTGTTCATGAGCGGGCACGTGTTTTTATGCAGTAAGAATCTACAAACTATCACAGAACTCCATACACTTCCTCTTTATTGTGGCATTTTACGTTCTTAAAAATGCAGTATGTGGCAACACCTTATTTACTGAAGTCTCTGAAGATAACATCAACAGATATTGAGGGTGAAGATCATGCAATGCACAGAATCGTGTTTGACCACAGCGTGCAAAGAGGGGAGCTGAAATAAATAATGTTTAGTATCCTTATAGGATGTGTAACCGATAGGATTATTTTATTCCCTCCTTTTGTGGTCTTTTTCATCACCATTGTTTTGTGATATCTGTTTAATTAGTGCCAAGAAATTTCAATTGGTCAGGAATCTAGTCAGTTGATACCTGCTATCTTCTACTTTTTACCTGTGCTTTAGTTCTTTTAGGACTACTGAACACCTCCCCTCTAAGTTAGGAGGGTGGTGTTGGGGGTGTTCTACAGCATTGTCGTATAGTATATATACTATATGTGTATATAAATGTCACAAAAGTGAGTACACCCCTCACATTTTTTGTGCCAACACTGAAGAAATGACACTTTGCTACAATGTAAAGTAGTGAGTGTACAGCTTGTACAACAGTGTAAATTTGCCGTCCCCTCAAAATAACTCAACACACAGCCATTAATGTCTAAACCGCTGGCAACAAAAGTGAGTACACCCCTAAGTGAAAAAGTCCAAATTGGTGCCTTTGGCCAATCATGGCTCAGGGGGACTATGTTCACGCCCCACACTATATAAGGCTGCTTACACGGCGGCCCCGTGTAGTGCTGTTGTTGCGGACAGATATATGTATATATATACACACACTCTGCATTTAGCCTAGACTATATATTTAGTGTCTACTCTATACTCTATATTCAGTCAGTGCATGCAGTGTATTAATATATATATATATATATATATATATATATATATATATATATATATACTCTGCATCCAGTGCTACAGTGCATTCGGTAGTGTACTGTTTCTACTACACTTCTGGTGGTGTACACCTTATACAATACATTGCAGCCATTGTACAGTTGCTAATAAAGTGCAGGCAGTCTACACAGTATCTAATACAGTGTGTAGACATCAGGCGGTGTATTAATATATATACACAGTCTAGTATATATATTTATACTCTGCATTCAGTGTAGCCTATACCTACAGTGCATTCCATGGTTTACTGTTTCTAATACACTTCAGGCAGTGTACAATACAGTGCAGCCATTGTACAGTTGCTAATACAGTGCAGGCAGTGTACACAGTATCTAATACAGTGTGTACAGTTTCTACTACACTTCTGGTTGTGTATACAGTATACAATACAGTGCAGCCATTGTAAACTTTCTAATACACTTCAGGCAGTGTACACAGTATATATTACAGTGTAGTGTGGTGTGCAAAACAAAAAATACATCATATCTGGAAGGCTACCAAGGAGAGGCAGACGCGTGGACACGGTGCATCCTCTGCAGGTGGCCATGGGGCACGGTTGTCTGTTATGCTGCTGCTGGCCGTGTTATTGAGCCACAACATGCAGAAGAGTTGGTGGAATGCATAACAAAAGCCATAACAAAAGCCATCCTCATCCTCCTAATCCTCTGTCACCCAGGCTCCGAGTAGTTTGCCTCCCAACGCAGTTGCCAAAGCAGCCTATTCCACCTGCTCCTTGTCCACAGTCACTCCTTTCCTAGTCCCACCATCATGCACTGAGGATTCCCCAGAATTATTTGACCACAGTGTCGGTTATATGCTGCTGTAGGATGTGATTCATATGATGGTTCACAGGTTGAGGAAGGGAGTAACGTGAGCCTAGAGAGATGGGGTGCCACAGAAGAACAAGAAACTGGCAGTCATGTTCCCCCAGCTGAAGCATGCTGCCTGGAACAACAGCATTTCTTAAAAGTAGAGTGGTCTGTACATATATTTAGATATGGTGTTTCTAGGCTATATGTAGAACCAAAGAGCAAAGAGTACATACAGTTCTTGGGTCCCAGTTATAACTGCAACAAGGGCTTCAACAAACCAGGGACAGTAAGGCTCCCAGAGCTGAGTTTCAATTAAGAGAACAGTGGAAGAAAAAAAGGAAAAGCCAACAAGAAAGATAGAAAGAAGAGATAGTTGGGAAGCAGAGAGAAGAAAGAATAAGAGAAAAAGAATATTGATCGAATGGACCACACCCGACCCCATGAGAAAAGGCCAGCCTCAAGGCAAAAGAGGTATCTGCATATATCAGGCCCAGGATTCCCAGATAACTTCAAGTTTTTCAGAAGTATCCATAAGGATGCTTACCATTGTCTCCTGCGCCATAATCCAGGAGATTTTCCTTTTTGACATGTATAAAGAAACATGGGGCTGTTTCCAAGCCTGAGCTATGGTTAATTTTACCCCAGTAAGAATAAACATAATAAGAGGATAGGTACATTTAGAGGCGGAGCTAACTGGAAAATTGTCACAACGTGTCGGGGACCTGGGGGTTCTTTGGACAGTACCTATTGCATGAGCCACCAGGAATCTTCCCTTAAAGTGATTGTAAAGCTTCAAATATTTTTCTTTTTTAAATAACAAACATGTTATACTGACTTACCTCCACTGTGCAGTGTTTTGCACAGAGTGGCCCTGAACACGACTTCTGGGGTCCCTCTGCGGCTCTTTGGGCTCCTCCCCACATCAGATAACCCCCTAGGAGAAGCACTCTCCTGGGGGGTTACCTTGCAGACACGTTCCTGAGTCCAGCATTCGGCGTCCATAGCCGCTGAATGTATGACTCAGCCCCGCCCAGCGTTATTGGATTAGTTTGGCAGCAGCGGGAGCCAATGGCTGCGCTGCTATCAATCTATCCAATCAAGTGCTGAGAACTCCAGGCAGAGGAACAGTGCGTCCTCGTCGCTGTAAATTACAGGGCTCAGGTAGGTAAAACAGTTAGGCTGGTCTCCTAATACTGACTGCAGTATCTCCACCGTCCCTCCACCTGATACTGGGATAACAAGACTACCGGTCAGGAAACCGGAGTGACGGCTGGAATCTCCTGGCAGACCTGACTTAAATTCAATAATGCAATCTGAGGGGATTTATGTACTGGTATGCCCATGATTTTATGAATCAGTTGGAAGATCTTATTCCAGATTCCCCTAATCCTAGGGGAATCCCACATATATGCATCATTGAACCTATCATTTGACAGTTCTGGTAGCAGAGAGGTAAAGATGAAGGATATAATTTAGCTAAATTGGACAGGGACAAGATACCATCTCATCAAGACTTTCACTTTTTGCCTCTACCGGAGCTGTGATTAATATTCCATGGTAAGCACAGGCAGAGGCTCTATTCCAGTCTTCCAGATCCTATTCCTGACCAAGATCCCTCTCCCATTCTAGCATGTAGAGGAATTTTGTATGGGCCATGGCCAATGACTTGTAGATCACTGAAATCCCCCCCCCCCCCTCTGCTCCATGACTTGTCCACACCAGAACTCGTAGTTGGTAATACTCAGCGGATCCAGTTTTGATGACCATAATTTATGGAGGAAATTAAAAATTTGGCAGAACCAAAACTTTTCAGATAGTGGCATATCTAATTTACTAACACAATATGCGAAGGTAAGTGGGCCCCGTGGACTTAATAAAATGTCCAATTCTGTACAACCCTTTGTCCAGCCACCATTTGAAGGTTTTTAATTTCTAAACCTGGAAGGGAAGAGGGGGTTACGAAAGAGATGTGATAAAGGATGCCAATCCGAGACAATTATTTGATACATTTAATTAATTTTGACTGGAAGCACCAGAAAATGATCTTTGACAATTGGCATGGTTAGGGATCTAAAGAGATAAAGGAACTTAAAATATTCCTTTTAGATGCGTAACTAAACATATCGACACTGTTATATTCAATGCTATGGATTTTCAAAAGTTTACTCGAAGGTCCAAAATCGTGCTGAAGTCATCTAATAGGGTACATTGGGGAGAGAGGTGAGAGGGGCAGTGAGGAATAAAATGATATCATCTGCAAAAAGAGAGCATTTGTTCATTTATGTCCCACACTGAACCCTGTGAATGTCTGGGTGTTCTCTGATTGCAATATCTAACGTTTTGACGGCTATGGCAAAAATTAGGGGGGACAAAGGACATCCCTATCTCATGCCCTTAAAGATTGGGAAAGAATCTGAGTAGTATCCCTGTAGCTGCATTTTTGCTTCAGAATTTGAATAAAGAGCCCCTATCACATTAAGAAAGCTTTGACTGAATACTCATCATTGTAAGATCGTAGAAAGGTAGGGCCAAGAGACCGAATCAAAGGCTTTCTGTAGATCTAAAGAGAGGAGGAAGCCTTCTTGGGAGGGTCCTCCATCCCAGGTAGATCTCAAATGATAGACGATATCAATCGCTCTCCTGATTTGGTCAGGGCCTTGCCTACTCAGAATAAAACCTACTTGGTCCTTGTGTATATAAAGGCCAATAAATGAGGAGATGCAGTCAGCAAGGATCTTTGTCAGAATCTTTAGATCATTATTTATCAGAGATATGGGTCGGTAGTTAGCAACTGAGCTCAGGTCTTTACCTGGTTTGGGGATTACAGAGATAAAATGCAACAGTTTAATGACCTTTCTAACTTGGGGGCAGGGTGGCAGAGAAATATTGACTTCTTGAGCAGAGATCGATGTTTCAAGTCTGTCTCAGTGCCAGTCCTCAGCTTTAGGGACCCGGATCAAGTCCAGAAAAGAGTCTAAGGCAGTGCTGAATAGTTTCTTATAAAATGCGTGGAAGGCTTCAATAATGTGTTGAGGGTTATGAGAGACTACCTCCTGCAATCTTGATTTTAGGAAAAATGTGAAACCATGGTTTAGGGGTCAATCTAGCAGCCAAACTTGGAATCTGTTTTATCCTTCTGAAAGTAGAAACAAGCCGCACTTCATCGTAGGCTCTTTTATGCTTTGGAAGTAAGAGCTAGATTTAGAGCCATACACGCCGCATCTAATCAATCCATTGCTACAAATTTGGGATTGCGCTTATGTTGTTTACTCAAGTATAGAAAGTCTTGCTTTATTTTTACGATATCTTCTTTTTGTGTTTTTCACAAACACAACGATATCTGGATAATCTTGCCCCTGATGGTGGCTTTGTGGGCTGCCCTGCATAGCTTTTTCAATCTCTAGAGCGTGTATGGGGTTACTAAGGATGGAAGGATTCAGCTTCCAGCCATCACCTCCAGTTGGAGCGAAGGGCCGTTGGATTATCAGGAACACCAAAGAGTGGTCCAACCAAACAGAGTTCCTAATGAAAGACTTTGTTACCAACGGGGTGTGCACAGTTGAAATGAAAATATGGTCAATCCTAGCAAAGGAATTACAGTATGTGGGCTGGAGTAGTGAGTACAGTCCTGCATAGTCGGGTTAACTTCACTCAGACATCAACTAGTCCCTGTTGGTAAATCTGTCTAGCAGTGGAGAGGCTCTGTTTGGATGAGCAGATAAGACCCCCACCCAGAGGGCAGGATTTGTCTAACCCCATGTCGAAAGCTGTATTCGATGTCCTGACCATAGATAACTATGCCCTCAACTGGGGAGCCCAGGGATCGGAATAGAGATAAAGAACCAGGCCTGACCCTGATTAGGCACGTAAACTGATATGAAAACTGATATGAAAGAGTAATGTTGGTTCTCTATAAGACCCTTAACAAGTGAAAATCTACCTTCTGGGTCCTTATATTCAGAGTGAAATACAAATTTACAATTATGCAAGAAAATTATTGCCACCCCCTTGGTTTTATGCTCCGCGTTTGCCAGGTAAAAGGTAGGGAACTTGGGATGGATGAATGAAGGATTGTACTTTAGAAGAAAATGAGTTTCCTGAAGGAAAATAATATAAATATTTTGGTTTTGTAATATTGAAAAATGTTCTGGCGGAATTTTTTTTCTGGGGAGTTTAGTCCTTGCGTGTTGTGAGATACGACATGCAAGGAGGGGTTCAGTGAGGTGGGACTAGCCATGGACAGGAGCAATTTAGGGAGCAACTGCCAATGAAATATCATCACTTATCCAGAACAATCAGAAGATCTTGAGACAGAGTTAAAGCAACTGGTGTGGACTATCTCAATCTGTGGACCAGAGATCGGACAAGGCCACACAGATCACTAGAAATAAAGGAAAGTTAGTATGAAAGAGAAAGTAAAGAAAAGGAGTGAAGAGAAGACATATCAGAGCACAAATGTTGGGATGAGACCTGGCCCACCACACCTTCAGATACCAAAAAAAGTCCCTCCTCTAATACAGAGGGTGAATTCCTGACCAGGAGAAGAAGCAATAACCACGTCTCTGAGACGGGAAGAGGTGCATGCGTACTGTTCCAGCCGCAGCACTCCCCTATGGAATAAACAGGTTAGAAGCACAAAGAATGGGGGCATCACAAGTAATTTCTGCACATCCAACACTAATCATATGGCCTGGGTGGGATGATTAAGGGGTTACCGGAAGGAAAGAGGGAAAGGGTAGAGGAAATGAGGGGAGAAGGGGATACTGGGGGGCCGTGGGGAAAGGGGGGGGACGTAATGTCCTGTAAATGAAATCAGCTTGTCACTCAGTAAAAGTGTCCTGTAAATTAAATCAGCTTGTCACTCAGTAAACTGGGAGTCCAAAGTTTCAAGAAGCACTCTTAAGAGGAAAGTAACAAAACGGACATATAGGGGGTATCTGGGCAGATCTGGGCAAAAGGGGACAGGCGAATGTTAATAAAGCAATAGGAGTAGCGAATAGGTAAGTCCCCACAAACAGTCCACATATCAAGATAGCAAAATGAGTTAACAGTGGGCTTGTCCGACCAGCTCCAGCTGAGTCAAGCACTGAGTAGAACTACCCAATCTGGACAGGGTAGTAGATCTGTATGAAGGAGCAATGAAAAATAAGTTGGAAAAAATTGTTGAACATAGTAACAAGAATCCGAAAAAAGACTGTGTCCAAGTTCCACTGTAGGGAGAACAAAAATAGGGTTATGACCCTAAGTGAAGAAGGTATAGATAATCTATGCTTCAAAGGAATCCAGGGTTTGTCCTTCTTTATTGGTCTTGGGTTTTTGCCATACAGGGGTAAGAGGGCTAGAAGGGGACTGGTGTTTTGCAGCACCAGAGGAGGAACCAGTTGAGGATGACGGTGACCCCTTGGAGATAATGCCCAGCCTCAGCAGTAGGTTTTCACCCTCAGAGAAGGAAGAGGATCCGCATGGTTTATTTTTAAACTCAAATTTAAGGCTGGAGGGGAAGAGCCACCTGTACTTGATGTCCCTCTGCCCCAGCATTGAAAGCAGTGGTTTAAGTGACCGTCTCCTCTGGATTGTGGAGGGGGGAGATTTCGGTGAAGATCTGGATAGGATGACCCAGTAGCTAGAGTTGGGGGGTAAACAGGCTCTCTTCATTGACCACATAAAAATGGGGGCCCCATGGGCTTGATCAAGTTCATGCAGGTATGGTCGAATGTCCAGGATAAGTTCCTTAATAAGAGAACACACAGCATCAGGAATATCAGTAACGGTTTCTATCAGACCCCAGATTCTGAAATTATACCTCCTGGACCTGTTTTCAAGGTCATCAATATTAGCTAGGGCAGTCTCAAGTTGATTGCATAGATCTTGGATAAGGACTGTGTTTTGGTTGGCTCTAGCGACAGTGGCATCCAGTTTGGACTGATAGCTTCCATGCGAGAACCAAAATTCTGAATATCAGAATTTTATGTCAGATGTAATTTTGATTGCCGTGTGACATAAGTCACGGTCTAGCATTTCAGCAAATTTGGTAAAAATAAATGTTGTGTCTAAATGCTGTGATGGGTGGACACCAGAAGCTTGTGTCAGGACCCCAGGCTGTGGGGGGGGGGGGGGGAGGAGAATTCATAGGGGTTAATAGAAGATAATCTATTGTCTGTTCAATGAGGGACTCCATGGATGCTGGGGAGGTGGGTCCCATGTAGGTGGTACACACAGGTGTTCCTGCTGTTAAGATCGACTGCTGGGGGCCCGAAAGATGTCCCCGGCTGGAGCTGCCTTGTGGAGTTGCTGAGCCTCCACCATTTTGGAAATCTCGGCAAGAATTGAGCCCGTAAATCCAGACGGGCTGTCACCACTGACATTTAGAGGGATGGGAGATAGTCCCCACCATCAGGCAGCAGAGGAGGTGTGTGCTGGAGGATACCACTGGTTACAGGGAGCGCTGGGCAGCCAGAGCGGGATGGAGCTCCCAGGCTAAGTATCCATCTTCAGGTACTCCGCACATACGCCTCCAACATTACTACAAATAACAGTCAAGAAAGCCATGATGGTCTCTGCCAACTTAGTGAAAAGATGTATGTGAAAATAAAGCTGGTTAATGAGATTTGGACAGACCTGGGTCTTCTGAATTACTGTTGCTGGATAGTCTAAGATCGCTGTTTGTTATGTGTTTTATTTTCCAGTAGGTCTTTTCCATTGTTCTATGGTTTGTCTGTCTGATTATCTCTTGTAGAAGAGATTAATCTAGTGAACACTTTAACTTGTTAGCAAACTATTGTGAGGTGTTATGGGTTTATGTTGATAAGTTTACGGGTTAATTAACCACTTAAGGACTGGAAGGATTTACCCACTTCCTGACCAGGCCATTTTTTGCGATAGGCACTGCGTTAATTTAGCTGACAATTGCACGGTTGTGTGATGCTGGACCCAAGTATAACTGCAGCAGCTGGTCGGCAAAAGGTTAAATCACTGTCAGCTATTAGTTGCTAGATGTGGATTAGCACAGTGTTTCTCAACTCCAGTCCTCAAAGCGCCCCAACAGGTCAGGTTTTCAGGATTTCCTAAAGAATTTCAACACCTGTGGTAATTACTAAGGCAGTGAAACGTATCAAATCACCTGTGCAAAATAATGGAAATCCTGAAAACATGATCTGTTGGGGTGCCTTGAGGACTGCAGTTGAGAAACGCTGGATTAGCCTATAGCAGTGATGGCAAACCTTGGCAGCCCAGATGTTTTGGAACTACATTTCCCATAATGCTCAACTACACTGCAGAGTGCAGGAGCATCATGGGAAATGTAGTTCCAAAACATCTGGGGTGCCAAGGTTCGCCATCACTGGCCTATAGTATATGTTGGTTGTTCCTTAGTTATGTTAATTATATTCCTGTATACAGTTTTCTTTTCATACGATAATGTGCTCGGCTCCACGTCATTATCTAAACCATTGTGTGATGTTTTGGGTAAATATTTGGTTTTATTGTTTATGTGGTGACTGACCTGCTTTTCAAGTGTATAAAAACCTTTGGAGTTTATCTCACATCCAGTGTGTGTATAATGTTAGGGGTAAAAGGGGCTGTTATTGGCTCTCGGTTTGCTCAGAGCGGTTCAGAGGGCAGGAGCCACTCTTTGGTGGAAGGAAGCACCTAATCGGGAGGTGCCAAGCAGTTCCGTCACACTAATGACCCCAATGTTTTGCTAAATGCTTAAAATGCTTAATTATATGTTATACATTTTAATATATCACATTATTTATGATTGGAGATATCAGAAGGTGGACCAGTCAGTAACTTTTACAATTCTTCATGAATAAATTCCTGATAAGTCACAAACATCAGCAATATCATATATTAGAAAAGCTCCACCTTTTAGCTGTAAAATAGAGTGGAGAGTGGAGGTAAGTGGAGAGTATCCATTGATCTCACACAGCTTCATTATATCTGAATTACATTACCTGAATATCCTCCACGGAATCCACAATATCTATATTAAGGTCTATGTTCCTCTTTAGGGAGATTGTATGAAGAAAATACGTATGCCAATATGAGCGGTCTTGATTTACGAAGGATGAGGAATGCAACAGACAAAGGTAAGTTATTATTTTTTTCATACAGTGTAAGACAATATTTTTTAGACATACAATAGTAAGACATGTGTAGCAGCGGCTCCTGCAGAGCACGCGCTATGGGTTTTTCAAAGTTAAACTTTGCCTAAACTGCAGTTTGGTTTCGGTATAATTGTCTAAATTGGATTTCAGCATCAGTCTGACTGGACTGTGAGGTGTTCAGCCTGGCCACGGGGGGGCACTGTCTCTTGTGGCAGGCATAGAACTATAGTCTGGTCAGGTGCTTAAGTTACTCTCTTTTGGAGCCAGGTCAGTGGGAGTGGCCCTCTCGCTGTGCCCTCTGGGAGAAGGTATTTAAGATGAGGACGACACATGGTTCGGGGTTCCGGTCCAGTATGATGTGCTGATTATATGGTCCTGGTCCTCCTGACCAGCCCCCAGGAATGCTATGGCCTGGGGTGCGGATCCACCCGACTTTAATGTCTCTGGGCTGGCTAGCCCGAGGCAAGGAAACTAAAGGAGGATTCCGAGGTGGTTGGGTACAGTCTACGGTTTGGGAGATACCCATTGTACTTCAAGCATTCCAGGGGAGGACTCATTAGAAGAACACCATGTACGGGTTGGTTTTCTTAACAAGAGCCTGGAAGGGCTGAAGTAATGAGAGAATCCGGTCTTGTGGATATCTCCAAGTGGGCTGAAAGATCCAGGTATCCTACAAGTGTTCTACAGCTTAGTTTCCCTACGTATTCTAAAACAACCTCTGTGACAAAGACTTTGTTCCTGAGTAAGTACCTTGTTGGCTGCTAGGCCTTGTGAGAGAGGGACTGTCCAACTTGAGTGTTCATCCAGCTGCGAATGGCTATTCTGTGGATGCAGTCAAAGTAAGCAAGTTTTTTAACATTTTTGGGCTTTGACTTGAACTTCCTTCCCAACCCTCTGATCCCAAGTTAAAAGACTGTTCAATTGACTGAGTTTTGCAAATAAAATCCATTCAAGTGGATCTGTTGTCAGTCTCGCATTACTGGGCCATCTACCACGGAACATCCCCTAGATGTGCAACAAAGGGAATGGAAGGTAACGGTAAGCCCAAAAATAACCAGCAGCTCCTTCGGGGGTTAGTGCTACACATGTATTAGACATACAGTAGTAGGAAATGTATTAGGCATACAGTAGTTGGACATGTAGTTGACATATGATAGTAGGGCATGTAGTAGACATACAATAGTAGGACATGTAGTAGACATACAGTAGTAGGTCATGTAGTAGACATATAGTAGTAGGACATGTAGCAGACATACAGTAGTAGGACATGTAGTAGACATACAGTAGTAGGGCATGTAATAGCCATACGGTAGTAGGACATGTAGTAGACATACAGTAGTACTGTGTGAACCAGAATCTACGCTCTCATTTGGCTATATTAGCCAAATTAGCCACTGTTGAGAACGGTGTAAACAACAACAATAATAACAATTATAAAAACTTCCATAGTAATGGAGTGTCTCATATTGACAATAAGGATGAGGAATTATCATTAATGGTGGGCCCCCAATATCCATTGCCTTACCATGCCTCTTATACACATTAGAACTGTTTTTAAGTACTACTATGGGACTGGTCCCATCCCAATATGTATATAATTTCTTCTGCTATATGTCAACTATTGGACAATTATCTATTTTGTTTCAGATCATTATCACGTGCTTGCTCCTGATGAGTGGTTGAGTTGAAGCCGTGTCTGGATTTACATACCATATTTTATACTCCTATGTGTTCTACACTTTATAACTATTTTGTGGTATAGGATAGAGATGCCATATCTACGGTCTCTTTCCTAATACACCTGGCAGACTAGAAAGTCTGGAGGTCCTTGAGAACAGCCAGCATACTGATTGGTTAGGTGTGTGCTGGGCTTTTAGTAGTAACCTGACCATGGTTCTGGGCTCCACCCCGGAATATAGGAAGTGTGATTGGAGTCAGGAGGGCTCCACGGGGGAGACAGTGCAGACAGAGGCTGATAGCTGTGTGCACCAATTTGGTCGGTGAAATAGTCTATAGGAGACAGACAAGGGCCTGGCATGTAAGGCCAGAGCAGCTGTGCTACAAGTGAGAGCCAACTAGGCTAAATGTTGTTTTGTTGATGGAAAAAGGAATGCTGAATCCCCTGTGAGGGAAACCAATGTTTGTTTGCTGAGCTTGCTTTTAATAAAAATGGGCAAACAAAGCCCTTAAAAAGAAGAAACAGCGAGTGGCGGTGTTCTTTAAGCTCTATATTTGACGCTAGTCCTTTACAACAGGTATAGTAGAAGATTACAGATTTGTATGTAGGGAACGAGCACACAGATGATCCGGGATGAATATTAAATGTCTTTATGTGAGATAAGAATTCTGAAGGATTTTATACCGGCTGATACACGCAGGATTATTCACTATCCTCTCTGTCTGTAGAGATTCTGGCTGCCAAGAATACACAGTACCGGGTGATGCTGATCCTGGGGATCCTCCTAATGTTGGCCTTCATTACTTTGGTCACCCTCACGACTTTCCTGTTCGTTTCCTGTGAGTATCTCGATTATATTGGGATATTGGGGTTTGGATTTGGCATCTGAACTTTGATTGCGTTCATGGACTTACCCCTTAATCAGTATCTGCGGTGTCCAGCTCATCACTAACATCACTAACAAATTATATAAATTCAAATATAAAAAATGTAAATCTGTAAATGCTGAGTGAGAAATTGGCTATTTTTTTCCCTTAATTCAACACATTTTTAATGAAAGTTTGCATTAAAAAATGTATAGAAACGTTGGTATATCAATATAAAAGATAGGTTCCCAGGTGTCCACACTGAGAGGCGCAAGCCTGCACCTGGAGAACCTTACAAGTTGCATAATATACTTTTAATAAAGGGAAAATGCATGAAAACGTAACAAGTAAGGCTTCATGCACACGAGACGCAGATGCAAACGCTGCTGGACACATGTTGAAACCGGCGTTTAGAAACGCACGTTTTGCCGCGATTTTTACCGCGATTTAGCGGCGTTTTACCGCGTTTTACCGCGTTTGCGTCTAGAAGCATTTAGTTAAGCTAACATCATAGACCCTCCCCAGCTCAAAAATTAACTATTTCAGCAATTTTGTGAGACCAGAGTGAGTAGCAGCAGCTGTGAGAGCTGCAGTGTACTTGTATTTAGCGTGTCACTTGCCACGGCACCTGCCACAAGTTGTGGATTGTCCACTTGCCACGTGACTTGCCACATCACCTGCCACGTCACTTGCCATGTCATCTGCCACAAGTTGTGGATTGTCCAACTGCCACGTCACCTGCCACAAGTTGTGGATTGTCTACTTGCCACGTGACTTGCCACATCACCTGCCACGTCACCTGCCACAAGTTTTGGATTGTCCACTTGCCACGTCACTTGCCACGTCACTTGCCACAAGTTGGGGATTGTCCACTTGCCACATCACCTGCCACAAGTTGTGGATTGTCCACTTGCCACGTCACTTGCCACATCACCTGCCACGTCACTTGCCACGAGATGTGGATTGTCCACTTTCCACGTCATCTGCCATGCCACCTGCCACAAGCTGTGGATTGTCCACTTGCCATGTCACCAGCCACATCACCTGCCACAAGTTGTGGATTGTCCACTTGCCACGTGACTTGCCACATCACCTGCCACGTTACTTGCCACATCACCTGCCACAAGTTGTGGATTGTCTACTTGCCACGTCACTTGCCACATCACCTGCCACGTCACTTGCCACGTCACCTGCCACAAGTTGTGGATTGTCCACTTGCCACGTGACTTGCCACATCACCTGCCACGTCACTTGCCACGTCACCTGCCACAAGTTTTGGATTGTCCACTTGCCACGTCACTTGCCACGTCACTTGCCACAAGTTGGGGATTGTCCACTTGCCACATCACCTGCCACAAGTTGTGGATTGTCCACTTGCCACGTCACTTGCCACATCACCTGCCACGTCACTTGCCACGAGATGTGGATTGTCCACTTTCCACGTCATCTGCCATGCCACCTGCCACAAGCTGTGGATTGTCCACTTGCCACGTCACCAGCCACATCACCTGCCACAAGTTGTGGATTGTCCACTTGCCACGTGACTTGCCACATCACCTGCCACGTCACTTGCCACATCACCTGCCACAAGTTGTGGATTGTCTACTTGCCACGTCACTTGCCACATCACCTGCCACGTCACTTGCCACGTCACCTGCCACAAGTTGTGGATTGTCCACTTGCCACGTCACCTGCCACGTCACCTGCCACAAGTTGTGGATTGTCCACTTGCCACGTCACTTGCCACGTCACCTGCCACAAGTTGGGGATTGTCCACATCACCTGCCACGTCACTTGCCACATCACCTGCCACAAGTTGTGGATTGTCCACTTGCCACGTCACTTGCCACATCACCTGCCACGTCACTTGCCACATCACCTGCCACAAGTTGTGGATTGTCTACTTGCCACGTCACTTGCCACATCACCTGCCACGTCACTTGCCACGTCACCTGCCACAAGTTGTGGATTGTCCACTTGCCACGTGACTTGCCACATCACCTGCCACGTCACTTGCCACGTCACCTGCCACAAGTTTTGGATTGTCCACTTGCCACGTCACTTGCCACATCACCTGCCACAAGTTGTGGATTGTCCACTTGCCACGTCACTTGCCACATCACCTGCCACGTCACTTGCCACGAGATGTGGATTGTCCACTTTCCACGTCATCTGCCATGCCACCTGCCACAAGCTGTGGATTGTCCACTTGCCACGTCACCAGCCACATCACCTGCCACAAGTTGTGGATTGTCCACTTGCCACGTGACTTGCCCCATCACCTGCCACGTCACTTGCCACATCACCTGCCACAAGTTGTGGATTGTCTACTTGCCACGTCACTTGCCACATCACCTGCCACGTCACTTGCCACGTCACCTGCCACAAGTTGTGGATTGTCCACTTGCCACGTCACCTGCCACGTCACCTGCCACAAGTTGTGGATTGTCCACTTGCCACGTCACTTGCCACGTCACCTGCCACAAGTTGGGGATTGTCCACATCACCTGCCACGTCACTTGCCACATCACCTGCCACAAGTTGTGGATTGTCCACTTGCCACGTCACTTGCCACATCACCTGCCACGTCACTTGCCACAAGATGTGGATTGTCCACTTTCCATGTCACCTGCCATGCCACCTGCCACAAGTTGTGGATTGTCCACTTGCCACGTCACCAGCCACATCACCTGCCACAAGTTGTGGATTGTCCACTTGCCACGTGACTTGCCACATCACCTGCCACGTGACTTGCCACATCACCTGCCACAAGTTGTGGATTGTCTACTTGCCACGTGACTTGCCACATCACCTGCCACGTCACTTGCCACGTCACCTGCCACAAGTTGTGGATTGTCCACTTGCCACGTCACCTGCCACAAGTTGTGGATTGTCCACTTGCCACGTCCCTTGCCACGTCCCCTGCCACGTCACCTGCCACAAGTGGATTGTCCACTTGCCACATCACCTGGCACAAGTTGTGGATTGTCCACTTGCCACGTCCCTTGCCACGTCCCCTGCCACGTCACCTGCCACAAGTGGATTGTCCACTTGCCACGTCACCTGCCACGTCACCTGCCACAAGTTTTGGATTGTCCACTTGCCACGTCACTTGCCACGTCACCTGCCACAAGTTAGGGATTGTCCACATCACCTGCCACGTCACATGCCACATCACCTGCCACAAGTTGTGGATTGTCCACTTGCCACGTCACTTGCCACATCATCTGCCACGTCACTTGACACAAGATGTGGATTGTCCACTTTCCATGTCACCTGCCATGCCACCTGCCACAAGTTTTGGATTGTCCACTTGCCACGTCACCAGCCACATCACCTGCCACAAGTTGTGGATTTCCACTTGCCACGTGACTTGCCACATCACCTGCCACATCACTTGCCACGTCACCTGTCACAAGTTGTGGATTGTCCACTTTCCACATCACTTGCCACCTGCCATGTTACTTGCCACAAGCTGTGGATTGTCCACTTGCCACGTCACCTGTCACAAGTTTTGGATTGTCCACTTGCCACGTCACTTGCCACGTCAGCTGCCACGTCACTTGCCACAAGATGTGAATTGTCCACTTGTCACATCACCTGCCACATCAGTTGCCACATCACCTGCCACGTCACCTGCCACAAGTTGTGGATTGTCCACTTGCCACGTCACTTGCCACATCACCTGCCACGTCACTTGCCACGAGATGTGGATTGTCCACTTGCCACGTCACTTGCCATGTCACCTGCCACGTCACTTGCCACGTCACCTGCCACAAGTTTTGGATTGTCCACTTGTCACGTCACTTGCCACATCAGCTGCCACGTCACTTGCCACAAGATGTGGATTTTCCACTTGTCACATCACCTGCCACATCACTTGCCACATCACCTGCCACGTCACCTGCCACAAGTTGTGGATTGTCCACTTGCCACGTCCCTTGCCACGTCCCCTGCCACGTCACCTGCCACAAGTGGATTGTCCACTTGCCACATCACTTGCCACATCACCTGCCACAAGTTGTGGATTGTCCACTTGCCACGTCCCTTGCTACGTCCCCTGCCACGTCACCTGCCACAAGTGGATTGTCCACTTGCCACATCACTTGCCACATCACCTGCCACAAGTTGTGGATTGTCCACTTGCCACGTCACCTGACACAAGTTGTGGATTGTCCACTCGCCACGTCACTTGCCACATCCCCTGCCACAAGTGGATTGTCCACTTGCCACGTCACTTGCCACGTCCCCTGCCACAAGTGGATTGTCCACTTGCCACGTCACTTGCCACGTCACCTGCCACAAGTTATGGATTGTCCACTTGCCACGTCACATGCCACGTCACCTGCCACAAGTTGTTGATTTTCCACTTGCCACGTCACCTGCCAGGTCACTTGCCGCGTCACCTGCCAGGTCACTTGCCACGTCACCTGCCGCAAGTTGTGGATTGTCCACTTTCCACGTCACTTGCCACTTCACCTGCCACGTCACTTGCCACAAGTTGTGGATTGTCCACTTGCCACATCACTTGCCACCTGCCATGTCACTTGCCACAAGTTGTGGATTGTCCACTTGCCACGTCACTTGCCACCTGCCATGTCACTTGCCACAAGTTGTGGATTGTCCACTTGCAATTGCAATTGTTTAAAATATTTTTCTAATGGTTTTTCATCATTTGCAATCATTTTTGAGATTTTTAATGTAAAAAAAAAGGTCACCTTTAAAAACGCATATAAACGCAAACGCGGCTAAACGCGGTAGCGGCGTTTTGCCGCGTTTTACCGCGTTTTGCCGCGTTTTGCCGCGTTTTGCGTCTGAAACGTGGAAATTTTTGTTTCTGAACGCATTTTTTTGCTTCTGGAAAAACGAGACTAAGGCCTCATGCACACGAGACGCAGATAAAACCTCTGTTAAAAAAAGCTGAAACGCGCGTTTAGAAACGCGCGTTTTGCCGCGTTTGCATGCCGCGTTTAGACGCGTTTAGCCGCGTTTGCGTTTAAACGCGTTTATAAAGATAACATCATGTAGACCCTCCCCAAGCTCTCAAAGCATTTTTTTTAACTATTTCTGCTATTTTGATCAGAGTGAGCAGCAGCAGCATAGAGAGCAGTTGTACACTTGCATTTGCCGTGTCACTTGCCACGGCACCTGCCACAAGTTGTGGATTGTCCACTTGCCACGTCACTTGCCACAAGTTGGGGATTGTCCACTTGCCACATCACCTGCCACGTCACCTGCCACAAATTGTGGATTGTCCACTTGCCACGTCACTTGCCACATCACCTGCCACGTCACTTGCCACGAGATGTGGATTGTCCACTTTCCACGTCATCTGCCATGCCACCTGCCACAAGCTGTGGATTGTCCACTTGCCACGTCACCAGCCACATCACCTGCCACAAGTTGTGGATTGTCCACTTGACACGTGACTTGCCACATCACCTGCAACGTCACTTGCCACATCACCTGCCGCAAGTTGTGGATTGTATACTTGCCGCGTCACTTGCCACATCACCTGCCACGTCACTTGCCACGTCACCTGCCACAAGTTGTGGATTGTTCACTTGCCACGTCACCTGCCACAAGTTGTGGATTGTCCACTTGCCACGTCACTTGCCACAAGCTGTGGATTGTCCACTTGCCACATCACTTGCCACGTCACCTGCCACGTCACTTGCCACGTCACCTGCCACAAGTTGTGGATTGTCCACTTGCCACGTCACTTGCCACAAGCTGTGGATTGTCCACTTGCCACATCACTTGCCACGTCACCTGCCACGTCACTTGCCACGTCACCTGCCACAAGTTTTGGATTGTCCACTTGCCACGTCACTTGCCACGTCAGCTGCCACGTCACTTGCCACGAGATGTGGATTGTCCACTTTCCACGTCATCTGCCATGCCACCTGCCACAAGCTGTGGATTGTCCACTTGCCACAAGCTGTGGATTGTCCACTTGCCACATCACTTGCCACGTCACCTGCCACGTCACTTGCCACGTCACCTGCCACAAGTTTTGGATTGTCCACTTGCCACGTCACTTGCCACGTCAGCTGCCACGTCACTTGCCACGAGATGTGGATTGTCCACTTTCCACGTCATCTGCCATGCCACCTGCCACAAGCTGTGGATTGTCCACTTGCCACGTCACCAGCCACATCACCTGCCACAAGTTGTGGATTGTCCACTTGCCACGTGACTTGCCACATCACCTGCCACGTCACTTGCCACATCACCTGCCACAAGTTGTGGATTGTCTACTTGCCGCGTCACTTGCCACATCACCTGCCACGTCACTTGCCACGTCACCTGCCACAAGTTGTGGATTGTTCACTTGCCACGTCACCTGCCACGTCACCTGCCACAAGTTGTGGATTGTCCACTTGCCACGTCACTTGCCACAAGCTGTGGATTGTCCACTTGCCACGTCACCTGCCACGTCACCTGCCACGTCACTTGCCACGTCACCTGCCACAAGTTTTGGATTGTCCACTTGCCATGTCACTTGCCACGTCAGCTGCCACGTCACTTGCCACATCACCTGCCACGTCACCTGCCACAAGTTGTGGATTGTCCACTTGCCACGTCACTTGCCACATCACCTGCCACGTCACTTGCCACGAGATGTGGATTGTCCACTTGCCATGTCACTTGCCACGTCACCTGCCACGTCACTTGCCACGTCACCTGCCACGTCACTTGCCACAAGATGTGGATTGTCTACTTGTCACATCACCTGCCACATCACTTGCCACATCACCTGCCACGTCACCTGCCACAAGTTGTGGATTGTCCACTTGCCACGTCACTTGCCACATCACCTGCCACGTCACTTGCCACAAGATGTGGATTGTCCACTTTCCACGTCACCTGCCATGCCATCTGCCACAAGTTGTGGATTGTCCACTTACCACGTCACCAGCCACATCACCTGCCACAAGTTGTGGATTGTCCACTTGCCACACCACTTTCCACGTCACCTGCCACGTCACCTGCCACAAGATGTGGATTGTCCACTTGCCACGTCACCAGCCACATCACCTGCCACAAGTTGTGGATTGTCCACTTGCCACGTCCCTTGCCACGTCCCCTGCCACGTCACCTGCCACAAGTGGATTGTCCACTTGCCACATCACTTGCCACATCACCTGCCACAAGTTGTGGATTGTCCACTCGCCACGTCACTTGCCACATCACCTGCCACAAGTGGATTGTCCACTTGCCACGTCACTTGCCACGTCCCCTGCCACAAGTGGATTGTCCACTTGCCACGTCACTTGCCACGTCACCTGCCACAAGTTATGGATTGTCCACTTGCCACGTCACATGCCAGTCACCTGCCACAAGTTGTTGATTTTCCACTTGCCACGTCACCTGCCAAGTCACTTGCCGCGTCACCTGCCAGGTCACTTGCCACGTCACTTGCCACAAGTTGTGGATTGTCCACTTTCCACGTCACTTGCCACTTCACCTGCCACGTCACTTGCCACAAGTTGTGGATTGTCCACTTGCCACATCACTTTCCACCTGCCATGTCACTTGCCACAAGTTGTGGATTGTCCACTTGCCACGTCACTTGCCACAAGTTGTGGATTGTCCACTTGCAATTGCAATTGTTTAAAATATTTTTCTAATGGTTTTTCATCATTTGCAATCATTTTTGAGATTTTTAATGTAAAAAAAAAGGTCACCTTTAAAAACGCATATAAACGCAAACGCGGCTAAACGCGGGTGCCGCGTTTAGCTGCGTTTAGCCGCGTTTAGCCGCGTTTTGCGTCTGAAACGCAGAAATTTTTGTTTCTGAACGCATTTTTTTGCTTCTGGAAAAACGAGATTAAACGCAACTGCATATAAACGGAAAAAAACGAGACTGTGTGCATGGACACATAGGATAACATTGAATGAGTTCAGGTGCAGTTGAAAAAACTGTCCAACTGCATCTGAACGCGCGTTTAACTGCGTCTCGTGTGCATGAGGCCTAACACAACTGAGAAGAAAATAAAACAAATAGTATGGGTCAGAGGTTACCACTTATGATTGAAATCATGTCATTATGTATGGTTTGATCAAACTACTTGATATTTTATTTGTTGTACCATTCTACCCAAGGGCTCAATATGTCAATTGCAACTGTTAGAGAATTTGATGCTAGTGCATACATTTGCTCATATGAATAATACTGTTGAACTATATTTACCACTTCCTCTACTGCACAGACCAAGGGAGACCTCCAATGTCTTACCAGTGCTAGTCTGGCAGCTAATAGAACGTTGACCACTACATTTTTTCACGGGGTTGGGGATTAGTTCTTTATCTAAATTCAACAAGGCCTATCCAGGGGATATTTGCAATGGTATAGCAGTGATTTTGGATATTAGGTGAAAAAATATGAGGCCAAAATTTGGCAAAAGATTTACATGACCATAGAAGATGGAATCCATGGAATCGTGTGCCTACTTGTCTACAATTTCTCCAGCAAAGGTTGGACGTATGAGGGTAAAATGTGGATAGGCGGTAGGGTGTCGGGTACCATCTTAGATTAATTTTGTGCATTAATTACCAGAGATTAGCATTCCTATGTGCTGATTTGAAGACCCTAGAATATAAGACATATTTTCAGTTGTTTCACACTTTTTTGTTCAGTATATAATTCCACATGTGTTAATTCATAGTTTTGATGCCTTCAGTGTGAATCTACAATTTTCATAGTCATGAAAATAAAGAAAACTCTTTAAATGAGAAGGTGTGTCCAAACTTTTGGTCTGTACTGTATAAGTTGTGTCTCCAAACTTTTGTCCTTATTTTGCAAAGAACCATTTCTGACTTTAGACAGGGTTGTGTTGAGACCTAGGATTTCTTTTTTGCCTAATGTAGTGGCAAGTTTGCATTGCCGTCCCTGCCTATGTTTGCTTGATCAGGGCAGGTACCACCTTACAAGGAAAACATTTTTTAATATTCTTAAATGAAAGATATAAATATGGGGGGGAGGGGGGATTGTGGCTTGACGCGGATGGCAGCTAGGTTCCAAAAGGCTCCACGGCCATAAAGACAGTCTTTCTTCCTGGAGATGGGCAAAATTACAAGGGCGACTCCAAACAGAAGAGACCCTCAGAAGCGACTTCCGGGCATCACATCCCCGATATGATCAAGCCGCGGTCAGCTATAAGGAGCAGCTCCCTGACTGACAAGATGGCGTTGTCCCGCAACGATGATGACAGCAATGAGGGATCAATAGCGGCTTCTGAGGAATGGGTAAGAGATTCCTTGCATGTCGATGCACCGCTGACACTTGCAGACATGATGGAGATTGCTGCTGACGTCTGCCATAACTGACTTAAAATCTGAGATCAGAAACATGTCTAAGCAGCTATCCTCACAGGAAAGAGCAGGAAAAATGAGACAAAGCTATCAGCAAACTTTAAGCATTTTCTGAGACACACTCTATACACCTTATCAATATAAATAGACACCTTGAGGATCTGGACAATAGGGGAAGAAGGAACAATGTACAAATCAGGGAAATATCAGAGAACATAACACAAGAGCAGATTAAACCAGAATTACAAAAAATCTTTAACAATGTGCTGGGAAGGGACACTAATGCCGCGTACGCACAATCGGAATTCCGGCCATAAAAAGACAGATGAGAGCTTTTCATCAGAAGATGCGACGTGTGTATGCTCCATCGGAATTTAGCTGTCCGAATTTCCGCCAGCCAAAAATTGATAGCATGTTCTCAATTTTCCCGACGGAAAAACTTTCTATCGGTAATTCCGATAGTGTGTATGCAATTCCGACAAGCCAAAAATCACGCATGCTCAGATTCAACTACGAGACAGAAGCTATTGGCTACTGGCTATTGAACTTCCTTTTTCTAGTCCCGTCGTATATGTTGTACGTCACCGCGCTATAAACGATCGGAATTTGATGTGACCGTGTGTAGGCAAGACAGCTTGAGCCGAATTCCCTCAGAATTCCGTCGGGTAAACCATCAGAACTTTTTCCGACGAGAATTCCGATGGTGTGTACGCGGCATAACACTTAAATTGTCTTTGAAAGGGCTCATAGAGCTCTATGACCCAAAGGCCCACATGATGCACCACCTAGAGATATAATCTGTTGCCTCTCCAATTTCATACTAAAAGAAGACATTTTAAATAAAGCCAGACAAAATGATCTAATTGTTCTCAATGGAGACTCAATTAAGCTTTTTTCAAGATTCCTCCTCCATCACATTAAGCAACAGAAGAGCTCAGGGCTTTCCCCTTCACCCTCCAAGAAACCTCTAATGGTAAACAACACCATCTGAGACTTCCTCACGAACTGCATGATTTATGCGAAAACGTAGGCCTCCCACAAGTGGATTTACCTGACTGGTATCAGGAATTTAAATTACCAATACAAATAAGTGGAACACCAATGGCACCTGCTGTATCTCCAACAAGCACCCCACATAAGATAGGAAAATACAGTAAAACTTGGTTTGAGAGTGTTTTGCAAGACGACCAACATTTTTAAATACATTTTGACTTGATATACAAGCGATGACTTGATATACAAGTAGTGTCATGTCACAACTGAGTATAAAACAGAACAGAATCGCCTCTAAGTGTAGCAATATGGTTACATTTAATGAAGGTACAACCTTTTCGCAACTCACATGGTTGATGATTAAAAAAGGCACATCTAAGTATGCAGGTATCTGGGGTAAAGCTGTCCACATAGACAGTCCTCACCACCATCGACGTTGGCCCTTCCACGCTATGCTCCACAAGCGGTTCAATCTCTCTACTGCAGGGTAGTCTTCCCGGTCACGATTGCAGACTGACAGTGGTGAGAGATGGCGGTGTGGAGGACGGTCTATGTGGACAGCTTTACCCCAGATGCCCGCATACTTAGATGTGCCTGTTTTAATCATCAACCATGTGAGTTTCTAAATGTTGTACCTTCATTAAATGTAGCCACATTGCTACACTTAGAGGCACCCTCTCTTCTCTTTTATACTCCGTAGCTCCTGATGGATTGTTGCTTCTAATCCCTTTGTGGAGGCTGTTATAATTGCTATAATCTTTTTTAATATGGACTTTAAACTGAAGGACTTATGAATAAATTGTTGTGGAACAAATCATTTGAGTTTCTATTTCTTATGGGGAACTTCGCTTTGATATACAAGTGCTTTGGATTACAAGCATGTGTCTGGAACAAATTATGCTCGCAATCCAAGGTTTTACTGTATCATAAATACTCCAACCACAGCTACCTTACCACCACTCTGAGATCAAGATCATCTAGACCAAAAGATAATACCTGAATCACCACTTCATATGGAATTCTACACTTTACCTTTGGCCACAAGACTTATTTACAGTCACTGTAGCAGACTCCGTCTTACCTACCACTGTAAATCGACTAATTGACACAATAGGCCTATTGTTGTTCATCATCGGCTCTGCTTATCACTTTAACCCTTCTCTTTTAGGAAAGTAGATTCCTTCTTCATAAAGGGGACTTTGAATGGCCAATTGACGAACATGTATCTCCCTAATAAAACACATGTTTCTTTTTGGCAGAGGGTTATAGATGAAGTGAAGTGGTTCTCAGCTGGTATGGTGATACTCCTTTGAGACTTCAATATCCCTCTAAACCCTCTCCAAGACACCTCTTAGCCCTTGTACACAAGGTCGGACATTCCGACGGAAAATGTCAGATCGGACCGCGTTGTCGGATAATCCGACCGCGTGTGGGCTCCATCGGACTGTTTCCATTGGAATATCCGACGGACCAAGTTTTCCAGCTTGGCTATAAAACTTTCCGACAACATGATCCGATCGGACCTTGTCCGATCATGTGTAGAGAATTCCGATCTGACAAAGTGCCACGCATTCTCAGATCAAATTCCTAGACCAAAGCTATTGGCTACTAGCCTGAACATAGTCCAGTCGTAACGAAAAAACGTCATCACGTTCTGAACGATCAGATTTTCCGACAACTTTGTCCGACTGTGTGTATGCAACAGTTTCGGACTTGGTTGGTCAGATTTGGTTGTCGGAATGTCCGACCGTGTGTACAAGGGCTAACAGTCAAACTTCAATTGCATATAGAACACTTAAACATATTAAATCCATGTTGAGCTCTTTAAAGTTAGTGGACACTTCTAAATCCCTCAGAGAAAGATTTCACATTTTATTCAACAAGAAAAATATTCAAGCCCAGAATAGACTACATCTTTATAACACAAAGGGACCTTGCTTTGTTGACAGAAGCCAAAATAGGGTTTCAATTCGTTTCTGTTCATGCCCCCATCGCCATAACCTTTTCCCAACCTGACAACCAAACTAGAGCCTGTGATTGGAGATGAAATCCCTCCTTACTCCTAAAACCAGATGTACTCAATCAGATTGTGGAATCCACTCATAACCTGGGAAGTACATAAATGTGTGATAAGAGGTGAATTTATTAAATGGGGTGCACGGCTTAACCACTTAAGGACCGCCGCATGGCAATGTACATCAGCGCAATGGCACCGACAGGCGCAAGCACATACATGTACGTGCTTGCTTTCCAGCGGTTGGGGGATCCGACCCCCCTCCCGCTGTATGCGGCGGTCCATTTCGCTGCAGGAGCGATCCGGGATGAGGGGATGGCCGTTGGTTTCTGGCCATCCCCTATCGATCGCTCCTGGCGAATGAGAAGCTTCCCCCGCTGTGTATAGTAAACACAGGCAGGGAGGAAGTGATGTCATTCTCCTTGGGGTGGTCTTTTTGACCGGACTGCGAGGAGAACAGTGAAAGTAAGTGCACCAACACTACACTGACATGTAGGTACACATAGGCACACAAATCCCCCCCGATCGCCCCCCGATTCCCCCCGACCCCCACCCCCAGTCACAGTGTCACTGATTGCAGTGATCATTTATTTACTGATCACTGCATTCAGTGTCAGTTGTGACAGTAAAAACTGTCAGGGCAGTTAGTGTTAGGTCCAGGGTAGCCCCCTAACCCCCAATAAAGGTTTAACCCCCTGATTACCCCTAGAGTTAACCCTTTCATCCCCTTTTGCCAGTGTCACTAAGCGATAGTTTTTCTGATCGCTGCATTAGTGTCACTGGTGCCGCTAAGTAGCTAGTTATTTTTTTAGGTTCACCGTCAGATTTTTATAGCGCTAGATACCCCGATATATTACCCAATAATGGTTTTAACCCCCTGATTGCCCCTAGTTAACCCTTTCACCAACGATCACCGTATAAGTGCCACTGGTGACGCTGGTTAGCCGGTTAGTTATTTAGGTACCCCGTCAGGTTTTTATATAGCACCAGGGACCCCCATATACTACCTAATAAAGATTTTAACCCCCCGATTGCCTTTCACCACGTATAAGTGTTACGGGTGACCCACCATTTATTACCCAATAAAGGTTTAACCCCCTGATCACCCCGGCGGGTGATATCAATTAGGTTTTAGGGTCAGATAGGGTCTGCCGCTAACACCCACGCGCAAAGCATAAACCTCCTGTAGTGGTATAGAATCTGAACAGATCAATATCTGATCTGATCAAATCTATACTAGCGTCCCCAGCAGTTTAGGGTTCCAAAAAAACGCATTGTTAGCGGGATCAGCCCAGATACCTGCTAGCACCTGCGTTTTGCCCCTCCGCCCAGCCCACCCAAGTGCAGTATCGATCGATCACTGTCACTTACAAAACACTAAACACATAACTGCAGCGTTTGCAGAGTCAGGCCTGATCCCTGTGATCGCTAATGCCACGTACACACGACCAGACTTATGTCCGACAGACTTTCGAAGGAGTTCTGCCGGAGTTCTGACAGAGTTCTGACGGACTTTCCGAATGAGCGGATTGGCCACACACAATCACACCAAACTCCGACGGATTCTAACGTGATGACGTACGACTGGACTCGAATAAGGAAGTTCATAGCCAGTAGCCAATAGCTGCCCTAGCGTCGGTTTTAGTCCGTCGGAATAGCATACACATGAGCAAATTTTTCGGTAGGAACTGGGTCCGGCAGAGTTCTGGCGGAAAAATTTGAAGCATGTTCCATTTCTAAAGTCTGTCAGACTTTTGCGAATCAAAAGTCCGTTGCAGCCCATACATGATCGAATAGTCTGCCGGAATCATTCCGTCAGACTTTGGATGTTGAAAAGTCTGCTCGTGTGTACGGGGCTTAACAGTTTTTTTGGTAGCGTTTTATATTTAAATTCTTAAAGGCAGTGCTTGGTTTTCGGGGTCCTGTACGTGGCTAGGCTCCCAAAAAGTCTCCCACATGTGGTATCCCCGTACTCGGGAGAAGCATCATAATTTATTTTGGGGTGTAATTCCACTTATGCCCATAGCATGTGTGAGCAATATATCATTTAGTGACAATTTTGTGCAAAAAAAAAAATTGTAATATTCCTGCAATTTGTGGCAAAATATAAAATATTTCATGGACTCAACATGCCTCTCAGTAAATAGCTTGGGGTGTCTACTTTCCAAAATGGGGTCATTTGGGGGGGGGGTTGTGCTATTTTGGCATTTTATGGCCTTCGAAACTGTGATAGGTAGTGAGGAGTGAAATCAAAAATTTGCACCCTTAGAAATCCTGAAGGAAGTGATTGGTTTTCGGGGTGCCGTACGCGGCTAGACTCCCAAAAAGTCCCACATATGTGGTATCCCCATACTCAGGAGAAGCAGCAGAATATATTTTGGGGTGCAATTCCACATATAACTATGGCATGTGTGAGCAATATATCATTTAGTGACAACTTTTTGTAAACTTTTTTTGTGTCATTATTCAATCACTTGGGACAAAAAAAAATATTCAATGGGCTCAACATGCCCCTCAGCAATTTCCTTGGGGTGTCTACTTTCCAAAATGGGGTCATTTTGGGGGGTTTGTACTGCCCTGCCATTTAGCACCTCAAGAAATGAGATAGGCAGTCATAAATTAAAAGCTGTGTAAATTCCAGAAAATGTACTCTAGTTTGTAGACACTATAACTTTTGCGCAAACCAATAAATATACGCTTATTGACATTTTTTTTACTAAAGACATGTGGCTGAATAGATTTACCCCTAAATGTATGACTAAAATTGAGTTTATTCGATTTTTCTTATAACAAAAAGTAGAAAATATATTTTTTTCTTGAAATTTTCAGTCTTTTTCCATTTATATCGCAAAAAATAAAAATCGCAGAGGCAATAAAATACCATCAAAAGAAAACTCTATTTGTGGGAAGAAAAGGACGCAAATTTCGTTTGGGTACAACATTGCATGACCGCGCTATTACCAGTTAAAGCAGTGCAGTGCGAAATTGTAAAAAGACCTCTGGTCCTTAAGCTGACAATTGGTCCGGGGCTGAAGTGGTTAAAAAAAAATCCAATCAAAAAATCCTAACTCTCCCTACCACTATATGTCGTTTAAAGAAACTACATAAACAAAACCTTTCAGTGGTTATAGAATCTAAACGATTGAATGCCAGGAAAGAACTACAATCCATATTAATCCATATTTTTAGATTTAAGCTCTAATGAGCCGGGCCTTTGATTCCTCTTGTACCAAATTGTAATGTAACTGTAATGTCTGCCCTCATGTTGTAAAGCGCTGAGCAAACTGTTGGCACTATATAAACCTGTATAATAATAATAATATTAGAGAACAAATCTAGACATTTGCTGTTCCTCAAAAAACATCTCTACTACAAACATGGCAACAAGAGCAGAAAATATTTAGCCAGAGCCCTAAAAGACTCCAAATCATTCGAAAACATACACTGCATACGTTTGAGAACAGAGACCTTAGAATATTCAACAGATAAAATAGCAGCGCAATTTCCTGATTACTACTCTAAACTTTATGACCTTCCATCAATTCACAAACTGAACAAACTACTTGGAGATAGGAGCCATATCATCAGGGAATTTTTAAAACAAAGTACCCTCCCAACACTACAACTAGAGAAAATGGAGAAATCAGATCTCCCGATACAAGAAGTTAAACTTTTACAGGCAATTAAAGAACCTTAACCAGGGAAGAGTCCGGGACCGGAAGGCCTGACCTCCTAGTATTCCAAATTATTCACTGAAAATTTAAAAACCCCTCTCCTCGTAAACTTTACTTAAATAGTTAAATCAACAAATTTCTGAATCATTTCTACAAGCACATATTACAGTTATCCCGAAGACAAAGACCCCAAGGATTGTTCAAGTTACAGACCAATCTCATTATTGGACATTGATATAAAGCTTCTCGCCAAAATATTAGCAACCCGCCTAAGATCCCTTCTACTAAAGATCAACTTGCAAACATGTAAGCCTTCCAAACAAAATGATGTCCTGTATCTCCACTCTCTACTAGGGATGGCCGAACGGTTCACCCGGCGGTCGTTTTGCAGCAAATTTCGGCCTTTCGCGGTCCGCCCGATCGGCGGACTATTGCCGCTGTTCGTTCGGCGGACTTCCATGTTTACTGTGTAAAAGAATCATGGGGTACAGGACAGCCAATTGAGACATTACAGCACATGGACACTTGGACATTCCCCCTAACTTATAAATAGACCCGATCCGGCGGCCATCTCTGGCACACAGTGTCAGTGCCAAGATACATCTGACCACAGACACGTGGTCTAGCAAACACGGGCAGGGAAGGTATATCACTTTTACTGCCCACTGGGTGAACCTTCTGATGGCCGTCAAGCATGTAACCCGTGGCACCCGTGTAGATTTGGTTTTACCGCCACGGATTGCATCCAGGCCTGGCTCTTCTCCTCCTCCTCCTCCTACTCCATCCTCCTCCCTCTCCTCCTCGGCTGACTCCTCCTTTTCCGCTACTAGCGTCTCTTCCGCTGCGCTGCCCAAGCTCCCCAGAACCTATTCGACATGCCAGGTGAGACGTTGCCATGCCGTGCTGCGTCTGTTGTGCCCGGAAGCCAAGAGCCACACTGGCCCGGCACTCCTTTCAGCTTTGCGTTCACAGGCAGATCAGTGGCTAACACCGCTCAATTTGACAGTTGGTAAAGTGGTGTGTGACAATGGTGCCAATCTGCTTAGCGCATTGAAGCAGGGCAAAATTACGCACGTGCCATGCATGGCACACGTCTTAAACTTGGTCGTGCAGCGATTCGTTGTCAAATACTCTGGGGTCCAGGACATCTTGCGGCAGGCAAGGAAAATCTCGGCCCATTTCAGAAGATCTTACACGGCCATGGCTCGCCTTGCTGACATTCAGTGGCGACACAATCTGCCAGTCAGACGTCTTATTTGCGATTGCCTGACGCGATGGAACTCAACCTTCTATATGCTTGATAGGCTGCTCCAGCAGAAACGTGCAGTTAACGTCTACCTGTATGAACTCTGCGGCAGAACACGTTCTGGGGAGCTGGGTTTTTTTTCACCGCGCCAGTGGCTGCTCATGCGCGACGCATGCAGACTTCTGCGGCCATTTGAGGAGATCACAAAACTGGTCAGTCGCAGCCATGGCGCCATCAGTGACATGGTACCTTATGCCTTCTTTATGAAGTGTGCATTGCGTCGTGTCATTGATCAAGCTGTGGAGGAGCAGGAGCGGGAAGATGAGGAAGTCGCAATGCTGGATGAATTCCCGGGGGGGGGGCTACTCTATCTGAGACAAGTGAACAACAGGAGTCTGAAGAGGAGTCAGAGGAGGATGGTACCGGGGCGGATTAGGAGGAGCAAGAAGAGCATGCTTTAAACCTTTCTGGGATCCCTGTTGTTGTGCGTGGATGGGGAGAGGAGAATGAAGAGGACGAAATTATCCTGGATGATGAGCAGGAGCCAGGCTACCACACCACTTCCAGTTTAGTGCAAATGGGGGCCTTCATGCTCCAGTGTTTTAATAGGGACCCCCGTATAAAAAGCATAAGGGTCAAGGACCAGTACTGGGTGGCAACGTACTTAGACCCCCGGTACAAACACAAAATTGCGGAAATGTTACCGCCATCACAGAGGACTGTCAGAATGGAGCACTTCCAGGCTTTGCTTCGAGAAATTCTGCATTCTGCTTTTTCGTGCGCTGGCAGAGGAGGAATTCCCACTCACAGAGAAGGAGTTGCGGGGACCAATCCAACAGCGCCTGCAAGAAGAGGCCAGTTTGAAGATGTGTTGGTGACTTCTGATATGAGGTCATTCTTTCAGCCGACCCATCAACAGGTGTCATCCGGATCCAGCATCAGGGAACGCCTAGACCGTCAGGTGTCCGACTACATCGGGTTAACGGACGATGGGGATGCTCTGAGGAGTGATGGACCCCTGGACTACTGGGTGGGCAGGCTTGACCTCTGGCCAGAGCTTGCCCAATTTGCAATTGAACTGTTGGCTTGCCCCTCGTCCAGTGTCCTGTCGTTCAGCGCAGCGGGGGGATTGTGGCCGATAAGCGTACTCACCTAGCTCAAGACAGTGTTAACTACCTCACATTTCTAAAAATGAGGCATGGATCTCGGAGGAATTCAACACATGTGACCAGTAGACCATGTATATGTCTATAAACGATTTTTTTAATCGAGCACACAGACCTTCTTTCTTCATTTGGCTCACTTCCTTGTCCAAAAAAAGCACACCGTACTATATGCCCGTACCCTCCTCTTTGAAGAGGTTGAGCAGTGTCATATTTCTACTGGGGCTGCTTATTATGAGGGGCTCCCACCATCCCTGTGCTGTGCTGACATCCTCCTGGGGCTGCTTATTATGAGGGGCTCCCACCATCCCTGTGCTGTGCTGACTTCCTCCTGGCGCTGTACCTCTGCTGTGCATATTATGAGGGGCTCCCACCATCCCTGTGCCATGCTCATTATGAGGGGCTCCCACCATCCCTGTGCTGTGCTGACTTCCTCCTGGGGCTGTACCTCTGCTGTGCATATTATGAGGGGCTCCCACCATCCCTGTGCTATGCTCATTATGAGGGGCTCCCACCATTCCTGTGCTGTGCTGACTTCCTCCTGGGGCTGCTTATTATGAGGGGCTCCCACCATCCCTGTGCTATCCTGACATCCTCCTGGGGCTGCTTAATATGAGGGGCTCCCACCATCCCTGTGTTCTGCTGACTTCCTCCTGGGTCTGCTTATTATGAGGGGCTCCCACCATCCCTGTGCTGTGCTGACTTCCTCCTGCGGCTGTACCTCTGCTGTGCATATTGAGGGGCTCCCACCATCCCTGTGCTATGCTCATTATGAGGGGCTCCCACCATCCCTGTGCTATGCTGACTTCCTCCTGGGGCTGCTTACGGTGCAGGTGTCAGTGCTGTATATCACGGTGCTGGTGTCAGATCACTCTATCACGCTGCTGATGTCAGTGCTGTATATCACGGTGCTGGTGTCAGTGCTGTATATCACGGTGCTGGTGTCAGTGCTGTATATCACGCTGCTGATGTCAGTGCTCTCTATCACGGTGCTGGTGTCAGATCACTCTATCACAGTGCAGGTGTCATTGCTGTATGTCACGCTGCTGATGTCAGTGCTCTCTATCACGGTGCTGGTGTCAGATCACTCTATCACAGTGCAGGTGTCATTGCTGTATGTCACGCTGCTGGTGATCATCTCCTGCACCCTCTTCTTTGCCTGACCTTCCCTCTCCTCCATTGCCTTCATGTGCTCCACAGTCCTGAATTGTCACAATTTCACATATAAAAAAAGAATGCTTGTAGTTGTAGATCCCAGATTCACCTCATACATGTGTTATGTCATTGGCCATGTGGTGGGACTATGTTTGCACAGCTAGTAATTATGTTGTGGCTGCAAATTTGACCTGTAGGTTTGCAAAGTTCGCCTCCCATTGAAGTCAATGGGGCCCGCCGCAAACGTTACGGTTCGCAAACTATCGGCCGCGTTCGCGGTCCACGTTCGCAAAATGTACCAGTCGGAAGTTCATCCATCACTACTCTCTACACATCCCCAATGGCAAAAATCAAACTTAACGGTACTTTTTCCAATGTCATAAAAATTTTTAATTGTACCAGACAGGGTTGCCCCCTCTCCCCATTACTATTCATCGTTTCATTTGAACTCTTTATCCATTTAGTCAACCAAGACATTTCCATCCATGGCTTTAAAATTGCGGAAAGGGAATTTAAATCAGCAGCATATGCCAATGACCTCTTGTCAATAGCATAAGCTGTGATGATTTTTAGGTGACAGGTTCTCTTTAATGAGACATGCAGCGTCTAAAAGACCCCCAATGTCTCCTCTGGGCTTCACTGAATGTATCGAAATGCAGGTCACATTGCAATACATCCCTTTCTGGCTATGCTAGTCGGGGGGAAAGTGACAGAAGACCAGGAAGTGATGTCATACACATCACTTTCTGGGTCACAGCAAGAAGGGGAAGCGTGTCCACTCTTCCCCCTCTCCTCATCTGCTGGCACTCGCCATGTCAGTGGAGCCCAGAGTGGGCTCTCGTGCAGGGTGGGGGGCTGGTACCAGGGATTGTGTGGAAGCCACCTGAATGTGTGTGATACCCCCTGCCAGGGCTTCTGCCAGAAATTACAGGCCCCGTAATACCTACCTGACAGGGCCCCTCCAAAAATATCAAATTATACTTTTGCTAAACTGCAACACCAGCAATGCTATGCTTTTCAGGCAAATCAGAAATTATACCTCCATCCAACAAGACCCATTCAAGTGTATAGTAGCACGGAAGCAATATCTGTACCTACCTGGAAGTGAGCAATCGGTACAAATCACTCACTGTCTTCATTCAGGATGGTGAACACCCCCCCCCCCCACTCAACGTCTTGAAATAACACTGGGAATAGGAGGGAAACTGCAGCACTGTGGGGGAAAGGGGTACATAGCAGTCCCAGACAACAGGGGGAAGGGGCGCAGATACTAAAACTGATCCTCCTGTAGTGCAGCCGGAGGAAGAAAAGAAAAGTAGAAGCCGGCAGCACTGCACAAAAATCACTAGTGTTGACAATAAGGCAGTACTGATGGACCTCCTGCTCAGCACGTGCCCGGACCCCCCTTTTGAACTGATGAGGCCTGGACCCAGTACAGGAGGGCTGGCTATACTTCCTTATCAGCAGTACTGCCCCCTGCTGTCGGGTATGTAGGATGTACAGACTTGGCAGTGATATGAATACAAAGATATGAAGTGTAATGCCGCGTACAAATGACTGGACTTTTCGAGGGACTAGGTCCGACGGTCTTTCCAACGGACTTTCGGCGGAGTTCTGATGGACTTTCTGAATGAACGGACTTGGCCACACTCAATCACACCAAAGTCCGACGGATTTGAATGTGATGACGTACGACCGGACTAGAATAAGGAAGTTCATAGCCAGTAGCCAATAGCTGCCCTAGCGTCGGTTTTTGTCCGTAGGACTAGTATACACACAAACGGATTTCTCGGTCCAGCGGAGTTCTGGTGGAAAAATTTAAAACATGTTCTATTTCTAAAGTCCACAGGATTTTTGGCAAGCAAAGTTTCGATGGACTCGTTCCGTCGGACCTTTGCTGTCAAAAAGTCCGGTCATGTGTACGCGGCATAAGTCTCCATGAATAAATTCCTAACTTATAATATACAGCAGCAGTATAATTATTTTAGAGTCTCCGCCTTTGAGCTCCAGTTCATGACTTTGACTAATTAGAGGCAGACATGTGACATCTTTGAGCCGGCATCTTAGTTAGTCCAAGACATAGATGGTGACCATGGATGATGTCTGAACAAAGATGGCGCTGTCTTTCTGGACAGAGAAGCTGATGAGGAAATTATCAGGGGAAGTTTTGAGTTATCTGTAAGAGGATATAAATACCTGGAGGGGTTACACTGACATATTACTCAGAATGGTGCACCTACCATTAGGCTATGACAGGTCAACTTCAAAATTCCAAAAAGATTAAATGTGATTCAATGGGGCCTTATAATGACCATTGTGAAGATCGACAACACCCAGACCACGTCTGTGCAATCTGGGGACCATATCTTTATGTTTTTAAACTGGTCATGTGAGTTCTCCAACATCAAAGAACCTTATCTGACATAGTTTTCTATTTTCTCCTCAGATAAAAGTGTTAGCGAGAAAATGTCACAGATGAGGAATGGTGAGTACATAATGATCTCTATGGTGATGTCACAATGCATTTTGTGGGTTCCATATATTTCACTTCCTCAGGCTCTGTGAAACACTTGGCGGGGTCTCAGGGATTATCCCTTTAACATAAAAAAATTATACCGTTCTATTAGCCCTCTTCTATTGTCCCACAATAGAGAGTGGGTGATCCTTAGGGAGGACCGAGGCTATATAACTGCATATCACAACCTTTCACTATCTAGTAAACCATCTTGTAGCATATGTGGTAAGGCAAGGGCATGACATAAGGAATGAGATCCACACTGTCATCCAGGACCATAAGGTGATCTGATGTACCTTCAACAAAAGGAGGTATATAGTCTCAGAGTAGGGTGGGAAAGCCAATGTTATACTGTAAAACAAGTGATTTTTGTTATTTCAAAACATTGTGGATCTGTAATAGCCAACCTGACGGCCCCCACAAATAAACACAGACTACTATGCTTCAATTACGATTGAACACAATGAGTGATTGGTACCGATCGCTCATTGTGTTCATTCAGGAAAGGAAGGGACTGGTAAATGTGACAAATTTACCGGACCCTTCCCCCACTCTCCATCCTGAAGGATCCTATTGTGTGCTAGTTGCTGCCTGTGGGCAGGAGAGGAGGAAAGCCGGAGGCACTGCCGGGGGCACACAGGGGAGCCTGGGCAGCAGAGGGAAAGATATGGTGCACAGGGAGGATGATGAGGAATTACTGGAACTGATCCCCTGTATGACTTTCTTTGAAACAGCTAAAATCTGGCGGAAGGGAGAGGAGAAGAAGCCAGCCTTAAGCTGCTCAAGAAAGAGTGTTACAGGGGACTGGTTCCAGTAATTGCCCCCCTCCCTTTCCAATCACCCTCCCTGCCCACATCCAATTCATTCAGCTGCCTGGGCGCCCCCTTGTTGGCCTGAGCCCTGTATAGGAGGACTGGTGGTACCCTCTTATGTATTGTTTTGTTTAATGTTCTGTGGGTGTATTGGGGTGTAGATCCACAGTAATCTGAGATGAACCACCATTGTTATCATTACAGGTTCTCTTTCCAGTGATGTTCAGAGCATTCGAGCATCTGTGAGTTACCTGGAAAAAGTCCAGACAGCAACCAGTAAGATTATCTTATTCCAATCACTGGAACACTTACCTATCAAACCACCTTTCGCCACAGTATGTAAATAGAATGCACCGTAAATATTACAAAGCATTAGGTGCATTTTTATGGCAAAAAAGGTCAGTCTTCTACTGGCTATGTATACATATCTAAAGGAAACAATATAGATGATAGCTGGAACACAAACACCTAATCCTTCCTCTCCCCTCACACACACCCAAAAGCTGATATTGCAGGTCCATCATATGATGGGTCCTCTTCAGTCCTCTGCAGTGGGTGGTTCATGAGTCCTAACATGTGTCTGACATTACAGTTCCTCTTGTGTCCCCTAATATATTTGAACATGTTGATCTGGCGAAGTCTACTACTGCCAAGTGTGTCTCCTGGAGTATCACGATATCTGCTTTGGGATGTTTAAGGTGGCAGAGAATCGCCATACGCTGGTGGGGAGAGCGTAGACCCTTGACATTCCAGGAGATAACTTTTATAGCATGACTTTGTGTGAGGGAGGCCTATCTAGCAGATTTATAGATCCTAAAAGCTAGATGGGGAGCTGCACATGTCTCACTACTGAGGGACTATTTAGGTATCTAGAGCCTGTCAGAGGGTGCTTGAATCTTGAAGAAGAGGGTTTAGGGTGGAGAATGACCCAACGGGGTCCTGTAGTGTAAACAAAAAGGTACATACCCAGTGAAGCCAGGACTTCACTTTTTTCCACATGTACTATACACACTAGTGAACAGCGTTACTGGGGTTCGATGGTCTTTGCCCTTGATTGTGAAGCGGATCACTCTCCGGGTGTACCCGGATGAGAGAGAAGAGGGTTAATGGAGACCCTGAATTAACACTGAACTGGGCCAGGCATCTATCCCACGATAAGGTTGTACGTGCCCAATGAATAGAACCTAGAAATGAGAAAAAAACATTAACAGTGAAGCTAGGAGAGCAACTGCCAGGGGCTAGCAAGGAAAACATAATGTAGTGAGTTGTTCATGGAGGACTGAGGATGTAAGTGGCACACATCAGTGAATAAGGTCAGCAAGATCTTCTATGACCTGAGAAGTTGGAGAGTCAGAGCTTCTTAGGAGGATCTTTCCTCAGGCTGCGCTGATCTCTGGGTTCCACTATGCGATGAGGAGCTGGTGTAAAAGAAGCATCCATAGGAATGTGGAGATAGGCCTGCAGATAGTGCGTTGCTTCTTCTGGGTGGTAAACACTTCTTGTGAATAGTCCGCAAAGAGGAGAAGCTTGTAGCCATCAAGTTGAAGGGATTTTGAGTTGCAGAATGATTTCAAGATGTTGACTCTGTCAGTGTAGTTCAGATAGCAGACTATTACAGGGCGATGTGCTCTTTTCACTATGCAGGGTGTGGTGATTCCCAATGCACTCAGGATGCACGAGGCGCACATGTCTTGCAGGGAGTCAGAGTTAAAGGATTCGGGAAGCCCTATGACCCTCAGGTTGTTACGTCTGGCCCGATTCTCAAGATCATCCAATTTGTCTAGGATATACTGCTGTGTTTAACTTGACTGCCATTCAGTGGCATGAGAGCTCTGCACCTTATCTTCCAGGTCAGATAGGAAATGCTCTAGCTCAGATAGACCCTTGGCATGGTCTCCTAGTTTTTTCCTGAGCTGTGTGATGCCAGAAGCGATTGCCCTGTCAACTACAACTGTGGTTGTGGGCAAAAGAAGGGATGCTACTGCCTGTGCCGACCCTGCATATTGCTCTTCAGGGATAGGAGGGGCTGCTGGTAAAGGCTGTGTGGGGACTGACTCGATTGACATTTCCACAGCATTCGCCATATTGCCCCCATGTGTGTCTGGTGGGGAGAGACCTGGGAGGGTGGATGTGGCTGTAGTGGAGGAAGCGCACAGCACAAACCTGTCTATCACCGCCAGTCACAGGGATGGTGCAGAGGTGGTGGCGGGGTTGGTTGCCATCCGTGGGCTGTGGCGAGCCGGTTTTGTTAATTGACACTCCTGGAGCCACCATTCCGAACTCCTCCCAATGTGGCGCCCGAACTGGAAGTGTGAGTGGGTGTGTCTTGAATGTATGTAGAGTACAGAGGTGTGTATAAGAATAAATCTACTAATTGATGTTGGTTTTCCTCTCATTGTCAGATTCCAACGTGAATTTAACAGATCAAGTCACTGGTAATTATGTACTGCTCAATGTATTTTAGAATAGATAGATAGATACAATAGATTATTATTATTATTATTATTCAGGATTTATATAGTGCCAACAGTTTGCACAGATATTTACAATGTTAGGGAAAACAGTACAGTTACAGTACAATTCAATACAGGAGGAATCAGAGGGCCAGGCTCGTTAGAGGTTAAAATCTAGGAGAGAGGGTCAAGTGATACAAAAAGGTAATAACTGTGGGGGATGATCAGATGGAGAAAATAAAAGTACAGTTGTTAGGTGTGGATGGCATAGGCCTCTCTAATGCCGCGTACACACGAGCGGATTGTATGGCGTACTTAGTCCGTCATACAATCCGACGGACAATCCGTCGTAGTTTCCACTGAACGGACTTGACCACACACGGATACACAAACAGTCCATCGAAAGCTTGCGCGATGACGTGTACAGCACGTACGACGGGACTAGAAATAGGAAGTCCAAGACACAGCAAAGCACCCTTCCGCCGTGTAAATCCTTTCTGGGCATGCGCCATTCTTAGTCCATCGAACTAGCATAATGACGACCGTATTGTCCGCTGAAACCAAAGTACGACGGAAAGATTTTTGGAAAAACCGAAATTCTTAGTACTCCGGACTGCACGCTGAAAAAGTCAGCTGAAGCCCACACACGAGCGGATTGTCCGCTGAAATGTGTTTCAACGGACTAAGTACGTCAAACAGTTCGACCGTGTGTACGCAGCATAAGGAGTATTTTCTGGGATCGTCTAAAGGCAGAGTGGGAGATAATTGGACAGATTGGGGTAGGGAGTTCCATAGGATGGGAGAGGCTCTGGTGAAATCCTGGAGGTGAGCAAGGGAGAAGGTGATGAGGTAGCTAGAGAGCTGGAGGTCTTGGGAGGAAAAAAGAGAATGCTTAGTTTGGTATTTTGAGGCTAAGCTAGTGATGTAGCTGGGGGCCAAGTTGTGGATGGCTTTGTAGATTGTTGTTAGTATTTTGAATTTAATTTGTTGGGTGAGCAGAAGCCAGTGGAGGGATTGATAGAGAGGGGTAGCAGACACAAAGCGGTTGGTAAGGTGGATGAGCCTGGCAGCAGCAATCATGGACTGAAGGAGGGATAGCCCATGTAAAGGTAATCCAGTATGAAGGGAGTTGTAGTAGTTGAGGCGAGAGATGACCAGGGAGTAAATTAGAAGCTTTGTGGTGTCATTGGTTACAAAGGGGCATATTTTGGAGATGTTGCAGAGGTTGAGACAGCAAGATTTGGACAGTGATTGGACGTGGGGGCCTAAAGGATAGATCAGAGTCCAGGATTACACCTTGGCATCGGGAAATGGGATGATAGTTGTGCCATCGATCTTGGCAGAGATCAGGGGATGGGGCACGAGGGGGAGGAAAAATGGTGAGCTCGATTTTGGATAGATTGAGTTTGAGGAAGTGGTGTGACATCCAGGCTCATATGACTGTTAGTAAATTAGTGATACATGATGACAGGGAATGAGCTGAGGGGTAGAGAGATGAATTTGGATGTCGTTGGTGTAGAGATGATATAGATCGAGAATAGGAGAGGTCCAAGAACAGGACATTGGGAGAACCCCAACAGAGAAAAGAAGATGAGAGTAGGAAGTCGAATTTAAGTAATGCTAAAGGTGCAGATGGATAAGTAGGAAGAGAACCAGCGAAGGGTACAATCACTGAAACCAAAGGCATGGACTTTTTTTCAGGAGAAGGTGGTTGTTAACCGATTCAAAGGCAGTAGAAAGGTCCAGGAGTAGGAGTACAGAATAGTGTCCATTGGTTTTGGCAGTTAGTAGATTGTTTGATAGTTTTAGAAGGGCAGTTTCTGTGGAGTGTTGAGGGCGATATCCAGACTGAAGGGGATCAAGAAGGTTATTCTCAGTGAGGTGGACAGTAAGGTGGTCAGGGAGTAAGGAGATGGGGCTTACGTTGTTAAGATTGGTGGGGTCCAGTGAGGGCTTTTTAAGTATGAGGGTGACTAATGCATGTTTTAGAGAGTTTGGGAGAATGCATTTGCAAGGGAGCAGGGTCCAGGAGGCAGGTGGTTAGCTGGACATTAGCAAGAAGTTAGATAGATCCCACAAGTACCTGTGTGAATAAAGCAGAGGTCTCCAAACTTTTCTATATGAGGGTCACATTGTATATTTTACAAATATTTTCAGGCCAAAAAAAGTCAGTTTTATGAATGATTACAATTTAGATGAATATATTTTGAACTTGATCCACTATTCAGTATAAGTAAAACAAAGCAAAGAAATATAAATAAGCTTGAGCCTATCAGGGTCCTCATCAGAGTCTTCAACAAAGTCCACCCTTACATCAGAGTTTCCCCTTACATCGTAATTCCCATTATAGTCTCCTTTACATCAGAGTCCCCCATCCTTCACAATATCCCCATTATATTGGGGTCCCATCAGAGTCCCCCTTACATCAAACTTCCCGTTACATCAGAGTTTTCCTTACATTAGAATACCCATCAAAATATCCCCTTACACCAGAGTTACATCAGAATACCCCCTTACATTAGAATACCCATCAGATCCTTCCCTTACACCAGAGTTTCCATAGATGCCCCCCTTACATCAGGCTCCTCACCATCACTTCCATCAGAGTCTCACCTACATCTGGGTCCCCATCAATATCCACACTTACATCAGAGTATGTCCTTACATCAGGTTCCTCACTGGAGTCCTTCTTTACATCCGGGTCCCATCAGAGTCCCCCATTACATCTAGATCTTATCAGAGTCTCCTCTTACATCAGAGTTCTGATAAGAGTCACCCCTATATTAGAGTTCCTATGAGAGTCTTCCCTTACAGCAGAGTCCCCATAAGAGTCACCCTTAACATCAGGGTTCCCATCAGGGTCTCACCTACAAAAGAGTCCCTCCTCACATCAGGGTCCACATCAGAGTCTTAAAGTGGTTCTAAAGGCAGAAGGTATATTCTATGCAATAAGATTAAAAAAAATACTTCTGAGTGCAGCAGCCCCCCCCCCCCCCCCCCCAGCACTCCTAATACTTACTTGAGCCACATCTCGATCCAGTGATGTTGCAAGAGAGCCTCTGCTGTCCGGGGACTCTCCCTCATTGGCTGAGACAGCAGTGGTCGCCATTGGCTCCCACTGCTGTCGATCAAATCCAGTGAATAAATAAAGAAAAAATACTGCCCTAATATCCCAAATGGAAAGCAGCCAGCACTACAAAGGACAAATTGTGAATAGAAATAAATAGGAGGAGACAGGGGGGGAAGGGCCAGGTCGCGGCTCGGTGTCTGACTGGACACACAGAGCAGCGGCTCGGCTGCCACCATAGCAAGGATCGTCAGCAGGGGACCGGAGAAGAAAAGGATCGGGGCTGCTCTGTGCAAAACCATAACACAGACGAGGTAAGTATAATATGTTTATCATTTTACATGTTTCTGGTTATCAAAAAATCTCCTTTATAATCCTTTTTTACATTATAGTCCCATAAGAGTCCCCTCTACATCAGAGTCCCCATCAGAGTATTGCCTTTATAAAAAGTCCCCATTGACATCAGGGTCTCTTACAGAGTCCACCCTTACCTCACACACTTACAGGGTGGCTGGGTGCCTGAAAGGTCTGGATGGAAGAACAATGGTCCTCCTGTAAATGCTGGGCGAAGGATTTGATAGGTTGGTAGGATACCGGCAGCCCTGACAACCAATGATGGTATACTGACAGCACAGCCGAAGGAACCTGCACTGGGGTCCAGATGTGGAGAAATGAAGACTGTAGGAATGTTAGGGACCGCTAACCCCGAGCTGCGAGCCAGATAAAATCTTGCAGTGGTCTGTAGTTTGGAGACCTCCGGTATAAAAGGAGGCCAGCTCTCTCCTGACATTCTGTGTATTTCAGCTTCTTTTTCCAGCGACATTCAGAGGATTTTGGGATTTTTGGGGAAAGTGGCAGAAGAGCTCCAGAAAATGAATAGTAAGTTTATCATAAATTATTTCATCCAAAAATTCTCCAAGGATCCACAGTACATCTACTGATGGCCGCACCTATGTAAGTCCAATGAAAGATAAAAACATCAATTTTTTTTATAGTTGTAATTGTATGTTTTACATCACAAGAAGGGATCAGAAAACATTTCCCGAAATATCTCACCTCAAAATATGTGGAACCCCAGGGGCGGACTGACCATTAGGGCAGTCGGGCGCGGACCGAGGGCCCGGTGTCCAGCAGGGGGCCCCACGGTGTTTGCAACCGCCCGTAGAGTTAACCCCTTTTTGGAGCTGGCCATTAAAATCTATTATGGGCATCGGTGCCCGCAAAAAAGATGGCCGCGAGCCGACCATGGAATAGCGCATGCGCTGTTCCAAAGCCGACCGGGCTCAGGAAAGTTCGTACGCGCTCGGCTGGGCGGCGCATGCGCAGTAACGTAATGGCGCCTCCCGGCGCCATTTTCGAATAGGTGATCGGGACACTGGCAGAGGAGCTGAGCAGGGGTGAGTACTGAGGAGGGAAGAGAAGAGTAAAACTGTGGGTAAACTCTGTGAGTGAGAGCGGAGGACATCGCTGGGAGCCCGGAGGTGGCGGAGGGTGAAGCTGTGGCATGCAGGGGAGGGACAGAGACTAATGTGTTCTGTCAACTATCATATTACTTCTCCACATCATCAGTGCTGTGTCTTCCTCCTGTGCCCCTTTCACCTCTCCACAGGTCAGAGAAGCACTGTGCTGCCCTGACCAGTGGAGAGGTGAAAGGGGCACAGGAGGAGGACACAGCACACTGATCATGTGGAGAAGTAGTGATGGTGGACAGAGGAGGAGGCTACTGTGAGGAGGACACTATCATGTCTTCAACCTCTGTCCCCCTCCTGCAGTATGTCCGCAACCTCTGTCCCCCTCCTGCAGTATGTCCGCAACCTCTGTCCCCCTCCTGCAGTATGTCCGCAACCTCTGTCCCCCTCCTGCAGTATGTCTGCAGCCTCTGTCCCCCTCCTGCAGTATGTCCGCAACCTCTGTCCACCTCCTGCAGTATGTCCGCAGCCTCTGTCCCCCTCCTGCAGTATGTCCGCAACCTCTGTCCACCTCCTGCAGTATGTCCGCAACCTCTGTCCCCCTCCTGCAGTATGTCCGCAGCCTCTGTCCACCTCCTGCAGTATGTCCGCAACCTCTGTCCACCTCCTGCAGTATGTCCGCAGCCTCTGTCCACCTCCTGCAGTATGTCCGCAACCTCTGTCCACCTCCTGCAATATGTCCGCAACCTCTGTCCACCTCCTGCAGTATGTCCGCAACCTCTGTCCACCTTCTGCAGTATGTCCGCAACCTCTGTCCACCTCCTGCAGTATGTCCGCAGCCTCTGTCCACCTCCTGCAGTATGTCCGCAACCTCTGTCCACCTCCTGCAGTATGTCCGCAACCTCTGTCCACCTCCTGCAGTATGTCCGCAACCTCTGTCCACCTCCTGCAATATGTCCGCAACCTCTGTCCACCTCCTGCAGTATGTCCGCAACCTCTGTCCACCTCCTGCAGTATATCGGCAACCTCTGTCCCCCTCCTGCAGTATATCGGCAACCTCTGTCCCCCTCCTGCAGTATGTCTGCAACCTCTGTCCCCCTCCTGCAGTATGTCCGCAACCTCTGTCCCCCTCCTGCAGTATGTCCGCAACCTCTGTCCACCTCCTGCAGTATGTCCGCAACCTCTGTCCACCTCCTGCAGTATGTCCGCAACCTCTGTCCACCTCCTGTATCATGTCTGAAGCCTTTGTCCACCTCCTGTATCATGTCCGCAGCATCTGACCATCTCTTGTCTTTTATCATGTCTGCAGCTCTCTGCCCCCATCCCAGGAATCCCCCTCTGTCCCCATCCCAAGGATCCCCCTCTGGCCCCCATCCCAGGGATCCCTCTCTGCTTCCATCCTAGGGGTCCAGGGGTTTACACATGTTGCAGCCTCAGCAGAAATTATACACTCTGTCACGCTTGGCATGGGGCTTGCTCTGCAAAGGTTGTGCAACCTTATCCAGTACAGCGACCAAGTGGCTAAAGCAGGCTATAAGGAGGGGTTAACCTGCTTTAACCCCTTGGATCTCACACTAGCATGATGCTACTGCGTGCATTACACATTGTTGCTGGGTGTTTGCAGAGTGGCCCTATTCACTTGATTGGGTCATGATCATCCACCAAAAGCAACAGGGGGTATAATTCCTGCCGCAGCATGTGTACAACCTCAGCTGCTGCCTCTGCAGCTAAAGGGGGTAGAGACCAATGTATGTAATGTGGGCAGTGTGGCTGGGACACAGGGGGGGCCCCATGATCTCCTATTGCCCGGGGGCCCCATGAGTTGTCAGTCCGCCCCTGTGGAACCCTGTATCAGGGGGGTTGCTTGGGATGATCCTCACCTTGCAACAAGGTTTATCTTAGACATGTGCAATTCATTTCAAATTCGTTTTTTAATGAATTTAGACAAATTTGTTAATTCGGAATTATCCGAATTAACGAAGACCCGTTTAACAAATTTTTCAGAATATTTATAAATTTTAATATTTGTAAAGATGCAAATTCAGAAATCCGAAAACCTGAAAATTTTAAGAAATCTGAAATAATAATTTACCAATAATAACTTAATTATTACTATTAAATTATAGGTATTGGAATTTTTTTCAAATTTGTCTTTTAGTGAACGTAAAAAATACAAATTAATCCAAAGTTGTAATTGTACATTTTACATCACAAGAAGGGATCGGAAAACATTTCCCAAAATATCTCACCTCAAAATACGTGGAACCCTGTATCAGGGGGGTTGTGTGTGATGATCCTCACCTTGCAACAAGGTGTATCTTAGACATGTGCAATTCGTTTCAAATTAGTTTTTTAATGAATTTCGACAAATTTGTTAATTCGGAATTATCCGAATTAACGAAAACCCATTTAACAAATTTTTCAGAATATTTATAAATTTGAATATTTGTAAATCTGCAAATTCAGAAATCCAAAAACCTAGAAAATTTTAAAAAATCTGAAATAACTTACCAATAATAACTTAATTATAACTATTAAATTATAGGTATTGTAATTTCTTTCCAAATTTGTCTGTTAGTGTTCATAACGAATACAAGTTTATCCAAAGTAGTAATTTTTTTTTTTTTTTTAACAATTTTTATTGAGGAAAATGCATAGATGTACAGAAAATTCCAACATGCTGGAAAAATATTACACAAACACAATCAGAGTTCTTGGCAGAAACAAAATCAAAGCACTGAGCAATTGAACATACAAACTTTCTGAGGCCGCGTACACACGCGCGGACTGTTCGCCCAACTTTGTCCGTCCAACAGTTTCGGCAAACAGTCCGCTCAAACTTAGCCTGGACGGACATGGCCACACACGACGGACGAACAGTTTGCTGAAACCGTGCGCGATGACGTGAACGGCACGTACGACGGGACGAAAAATACGACGTCCTATACACTGCATTATAGCTTTCGGCGTGAAAATCCTTTCTGAGCATGCGCGCAACTTTGTTTGACGAACAAGCCTACACACGAGCGGACTGTTCGCTGAAACAAGGTTTCAGCGGACAGTTTTACGGAATTTCCGAAAAACCTTGTCCGTCAAACTGTCCGCTGAAACTGTCCGCTGAAAGCCCACACACGAGCGGACTGTCCGCCCAAACACAGTTCAGCGGACAAAGTTGGGCGAACAGTCCGCCCGTGTGTACGCGGCCTTAGGGTAGTTTGGCCACCTTGGGTTACAAATTATCAGAGATAGACGGTTTCAGAGTAGCTATCAAAAAATAAAAGACGAGGGAGCCAAAAAGAGAGGTTGACATGTTGTGGGGCGGTAAGAGGATCCTTATCCTCAAACCTAATGCCAATTCGGTCTGGGGGTGAGAATATGCGGGGGTCATTTGAGGATAAGGCTAATGGAGCCTGGTCGAGAGCTTACAGCATATGGTGGCTCGTTCGTGACCAAAGTTGTAATTGTACGTTTTACATCACAAGAAGGGATCGGAAAACACTTCCCAAAATATCTCACCTCAAAATATGTGGAACCCTGTATCAGGGGTTTGTGTGGGATGATCCTCACCTTGCAACAAGGCGTATCTTAGACATGTGCAATTAATTTCAAATTTGTTTTTTAATGAATTTTGACAAATTTGTTAATTTGGAATTATACAAATTAATGAAAACCCATTTAACAAATTTTTCAGAATATTTATAAATTTGAATATTTGTAAATCCACAAATTCAGAAATCCAAAAACCTCATGAATTTTAAAAAATCTGAAATAATAACTTACCAATAATAACTTAATTATAACTATTAAATTATAGGTATTGGAATTTCTTTTCGAATTTGTCTGTTAGTGAACCTAACGAATACATATTTAGCCAAAGTTGTAATTGTACGTTTTACATCACAAGAAGGGGTCGGAAAACATTTCCCAAAATATCTCACCTCAAAATATGTGGAACCCTGTATCAGGGGGGTTTTGTGGGATGATCCTCACCTTGCAACAAATACAGGTGTATCTTACACATGTGCAATTCGTTTCAAATTAGTTTTTTAATGAATTTTGACAAATTTGTAAATTTGGAATTATCCAAATTAACGAAAACCTGTTTAAAAAAAAAAAATCTGAATATTCGTAAATCTGCGAATTCGGAAATCTGAAAACCCGAAAATTTTAAAAATCTAAAATAATAATGGCTATTAATAGCTATTATAAATAATAATAATAACTTACTAATAATAACTTACCGTATTTATCGGTCTATAATACACACTTTTTTCCCCTTAAAAAGCTGGGGGAAATCATGGGAGCATGTTATACGCTGATCCCCACTGTCTGTGAGCAGAAAAATACTGAGCGCCGACGAAAAAGAAGAGTGCCGCCAAAAAAGGCTCCGCTCGCAGTCACGCCGTCCTGCCTCCCTGCTGTCGCTGGAGCGAGCGCTGCCAAAAAAGACCGAGCAGAGTGTACTGTGTGTGAGACGAGCCGAGATGACTACAGCCGAGTGCACAGGCTCTGTCTATCTCTGTGGCGGGAAATTTAAACGTGCCGCAAATGACACTGGGCACAGCTGAAAACAGCGCTGCTCAAGGCTATTTACATGCTGCAAATGACACTGGGCAAGACTGCAAAGGGTGCTGGGCAAGGCTATTTACATGCCGCACATGACATTGGGTAACGCTGCAAACGGCGATGGGCAAGGCTATTTACATGCCGCACATGACACTGGGCAAGGCTGCAAAACGACGCTGGGCAAGGCTGCAAAACGACGCTGGACAAGGCTGCAAACGACACTGGGCAAGGCTGCAAGTGACACTGGGAAAGGCAGCAAATGGCACTGGGTAAGGCTGCAAATGGACACTGATCATTCTGCAATGATGGACAAGGCTGCAGATGGACACTAATAATGCTGCATTGATGAGCATTTAAAGTAATTTTTTTTCCTTACACTTCCCACCTAAAAGTTTTTTTCCTTAAAATGCCCTCCTAAACTTGGGGCACGTGTTATACGTCGATGAATACGGTAACTATAATTATTAAATTATAGGTATTGTCATTTCCTTTTAAATTTGCCTGTTAGAGAACATAACAAATGCGAATTTATCCGAAGTTACGAATTATCCGAACTAACGAATGCCGTATCTAAACAAATGGAAAGTAACGCGTTAATAACAATAAATAACAATAATAATAATACACTTTTTATTATTATTTATTATTAATTTGTTCCGTCCCATTTGTTTAGATGCGGCATTTGTCATTTCGGATAATTCGTAACTTTGGATAAATTTGTATTCGTTACGTTCGCTAACAGCCAAATTTGAAAGGAAATTCCAATACCTATAATTTAATAGTTATAGTTATAGTTATTATTGGTAAGTTATTATTTTAGATTTTTTGAAATTTTTGGGTTTTTCGGATTTCTGAATTTGCAGATTTACGAATATTCCTATTTACAAATATTATGAAAAATTTGTTAAACGGGTTTTCGTTAATTCAGATTAATTCCAAATTAACAAATTTGTTGAAATTCATTAAAAAAACTAATTTGAAACAAATTGCACATGTCTAAGCCCTTGTACTCACCTTGCAACAATGTGTATCTTAGACATGTGCAATTCATTTCAAATTTGTTTTTTAATAAATTTCAACAAATTTGTTCATTCGTAGTTATCCGAATTAACGAAAACCCGTTTAACAAATTTTTCTGAATATTTATACATTTGAATATTTGTAAATCTGCAAATTCAGAAATCCAAAAACCTAGAAAATTTTAAAAAATCTGAAATAATAACTTACCAATAATAACTTAATTATAACTATTAAATTATAGGTATTGGAATTTCTTTTCAAATGTGTCTGTTAGTGAACCTAACGAATACAAATGCATCCAAAGTTGTAATTGTACGTTTTACATCACAAGAAGGGATCAGCAATAAAATTAATAAAGAAAAGTGTAAAAAATGTTTTGAATAAATAATAATAATAACAAAATAAAATGTAAAGCACCCCGACCCCCATGCTTACGCACAAATGCAAACACATTCTTTACTCCCGCATTGTAAACGGTGATTGCACCACACATGTCAGGTATCGCCGCAAATATTAGAGTGAGAATGATAATTCTAGCACCAGGCCTCCTCTGTAACTCTAAACTGGTAACCCGTAAAGGTGTTTAAAGCGATGCCTTTGGAGGATTTTAAGCATCGTAGTTTGCCGCCATTCCACGGGTAGACGTAATTTTAAACCGTGACATGTTATGTATCTATTTACTCAGTGTAACATCATCTTTTACATTATTAAAAAAAAAAATTTTTTTTAATTCATTAAAGTATTTTTTTTTTTTTAAAGAATTGAGTTTGAATACATCCTGCACAAATACCGCCTGGAGTTCTAAGTAATTTTCTAGCCCAAAAAAGTAGATTTTTAAATTTAGGAGTGACATGTCATAATTGGCCCGAATACGAAGTGGTTAAAATCCCATTTAAGTTTTCAGTGATAAAGGGATGTTGGCCCATAGTAGAATACCCCCATCATCCCCATAACATTTGTGTCTGTCTGCTGTGCCTGATTTCCTTTTTTTAAATAATTTTACCATCTTGGCTGAACTGTCCGGCTATAACCATGACAATTCAGCATCACCCACATAATCCTCTTTCTTGCTCCCTCAGGCTCCTCTAATCCATTATGCAATGAGAGATGGAGACACTATGGGCTCAGCTGTTACTCCTTGTCTTCAGACTCAAAACCATGGATCGACTCCAAGGAAGACTGTGAGGGCAGGGATGCCCACCTAGTGGTCATTAACAGCAAGGAAGAGATGGTATGAATGCTGAACAGATAGACACTTCCTACTGTGACAGTTCCACTTTCAGGTCACTTCACTGCCAACAGTATTTAATTACTATGTTCTATTACAAAAATAGACATATGGAACAATAAAAAGTTTAAAAGTAAAAAACAAAAAAACCTTAAAGTGGAAGTAAATTCTATTGCTTTCAGCCAAGGAAGCTGACATCTTTGCCTCTGTTTACTCTTCAACTGCTATGGTGCTGCACATGTGATTCGTTATGACACCAACCATTGGATGGTTTGATAGTTTGGCTGAGAGCACAGCCAATGTGCAGTTAGCATTCCTGGCATGCCTTTTTTTTTAACTGTTTAAATCGGTGGGTTTACTTCTACTTTAAGTAAAGTCCACTTGGTCTTTAGTTCTGTGCAGAATCTTGCAGAATAAGTCTAATCCAATATATCAGAGTCACTGACCCTCATAAATGACTCTTCACACTCCTTTTAAGTTTCTATGGAAAGATGGGAGCCCAGGGCTGTGGGGACAGACATGTTTCTTATTTACCTTGTTGGGTGTTGCAAAAAAGGCCTCACTAAATCAAAAGGTCCCTAATTGCCAATTCTTAAAAAATACATCTATATTACCACCTGATAAGGTTTCACAATTCGACAACCATCATATTATTTAGCAACATGATATTACAATTTGTTAGGCACTAAATGCGATATAGATCTTATGCGTATATCTATTTTCCAAGTTAAATTTGTCTTATTCACCTTCTGGACCTTGTAACTAGGGATGGGCCGAACACCCCCCGGTTCGGTTCGCACCAGAACTTTCGAACGGACCCCAAATTCGTACGAACGTTAGAACCCCATTGAAGTCTCGAACGTTCAAAATTAAAAGTGTTAATTTTAACGGCTAATATGCAAGATACTGTCCTAAAAAGGGTTTGGGGACCTGGCTCCTGCCCCAGGGGACATGGGTCAATGCAAAAAAAACTTTTAAAAATGGCAGTTTTGGCGGGAGCACTGATTTTAATGACGATTAAAATGAAAAAAAAAGTGAAATATTCCTTTAAATATGGTGCCTGGGGGTTGTCTGTAGTATGCTTGTAAAGTGCCACATGTTTCCCGTGTTTAGAACAGTCCCTGCACAAAATGACATTTAACGGAAATAACGTAATTTAAAGCTGCTTGCGGTTTTAATGTTATATCTGGTTCCTGCAATATGGTTGAAAATCATTGAGAAAAATGGCATGGGTATCCCTCCCTGCCCATTACCAGCCCCTTTGGGTCTTGTACGCATATTAAGGGGAACCCCGTACCCATATTAAAAAAAGGAAATACGTGTGGCCCCCAGGCCCTATATACTCAGAACAGCAGTATACAGGCGGTGCAAACAAGACAGGGACTGTGTAGGTTTGTTGTGTTAAGTTGAATTGGTTTGTAATTTTTAACTGGTACATTTTTAAAGTGTAGCTCCAGTCAAAAAAACTATTTTTAAGCTTTTTGGAAAACATAGGGAAGGGTTATCACCCCTGTATAATTTGTTTTTCCGTCCGTCTTTTTCAGAGCACGCAGACAGCACGCACAATCTCCTAACACTGACTGAAAGCTCTAATTAAAACGAGCAAGATATTTAGCTATATAGGTGGATATAGCGGTGTATACTGCGTTCAGAGCACGCAGACAGCATGCACAATCTCCTAACACTGACTGAAAGCTCTATTTAAAACGAGCAAGATATTTAGCTATATAGGTGGATATAGCGGTGTATACTGCGTTCAGAGCACGCAGACAGCATGCACAATCTCCTAACACTGACTGAAAGCTCTATTTAAAACGAGCAAGATATTTAGCTATATAGGTGGATATAGCGGTGTATACTGCGTTCAGAGCACGCAGACAGCACGCACAATCTCCTAACACTGACTGAAAGCTCTATTATAAAAGATAGATATATCACTAGATATATAGGTGAATATAGCGGTGTATACTGCGGTCAGGGCACGCAGACAACAACCACTACAGAAGAGCAAGAATGAAAAATCGGCCGATAACGATCGGTGTATACTGTGTTGAAGGTACACAGAACACCCATTAACTGCTACAGATGCCAACACACTACACAAGGCCGCCACGCTGACGGCCTTATATTGTGTGGGGCGTGTACTACACAGCCTGAGCTATGATTGGCCACAGGCATCCTGCCAGTGGCCATTCATGGCTCTCCTCGCTGCCGGCGCTGTGATTGGCCAAGCATGCAGGGTCACAGTGCATGCTTGGCCAATCATGAGCCAGCAATGCACTGCGCCATCGCAGTGCATTGTGGGCCGTGAGCGCCACACGAATTTGGTGCGAACAGCCCATAACGTTCGGAATTCGCCGAACGGGCAAACAGCCGATGTTCGAGTCGAACGTATGTTCGACTCGAACACGAAGCTCATCCCTACTTGTAACTTAGGTGTGTATGATGTCTGATTGACTGGTATGTTCTTAAACATTACCATAACCAATTTTATTGAAGATAAGTTTAGTACAGTAAGAATTATGGCGATTGTATGAAACTTAACTGTTGTCATATACCTGGTAGGGACCAAACTGATGACAGGGCTTCCCTTACACCTCCTGTCTAATACCCCCTGGAGTTTGTGACAAGGTGTAGCAGGATGAGAAGTGGCACATGTGCCTGTGGTAGGTATAGTCAATTTAGATGGCCATCACAGAGAACAAGGGAAAGGGATTTTATCCCCAAATACAGAAATGTTCTTCTTAGTAAGAGCTGTGAAAATGTGGAATAGACTTCCTCAAGAGCTGTTTCTGGCCAGCTCAGTAGATTGCTTTTAAAAAAGCCTGGATTCTTACCTAATGAACATAATATAACTGGATACTAATATTTATAGGTAAAGTTGATCCAGAAAATATCCGATTGTCTCTTGGGGGGATCAGGAAGGATTTTTTTTCCCCCTGCTGGAGCAAATTGGATCATGCTTTACTGGGTTTTTCGCCTTCCTCTGGACTGTGGGTATAGGTTTGTGTATATGGAATTGTATGATTTTTTTCCTTTATTGGTTAAACGAGATGGACTTGTGTCTTTTTTCAACCTGACATGTAACTATGGATGGTCAGATGACAGTTTGCCAGGCTGGGTTTGACATCAGATGGGCAATAGAATTATACAAATAGGCAGGCAGAGGACGGAGTCAGAACGCAAGCCAAGGTCAGCAACAGGAGATCAGGATCAAACAGAGCCAGGAGGCAAGTCAGGTGAAAATATAGGATAATAAAGATGCAGATCTTGTCATGAGTCACTGAAGCCGAAAACCATTTTTTCTTAGTTGTGCTGTACATAACATAGACCATTGGGCACCAAAATCCAGTCCCGTATGTAAATACTAATTCACAGTAATTTCAGGTACAGCTTTGATTCTGCAATATGTGCATGTGCTCATGTTCATGCCCAACCAAGCACTCAACATTACCGACAGTTGTAGGTAAGTATTAAACAAAAGGAGCTCCGTTGGCTTTGGCATTGCCAAATTTCCATAGTGATTTGCGTGTGTGCAATTCACTGCTCAGGGGCAGGCAGTCAGGTAGATCATTTTTCTTGTTCAAATATTTTATTAAAGAATACAGAACCAAGAGCAAAGGGCATATGGTACAGAAGAAAGGGAGGGAGGGCGTCCTCCGGGTACAGAGGAGAGTGAAAGTCACCCAGTGTTCTAATAAGACAGCAGGAATGACAATGTGGTTGAAATCACAAAATGAATCAACGCCAGGCTACAGGTAGGGGACAATGTGGGATAGGCTCTCCGTAAGTGAGGACTAATTACAAGGAGTCCCGAAGTTAGATGAGTTGCAGGGTCTGGTGGAATACAGTTAGTGGGTGGTGTCCAGTCTCTATACAACAGGTTAATCTGGGATGAAAGCCCCTTAGGGGACAGTTATCAGTTCAAGAACAGTGAAGGAGGAAAATAAAAGAGGAGAGGAAGAAGAGGGAGAGGGCAGGGGAGATGCGGAGGGGTTTGCCGCGGGGGAGGGAGCCAATGCGGTACCTATGAGCGATCATTGCTGGGGAAAAGGTGATTTAGGGGAGAAGTAGGGAGTTGTCAAAGTTATGAGGAAGGAAATGATCAACCCAAGGTTGCCATAGACGTACAAATTTTCTAACCTTGTCAAGAAATACAGCTTCGACCTTAGCACGTATCATTGCTATAGCGATTCTGTTCTTGGTTTCTGTGGTATTGAGATTAGCAGGCTTCCAGGCCTTTGCAGTTGTTTGCTTTGCAGCAGTTGTAACTTGCAGAAGTAGTTTAAATTGGGGTCGAACTATGTCAGGGTTTTTTTTTTTATTGAGTAAGGCAATGGACGGTTTCGGCTCCAGAGTGCTGTTAACAAGGATAGAAAAGATGGGGAAGAATTCAATCCAGAAAGATCGGGCTATTGGGCAATTCCACCAAATATGGAGATGGGCGCTTTTGTCTGTACAACCACAGAAGCAGTTAAGTGCATAGGATGGAAGGTATTTGACTATCCGGGCAGGGACCAAGTACCAGGGAATTAATACCTTATGGTTTGTTTCCGAGGCCACAACATTCTGGGAAGCAGATTTGGTGACATGCCAAATGTTGGACAAGGCTTTGGCTTCCAGTTAGAGACCTACAGTAGATCTGCTTCACATTTTGTTATGTATTTAAGGGATGAATAGCAGGGTGGGTCTAAAAACTGAGTATAGAACATAGAAATTAAACCTCAAGAGTGAAGATCGTTTTTACAGATGCGTTCAATAGTAGTCAGGTCAGGAAGGGAGGGATTAGTGTGCAGGCAAGCGGTGAAGACGTTCTTAAGTTGGAGGTAGGGAAAACTTTCAGAGTTAGGGATTCTGTAGAACTTGCAGAGGGTAAGGAATGACTTGAAGGCATTGGGAGTTGTGAATTTGTAGGCTTCAGTGAAGTTGAAGGAAGACCACTTATGAAAGGAAGAGGGTGAGGTCCAAGCTGGGTAAAAAGCAGGATTTTGGAGATAGCCAAATGGGATGTGGGGGAATTGGAATCTAAATATATTTTTAACGTTGTCCCATAATTGCAGGAAATGGCATGTCATAGGGTTCCTTGATTTCTTGCAGTCGCCTGAGTGAAGCCACAGTAGGTTGGCTATCGAGAGGCGGGTCACAGTCTACTGATTCTAATGCTACCTAGAGTGGAATTTCATGAGTAGCGCAATATTTAGGTAGATGAGCCAGATGGGCCGCTTGGTAGTATTTGGTAAAAAGCTCTAAAGTCAGGTAGGTAATTTTAAGGCAGAGGAGACAAAGCATGTTTCTTCTGCATTAAAAATTCTGCCTGTTCGCAGAATTACATAAAGTTCCACTTAACGCAGATATATGAAAATAATTTTTGAAGGCTTTGATCGCCTATTGGTGATTTAATGCACTGAAAAAGGAAATAAAAAGTGAAACTACAGCCAAAAAAATACATGGGCCAGATAAAGAGGGTAATGCCCCTTACACAAGATCGGAAATTCCACCAGCAAAAGTCCAATGAGAGCTTTTGGTCGGAAAATGTGATTGTGTGTATGCTCCATCGGACTTTTGCTGGCGGAATTTCGGGCAGCAAAAGATTGAGAGCATGTTCTCAGAAAAAGTTCAGATCGGAAATTCCGATCGTCTGTACAAATTCAGATGCGCAAAATTCCTGCGCATGCTCGGAAACAATTCGACTCATGCTTGGAAGCATTAAACTTCATTTACTTGACTCGTCATAGTGTTGTACGTCACCACGTTCTTGACGGTCGAAAGTTCAGAGAACGTGAATGACCATGAGTGCAAAGCAAGGGACCCAGCAGAGAGGCGGGAGTGGCGCTTGAGGAAGATACCACCGTGAAGATTGGAGGGGCTCAAGCGATTCAGTGTCAGTGAATCATCTAGTCTAGTAAGAGAGACTGGGAGTTCAGTGGGCTGAAGAACTACAAGAAGTGATTGTAGTGGAAGTGAAAGGACTTTTACACTTTGTGTTAGGAACTGTTATAGGAGATGGCATTCCTGCACATGCAGGTGTGGCGTCTTGCTGGATGCCTTTCTCTGCATGGCTGTCCTGCTATTAAAGTCTCTGAATCTGCCAATTAATCTTGAAACTATCTAAGGATGTCCTGGCCCTAACCCTATCTCTCCTCTGAAAAAGTTTAAGAGAAATAAACACTCTTTTGCATTTAAAAAGTGCCTGGCACCCAATGACTAACCGCTTTGCACCCACCATATACAGAAGGATGTCAGCTATCTGTGGCCCTGGATGTTCACATTAGACCGAGAGAGGCCTGGGACCTTGCTACATTATTTAGGCTGAATTTAGGGGTTTATTTTCCTTTTTTGTTTCCAAACATCAGGGCAAAGTCCTACTTTTTAACCTTTTTCTTTTTTTTTTTCATACTGGGATGTTGATATTTCTAAACGTAAAAAAAAATGTTCAGCTTCTGCTTCGATGACTTATGCCCCGTACACACGACCAGACTTATGTCCGACAGACTTTCGAAGGAGTTCTGCCGGAGTTCTGACAGAGTTCTGACGGACTTTCCGAATGAGCGGACTTGGCCACACACAATCACACCAAACTCCGACAGAATTCGAACGTGATGACGTACGACTGGACTCGAATAAGAAACTTCATAGCCAGTAGCCAATAGCTGCCCTAGCGTCAGTTTTAGTCCGTCGGAATAGCATACACACGAGCAAATTTTTCGGTAGGAACTGGGTCCGGCAGAGTTCTGGCGGAAAAATTTGAAGCATGTTCCATTTCTAAAGTCTGTCAGACTTTTGCGAATCAAAAGTCCGTTGCAGCCCACACACGATCGAATAGTCTGCCGGAATCATTCCGTCAGACTTTGGATGTTGAAAAGTCCACTCGTGTGTACGGGGCTTTACACATTCTTTGAAACAGCTAGATGGCATAGAGTAGCACTAAAGAACACCTATCTTACGATAAACACGAAGTTGGTTATTTTTGACATCTCCCTATAAAATTGTGAGTTTTCGGGCTCTCATGCTGACTCTGGCTTTTGGTGTTTTGATTCACCGACCTGGGATAAGGGTTCATCTATGGATACCAGTGGGCTAATATAACAGCCATCAATCTGATATATTTAGTAGGAGGTCAGCAGTTGCACCCCTGTGTTTATATTATGGCAAATTTACTTTAATAGGATTTTCAGTGGAAATATGTTTCCTTTTTTGGAATAAATTGGTTTCTAGGCATGATCCTCAGTTGTAAATGCCATGGGGTTATGTTGCATCACCACACACTGTCAAATCTATGCTTTTCTAGCGTATATTTCCCCTCTTCTCCATTTTTCAACCTTGACTTTGCTGTCCATTTTCTAAGGCTGATCTCAGTGGTGTCACAAGCCTGGAGGTGGGTCATACCATGTCTGTGTCTCTGGAGGAAGATTACATTTGTGTTGGGGCGTGAAGTGTTCTCACCATTTTAGTGGATTTTCTCCCAGTTCCCCAGTTTCCTATTCAACCCCTAAAATATACTGGTAGCCTAACTGTCATGTGACCTAATCAGCCATTGTGTGTATACTAATTCATCTTCTAACAACTTCTATATTTTGTCTTTCTTAAGAATTTTCTGCGCGGGATTGCAAACAAAAAAAACGTTTGGATCGGTCTAACGGATGCTGATGGAACCTGGAGATGGGTGGATGGAACGCCTTATGACATAACTCCAAAGTAAGACACAATATCAGAATCCTTCTCACATATTTCTAAGATCTGGCAAAATGAAAAGGTGGCACACCGATGGATCCTTGAGCTGAAGTACATTAATGCCGCCTACACACGGTTGGATTTCTTGACGGAAAATGTTTGATAGGAGCTTGCTGTTGGAAATTACGACCGTGCGTAGGCTCCATCGGACATTTTCCATCAGAATTTCTGTCACACAAAATTTGAGAGCTGGTTCTCAAATTTTCCAACAACAAAGTCCGTTGTCATAAATTCCAAATGTTTGTACACAATTCCCATGCACAAAGTGCCACGCATGCTTGGAATCAAGCAGAAGAGCCACACTGGCTATTGAACTTCATTTTTTCCAGCTTGTCGTACGTGTTGTACGTTACCGCTTTCTTGACGTTCTGAATTTCCAACCAACTTTGTGTGACCGCGTGTATGCAAGACAAGTTTAAAGTGGAAGTAAACTCCCCTATCGTTTTCATCCATGGAAGCTGCCATCTTTGCCTCTGTTTAATCTTCAGCTGCCACGGTGCTGCACATGTGATCCGTTATGACACCAGCCATTGGGTGGTTTGACAGTTTGGTTGAGAGCACAGCTAATGTGCAGTTAGCATTCCCGGCATGCCGTTTTTTGAAACTGTTTAAATCGATGGGTTTACTTCCACTTTAAGCCAACATCCGTTGGGAAAAAAAACATGGGATTTTGTTGTCGGAATGTCCGATCGTGTGTACGTGGCATAAGACTTTAATTCACTCCACCCAGTGCTGTACAATACTTTTTTCACCCAGAGAACAATAATATACTGTGACATGGGGTGATTAGACTCAGTGGTGGATGCATTTTTTTTGTGAAGTCCATGCTAGTTTTAAGGGCCTAGTAACCCACTTTTATGAAAACAGATTAACCTAAAGTCCAAAACTTACCCAGCAGGGGTTTCGGTCACAGCGTAAACAGGCAAAAAAAGAAAAATATCAGGCACACAGCTCCTCATTATTGCACAAGGCCCCTTTGCTTGCTTTTATCCGGCCTTTGGAGCATTATTCCCCTCCACTGTCAGCAACTGTGGGCCATAGTTTCTGCCACTCTATTCTTCCCACTGACACCAATGATGGGGCACTATTCCTCCCACTGACAGCAATCATGAGGCACTGTTCTTCAAACTGACGCTTATGATAAGGCACTATTCTTCCCACTAACACCAGTGATGGGCCACTATTCCTCCCACTGATACCAATGATGGGGCACTATTCCTCTCACTAACACCAATGATGGGGCACTATTCCTCTCACTAACACCAATGATGGGGCACTATTCCTCCCACTGACACCAATGATGGTACACTATTCCTCCCACTGTCACCAATGATGAGGCACTATTCCTCCCGCTGACGCCAATGATGAGGCACTATTCCTCCCGCTGACGCCAATGATGAGGCACTATTCCTCCCGCTGACGCCAATGATGGGGCACTATTCCTCCCACTGAAGCCAATGATGGGGCAGTATTCCTCCCACTGAAGCCAATGATGGGGCACTATTCCTCCCACTAATGCCAATGAGGCACTTTGCTCACACTGACACCAGCAAAGGAGCACTATGCCCCCTACTGCAATCGTTTCTCTCTCTGTCGAATCTTTTCTTTCTATGTAGAATAATCTTGGACTAATAGAGCTAAGGTTAGGCACATTCGACCACAGGTTCGATAGCCACAGATTGTTATTATCAGTGTCATGTCGAATCTAATATCTATATCGAACTGTTGTCACAACGAAAACAAAAATAAAGCATTTGTTTATGTCGGATCTTTCGTTTTTCGGATTCTGCACTTTCGTTATCATTTGTTAAAACGATAATGAAAATACCTGAAATTCGGACAAACATGCATTCGGACGAAAACGAATGCACATGTCTACCATGTATAAATACATAAGGGTGGATATGATCACCATGCTCAAATGCATAAGGGGTCCATATAGTGAACTTGGTATCGAGTTATTCACTTAAAGGTCCTCACAGGGGACAAGGGGGCACTCTTTACATCTAGACGTACGACTGGACTCGAATAAGGAAGTTCATAGCCAGTAGCCAATAGCTGCCCTAGCGTCGGTTTTAGTCCGTCGGAATAGCATACACACGAGCAAATTTTTCGGTAGGAACTGGGTCCGGCGGAGTTCCGTCGGAAAAATTTGAAGCATGTTCCATTTTCTAAAGTCCGTCAGACTTTTGCGAATCAAAAGTCCGTTGCAGCCCACACACGATCGAATAGTCTGACGGAATCATTCCTTCGGACTTTGGATGTTGAAAAGTCCGCTCGTGTGTACAGGGCTTAAGAGCTGTGAAAATGTGGAATAGACTCCCTGCAGAGGTGGTTCTGGCCAACTCAGTAGATTGCTTTAAGAAGGCCTGGATTATTTCCTAAATGTACATAATATAACTGGGTACTGACATTTATAGGTAAAGTTGATCCAGGGAATATCTGGTTGCCTCTCGGGGGATCAGGAAGGATTTTTTTCCCCTGCTGTAAACAAATTGGATCATGCTCTGCTGGGGTTTTTCACCTTCCTCTGGATCATCTGTGGGTACAGGATTGTGTATATGGGATTGTATTTCTTTTTTATTAGTTGAACTAGGTGGACTTGCGTTTTTTTTTTTCAACCCGACTTTGTAACTATATATAAAAGAGGTGGAAATGCCACTTCCATAGATGATGCTCAGCTCCAGTCTAACAGGGGGCCAAACATGCCACATTTTGGGCATTCTTAGTAACGGCCTAGGTATGGGCCAAACCATTGGCTAATCCCTATTCCTCACATAGCCAATTAGGGAAAGAGATGAGGGAAATTACTCCTCACATAGGCCAATAGGTAAAGGAGTAAAGGGGAAGAACTTCTCACATGGGGAAGGACCTGGAGGAGAGAACTCTATACATATTCAGTCAGGAAAAGAGGAGGGGGGAGAACTCATCACATACAGTAGCTAGGGGCTGTGTATGTACGGGGTTGGCCATCACTGATCTAACCTCAGTAGATTGTACCATTACATTGTAGCGTGTGGTCAGCTCTCTTGCAATCCATCATCCCTCTAGTTGGGCTCACACCTTGAAGATCTAACACTATAGCATTTCCCAGGTCCCAGTTCTGCTCAATTCCTGCCCTGGTCTAATCACTATTGTCTCTTCTGTCCTTCAGGTTCTGGGGGAAGAGTCAGCCCGATGATTGGACAGGTCATACGTTCGAAGGAGGGGAAGACTGTGCCGAGTTAAATAATGGAGATGACTGGAATGATGCTCCCTGTTCTGAAAAATTAAAGTACATCTGTGAGAAGAAGATTATCTTCTGATATGGACTGAACGCAGACCTTCAGTCACTTTTTCAACTTTCCATTTATTAAATCTTCTGCCCTTGTTGTTGTTTTAACTTTGGATAGCAAAACATTTTTTTTTTCCTTTCACTAAATCCCTTATACAGCCCACTTCCTGTTTCTTGTCTGGTCATTAGAATAGGCTTATGACATCATGCTCTCGCTCTTACTACTCTAGTGAGAGTTTGCCAGAAAGGAAGTGGGGATGAGTCATACGAGGGCCAATGAGAGCTGCAGAGCTGGAGGTGTGCCTCTGTGTGTCTTTGTAAATCCAGGAAGTAGACAGGCAGCAGCTTCAGCCGCCCACAGTTAAGTTGGCTGCAGCAAAGACTCAGTGGTGGGAGATTTTGTGCAGCTTATTTGGCAAGTACAGAATCACAGTATATAAAACAATATACAAAGTGGTTGGAGAGAAGCTTCAGAATGACAAAGATGTTTTTATTACAAATTACTTGACTAGACTGCAGTTCGCCTTGAAATACATGAGAGGACATCTGATATCTCTATCTACCCTTTCTTCTCCTCCATCATACTACGGCCATATAGAATCTACAACTGTATAAAATAATGCTGCAGGATAACCTCTGCCAGGTTAGCACCCCCATTTCAAAATGTTTGAAAAAATCTTATGCAGTTTGTTAGATCTTTGTTAGATCAGGTTAGATCAACCGTTGTTTGCATTAGATCTCACACAGATGAAGCAATATTAACAGTTATTTGCTGGGGGGGGGGGACTAACCCGTTATCAGCCTCCCCTTTATCAAAAAATTTACCAAACAGTTAGCTATTTTGGAAGTTATTTGTTAGATCCGGTAAGATCAAATGGTTTTAATGTTAGATCTCACACAATTAGAGATTTAAGTGATTAATGAGGGGTAGCTGGCCCCCCTTTATCACATTTTATGGCCAACAATCATCTAGACTAATAGATATTAGTTAGATCCGGTAAGATCAAGTGGTTTTAATGTTAGATCTCACATAATTTCATAATACCCCCCTTTTTGGAAAGTAGACCGTCCAAGGTATTTAGTAGGGATGAGCCCATGGTTCGAGTCGAACGTAAGTTCGACTCCAAACATCGGGTGTTCACCCGTTCGCCAAATTCCAAACATTATGGGGCATTCATGGGAAATTTGAGCACATAATGCACTGCGAGAGGTCATTGACGGCTGCAGATCGGCCAAAGCTTGCATCACGGCACACAGAGCCATGATTGGTCAAAGGCAGGGTGCAAAAAAATTGCTTTCGGCTGTAATGTATTGTCAGGTCCAGGCAATATACATAAAAATCTTTGAAAAAAATGGTGTGGGGTCCCCCCAATATCCATACCAGATCCTTACTTATCCGAACACGCAACCTGGCAGGCTACAGAAAAATGGGGGGGGGGGCGAGAGAGTGCCTTACCCAGTGGTTGTGGGGGTCTGCGGGCAGGGGGCTTATCGGAATCTGGAAGCCTCCTTTAAAAAGGGGGTCCCCAGATCCCACCCCCCATGTGATTGGGTATGGGGTACATTGTACCCCTACCCATTCACCAAAAAAGTGTCAGATAAGTAAAAATGACAGGAGAAAGTTTTGGACAATTCCTTTATAAAGAAAAAAAGTGTCCCATGATATCTATCCATCAATCATGGGCCTGGACCCGGAAAATGGACCTGAAGTGACTGGTGTGGATTTGGGGGGGGTGACATATTTTTTTTAAATGTTGGCGCGGGGGTTCCCCTTCCACCTCAATACACTGTGTAATATATATACTGCACTGACTGAATATAGAGTCTACATTGAATATCTAGTCTGGGCCCCCAAATCCTGCCCCCTATGTGAATGGTACCCCTACCCATTCACCAAAAACTGTCAGAGTGAAAATGACAGGAAACAGTTTTGGACAACTCTGAGGGTGGCGCTTGTCCGCAGTGACATCTAGAGAGGAAGACAAGAGGAACTTGGTTCCTCTATGGTTTCCTGGGTCACTGGGGATGTGGATTGGATGCTGTTGCCCCATGTTACTCCAACAGCCATAATGGGTCAGACAGAGCCTATTTTAGACCCTGGCTCCCAGGTTTGGTGCGTATTTGAGAGTGGATAGTGTTGGGACAGAACTAGCGGCAGGGAAACGTTCCCGGTGAGGAGGAACAGTGTAGGGCTCGCAACTTCTCTGGACATCTTCCCACTTGGGCACAAGATGACCAGGCCACACTCTGCTCCTCCTAACAGGTTCTGTTAGTTTCGCTGTAACCTACTCTCTACACGTTGTTGGAACCCGTGACTGTTCCTGGTTGGGCTGTCTTCCCACCGGGTTTATTGTGAACTGTCTCTGCTTTGTCTCAATACAAGTTCTTTTCATTGCACATTTAAGACTGTGTGTGTGTTATAACGAGGCACCACACTGCACCCCATCTACATACAGATAAAGATAACAAATGTATTAATATTGGAAATTGTAACAAGAATACTTAGTTATAGATGTTTTTTTTCACCACGGAGTCCCCCTGTCTTTGCGGCATGGCACAATGATCAAACTAGGTACATGCTCGCCCTAGACTCCCTAGGGTTGATTTACTAAAACTGGTCAGGTTTTAGTAACAAAATCTGGTGCAGCTCTGCATAGTAACCTGCGCTCCCTACCCCACACTATGTGACCCACTGATATTATTAATACTGATGGACTATATGGAAACAAAAAAATCGATCAAATAATGTTCAATTAATTAAGTAAGACTTAGTATTATCAAATTCATAAGCCGCAATACATCTAAGTAAATTCATAAACAGTCATAATTGGATACCGATAAGTGAATAAAAAAATAAAAAAATATATACAAATATAATATAATAAATAAAGTGAATATATATATATATGTATATATATATATATATATATATATATATATATATATATATATATATATATATATATATATATATATAGAAAATAAATAAATACAGTGATAAATTGAATAATAAATAAATAAATAAAATCCCAGTGACAGGTTATTCAAATATGTGAAAGAAAATAGAAAATAAGGCAAAAAACAGTGTGCATAAATACGTGAACCAATAAACCTACACCCAACCAAAAAAGTCCATTAAAGTCCTTATAGTGAAAGGGATATCTTTTTAAGAAAATGCCTATAAATCATGCAGTCCACCTTCACCAAGCCAGAAGCCGTGAATCATCAGTAAGAATGCACGCTTACCAGATTGGGGCGTTTAAACGCTCACTTAGTGTATAAGATCACCCGAACTGCACAAATTCTGACCCAGGCTTATTGCAGAGCTTGTTCCGGAGGAATCACTGAGGTTTTCATAAGGCAGGTAATAATTTAGATGGTGACTCAAAAAACACAAATAAAAAGGCCTCCCATAGCATAAAACAGGCGGACAATTATTTATTTAAATAAACGAAAATATACTCACAAACATGTATCAATAAAACAGCATAAATGCCGGCCGGCATACGAGCGCCCGTTCGCTCAGAGGGTCAACGTAATTGCGTCAGCACGTCTGGACCATCCTACGTGCGTTTCGTCATACGGTGACGTCGTCTGGGGTGTGGGCGATGCGCTGACGCATCACGTTTAAATAGACACAAGAATAAAACCAAGCCTCATTCAAAGGAAACAGGAAATATTACAGCATTTGCAACCAAGCCTCGTTCTGAGTTGGAAGGAGCAACAGGAATTAATCATGGCATACACAGCTAAGCGCGGATGCCATATTAGAAAAGGGCACAACTACTGGCAAAAACAAAAAAATTATATTAACAGTCAAAACTGCTTGGTAAAAATATGTATACAAAATGTATATAAAAATTATGCAAAAATGACAGAAAACCTTGGAAATAATGTTACCAAACATTGAAAATAAATACGAATATCATCTGTAGATGAATTACAACTATCTGAATTGGCTCAAATGAAACAAAGCCAGACAGATTTTCTTTATAATGAAATAATAAAGAATATACTAACAAAAATAGAAAATTAAATAAATAAAAGTGAAAATAAAAGTGAAAATAAAAATAAATAATAAAAATAACTATAAATAAAATTATAAATAGAAAATAAAATAAAAAATGTATTGAAATAGAAATAAATATAAAGAATGAAGAAAAAATATAGCATGGTACAAATAAAATTAACAAAAAATAATTTACCAAAAAAGTTTTTTACCGACCAACTCACAATGAGTTCACAAACTTATTAAATCTGATATCATAAATCTAAAAATCCTCCCACAAACCATATCTTTTGGATGATCATGACTACCAGTACCAAACCAAATATCAGAGTAACCAAAAAGGTCAAAAACCTTTAAGAGTTGTCAATAAATGCATTGACATCTACATCTACGTTGCGTCTATAGGGAGTATAACACCTTAATCGATAGATCCAGGACATGTCCAATTTCGATATGCCCCTAAAAAGAGAACCGCCCCTCCAAGGTAGGCTAAATTTATCTATCCCCCAAGTTTTGACCGGATCTTTATTATGATGTTCAAGATAGTGCCTAGATACAGAATGTTTGGGGAAACCATTCATAATGTTAGTAATATGTTTGTTTAACCGTACATAAAGAGGTTGTTTAGTTCTCCCCACGTATTGTAGCCCACACGGGCACTGGAGTAAGTAAACAACCCCTTCAGTTGCACATGTAATGAAAGGTTTGATGGTGAATGCACGCAATGTGCTAGAAGAGACAAAAGTGTGAGTCCGTCTCTGAGGGCAGCCACCGAAAGAACAGACTAGGCACCTACAACACTGGTAGTACCCAGTCAAATTCTCGAAGAAACCTTTCTTCGAAACTGGGGGATCTAATACATTAGGTGACAACCTGTCTGTGAGGGAAGGGGCACCTCTATACACTAGCCGGGGCCTAGCTGGTAAAACAGTACTCAACACAGGATCATTGTTCAAAAAGTGCCAATGTTTGTTAATCAACTTCTTAATACTACCATGTTGTACGGAATAGGTAGTAATAAATGGAACAGATCCTGACAGATAATTAGAAGAAGTCTTGGCCTTTACTTTTAACAGATCATCTCTGTTAATGGCCCCAACTTCCTCAAGGGCAGATTTCAACAAATGATCATCATAGCCCTTATCCAAAAAGCGTTTGGAAAGGACCTTTCCAAACGCAGGTGCAGGTACAGGAACGTGAGACTGAAGCAGTAACAGGATAAAAGCCAGGGTTGGTACACAATTGGGCAGCAAGTTACAAGAGTATGAGACAGGAGCAGAGTCAAACACAAGCCGAGGTTACAGGTAGGCAGACGGAAGTCCAGAGGTGGGTTCAAGTAAAGGTGGGTCAAACACAGGTAGGCAGGAAACGGATCATTGTCATTGCTTTTTTTAAATGCTTTTTTTAAATAGGCCGCATGTGCCAATACATGTTTCTTCTTGTGCACACTAGTGTGCCCATGCCTGCATTGCAATGTGTGTTTGTTTACAGGACGTCTCTTACATGCTCTCTTATCTGTCACAAAACCTCCAGCAGCACCGAATGCCCATTTGGAAAGCACACTGGATGCAGGGCAGCCCAGCAGCTTAATTGCTTACTGCGCAAGTTCTGACCAGTGGTCTATTCTCATGAAGCAAGAACCCAGTGAATCATCAACTGGAAAGCTCTACATGTCTGTTTTTGCCCCTAGATTATGTCCCACCATATGATGCAGACGTTGCCGATGGGATGTGGAAGCTGACAGCCCTGTGGGCAGGTAGCTCGTTTGGAAAGTCCGCCGGACAGTCTGGCAGTTTGTCCGCCAGACTAAGTCCGCCGGATAGTCTGATACGTGTGTACGCGGCAAAACTTTGGCTTGGCAGCAGCCAAGAAACTTTAAGGATTTAGAGAAGATCCGTAAAGAAGAGTGGACCAAAATCTCTCCTGAGATGTCTGCAAACCTAGTCACCAACTACAAGAAACGTCTGACCTCTGTGCTTGTCAACAAGGGTTTCTCCACCAACTACTAAGTCATGTTTTGCTTGGGGATCAAATACTTATTTTACTCACTGAACTGCATCTCCATTTATAACATTTTTTTTAGTCATGTGTTTTTTTTGGTTGATATTCTGTCTCTATCATTTAAAATAGACCTATGATAAAAATGGTAGACCCTTCATTTCTTTGAAAGGTAGGCAAACTTACAAAATCTGCAGGGGATCAAATAATTAATTTCCCCATAATATACACACACACACGCACACACATGCACACATGCTATCTTGTCAAAAGTATTGGGACACCAGGCTTTACACACACGCATGAACTTTAATGGCATCCCAGTCTTAGCCTGTAGGGTTCAATATTACGTTGGCCCACCCTTTGCAGCTATAACAGCTTCAACTCTGCTGGGAATACTGTCCACAAGGTTTAGCAGTGTGTCTATGGGAATATTTGACCATTCTTCCAGAAGCGCATTTGTGAGGTCAAGCACTGATGTCGGATGAGAAGGCCTGGCTTGCAGTCTCCGATCAAATTCCTCCCAAAGGTGTTCTATTGGGTTGAGGTGCAGGCCAGTCAAGTTATTCCACCCCAAACTCCCCCATCCATGTCTTTATGGACCTTGCTTTGGGTACTGGTGTGCAGTAATGTTGGAACAGGGAGAGCCAGCCCCAAACGGATCCTGCAGTATTTAAAAATTCGGATACATCCGAATTTCCAAAAAACATTCAGTGATATTTTTACGACGTATTGATACCAGCTTCACCACAAGAGATGAGGATAGGGAGGATTCTGTAGCGCAAATGTATTTAATCAGTTAACATGACAGTGGCACGTATCTAGCTCCTGAAGTCCAGGTGCACAGCCACGCTCCCTCCCCAAGTCCAGCCCAATCACCGTGAGCCTCTCAGCAAGCTCCACCTCCCATAATGTACATAGGGCCAATAGAGCCTGACGATCGGCTACTGAGGAAAGGATCTCTGTCCCCAGTGTGCCGAATGTGTTCTGAGTGCAGCGTACCGACCCAGCAGCACACAGAGCTTTCGATGTGAGTGCACCATAGTCGTCCGTGACTGACCTGGATTTTCGGGACCCAACCCGTGACAAGGTGATGTTGGGACACCTTTTGAAAATCCGTGAGCGTCCCGGACATTTTGGGACTGTTGCCAGCTATGGGTATGGCCGGTGTAGTTATACTCACTCCCAGTGCTCTATGACAATTTACCTTTCCTCTCTCCTCCCACATCCTCCACCATAATCAGTGTCTGATCAGTTTCATTGATGGTCCACACATAAACAAACGATTCTCGTCCAGCTCAAATGTTGATTTTTGTTGATTAATAATGCAAACAAACATATTATAAACCAATCAGAGTCCATAAACCACTGAGATTAAATATCCTGTTCATGACCAAGGACGCATTTTTGTGCAGTAATAATCTACAGAACATCACAGGACTCCATACACTTCCTCTTTATTGTGGCATTTTAAGTTCCTAAAAATGCAGTATGTGGCAACACCTTATCTTTGCAAGTATCTAAACAGATATTGAGGGTGAAGATCATACAACGCCTAGAATTGTGTTTTGTCTGCAGCGTGCAATGAGGGGAGCTGAAAATCTGGAGATGAAACCAGGTAGGTTGTAGATTTGATCATTGATGAATACTGAGGGGGGGGGGGCAGGAATCCCCAAAAAATTATGTTTAGTATCCATTTAGGGTGTGTAACCAATAGTATTCTTTTATTTACTCCTTTTTGGTCTGTTAAATACACCATTGAAAGTGTTTTGTGATATCTGTTTAATTAGCGCCTAAAAAAATTCCAGCTGATCCTGCCAGAAATATGATATCTGCTATTTTCCACTTTCTACATGTGCTGTATTTCTATTAGGACTACTAAACACCTCCCTAGACATGTGCAGTTTGTTTAGTTCAGAATTAATATTCGGACTAATTTTTCGTTGTTCGGATATATCCGAACACCCGAATTTACAGAATAAACTAATTTTACCGAATGTTCAGAATAACGAAAATAAATTTGTCCGAATTTCGGAAATTTGGACTGGAATTCAAATCTAATTTGACATCGAACTCCAGTCGAATTCTGACTGTAATATTACTGAAATCAAAGATTATGTGTGTTATTAGAGTACCATTTACAAATAATGCTGTTTTTGTGAAGACAAAAGGTGATCTAAAGAGTCAATGTAATCATTTGATGAACATTTTTCATCTAAAGTTTTCAATTCGAACAATTCAAAATGTATTGATTTGAACGTTTAAAAAAAAGTCAGAATTGGTATATTCGAAAAAGACATAAACGGAATTCTGAATACAAATCCCGAACACAAATTAGGAAACCAAATAATTTGATTAACGATTAACCTCCCCTCTGAGTTAAGAAAGTGAATTGGGTGTGTTCTATAGTCTTGTCCTATAGTGTATATACTGTTTGTATACATATTTATTTATTTATATGTTTTCTCCAAATTGCCACGATATATCTATATTCTACATATCTATATTCCTAAGGGTCGGTTCACACAGCAGGCGAGGCGAGGCGTCTCCGACTTGCCTCGCCGCAACCTGCGGCGACCTCAGCGGCGACTTGCAGATGACTTCTGTATAGAAGTCAATGCAAGTCGCCCCGAGGTCGCCCAAAAGTAGTACAGGAACCTTTTTTCTGAGTCGGAGCGACTCGAGTCGCTCCTCTCAGAACGGTTCCATTGTACAGAACGGGGGCGACTTGCGGGAGCGAGGCGAGGCGAGTCGTGTCGCCTCGCATCGCCCGCTGTGTGAACCGGCCCTAAGAGTATGCTATTTAGGAAGTAAGAATTTGGCAGGCTGCAGGGAAGAGTAGGCTCTGGCCTTAGAGAGGTTTTATTTTTTGACAGCAAGGCCAATTCTTGCTTTCATCAAGACTATCTCTACAGGGTTAACGGTGTGAAGGCCCCACCGTCACCCAAACTACAATTTATCCAAACCTTTTACTTCTATTCAAAGTCTGCAGAAGAGATACCAGAATGTATCAAAAAAAATAAAAAATCTCTAATCTTGTTCCCCATGCACTACATTGTGGCCTCATCATACAGACTGGCTCACCAAGCCATTGCTTAAAAAATAAAGAAAACCCATGTCTATACTGCGTTAAGCATGCACTAACGCACTGCAATATACTATGGTAAACCTGCACCAGCACACTGCAATACACTGCGGTAAACCTGCAATAGCGCACTGCAAAATACTGCGGTAAACCTGCAATAGCGCACTGCAATATACTGTGGTAAACCTGCAATAGCGCACTGCAATACACTGCGGTAAACCTGCAATAGCACACTGCGAAATATTGCGATAAACCTACAATAACTCACTGCAATATACTGTGGTAAACCTGCAATATCTCACTGCAATATACTGCGGTAAACCTGCAATAATGCACTGCAATATACTGCGGTAAACCTGCAATAATGCACTGTAATATACTGCGGCAAACCTGCAATAATGCACTGCAATATACTTTGGTAAACCTGCAATAATTCACTGTAATATACTGCATTAAACCTGCAATAACACATTCCAATATACTGCATTAAACCTGCAATAACACAATGCAGTATACTGTGGTAAACCTGCAATAATGCACTGCAATCTACTGCAGTAAACCTGCAATAACGCACTGCAATATACTGCAGTAAACCTGTAATAACACACTCCAATATACTGTGGTAAACCTGCAATAACACACTCCAATATACTGTGGTAAACCTGCAATAACGCACTGCAATATACTGCAGTAAACCTGTAATAACACACTCCAATATACTGTGGTAAACCTGCAATAACACACTCCAATATACTGTGATAAACCTGCAATAACACACTGCATTATACTGCGGTAAACCTGCAATAACGCACTGCAATATGCTGCAGTAAACCTGCAATAACGCACTGTAATATACTGCAGTAAACCTGTAATAACACACTCCAATATACTGTGGTAGATCTGCAATAACACACTGCAGTATGCTGCAGTAAACCTGCAATAACACACTCCAATATACTGTGGTAAACCTGCAATAACACACTGCAATATATTGTGGTAAACCTGCAATAACGCACTCCAATATACTGCGTTAAACCTTCAATAATGCACTGCAATATACTTTGGTAAACACGCGGTAAGGCACTGAAATATACTGCAGGAAACCTGCCCTTACAAAAGAGTCACACTAAATACTTTACACTACTAGAATCAGAATAGCACACTATAGCACGCTGTCTAATAGCACTGAACAGAGCCCTGTTCTATCTCTCTCCACATCGCTATCACACTACAAATGGCTGCTATGGGAAGAATACTTTTATAGAGCCATACAATGAGCCATGATTGGTCATCATGATTGTGTCCAATCATGGCTCTCACAGTGCTATGTGCCCTGATTGGGCAAAGCTTTCATGGCTTCAGCCAATCAGGGCTTCCAAAGCACCATGCAGTGGGACAGTGCATTGTGGTCGTTCAGCGGGCCAAACAAACTGTCGAATGCCCGATAATTTGGGTGTTCATTGAACAGGCGAACAGCCAATGTTTGGGCCAAACTGAGTCATGGGCCCTACTCTATGCACCCATAGACTGTCCAAGAGTACAAATGCAACGATGTAATGTTCAGCAGGGATGGGCCGAACACCCCCCCCCCCCCCCGTTGGGTGTTCTAAACTGAACAGCGAACCTCATTAAAATCTATGGGAGCCGAACAGGCAAAATCAAAAGTGCCCATTTTGAAGGCTTTTATGCAAGTAATAGGCCATAAAAGGGGTACTGCCCTGGAGGACATTTGCCAATACATTTTTTTTAAAAACAATTGTTTTTTCAGGAGCAGTGATTTTAATTATGCTTAAAGTGAAACTACAAAAATGAAAAATTCCTTTAAATATTGTGCGTTAGTCTGCCTGTAAAGTAGTGAATCTCTATGATGTTTGGAACATGCTGCAGCAATAATGACATTTAGAAAGCAAAAAATGAAATTTAAACTTGCTAGCGGCTGTAATGTATTGCTGGCTCCTGGCATGTGAGCTATGGCTGAATGAAAAATACTTCTGTAGGACTACAAATCCCACCAGCCTTCTGTAACTTTGTACACTCTATTTATCTGGGCAAGTACCCGCTCACCACACTGGGTCCTAGATGCTTGTTGAGTTCTACTCCTGGTATCTCAGTCAGGCCTAAGCTGGCTCCATCACACTGCACCTCTGCTATGGCTGTGATGCAGGGAAAACATCAGAAATTCTGGACTCTCCGGTTCATCTGCACGCTGGTCCAGCTAACTGTACTCTGGAGCTCCTTGGAGGCCAAACGATTCCTCTCCGCGCCTTGTAGGCCACAGCCTGTCGGTCACACACACAGACCTCACTGCAGGCAAGTCTTGAGTGATGTCCCAAGAGGCCGGAAACATGCCACGCCTGTGTCTTTTATATCCTTAGCCAGCAGGCTGTTCTGTGACTTGGGCTTGTGGGTAAGTGCACTGGTCATCATGGGTAGGTAGTTCCCAGACTGAGCTACACACATAAATCAGTTCCTCATTCACTACATCCCCCACAATGCATTGAAGCGTGGCTATTGCTAAAGCGAAAAAAAAAAATCTTAACAGCATAATTACAAAGAGAAAAGACACTAGAGGGAGCCAAACTCTGTTCAAAGAATATCACATTATTCCTATGGTATATTAAGAGGCAAAAATCCCTGCGCTACACAGAAGAACAGCTCATGGAGGCAGAAGAGAAGAACCAAGAGGCAGAGCCTGGGTTCCGCCTCTTGTTTCCTCCTCATGATAGCTAGTCTTCTGTAAAATGGCGACCGGCGGAGACAATTCATGAGTGTCAGCCATGGACCTCTAGCGGCAGCAAAAAAACCCCGCAGATTTTCACAGAAACGGCAAGACCGGGAAAAAGGTCTAAATACTGGGAATGTCCCAGGAAATTCAGGACAGTTGGCAACTATGCATGCCCCCTTCTGCAAAGAGACATGCCCAATCCAGCAAAGAGACAACCCCCCTCCTGCAAAGAGACATGCCCAATCAGGCAAAGAGACATGCCCCCTCCTGAAAAGAGACATGCCCCCTCAAGCAAATAAACATGCCCCTCCTGCAAAGAGACATGCCCCCTCCTGCAAAGAGACATGCCTCCTCAAGCAAAGAAACATGCCCCCTCCTGCAAACAGACATGCCCCCTCCAGCAAAGAGACATGCCCCCTCCTGCAAAGAGACATGCCCCCACCTGCGAAAAGACATGCCCCCTCCTACAAAGAGACATGCCCAATCCAGCAAAGAGACACCCCCCTCCTGCAAAGAGACAAGCCCCCTCCTACAAAGAGACAAGCCCCCTCCTACAAAGAGACAAGCCCCCTCCTGCCAAGAGACAAGAAAACTGACATGTCCAAGAGGATCAGCTCAGCTCACAGGTACATGTATTGTGCAACATGTGATGCAACATACGGCATCAGCAGCACTGCAGTGGCAGCGGGTGCTCCTGCTATTGAAGCCTGTGCTGTTCTGGGACTGGGAAAGCTGCTCCACCCCTGCCCCAAGTTTTTACTGCTGGGGAGCAGAGTGGGGCGATGCTAGGGAGCGAAGCATGATGCAAGGATGACACTGTACGATAGAGAGAGGGAGCCTCAGGTCCTTGGGAAGTGTGCCCCTGTTGCCACCCTTCTCAAAGTTCCGCCTGGATCCCACGGACCCACCAGGACCCAGAGTAGGGCCGGCCCTGTGCCAAGCTAATAGATTCCTAGCAGGTCACGCTTATTGAATGGCACCAAACTACGATACTTAAGAATCTCCTTAGGCTATGCTTTAACAATTTTTACAGGTTACCAGTTTCGAGCTACAGAGGAGGTCTAGTGTTAGAATTATTGCTCTCACTCTAACATCCACAGCGATACCTCACATATGTGTGGTGCGAACGCCGTTTACATATGCGGCCGCAACCTAGGTATGCGTTCGCTCCTGTATTCAAGCACGAGGGACGGGCACTTTAAAAAAAAAAAAAAAAAAACCTCTCCCTTTATTTAATTTTACATTTTTAATTACTTTTATTCCTATTACAAGAAATGTAAACATCCCTTGTAATAAGAATAAGGCATGACAGATCCTTTTTATGGAGAGATCTCCTCAACCCTGCAAAGCATGAGAAACAAAACATAACTTTCTGCTTTCCAGGGAAAAAAACTGGCAGATTATAAATCTCGCTGGAGAATTATTATGTCGCTCTAGGCCACCCGGGGTCATAGAAATGGCTGGGGAACTGTCAGAGGACTCACAGTGCTAATGCCCGTCTCCGTGCAGCAGTGGCTAATTCCCATTCCACTAAGTCCAATGGGCATGCGCATTGTCCCAGACAGAGGCGAATGAGTTCCGAAAGGAACGTGTGCACTCGCATACCCATACGAATGTGTGCCCGCACTCACGCACCCATGCGAAAAGTGTATGCGCACTCGCGCTTGCACATTCGCGCCTGCCAATCCTGGCACATGGTGCCCTATATAAACAGAGTCTCTGCCTGATACCAGTGCTGGATCGTCTTCAGCTTGTTCCTGAGTTCCTGATTGCTGTTTGACCTGTTACCTTGCTCCTGACAAACCCGGCTTCCTTGACCATTCTCTTGGATCTCCCCTGCCTGTCCTCTACTGATTATACAAACCTCAGCTTGGATTCTCTACTACGGCTCTGCTTCCTGATTCTGTACCTCGCTGCCAGCCCGTTGCCAACCTCTGGGTGTCCTTGACTACGAACTTGCCTTCCGTTTATGTACCTTGTTGCCACCTTTGCCAGGGTACCCATCCAGCAGCAGAGCTTGCTATGTGAATGCACGACAGTCGTCCCTGACGTGACATCACGTGACAAGTTGATGTTGGGACACCTTTTGAAAATCCGTGACTGTCCCGGACATTTCGGGACTATTGCCAACTATGAGTATGGCCGGTGTAGTTACACTCTCTACCAGTGCTCTATTGCCATTTACCTTTCCTCTCTCCCCTATATCCTCCACCATGATCAGTCTCTGATCAGTTTCAATGATGGTCCTCACATAAACAAACGATTCTCGTCCCGCTCAAATGATATTTTTGATGATTAGTAATGCAAACAAAATATATTATAAACCAGAGTCCATAAACTACTGAGATTAAATATCCTGTTCATGAGCAGGGACACGTTTTTGTGCAGTAATAATCTACAGAACATCACAGGACTCCATACACTTCCTCTTTATTGTGGCATTTTAGGTTCCTAAATATGCAGTATGTGGCAACACCTTATTTTTGGATGTTTCTAAATATAACATCAACGTGACACATGCAGTATGTAAGGGTTAACATGTGGTTATGACTTCTTAACCACTTTCAGAACAGACCAATTTGCTGGTCAAAGACCAGACCACTTTTTGCGATTCGGCACTGCGTCGCTTTAACTGACAATTGCGCGGTCGTGTGACGTGGCTCCCAAACAAAATTGACGTCCTTTTTTCCCCACAAATAGAGATTTCTTTTGGTGGTATTTGATCACCCCTGCGGCTTTTATTTTTTGCGCTATAAACAAAAATAGAGCGACAATTTTGAAAAAAAACGCATTATTTTTTATTTTTACTTTTTGTTATAATAAATATCCCCCAAAAATATATAAAAAAATGTTTTTTCCCTCAGTTTAGGCCGATACGTATTCTTCTACATATTTTTGGTAAAAAAAATAGCAATAAGCGATTATTGATTGGTTTGCGCAAAAGTTATAGAGCTTTTACAAAATAGGGATAGTTTTATAGCATTTTTATTAATAATTTTTTATTATTTTTTTTTATTAGTAATGGTGGCGATCAGCGATTTTTATTGTGACTGCGACATTGTGGGGGACCCATCGGACATTTTTGACACATTTTTGGGACCATTGTCATTTATACAGTAATCACTGCTATATAAATGCAGTGATTCCTGTGTAAATGGCACTGACAGTGAAGGGGTTAACCAGTGGGTGGCAGTGTAGGGGTTAAGTGTTCCTAGGGGTGTGTTACTAACTGTGGGGGGGTTGGGCTTTCATTTAGTGAACACTGATCTCTGCTCCAATCACATGGAGCAGAGATCAGCGTCACTAGTTGCTAGGCAGAATGGAGAAATGTTGTTTACAACGGCACTTCTCCATTCGGCCGCTCCGTGAGACGATCGCGGGGATGCCCGCGGCGATCGAGTCCACGGGTCCCGCGACCGGACTCACGGGGGTCCCGACCAGCGCGGGAACGCGCCGCCGGTGGCGCGCTCCCGATGGCAGGGCGGCAAATTTAAAGGGACGTACATGTACGCCCATTTGCCTGCCCGTGCAACCAATGGCCAGGGTTGTCGGGAAGAGGCCCTTGTCCTCATCAACATGGGGACAGGGTGCTTTGGGGTGGGGGGGCTGCGCGGCCCCCCCTTCCCCAAGGCACCCCCCATGTTGAGGGCACGCGGCCTGGTACGGCTCAGGAGGGGGGGGCGCTCGCTCGCCCCCCCTTTCCTGGCCGGCCGGGTAGCGTGCTCGGACAAGGGTCTGTTGTGGACTTGGGGGGGACCCCACACCGATTTTTTTCGGCGTTGGGGTTCCCCTTTAAGTCCATACCAGGCGGCGGGGTCAGCGACGTCTCCGTCACAGACCCCGCCTACCTGGATACCCGCTCGAAATGAGCGGACTTTTCTCCGGGCGGGAAAAGTCCGCTCATTTCAAAAGTAGGGCGGACTAGCACACACACGGGCGGATTGTCTGCCGAAATGCGAGTCCAGCGGACAGTCTTTCCAACATTCCAAAAGACTTAGTCCGCCAGACTGTCCGCTGAAAAAGTCCGCTGAAGCCCACACACGAGCGGACTGTCCGCTGAAATGTGTTTCAGCGGACTAAGTTGGACAGACAGTCCGCCTGTGTGTACGCGGCCTAAGTCAGAAAAAATTAACAGCAACAGGTCTCATGTGCAGGTTTCTGCAAGATGTCTGGAAGGTCTGATGGAGAAGGTACCATCAGAACTCCAGGCAGACATGTTGGCAGGTACCATACGCTATATTGCGACTTTTATTCCACCAACCCCCACATATAGGCCCTCAGAGCCTCTGCCATCTTATGGTCCCTATGCAAATCACCCCCCGCCCCATCTGCCAGCACCACCACCCTCTCATTACCTTCCTCTGCCAACACCACCACCTTCAAATTACTTTCCTCTGCCAACACCACCTTCTAATTGGCAGCAAAATGAGAATCCCTCTACCTCCACCTGGTCACAATATGGCCATGCAATGAATGTGGTGATGTCACCTAATGAGGGAGTCAACTCCTCCCAAACATTCCCTCGCCTCTAATTTTTTTATTTATTTTTTGGGTTATGAGCTATGTTAGCTCTATTTCTTTGTTGAGCTGTATATGTGCAAAACGAACAAACAAACAGAAAAAGTTATATTTCAGTAATATTTTAAATAAAAAAAATAAAGTTTTTAATTGGCTTTAAAAATGTGTGATTGGTGTTTATTTTATGCATATAAAAAAATATTCATATTAGGTTCTTCATCCAATTTGCAGCCAAAGGACCAGGCCCCTTTTTGTGATTCGGCACTGCGTCGCTACAATTGCACGGTCGTGCAACCTGGCTCCAAAACAAAATGTATGTCCTTTATAGGGGGAAGTTTTATAGCATTTTTATCTTTTTTTTTTTCCTGTAATGGCGGCGATCAGCGATTTTTATTGTAATTGTGACATTTTTGCAGACACATCGGACATTTTTAACACATTTTTAACACATTTTTGAACCACTAGGGGGCAGTGTAGGTGTTATGTATGACGTTATGTGTTTTTTTTTATTTAGTGGGTGTGGCCTGGCATGTGACGTCACTGATTGTCTTTCCGATCGGTGACAGCCACAGTAGGAAGCACGGGGAGAGGTTTGTCTACTCGGATCTCTCCTCGTTCTTCAGCTCTGTGACCCGATTGCGGGACACCAGCGGCGATCAGGTCCGCTGGTCCCACGGCCACGGTCACAGAGCTCAGGACCGGGTCAGGAACGCACCACCGGCGGGGCACTCCCGATCCATGGCTGGGCACTGAGCAATGTACAGCTATGTGCTTGTGCCCAGCCGTGCCATTCTGCCGATATACATTGGCGTGAGGTGGTAAGTGGTTAAAAATTTAAATAGAAATATGAAAATATTACCTCAGTTTGATAATTAGTCGTTCCACAGGGGGTATACTGTTCCGAAAATATGTGTCCATTCGTTGCAACCGACTACTGAGTAAACCCAGTAACTCATCAAAGCTGTGAAAAAAAATAACAAATATGGCGTTTATTAGTGGACGTTATAAAATAAGACAGGAACAATGTCAAACATCATGAATCCAACTATTTTGACTAACCTTTTTATGGACATCCTGGTGTAGTCCAAAAATTTATCTTCATGGTCACGTAGGTCACTGTACATAACCCAAAATTGCCCTCTCTCTTCCCGATCGGCAATTACGGGGTGGATCCAATATCTGCGTGCCCTCTTCTTCCTCCTCTCTCGTTCATGCAGAAAAAATGTGGCAACAGCGGATGCTGCCACAAAACATGCCATCTCATCATCACTCATCTTTGCAGTAGATAGTAGATATGGAGCAGGGAGCACAATGCTGAACCGGAAGTACAATAACCAAGTACAGTACCCAGGAAGCAGATGAAAAAAGAGATGAATATTTTTCCTATTGGCTGAAAAAAAAACGCTGAAGTTAAAAAACGCCGGAAAACGCTGTATGCAAACGCGCGACGAAGCGCGCGACAAAACGCCGGTAAAAACGCTCAAACACGCTACGCTGAGGTGTAAATGCAGCCTTAAGAAGAACACAAGCAGCATATCTCGGCAATAATCTCGGCGTTCCTGGCTCCGCCAAACTCTGCCTAGTGTGATCACGTCACCGCCTACCTCCCAGTTGCAACAAATTATTATTATAATACACAACTTATATACAGGGCCTTCTTTCATATTGATTGGACCCTGGGCAAGAAAAAAAATGTGGACATATGAATGCAGCTGCTATTTACATATGAATGCAGCTTCTATTTACATATGAATGCTGCCATTGTTTACATATGAATGCCAGTTATTTACATGTAAACACAGGGTCTGCAGGTGAGTCATCTGTACACAACAATAGGACAGAGGTGGGCAGCATTAGTACCATCACTTCACACTGAGATATCGGGGACACAGAACAGGACTAAAACTTCAAGGAACGAGGGAATTTAAACCAGGGTAGTTGGCAAGTATGAGGCAGCTACTTTGGGCCCCACAATGACAGGGCCCCTTTTACCCTGCCTTAAAGATGGCCCTGCTTATATAGCGCCAACAGTTTACGCAGTGCTTTACAATGTAGCGGGAGGACAGCACAATTACAGTTCAGTTCAATACAGAAGTGACAGTAGGGCCCGACTCGTAGAGCTTACATTCTAAAGTGAGGGGTTGGTGGTACAAAAGGTAATAGCTGCAGAGAATGATTTGATGGGGACGGCTCTGGGACAGTTGTTAGGTGGGTGTGGGATAGGCTTCCCTGAATAAGTGAGTTTTCCGGGATCTCCTAAAGGTGGATAGGTTAGGGGCTGATCTGATATACTGGGGCAGGGAGTTCCAGAGGATGGGAGATGTTCTGGAGAAGTCTTGAAGGCGAGCATGAGAGGAGGTAACAAGGGAGCCAGAGAGCAGGAGGTCCTGGAAGGAGCAGAGAGTATGATTTGGGCGAAAGCTGCAGATGAGGTTGGTGATATAGATGGGGGCGATGTTGTGGATGGCCTTGTATGTTGTGGTTAGTATTTTGAATTTTACACGGTGGGGGAGGGGAAGCCAGTGAAGGGAATGGCAGAGAGAGGCAGCAGTCACAGGTCATTTAGTGAGGTGTATTAGTCTAGCGGCAGCATTCATAATAGACTGAAGGGGGGAGGAACCTGTGTAAGGGTCGGCCATTAAGGAGAGAGTTGCAGTTGTCAAGGCATGAAATAATCGAGGAGAGAATAAGTTGCTTTGTGGTGTCCTTAGTCAGGAAGGGTTGAATTCTGGAGATGTTGCGGAGGTGAAGGCGGCAGGATTTAGCCAGTGATTGGATGTGGGGGCTGAAGGAGAGGTCAGAGTCAAGGATTACACCCAGGACCCTGACTTGTGTGGAGGGACCAATGGTTGTGTTGTTGATCTTAATGGTGAAGTCATGGGGGGGGACCGGGAAGGAGAAATATAAAAAGCTCAGTTTTAGAAAGATTGAGTTTGTGGAAGTGGTGTGACATCCATACCGAGATGTTATTCAGTTGGAGATCTGTAAGGAGATCGAGGGGGTGAGTTGAGGAGTGGAGAGATAGATCTGGGTGGCTAGAGGTGGATTATCATATAGTACTGTATATGTTGGTTGTTCCCTAGTTATGTTAATTATATTTCTGTATACAGTTTCCTTTGCATACAATAATGTTACATAGTTGCTGAGGCTGAAGGTGCGGCCGGACCAGAGTCTTGTAGAGCGGGAGAATTATAATTTTATCTCTGAAATGAATCCCCTTTTTAATGCCAATGTTCTGTTGGCTTTGCTTGCAGCAGCTTGGCATTGCATGCCATTGCTGAGCCTATCATCCACTAGGACCCCCAGGCAGGGGCGGACTGACAACTCATGGGGCCCCTGGGCAATAGGAGATTATGGGGCCCCCAGGCAATCCGAGATTATGGGGTCACACAGTATACACACAGTATACAATCACACAGTATACACAGACATGTTTCTATTGGCTGAGAAGGTACTGGAGAGGTGGGGCAGCTATAATCTCGGGATTTTTAGACCAAAAGTATGTTGGTAAGGGACATTTCAGAGACAGATGTAAAAAAAACCACAGATTTTTGCATACAGTCCCTGGTTTTACTGAGGCTGGCAACCCTAATGGGGCCCCCTAGTGGCTCGGGGCCCTCGGGCAGTGCCCGAGTGGCCCAATGGTCAGTCCGCCCCTGCCCCCAGGTCCTTTTCCATCCTAGATTGCCCCAGAGGTTCTCCCCGTAGTGAGACCAAGTGCATTAACTTACATTTCACAACAACATTAACCAATTAAGGGCTGAGCCTCTTTTTGACATGTCTTGTTTACAAGTTAAAAAAACATTTTTTTTTTTAGAAAATTACTTAGAAACCCAAAAATTATAAAAAAATAAATTCTAACACCCTAGAGAATAAAATGGCGGTCGTTGCAATACTTTCTGTCACAGCATATTTGCGCAGTCGACTTACAAGCGCACATTTTTTGGAAAAAATAAATTTTTTGAATTAAAAAAATAAAACAGTAAAGTTAGCACAATACATGTCACACTTCAAAATTGCGCCCACTCGTGAAATGGCGGCAAACTTTTATCCCTAAAAATATCCATAGGCGACGTTTAAAAAAATTCTACAGCTTGCATGTTCTGAGTTACAGAGAAGGTCTGGGACGAGAATTATTTCTCTCACTCTACCGATCGCAGCGATAGCTCACATGTGTGGTTTGAACACCGTTTTCATATGCGGGCGCAGTACTCACCTATGCGTTCGCTTCTGCGCGCTAGCTCGGTGGAATGGGGCACGTTTAAAAAAAATTATTTATTTTTCTTATTTATTTTACCTTTTATTTTTTACACTGTTTAAAAAAAAATGGTGTCACCTTTATTCCTATTACAAGGACTGTAAACATCCCTTGTAATAGAAAAAAATCATGACAGGACCTCTTAAATATGAGATCTGGGGGGTCAAAAAGTCCTCAGATCTCATATTTACACTAAGATGCAATAATAATCAAAAAAACAATTGTCATTAAAAAAACAAAACAAATTGCCCTTTAAGAGATGTTGGCGGAAGTGATATTTTGCCGTCGCTTCTGCCCTGCAATGTCATGGAGATGGGTGGGGGCCATCTTCCCCTCACTTGTCTCCATACCCACCAAGGGGCACCAGAGCACCGCAGGAGGGGGGCGGCCCCCTCTGCTGCTGCTGATAAAAGTGATCTTGCGGCGAATCTGCCACATGGACCACTCTTATCGGAAAGCGGACCGCCGGCCGTAGAAGAGCATACCAGGGTTATGGCAGCTAGCTGCTGCCATTACAATGATATTCCTCTTCAAAACTTAGGATGTATATCGGCGTGCGGCGGTCCGTAAATGATTAAAACTCATTTGCCACGTAGTTGCCCCCCCCCCTATTATTTTTCTTAGGTCTTCTTATAAGGTTCCCACATCCTGCGGAGAAGTTATTGCCCTGCTTAACTGTGTATCATCCTCAAATACTTAGTTTGAGCTGTGTATCCCATCCTCTATATCTATATATACTGCCGTTCACCGTCGTGTCGTGTCCCTCCTCCATGAGTGGTCTTCAGCGGGTGAGCGGTTGATAGCAGTTTCCTTACAGACTCAAGAAGAAGAAAAATTTGCCTTGCAAGCATAGGGACAATCTACAGGAACTACTACCGGGGGCGTAGATCGGTTTTCTGCACGACGAACCAAAATCTGTGGCAGAGCACGGAGGATACAGCCGATCGGTGGAACCCTCAACAGCAAGACGCACAGTGGAGTAGAACCTACATGCTTGTAACCCCCTAGGGGGTGCGTGGATCTGGTGAGTGGGGACCCAAAAGGGGGAACGAGCACAGAAGTCACCAAAAATATATATGATCACGAAAGTCACCCTCTTTGTTTCTCCTGAGCTGGAATTTTGCATATTGCTGGACATTTATCAGAAAAACAATTGTGGACTACCTTGATAATTTATGTAGTTCTATTTTCAACATTTTTTCAGCTTTTTCCTTTTTCCTTTTTTATACTTCTCATGTGGATAGGAAGCTCTTATATAGCATATATCGTATATAGCATATATATAAATTGCACATATATATATATCTTTTCACGCTGCTAAAAAAAAAAGGGGAATAAGCCCTTCTCTTTTTTATATATATCCCTCTGCTGATGTCTGCATAGGAATCACTTATCTGTGGGTTAATGATTCATGCACTTATTAGTTTAACTTACACTAGTTGACACTGGTTGTGATATGTTTGGCACTGTATTACAATTTATTGAGAGTCATAGGGGTAGTCATAGGGGTAATATGTATAAGCACTAATAATAAGGATAATTAATGTTGTTTTTTGGAAACTTGCTATTTTTTATTTGTGAGGGGAATACTTTTATATTTTAGTGGAACCAACCACTTTTACCTACATAGCACTTTACACCGGGTCCTATTTATATATATATATATTTTTTCTATATTTTTTTTATTTTTATAATGTTTAATTCTTGATTTAAGGCTCTCCTTATATATATAATTTTCTCATCCACTAGTAGAGGCTATTACACATACGGATCGGTGTTCACTATTGGTGTTACCAATATATATATATATATATATATATATATATATATATATATATATATATATATATATATATATATATATATACAGGCAATAGGGAAGGTGTTGCATTAATATTATAGATCTACTTCAGGCTTGCGAAGTGGTGAGGGTCACTAACAGTTTAATTATAATCATCTGAGGTAGCGCCAATAGCCCATATTAACTATTTATATAAACCTTAAGGCACAGACTTTAATTAAAGCCCGTGTATCTAAGGGCGACAGCAACCCTTGTGCATCCTCTTTTTGTGCGACAGCACTTATTTCCTTCCTCATAAGTTTTTTTCCTACGTATCCTGCTTTCCCTCCACAAGCGCGGCTATTTCCATACAACTGTTATTGCAGGTTTACCACAGTATAATGCAGTGTGTTATTGCAGGTTTACCACAGTATAATGCAGTGTGTTATTGCAGGTTTATTGCAGTATATTGCTTTGCGTTATTGCAGGTTTACCGCTGTATACTGCATTGTGTTATTGCAGGTTTACCACAGTATATTGCAGTGCATTATTGCAGGTTTACCGCAGTATATTACAGTGCATTATTGCAGGTTTACCGCAGTATATTGCAGTGCATTATTGCAGTGCATTATTGCAGGTTTACCACAGTATATTGCAGTGCATTATTGCAGGTTTACCGCAGTATATTACAGTGCATTATTGCAAGTTTACTGCAGTATATTGCAGTGCATTATTGCAGGTTTACAGCAGTATATTGCAGTGAGATATTGCAGGTTTACCGCAGTATATTGCAGTGCATTATTGCAGGTTTACCGCAGTATATTACAGTGCATTATTGCAGGTTTACCGCAGTATATTGCAGTGCATTATAGCAGTGCATTATTGCAGGTTTACCACAGTATATTGCAGTGCATTATTGCAGGTTTACCGCAGTATATTACAGTGCATTATTGCAAGTTTACCGCAGTATATTGCAGTGCATTATTGCAGGTTTACCGCAGTATATTGCAGTGAGATATTGCAGGTTTACCGCAGTATATTGCAGTGCATTATTGAAGGTTTACCGCAGTATATTGAAGTGCATTATTGCAGGTTTACCGCAGTATATTACAGTGCATTATTGCAGGTTTACCGCAGTATATTGCAGTGCATTATTGCAGGTTTACCACAGTATATAGCAGTGCATTATTGCAGGTTTACCGCAGTATATTACAGTGCATTATTGCAAGTTTACCGCAGTAAATTGCAGTGCATTATTGCAGGTTTACCGCAGTATATTGCAGTGAGATATTGCAGGTTTACCGCAGTATATTGCAGTGCATTATTGCAGGTTTACCGCAGTATATTACAGTGCATTATTCCAAGTTTACCGCAGTATATTTCAGAGCATTATTGCAGATTTACCGCAGTATATTGCAGTGAGATATTGCAGGTTTACCGCAGTATATTGCAGTGCATTATTGCAGGTTTACCGCAGTATATTACAGTGCATTATTGCAGGATTACTGCAGTATATTGCAGTGCATTATTGCAGGTTTACCACAGTATATTGCAGTGCATTATTGCAGGTTTACCACAGTATATTACAGTGCATTATTGCAGGTTTACCGCAGTATATTGCAGTGCATTATTGCAGTGAATTATTGCAGGTTTACCACAGTATATTACAGTGCATTATTGCAAGTTTACTGCAGTATATTGCAGTGCATTATTGCAGGTTTACCGCAGTATATTGCAGTGAGATATTGCAGGTTTACCGCAGTATATTGCAGTGCATTATTGCAGGTTTACCGCAGTATATTGCAGTGCATTATTGCAGGTTTACCGCAGTATATTACAGTGCATTATTGCAGGTTTACCGCAGTATATTACAGTGCATTATTTCAGGTTTACCGCAGTAGATTGCAGTGCATTATTGCAGGTTTACCGCAGTATATTACAGTGCATTATTGCAAGTTTACCGCAGTATATTGCAGTGCATTATTGCAGGTTTACTGCAGTATATTGCAGTGCATTATTGCAGGTTTACTGCAGTATATTGCAGTGCATTATTGCAGGTTTACCGCAGTATATTGCAGTGAGATATTGCAGGTTTACCGCAGTATATTGTAGTGCATTATTGCAGGTTTACCGCAGTATATTACAGTGCATTATTGCAGGTTTACCGCAGTATATTACAGTGCATTATTGCAAGTTTACCGCAGTATATTGCAGTGCATTATTGCAGGTTTACCGCAGTATATTGCAGTGAGATATTGCAGGTTTACCGCAGTATATTGCAGTGCATTATTGCAGGTTTACCGCAGTATATTGCAGTGCATTATTGCAGGTTTACCGCAGTATATTACAGTGCATTTTTGCAAGTTTACCGCAGTATATTGCAGTGCATTATTGCAGGTTTACTGCAGTATATTGCAGTGCATTATTGCAGGTTTACTGCAGTATATTGCAGTGCATTATTGCAGGTTTACGGCAGTATATTGCAGTGCATTATTGCAGGTTTACTGCAGTATATTGCAGTGCATTATTGCAGGTTTACGGCAGTATATTGCAGTGCATTATTGCAGGTTTACTGCAGTATATTGCAGTGCATTATTGCAGGTTTACCGCAGTATATTGCAGTGAGATATTGCAGGTTTACCGCAGTATATTGTAGTGCATTATTGCAGGTTTACCGCAGTATATTACAGTGCATTATTGCAGGTTTACCGCAGTATATTGCAGTGCATTATTGCAGTGCATTATTGCAGGTTTACCACAGTATATTGAAGTGCATTATTGCAGGTTTACCGCAGTATATTACAGTGCATTATTGCAAGTTTACCGCAGTATATTGCAGTGCATTATTGCAGGTTTACCGCAGTATATTGCAGTGAGATATTGCAGGTTTACCGCAGTATATTGCAGTGCATTATTGCAGGTTTACCGCAGTATATTGCAGTGCATTATTGCAGGTTTACCGCAGTATATTACAGTGCATTTTTGCAAGTTTACCGCAGTATATTGCAGTGCATTATTGCAGGTTTACTGCAGTATATTGCAGTGCATTATTGCAGGTTTACTGCAGTATATTGCAGTGCATTATTGCAGGTTTACCGCAGTATATTGCAGTGAGATATTGCAGGTTTGCCGCAGTATATTGCAGTGCATTATTGCAGGTTTACCGCAGTATATTACAGTGCATTATTGCAGGTTTACCGCAGTATATTGCAGTGCATTATTGCAGTGCATTATTGCAGGTTCACCACAGTATATTGCAGTGCATTATTGCAGGTTTACCGCAGTATATTGCAGTGCATTATTGCAGGTTTACCGCAGTATACTGCAGTGAGATATTGCAGGTTTACCGCAGTATATTGCAGTGCATTATTGCAGGTTTACCGCAGTATATTACAGTGCATTATTGCAGGATTACTGCAGTATATTGCAGTGCATTATTGCAGTGAATTATTGCAGGTTTACCACAGTATATTGCAGTGCATTATTGCAGGTTTACCACAGTATATTACAGTGCATTATTGCAGGTTTACCACAGTATATTACAGTGCATTATTGCAGGTTTACCGCAGTATATTGCAGTGCATTATTGCAGGTTTACTGCAGTATATTGCAGTGCATTATTGCAGGTTTACCGCAGTATATTGCAGTGAGATATTGCAGGTTTACCGCAGTATATTGCAGTGCATTATTGCAGGTTTACCGCAGTATATTACAGTGCATTATTGCAGGTTTATCGCAGTATATTGCAGTGCATTATTGCAGTGCATTATTGCAGGTTTACCACAGTATATTGAAGTGCATTATTGCAGGTTTACCGCAGTATATTACAGTGCATTATTGCAAGTTTACCGCAGTATATTGCAGTGCATTATTGCAGGTTTACGGCAGTATATTGCAGTGCATTATTGCAGGTTTACTGCAGTATATTGCAGTGCATTATTGCAGGTTTACGGCAGTATATTGCAGTGCATTATTGCAGGTTTACGGCAGTATATTGCAGTGCATTATTGCAGGTTTACGGCAGTATATTGTAGTGCATTATTGCAGGTTTACCACAGTATATTGCAGTGCATTATTGCAGGTTTACCGCAGTATATTGCTGTGAGATATTGCAGGTTTACCGCAGTATATTGCAGTGCATTATTGCCGGTTTACCGCAGTATATTACAGTGCATTATTGCAGGTTTACCACAGTATATTGCAGTGCATTATTGCAGGTTTACCGCAGTATATTGCAGTGCATTATTGCAGGTTTACCGCAGTATATTACAGTGCATTATTGCAGGTTTACCGCAGTATATTGCAGTGCATTATTGCAGTGCATTATTGCAGGTTTACCGCAGTATATTGCAGTGAATTATTGCAGGTTTACGGCAGTATATTGCAGTGCATTATTGCAGGTTTACGGCAGTATATTGCAGTGCATTATTGCAGGTTTACCGCAGTATATTGTAGTGCATTATTGCAGGTTTACCACAGTATATTGCAGTGCATTATTGCAGGTTTACCGCAGTATATTGCAGTGAGATATTGCAGGTTTACCGCAGTATATTGCAGTGCATTATTGCAGGTTTACCGCAGTATATTGCAGTGCATTATTGCAGGTTTACGGCAGTATATTGTAGTGCATTATTGCAGGTTTACGGCAGTATATTGTAGTGCATTATTGCAGGTTTACCACAGTATATTGCAGTGCATTATTGCAGGTTTACCGCAGTATATTGCAGTGAGATATTGCAGGTTTACCGCAGTATATTGCAGTGCATTATTGCCGGTTTACCGCAGTATATTACAGTGCATTATTGCAGGTTTACCGCAGTATATTGCAGTGCATTATTGCAGGTTTACCACAGTATATAGCAGTGCATTATTGCAGGTTTACTGCAGTATATTACAGTGCATTATTGCAAGTTTACCGCAGTAAATTGCAGTGCATTATTGCAGGTTTACCGCAGTATATTGCAGTGAGATATTGCAGGTTTACCGCAGTATATTGCAGTGTATTATTGCAGGTTTACCGCAGTATATTACAGTGCATTATTGCAGGATTACTGCAGTATATTGCAGTGCATTATTGCAGGTTTACCGCAGTATATTGCAGTGCATTATTGCAGGTTTACCGCAGTATATTGCAGTGAGATATTGCAGGTTTACCGCAGTATATTGCAGTGCATTATTGCCGGTTTACCGCAGTATATTACAGTGCATTATTGCAGGTTTACCGCAGTATATTGCAGTGCATTATTGCAGGTTTACCACAGTATATAGCAGTGCATTATTGCAGGTTTACTGCAGTATATTACAGTGCATTATTGCAAGTTTACCGCAGTAAATTGCAGTGCATTATTGCAGGTTTACCGCAGTATATTGCAGTGAGATATTGCAGGTTTACCGCAGTATATTGCAGTGTATTATTGCAGGTTTACCGCAGTATATTACAGTGCATTATTGCAGGATTACTGCAGTATATTGCAGTGCATTATTGCAGTGAATTATTGCAGGTTTACCACAGTATATTGCAGTGCATTATTGCAGGTTTACCACAGTATATTACAGTGCATTATTGCAGGTTTACCGCAGTATATTGCAGTGCATTATTGCAGTGAATTATTGCAGGTTTACCACAGTATATTGCAGTGCATTATTGCAGGTTTACCGCAGTATATTGCAGTGCATTATTGCAGGTTTACCGCAGTATATTACAGTGCATTATTGCAGGTTTACCGCAGTATATTACAGTGCATTATTGCAGGTTTACCGCAGTAGATTGCAGTGCATTATTGCAGGTTTACCGCAGTATATTACAGTGCATTATTGCAAGTTTACCGCAGTATATTGCAGTGCATTATTGCAGGTTTACTGCAGTATATTGCAGTGCATTATTGCAGGTTTACTGCAGTATATTGCAGTGCATTATTGCAGGTTTACGGCAGTATATTGCAGTGCATTATTGCAGGTTTACTGCAGTATATTGCAGTGCATTATTGCAGGTTTACCGCAGTATATTGCAGTGAGATATTGCAGGTTTACCGCAGTATATTGTAGTGCATTATTGCAGGTTTACCGCAGTATATTACAGTGCATTATTGCAGGTTTACCGCAGTATATTGCAGTGCATTATTGCAGTGCATTATTGCAGGTTTACCACAGTATATTGAAGTGCATTATTGCAGGTTTACCGCAGTATATTACAGTGCATTATTGCAAGTTTACCGCAGTATATTGCAGTGCATTATTGCAGGTTTACCGCAGTATATTGCAGTGAGATATTGCAGGTTTACCGCAGTATATTGCAGTGCATTATTGCAGGTTTACCGCAGTATATTGCAGTGCATTATTGCAGGTTTACCGCAGTATATTACAGTGCATTTTTGCAAGTTTACCGCAGTATATTGCAGTGCATTATTGCAGGTTTACTGCAGTATATTGCAGTGCATTATTGCAGGTTTACGGCAGTATATTGCAGTGCATTATTGCAGGTTTACTGCAGTATATTGCAGTGCATTATTGCAGGTTTACTGCAGTATATTGCAGTGCATTATTGCAGGTTTACGGCAGTATATTGCAGTGCATTATTGCAGGTTTACTGCAGTATATTGCAGTGCATTATTGCAGGTTTACCGCAGTATATTGCAGTGAGATATTGCAGGTTTACCGCAGTATATTGTAGTGCATTATTGCAGGTTTACCGCAGTATATTACAGTGCATTATTGCAGGTTTACCGCAGTATATTGCAGTGCATTATTGCAGTGCATTATTGCAGGTTTACCACAGTATATTGAAGTGCATTATTGCAGGTTTACCGCAGTATATTACAGTGCATTATTGCAAGTTTACCGCAGTATATTGCAGTGCATTATTGCAGGTTTACCGCAGTATATTGCAGTGAGATATTGCAGGTTTACCGCAGTATATTGCAGTGCATTATTGCAGGTTTACCGCAGTATATTGCAGTGCATTATTGCAGGTTTACCGCAGTATATTACAGTGCATTTTTGCAAGTTTACCGCAGTATATTGCAGTGCATTATTGCAGGTTTACTGCAGTATATTGCAGTGCATTATTGCAGGTTTACTGCAGTATATTGCAGTGCATTATTGCAGGTTTACCGCAGTATATTGCAGTGAGATATTGCAGGTTTGCCGCAGTATATTGCAGTGCATTATTGCAGGTTTACCGCAGTATATTGCAGTGCATTATTGCAGGTTTACCGCAGTATATTGCAGTGAGATATTGCAGGTTTACCGCAGTATATTGCAGTGCATTATTGCAGGTTTACTGCAGTATATTGCAGTGCATTATTGCAGGTTTACTGCAGTATATTGCAGTGCATTATTGCAGGTTTACGGCAGTATATTGCAGTGCATTATTGCAGGTTTACTGCAGTATATTGCAGTGCATTATTGCAGGTTTACCGCAGTATATTGCAGTGAGATATTGCAGGTTTACCGCAGTATATTGTAGTGCATTATTGCAGGTTTACCGCAGTATATTACAGTGCATTATTGCAGGTTTACCGCAGTATATTGCAGTGCATTATTGCAGTGCATTATTGCAGGTTTACCACAGTATATTGCAGTGAGATATTGCAGGTTTGCCGCAGTATATTGCAGTGCATTATTGCAGGTTTACCGCAGTATATTACAGTGCATTATTGCAGGTTTACCGCAGTATATTGCAGTGCATTATTGCAGTGCATTATTGCAGGTTCACCACAGTATATTGCAGTGCATTATTGCAGGTTTACCGCAGTATATTACAGTGCATTATTGCAAGTTTACCGCAGTATATTGCAGTGCATTATTGCAGGTTTACCGCAGTATACTGCAGTGAGATATTGCAGGTTTACCGCAGTATATTGCAGTGCATTATTGCAGGTTTACCGCAGTATATTACAGTGCATTATTGCAGGATTACTGCAGTATATTGCAGTGCATTATTGCAGTGAATTATTGCAGGTTTACCACAGTATATTGCAGTGCATTATTGCAGGTTTACCACAGTATATTACAGTGCATTATTGCAGGTTTACCACAGTATATTACAGTGCATTATTGCAGGTTTACCGCAGTATATTGCAGTGCATTATTGCAGGTTTACCGCAGTATATTGCAGTGCATTATTGCAGGTTTACCGCAGTATATTGCAGTGAGATATTGCAGGTTTACCGCAGTATATTGCAGTGCATTATTGCAGGTTTACCGCAGTATATTACAGTGCATTATTGCAGGTTTACCACAGTATATTGCAGTGCATTATTGCAGGTTTACCGCAGTATATTGCAGTGCATTATTGCAGGTTTACCGCAGTATATTACAGTGCATTATTGCAGGTTTACCGCAGTATATTGCAGTGCATTATTGCAGTGCATTATTGCAGGTTTACGGCAGTATATTGCAGTGCATTATTGCAGGTTTACCGCAGTATATTGCAGTGCATTATTGCAGGTTTACGGCAGTATATTGCAGTGCATTATTGCAGGTTTACCGCAGTATATTGTAGTGCATTATTGCAGGTTTACCACAGTATATTGCAGTATATTATTGCAGGTTTACCGCAGTATATTGCAGTGAGATATTGCAGGTTTACCGCAGTATATTGCAGTGCATTATTGCAGGTTTACCGCAGTATATTGCAGTGCATTATTGCAGGTTTACCGCAGTATATTGCAGTGCATTATTGCAGGTTTACGGCAGTATATTGTAGTGCATTATTGCAGGTTTACCGCAGTATATTGCAGTGCATTATTGCAGGTTTACGGCAGTATATTGCAGTGCATTATTGCAGGTTTACTGCAGTATATTGCAGTGCATTATTGCAGGTTTACTGCAGTATATTTCAGTGCATTATTGCAGGTTTACTGCAGTATATTGCAGTGCATTATTGCAGGTTTACTGCAGTATATTGCAGTGCATTATTGCAGGTTTACCGCAGTATATTGCAGTGAGATATTGCAGGTTTGCCGCAGTATATTGCAGTGCATTATTGCAGGTTTACCGCAGTATATTACAGTGCATTATTGCAGGTTTACCGCAGTATATTGCAGTGCATTATTGCAGTGCATTATTGCAGGTTCACCACAGTATATTGCAGTGCATTATTGCAGGTTTACCGCAGTATATTACAGTGCATTATTGCAAGTTTACCGCAGTATATTGCAGTGCATTATTGCAGGTTTACCGCAGTATATTGCAGTGAGATATTGCAGGTTTACCGCAGTATATTGCAGTGCATTATTGCAGGTTTACCGCAGTATATTACAGTGCATTATTGCAGGTTTACCGCAGTATATTGCAGTGCATTATTGCAGTGCATTATTGCAGGTTTACCACAGTATATTGAAGTGCATTATTGCAGGTTTACCGCAGTATATTACAGTGCATTATTGCAAGTTTACCGCAGTATATTGCAGTGCATTATTGCAGGTTTACGGCAGTATATTGCAGTGCATTATTGCAGGTTTACCGCAGTATATTGCAGTGCATTATTGCAGGTTTACCGCAGTATATTGCAGTGAGATATTGCAGGTTTACCGCAGTATATTGCAGTGCATTATTGCCGGTTTACCGCAGTATATTACAGTGCATTATTGCAGGTTTACCGCAGTATATTGCAGTGCATTATTGCAGGTTTACCGCAGTATATTGCAGTGCATTATTGCAGGTTTACCGCAGTATATTACAGTGCATTATTGCAGGTTTACCGCAGTATATTGCAGTGAGATATTGCAGGTTTACCGCAGTATATTACAGTGCATTATTGCAAGTTTACCGCAGTATATTGCAGTGAGATATTGCAGGTTTACCGCAGTATATTGTAGTGCATTATTGCTGGTTTACGGCAGTATATTGCAGTGCATTATTGCAGGTTTACGGCAGTATATTGCAGTGCATTATTGCTGGTTTACGGCAGTATATTGCAGTGCATTATTGCAGGTTTACCGCAGTATATTGTAGTGCATTATTGCAGGTTTACCACAGTATATTGCAGTGCATTATTGCAGGTTTAGCGCAGTATATTACAGTGCATTATTGCAGGTTTACCGCAGTATATTGCAGTGCATTATTGCAGTGCATTATTGCAGGTTTACCACAGTATATTGCAGTGCATTATTGCAGGTTTACCACAGTATATTGCAGTGCATTATTGCAGGTTTACCGCAGTATATTACAGTGCATTATTGCAAGTTTACCGCAATATATTGCAGTGCATTATTGCATGTTTACCACAGTATATTGCAGTGAGATATTGCAGGTTTACGGCAGTATATTGCAGTGCATTATTGCAGGTTTACGGCAGTATATTGCAGTGCATTATTGCAGGTTTACCGCAGTATATTGTAGTGCATTATTGCAGGTTTACCACAGTATATTGCAGTGCATTATTGCAGGTTTACGGCAGTATATTGTAGTGCATTATTGCAGGTTTACCACAGTATATTGCAGTGCATTATTGCAGGTTTACCACAGTATATAGCAGTGCATTATTGCAGGTTTACCGCAGTATATTACAGTGCATTATTGCAAGTTTACCGCAGTAAATTGCAGTGCATTATTGCAGGTTTACCGCAGTATATTGCAGTGAGATATTGCAGGTTTACCGCAGTATATTGCAGTGCATTATTGCAGGTTTACCGCAGTATATTACAGTGCATTATTGCAGGATTACTGCAGTATATTGCAGTGCATTATTGCAGTGAATTATTGCAGGTTTACCACAGTATATTGCAGTGCATTATTGCAGGTTTACCACAGTATATTACAGTGCATTATTGCAGGTTTACCGCAGTATATTGCAGTGCATTATTGCAGTGAATTATTGCAGGTTTACCACAGTATATTACAGTGCATTATTGCAAGTTTACTGCAGTATATTGCAGTGCATTATTGCAGGTTTACCGCAGTATATTGCAGTGAGATATTGCAGGTTTGCCGCAGTATATTGCAGTGCATTATTGCAGGTTTACCGCAGTATATTACAGTGCATTATTGCAGGTTTACCGCAGTATATTGCAGTGCATTATTGCAGTGCATTATTGCAGGTTCACCACAGTATATTGCAGTGCATTATTGCAGGTTTACCGCAGTATATTACAGTGCATTATTGCAAGTTTACCGCAGTATATTGCAGTGCATTATTGCAGGTTTACCGCAGTATATTGCAGTGCATTATTGCAGGTTTACCGCAGTATATTACAGTGCATTATTCCAAGTTTACCGCAGTATATTTCAGAGCATTATTGCAGATTTACCGCAGTATATTGCAGTGAGATATTGCAGGTTTACCGCAGTATATTGCAGTGCATTATTGCAGGTTTACCGCAGTATATTACAGTGCATTATTGCAGGATTACTGCAGTATATTGCAGTGCATTATTGCAGTGAATTATTGCAGGTTTACCACAGTATATTGCAGTGCATTATTGCAGGTTTACCACAGTATATTACAGTGCATTATTGCAGGTTTACCGCAGTATATTGCAGTGCATTATTGCAGTGAATTATTGCAGGTTTACCACAGTATATTACAGTGCATTATTGCAAGTTTACTGCAGTATATTGCAGTGCATTATTCCAGGTTTACCGCAGTATATTGCAGTGCATTATTGCAGGTTTACCGCAGTATATTACAGTGAGATATTGCAGGTTTACCGCAGTATATTGCAGTGCATTATTGCAGGTTTACCGCAGTATATTACAGTGCATTTTTGCAAGTTTACCGCAGTATATTGCAGTGCATTATTGCAGGTTTACTGCAGTATATTGCAGTGCATTATTGCAGGTTTACTGCAGTATATTGCAGTGCATTATTGCAGGTTTACTGCAGTATATTGCAGTGCATTATTGCAGGTTTACCGCAGTATATTGCAGTGAGATATTGCAGGTTTGCCGCAGTATATTGCAGTGCATTATTGCAGGTTTACCGCAGTATATTACAGTGCATTATTGCAGGTTTACCGCAGTATATTGCAGTGCATTATTGCAGTGCATTATTGCAGGTTCACCACAGTATATTGCAGTGCATTATTGCAGGTTTACCGCAGTATATTACAGTGCATTATTGCAAGTTTACCGCAGTATATTGCAGTGCATTATTGCAGGTTTACCGCAGTATATTGCAGTGAGATATTGCAGGTTTACCGCAGTATATTGCAGTGCATTATTGCAGGTTTACCGCAGTATATTACAGTGCATTATTGCAGGTTTACCGCAGTATATTGCAGTGCATTATTGCAGTGCATTATTGCAGGTTTACCACAGTATATTGCAGTGCATTATTGCAGGTTTACCGCAGTATATTGCAGTGCATTATTGCAGGTTTACCGCAGTATATTACAGTGCATTTTTGCAAGTTTACCGCAGTATATTGCAGTGCATTATTGCAGGTTTACTGCAGTATATTGCAGTGCATTATTGCAGGTTTACTGCAGTATATTGCAGTGCATTATTGCAGGTTTACCGCAGTATATTGCAGTGAGATATTGCAGGTTTGCCGCAGTATATTGCAGTGCATTATTGCAGGTTTACCGCAGTATATTACAGTGCATTATTGCAGGTTTACCGCAGTATATTGCAGTGCATTATTGCAGTGCATTATTGCAGGTTCACCACAGTATATTGCAGTGCATTATTGCAGGTTTACCGCAGTATATTACAGTGCATTATTGCAAGTTTACCGCAGTATATTGCAGTGCATTATTGCAGGTTTACCGCAGTATATTGCAGTGAGATATTGCAGGTTTACCGCAGTATATTGCAGTGCATTATTGCAGGTTTACCGCAGTATATTACAGTGCATTATTGCAGGTTTACCGCAGTATATTGCAGTGCATTATTGCAGTGCATTATTGCAGGTTTACCACAGTATATTGAAGTGCATTATTGCAGGTTTACCGCAGTATATTACAGTGCATTATTGCAAGTTTACCGCAGTATATTGCAGTGCATTATTGCAGGTTTACGGCAGTATATTGCAGTGCATTATTGCAGGTTTACCGCAGTATATTGCAGTGCATTATTGCAGGTTTACCGCAGTATATTGCAGTGAGATATTGCAGGTTTACCGCAGTATATTGCAGTGCATTATTGCCGGTTTACCGCAGTATATTACAGTGCATTATTGCAGGTTTACCGCAGTATATTGCAGTGCATTATTGCAGGTTTACCGCAGTATATTGCAGTGCATTATTGCAGGTTTACCGCAGTATATTACAGTGCATTATTGCAGGTTTACCGCAGTATATTGCAGTGAGATATTGCAGGTTTACCGCAGTATATTACAGTGCATTATTGCAAGTTTACCGCAGTATATTGCAGTGAGATATTGCAGGTTTACCGCAGTATATTGTAGTGCATTATTGCAGGTTTACCGCAGTATATTACAGTGCATTATTGCAGGTTTACCGCAGTATATTGCAGTGCATTATTGCAGTGCATTATTGCAGGTTTACCACAGTATATTGAAGTGCATTATTGCAGGTTTACCGCAGTATATTACAGTGCATTATTGCAAGTTTACCGCAGTATATTGCAGTGCATTATTGCAGGTTTACCGCAGTATATTGCAGTGAGATATTGCAGGTTTACCGCAGTATATTGCAGTGCATTATTGCAGGTTTACCGCAGTATATTGCAGTGCATTATTGCAGGTTTACCGCAGTATATTGCAGTGCATTATTGCAGGTTTACCGCAGTATATTGCAGTGCATTATTGCAGGTTTACCGCAGTATATTACAGTGCATTATTGCAGGTTTACCGCAGTATATTGCAGTGAGATATTGCAGGTTTACCGCAGTATATTACAGTGCATTATTGCAAGTTTACCGCAGTATATTGCAGTGAGATATTGCAGGTTTACCGCAGTATATTACAGTGCATTATTGCAGGTTTACCGCAGTATATTGCAGTGCATTATTGCAGTGCATTATTGCAGGTTTACCACAGTATATTGAAGTGCATTATTGCAGGTTTACCGCAGTATATTACAGTGCATTATTGCAAGTTTACCGCAGTATATTGCAGTGCATTATTGCAGGTTTACCGCAGTATATTGCAGTGAGATATTGCAGGTTTACCGCAGTATATTGCAGTGCATTATTGCAGGTTTACCGCAGTATATTGCAGTGCATTATTGCAGGTTTACCGCAGTATATTACAGTGCATTTTTGCAAGTTTACCGCAGTATATTGCAGTGCATTATTGCAGGTTTACTGCAGTATATTGCAGTGCATTATTGCAGGTTTACTGCAGTATATTGCAGTGCATTATTGCAGGTTTGCCGCAGTATATTGCAGTGCATTATTGCAGGTTTACCGCAGTATATTACAGTGCATTATTGCAGGTTTACCGCAGTATATTGCAGTGCATTATTGCAGTGCATTATTGCAGGTTCACCACAGTATATTGCAGTGCATTATTGCAGGTTTACCGCAGTATATTGCAGTGCATTATTGCAGGTTTACCGCAGTATACTGCAGTGAGATATTGCAGGTTTACCGCAGTATATTGCAGTGCATTATTGCAGGTTTACCGCAGTATATTACAGTGCATTATTGCAGGATTACTGCAGTATATTGCAGTGCATTATTGCAGTGAATTATTGCAGGTTTACCACAGTATATTGCAGTGCATTATTGCAGGTTTACCACAGTATATTACAGTGCATTATTGCAGGTTTACCACAGTATATTACAGTGCATTATTGCAGGTTTACCGCAGTATATTGCAGTGCATTATTGCAGGTTTACTGCAGTATATTGCAGTGCATTATTGCAGGTTTACCGCAGTATATTGCAGTGAGATATTGCAGGTTTACCGCAGTATATTGCAGTGCATTATTGCAGGTTTACCGCAGTATATTACAGTGCATTATTGCAGGTTTATCGCAGTATATTGCAGTGCATTATTGCAGTGCATTATTGCAGGTTTACCACAGTATATTGAAGTGCATTATTGCAGGTTTACCGCAGTATATTACAGTGCATTATTGCAAGTTTACCGCAGTATATTGCAGTGCATTATTGCAGGTTTACGGCAGTATATTGCAGTGCATTATTGCCGGTTTACCGCAGTATATTACAGTGCATTATTGCAGGTTTACCACAGTATATTGCAGTGCATTATTGCAGGTTTACCGCAGTATATTGCAGTGCATTATTGCAGGTTTACCGCAGTATATTACAGTGCATTATTGCAGGTTTACCGCAGTATATTGCAGTGCATTATTGCAGTGCATTATTGCAGGTTTACCGCAGTATATTGCAGTGCATTATTGCAGGTTTACGGCAGTATATTGCAGTGCATTATTGCAGGTTTACGGCAGTATATTGCAGTGCATTATTGCAGGTTTACCGCAGTATATTGTAGTGCATTATTGCAGGTTTACCACAGTATATTGCAGTGCATTATTGCAGGTTTACCGCAGTATATTGCAGTGAGATATTGCAGGTTTACCGCAGTATATTGCAGTGCATTATTGCAGGTTTACCGCAGTATATTGCAGTGCATTATTGCAGGTTTACGGCAGTATATTGTAGTGCATTATTGCAGGTTTACGGCAGTATATTGTAGTGCATTATTGCAGGTTTACCACAGTATATTGCAGTGCATTATTGCAGGTTTACCGCAGTATATTGCAGTGAGATATTGCAGGTTTACCGCAGTATATTGCAGTGCATTATTGCCGGTTTACCGCAGTATATTACAGTGCATTATTGCAGGTTTACCGCAGTATATTGCAGTGCATTATTGCAGGTTTACCGCAGTATATTACAGTGCATTATTGCAGGTTTACCGCAGTATATTGCAGTGCATTATTGCAGGTTTACCACAGTATATAGCAGTGCATTATTGCAGGTTTACCGCAGTATATTGCAGTGCATTATTGCAGGTTTACCGCAGTATATTGCTGTGAGATATTGCAGGTTTACCGCAGTATATTGCAGTGCATTATTGCCGGTTTACCGCAGTATATTACAGTGCATTATTGCAGGTTTACCACAGTATATTGCAGTGCATTATTGCAGGTTTACCGCAGTATATTGCAGTGCATTATTGCAGGTTTACCGCAGTATATTACAGTGCATTATTGCAGGTTTACCGCAGTATATTGCAGTGCATTATTGCAGTGCATTATTGCAGGTTTACCACAGTATATAGCAGTGCATTATTGCAGGTTTACCGCAGTATATTACAGTGCATTATTGCAAGTTTACCGCAGTAAATTGCAGTGCATTATTGCAGGTTTACCGCAGTATATTGCAGTGAGATATTGCAGGTTTACCGCAGTATATTGCAGTGCATTATTGCAGGTTTACCGCAGTATATTACAGTGCATTATTGCAGGATTACTGCAGTATATTGCAGTGCATTATTGCAGTGAATTATTGCAGGTTTACCACAGTATATTGCAGTGCATTATTGCAGGTTTACCACAGTATATTACAGTGCATTATTGCAGGTTTACCGCAGTATATTGCAGTGCATTATTGCAGTGAATTATTGCAGGTTTACCACAGTATATTACAGTGCATTATTGCAAGTTTACTGCAGTATATTGCAGTGCATTATTGCAGGTTTACCGCAGTATATTGCAGTGAGATATTGCAGGTTTGCCGCAGTATATTGCAGTGCATTATTGCAGGTTTACCGCAGTATATTACAGTGCATTATTGCAGGTTTACCGCAGTATATTGCAGTGCATTATTGCAGTGCATTATTGCAGGTTCACCACAGTATATTGCAGTGCATTATTGCAGGTTTACCGCAGTATATTACAGTGCATTATTGCAAGTTTACCGCAGTATATTGCAGTGCATTATTGCAGGTTTACCGCAGTATATTGCAGTGCATTATTGCAGGTTTACCGCAGTATATTACAGTGCATTATTCCAAGTTTACCGCAGTATATTTCAGAGCATTATTGCAGATTTACCGCAGTATATTGCAGTGAGATATTGCAGGTTTACCGCAGTATATTGCAGTGCATTATTGCAGGTTTACCGCAGTATATTACAGTGCATTATTGCAGGATTACTGCAGTATATTGCAGTGCATTATTGCAGTGAATTATTGCAGGTTTACCACAGTATATTGCAGTGCATTATTGCAGGTTTACCACAGTATATTACAGTGCATTATTGCAGGTTTACCGCAGTATATTGCAGTGCATTATTGCAGTGAATTATTGCAGGTTTACCACAGTATATTACAGTGCATTATTGCAAGTTTACTGCAGTATATTGCAGTGCATTATTCCAGGTTTACCGCAGTATATTGCAGTGCATTATTGCAGGTTTACCGCAGTATATTACAGTGAGATATTGCAGGTTTACCGCAGTATATTGCAGTGCATTATTGCAGGTTTACCGCAGTATATTGCAGTGCATTATTGCAGGTTTACTGCAGTATATTGCAGTGCATTATTGCAGGTTTACTGCAGTATATTGCAGTGCATTATTGCAGGTTTACCGCAGTATATTACAGTGCATTATTGCAGGTTTACCGCAGTATATTGCAGTGCATTATTGCAGTGAATTATTGCAGGTTTACCACAGTATATTACAGTGCATTATTGCAAGTTTACTGCAGTATATTGCAGTGCATTATTCCAGGTTTACCGCAGTATATTGCAGTGCATTATTGCAGGTTTACCGCAGTATATTACAGTGAGATATTGCAGGTTTACCGCAGTATATTGCAGTGCATTATTGCAGGTTTACCGCAGTATATTGCAGTGCATTATTGCAGGTTTACTGCAGTATATTGCAGTGCATTATTGCAGGTTTACCACAGTATATAGCAGTGCATTATTGCAGGTTTACTGCAGTATATTACAGTGCATTATTGCAAGTTTACCGCAGTAAATTGCAGTGCATTATTGCAGGTTTACCGCAGTATATTGCAGTGAGATATTGCAGGTTTACCGCAGTATATTGCAGTGTATTATTGCAGGTTTACCGCAGTATATTACAGTGCATTATTGCAGGATTACTGCAGTATATTGCAGTGCATTATTGCAGTGAATTATTGCAGGTTTACCACAGTATATTGCAGTGCATTATTGCAGGTTTACCACAGTATATTACAGTGCATTATTGCAGGTTTACCGCAGTATATTGCAGTGCATTATTGCAGTGAATTATTGCAGGTTTACCACAGTATATTGCAGTGCATTATTGCAGGTTTACCGCAGTATATTGCAGTGCATTATTGCAGGTTTACCGCAGTATATTACAGTGCATTATTGCAGGTTTACCGCAGTATATTACAGTGCATTATTGCAGGTTTACCGCAGTAGATTGCAGTGCATTATTGCAGGTTTACCGCAGTATATTACAGTGCATTATTGCAAGTTTACCGCAGTATATTGCAGTGCATTATTGCAGGTTTACTGCAGTATATTGCAGTGCATTATTGCAGGTTTACTGCAGTATATTGCAGTGCATTATTGCAGGTTTACCGCAGTATATTGCAGTGAGATATTGCAGGTTTACCGCAGTATATTGTAGTGCATTATTGCAGGTTTACCGCAGTATATTACAGTGCATTATTGCAGGTTTACCGCAGTATATTGCAGTGCATTATTGCAGTGCATTATTGCAGGTTTACCACAGTATATTGAAGTGCATTATTGCAGGTTTACCGCAGTATATTACAGTGCATTATTGCAAGTTTACCGCAGTATATTGCAGTGCATTATTGCAGGTTTACCGCAGTATATTGCAGTGAGATATTGCAGGTTTACCGCAGTATATTGCAGTGCATTATTGCAGGTTTACCGCAGTATATTGCAGTGCATTATTGCAGGTTTACCGCAGTATATTACAGTGCATTTTTGCAAGTTTACCGCAGTATATTGCAGTGCATTATTGCAGGTTTACTGCAGTATATTGCAGTGCATTATTGCAGGTTTACGGCAGTATATTGCAGTGCATTATTGCAGGTTTACTGCAGTATATTGCAGTGCATTATTGCAGGTTTACTGCAGTATATTGCAGTGCATTATTGCAGGTTTACGGCAGTATATTGCAGTGCATTATTGCAGGTTTACTGCAGTATATTGCAGTGCATTATTGCAGGTTTACCGCAGTATATTGCAGTGAGATATTGCAGGTTTACCGCAGTATATTGTAGTGCATTATTGCAGGTTTACCGCAGTATATTACAGTGCATTATTGCAGGTTTACCGCAGTATATTGCAGTGCATTATTGCAGTGCATTATTGCAGGTTTACCACAGTATATTGAAGTGCATTATTGCAGGTTTACCGCAGTATATTACAGTGCATTATTGCAAGTTTACCGCAGTATATTGCAGTGCATTATTGCAGGTTTACCGCAGTATATTGCAGTGAGATATTGCAGGTTTACCGCAGTATATTGCAGTGCATTATTGCAGGTTTACTGCAGTATATTGCAGTGCATTATTGCAGGTTTACTGCAGTATATTGCAGTGCATTATTGCAGGTTTACGGCAGTATATTGCAGTGCATTATTGCAGGTTTACTGCAGTATATTGCAGTGCATTATTGCAGGTTTACCGCAGTATATTGCAGTGAGATATTGCAGGTTTACCGCAGTATATTGTAGTGCATTATTGCAGGTTTACCGCAGTATATTGCAGTGCATTATTGCAGTGCATTATTGCAGGTTTACCACAGTATATTGCAGTGAGATATTGCAGGTTTGCCGCAGTATATTGCAGTGCATTATTGCAGGTTTACCGCAGTATATTACAGTGCATTATTGCAGGTTTACCGCAGTATATTGCAGTGCATTATTGCAGTGCATTATTGCAGGTTCACCACAGTATATTGCAGTGCATTATTGCAGGTTTACCGCAGTATATTACAGTGCATTATTGCAAGTTTACCGCAGTATATTGCAGTGCATTATTGCAGGTTTACCGCAGTATACTGCAGTGAGATATTGCAGGTTTACCGCAGTATATTGCAGTGCATTATTGCAGGTTTACCGCAGTATATTACAGTGCATTATTGCAGGATTACTGCAGTATATTGCAGTGCATTATTGCAGTGAATTATTGCAGGTTTACCACAGTATATTGCAGTGCATTATTGCAGGTTTACCACAGTATATTACAGTGCATTATTGCAGGTTTACCACAGTATATTACAGTGCATTATTGCAAGTTTACCGCAGTATATTGCAGTGCATTATTGCAGGTTTACCGCAGTATACTGCAGTGAGATATTGCAGGTTTACCGCAGTATATTGCAGTGCATTATTGCAGGTTTACCGCAGTATATTACAGTGCATTATTGCAGGATTACTGCAGTATATTGCAGTGCATTATTGCAGTGAATTATTGCAGGTTTACCACAGTATATTGCAGTGCATTATTGCAGGTTTACCACAGTATATTACAGTGCATTATTGCAGGTTTACCACAGTATATTGCAGTGCATTATTGCAGGTTTACCACAGTATATTACAGTGCATTATTGCAGGTTTACCACAGTATATTGCAGTGCATTATTGCAGGTTTACTGCAGTATATTGCAGTGCATTATTGCAGGTTTACCGCAGTATATTGCAGTGAGATATTGCAGGTTTACCGCAGTATATTGCAGTGCATTATTGCAGGTTTACCGCAGTATATTACAGTGCATTATTGCAGGTTTATCGCAGTATATTGCAGTGCATTATTGCAGTGCATTATTGCAGGTTTACCACAGTATATTGAAGTGCATTATTGCAGGTTTACCGCAGTATATTACAGTGCATTATTGCAAGTTTACCGCAGTATATTGCAGTGCATTATTGCAGGTTTACGGCAGTATATTGCAGTGCATTATTGCAGGTTTACTGCAGTGTATTGCAGTGCATTATTGCAGGTTTACGGCAGTATATTGCAGTGCATTATTGCAGGTTTACGGCAGTATATTGCAGTGCATTATTGCAGGTTTACGGCAGTATATTGTAGTGCATTATTGCAGGTTTACCACAGTATATTGCAGTGCATTATTGCAGGTTTACCGCAGTATATTGCTGTGAGATATTGCAGGTTTACCGCAGTATATTGCAGTGCATTATTGCCGGTTTACCGCAGTATATTACAGTGCATTATTGCAGGTTTACCACAGTATATTGCAGTGCATTATTGCAGGTTTACCGCAGTATATTGCAGTGCATTATTGCAGGTTTACCGCAGTATATTACAGTGCATTATTGCAGGTTTACCGCAGTATATTGCAGTGCATTATTGCAGTGCATTATTGCAGGTTTACGGCAGTATATTGCAGTGCATTATTGCAGGTTTACGGCAGTATATTGCAGTGCATTATTGCAGGTTTACGGCAGTATATTGCAGTGCATTATTGCAGGTTTACCGCAGTATATTGTAGTGCATTATTGCAGGTTTACCACAGTATATTGCAGTATATTATTGCAGGTTTACCGCAGTATATTGCAGTGAGATATTGCAGGTTTACCGCAGTATATTGCAGTGCATTATTGCAGGTTTACCGCAGTATATTGCAGTGCATTATTGCAGGTTTACCGCAGTATATTGCAGTGCATTATTGCAGGTTTACCGCAGTATATTGCAGTGCATTATTGCAGGTTTACGGCAGTATATTGTAGTGCATTATTGCAGGTTTACCACAGTATATTGCAGTGCATTATTGCAGGTTTACCACAGTATATAGCAGTGCATTATTGCAGGTTTACCGCAGTATATTACAGTGCATTATTGCAAGTTTACCGCAGTAAATTGCAGTGCATTATTGCAGGTTTACCGCAGTATATTGCAGTGAGATATTGCAGGTTTACCGCAGTATATTGCAGTGCATTATTGCAGGTTTACCGCAGTATATTACAGTGCATTATTGCAGGATTACTGCAGTATATTGCAGTGCATTATTGCAGTGAATTATTGCAGGTTTACCACAGTATATTGCAGTGCATTATTGCAGGTTTACCACAGTATATTACAGTGCATTATTGCAGGTTTACCGCAGTATATTGCAGTGCATTATTGCAGTGAATTATTGCAGGTTTACCACAGTATATTACAGTGCATTATTGCAAGTTTACTGCAGTATATTGCAGTGCATTATTGCAGGTTTACCGCAGTATATTGCAGTGAGATATTGCAGGTTTGCCGCAGTATATTGCAGTGCATTATTGCAGGTTTACCGCAGTATATTACAGTGCATTATTGCAGGTTTACCGCAGTATATTGCAGTGCATTATTGCAGTGCATTATTGCAGGTTCACCACAGTATATTGCAGTGCATTATTGCAGGTTTACCGCAGTATATTACAGTGCATTATTGCAAGTTTACCGCAGTATATTGCAGTGCATTATTGCAGGTTTACCGCAGTATATTGCAGTGCATTATTGCAGGTTTACCGCAGTATATTACAGTGCATTATTCCAAGTTTACCGCAGTATATTTCAGAGCATTATTGCAGATTTACCGCAGTATATTGCAGTGAGATATTGCAGGTTTACCGCAGTATATTGCAGTGCATTATTGCAGGTTTACCGCAGTATATTACAGTGCATTATTGCAGGATTACTGCAGTATATTGCAGTGCATTATTGCAGTGAATTATTGCAGGTTTACCACAGTATATTGCAGTGCATTATTGCAGGTTTACCACAGTATATTACAGTGCATTATTGCAGGTTTACCGCAGTATATTGCAGTGCATTATTGCAGTGAATTATTGCAGGTTTACCACAGTATATTACAGTGCATTATTGCAAGTTTACTGCAGTATATTGCAGTGCATTATTCCAGGTTTACCGCAGTATATTGCAGTGCATTATTGCAGGTTTACCGCAGTATATTACAGTGAGATATTGCAGGTTTACCGCAGTATATTGCAGTGCATTATTGCAGGTTTACCGCAGTATATTGCAGTGCATTATTGCAGGTTTACTGCAGTATATTGCAGTGCATTATTGCAGGTTTACTGCAGTATATTGCAGTGCATTATTGCAGGTTTACCGCAGTATATTACAGTGCATTATTGCAGGTTTACCGCAGTATATTGCAGTGCATTATTGCAGTGAATTATTGCAGGTTTACCACAGTATATTACAGTGCATTATTGCAAGTTTACTGCAGTATATTGCAGTGCATTATTCCAGGTTTACCGCAGTATATTGCAGTGCATTATTGCAGGTTTACCGCAGTATATTACAGTGAGATATTGCAGGTTTACCGCAGTATATTGCAGTGCATTATTGCAGGTTTACCGCAGTATATTGCAGTGCATTATTGCAGGTTTACTGCAGTATATTGCAGTGCATTATTGCAGGTTTACCACAGTATATAGCAGTGCATTATTGCAGGTTTACTGCAGTATATTACAGTGCATTATTGCAAGTTTACCGCAGTAAATTGCAGTGCATTATTGCAGGTTTACCGCAGTATATTGCAGTGAGATATTGCAGGTTTACCGCAGTATATTGCAGTGTATTATTGCAGGTTTACCGCAGTATATTACAGTGCATTATTGCAGGATTACTGCAGTATATTGCAGTGCATTATTGCAGTGAATTATTGCAGGTTTACCACAGTATATTGCAGTGCATTATTGCAGGTTTACCACAGTATATTACAGTGCATTATTGCAGGTTTACCGCAGTATATTGCAGTGCATTATTGCAGTGAATTATTGCAGGTTTACCACAGTATATTGCAGTGCATTATTGCAGGTTTACCGCAGTATATTGCAGTGCATTATTGCAGGTTTACCGCAGTATATTACAGTGCATTATTGCAGGTTTACCGCAGTATATTACAGTGCATTATTGCAGGTTTACCGCAGTAGATTGCAGTGCATTATTGCAGGTTTACCGCAGTATATTACAGTGCATTATTGCAAGTTTACCGCAGTATATTGCAGTGCATTATTGCAGGTTTACTGCAGTATATTGCAGTGCATTATTGCAGGTTTACTGCAGTATATTGCAGTGCATTATTGCAGGTTTACGGCAGTATATTGCAGTGCATTATTGCAGGTTTACTGCAGTATATTGCAGTGCATTATTGCAGGTTTACCGCAGTATATTGCAGTGAGATATTGCAGGTTTACCGCAGTATATTGTAGTGCATTATTGCAGGTTTACCGCAGTATATTACAGTGCATTATTGCAGGTTTACCGCAGTATATTGCAGTGCATTATTGCAGTGCATTATTGCAGGTTTACCACAGTATATTGAAGTGCATTATTGCAGGTTTACCGCAGTATATTACAGTGCATTATTGCAAGTTTACCGCAGTATATTGCAGTGCATTATTGCAGGTTTACCGCAGTATATTGCAGTGAGATATTGCAGGTTTACCGCAGTATATTGCAGTGCATTATTGCAGGTTTACCGCAGTATATTGCAGTGCATTATTGCAGGTTTACCGCAGTATATTACAGTGCATTTTTGCAAGTTTACCGCAGTATATTGCAGTGCATTATTGCAGGTTTACTGCAGTATATTGCAGTGCATTATTGCAGGTTTACGGCAGTATATTGCAGTGCATTATTGCAGGTTTACTGCAGTATATTGCAGTGCATTATTGCAGGTTTACTGCAGTATATTGCAGTGCATTATTGCAGGTTTACGGCAGTATATTGCAGTGCATTATTGCAGGTTTACTGCAGTATATTGCAGTGCATTATTGCAGGTTTACCGCAGTATATTGCAGTGAGATATTGCAGGTTTACCGCAGTATATTGTAGTGCATTATTGCAGGTTTACCGCAGTATATTACAGTGCATTATTGCAGGTTTACCGCAGTATATTGCAGTGCATTATTGCAGTGCATTATTGCAGGTTTACCACAGTATATTGAAGTGCATTATTGCAGGTTTACCGCAGTATATTACAGTGCATTATTGCAAGTTTACCGCAGTATATTGCAGTGCATTATTGCAGGTTTACCGCAGTATATTGCAGTGAGATATTGCAGGTTTACCGCAGTATATTGCAGTGCATTATTGCAGGTTTACTGCAGTATATTGCAGTGCATTATTGCAGGTTTACTGCAGTATATTGCAGTGCATTATTGCAGGTTTACGGCAGTATATTGCAGTGCATTATTGCAGGTTTACTGCAGTATATTGCAGTGCATTATTGCAGGTTTACCGCAGTATATTGCAGTGAGATATTGCAGGTTTACCGCAGTATATTGTAGTGCATTATTGCAGGTTTACCGCAGTATATTACAGTGCATTATTGCAGGTTTACCGCAGTATATTGCAGTGCATTATTGCAGTGCATTATTGCAGGTTTACCACAGTATATTGCAGTGAGATATTGCAGGTTTGCCGCAGTATATTGCAGTGCATTATTGCAGGTTTACCGCAGTATATTACAGTGCATTATTGCAGGTTTACCGCAGTATATTGCAGTGCATTATTGCAGTGCATTATTGCAGGTTCACCACAGTATATTGCAGTGCATTATTGCAGGTTTACCGCAGTATATTACAGTGCATTATTGCAAGTTTACCGCAGTATATTGCAGTGCATTATTGCAGGTTTACCGCAGTATACTGCAGTGAGATATTGCAGGTTTACCGCAGTATATTGCAGTGCATTATTGCAGGTTTACCGCAGTATATTACAGTGCATTATTGCAGGATTACTGCAGTATATTGCAGTGCATTATTGCAGTGAATTATTGCAGGTTTACCACAGTATATTGCAGTGCATTATTGCAGGTTTACCACAGTATATTACAGTGCATTATTGCAGGTTTACCACAGTATATTACAGTGCATTATTGCAAGTTTACCGCAGTATATTGCAGTGCATTATTGCAGGTTTACCGCAGTATACTGCAGTGAGATATTGCAGGTTTACCGCAGTATATTGCAGTGCATTATTGCAGGTTTACCGCAGTATATTACAGTGCATTATTGCAGGATTACTGCAGTATATTGCAGTGCATTATTGCAGTGAATTATTGCAGGTTTACCACAGTATATTGCAGTGCATTATTGCAGGTTTACCACAGTATATTACAGTGCATTATTGCAGGTTTACCACAGTATATTGCAGTGCATTATTGCAGGTTTACCACAGTATATTACAGTGCATTATTGCAGGTTTACCACAGTATATTGCAGTGCATTATTGCAGGTTTACTGCAGTATATTGCAGTGCATTATTGCAGGTTTACCGCAGTATATTGCAGTGAGATATTGCAGGTTTACCGCAGTATATTGCAGTGCATTATTGCAGGTTTACCGCAGTATATTACAGTGCATTATTGCAGGTTTATCGCAGTATATTGCAGTGCATTATTGCAGTGCATTATTGCAGGTTTACCACAGTATATTGAAGTGCATTATTGCAGGTTTACCGCAGTATATTACAGTGCATTATTGCAAGTTTACCGCAGTATATTGCAGTGCATTATTGCAGGTTTACGGCAGTATATTGCAGTGCATTATTGCAGGTTTACTGCAGTGTATTGCAGTGCATTATTGCAGGTTTACGGCAGTATATTGCAGTGCATTATTGCAGGTTTACGGCAGTATATTGCAGTGCATTATTGCAGGTTTACGGCAGTATATTGTAGTGCATTATTGCAGGTTTACCACAGTATATTGCAGTGCATTATTGCAGGTTTACCGCAGTATATTGCTGTGAGATATTGCAGGTTTACCGCAGTATATTGCAGTGCATTATTGCCGGTTTACCGCAGTATATTACAGTGCATTATTGCAGGTTTACCACAGTATATTGCAGTGCATTATTGCAGGTTTACCGCAGTATATTGCAGTGCATTATTGCAGGTTTACCGCAGTATATTACAGTGCATTATTGCAGGTTTACCGCAGTATATTGCAGTGCATTATTGCAGTGCATTATTGCAGGTTTACGGCAGTATATTGCAGTGCATTATTGCAGGTTTACGGCAGTATATTGCAGTGCATTATTGCAGGTTTACGGCAGTATATTGCAGTGCATTATTGCAGGTTTACCGCAGTATATTGTAGTGCATTATTGCAGGTTTACCACAGTATATTGCAGTATATTATTGCAGGTTTACCGCAGTATATTGCAGTGAGATATTGCAGGTTTACCGCAGTATATTGCAGTGCATTATTGCAGGTTTACCGCAGTATATTGCAGTGCATTATTGCAGGTTTACCGCAGTATATTGCAGTGCATTATTGCAGGTTTACGGCAGTATATTGTAGTGCATTATTGCAGGTTTACCACAGTATATTGCAGTGCATTATTGCAGGTTTACCACAGTATATAGCAGTGCATTATTGCAGGTTTACCGCAGTATATTACAGTGCATTATTGCAAGTTTACCGCAGTAAATTGCAGTGCATTATTGCAGGTTTACCGCAGTATATTGCAGTGAGATATTGCAGGTTTACCGCAGTATATTGCAGTGCATTATTGCAGGTTTACCGCAGTATATTACAGTGCATTATTGCAGGATTACTGCAGTATATTGCAGTGCATTATTGCAGTGAATTATTGCAGGTTTACCACAGTATATTGCAGTGCATTATTGCAGGTTTACCACAGTATATTACAGTGCATTATTGCAGGTTTACCGCAGTATATTGCAGTGCATTATTGCAGTGAATTATTGCAGGTTTACCACAGTATATTACAGTGCATTATTGCAAGTTTACTGCAGTATATTGCAGTGCATTATTGCAGGTTTACCGCAGTATATTGCAGTGAGATATTGCAGGTTTGCCGCAGTATATTGCAGTGCATTATTGCAGGTTTACCGCAGTATATTACAGTGCATTATTGCAGGTTTACCGCAGTATATTGCAGTGCATTATTGCAGTGCATTATTGCAGGTTCACCACAGTATATTGCAGTGCATTATTGCAGGTTTACCGCAGTATATTACAGTGCATTATTGCAAGTTTACCGCAGTATATTGCAGTGCATTATTGCAGGTTTACCGCAGTATATTGCAGTGCATTATTGCAGGTTTACCGCAGTATATTACAGTGCATTATTCCAAGTTTACCGCAGTATATTTCAGAGCATTATTGCAGATTTACCGCAGTATATTGCAGTGAGATATTGCAGGTTTACCGCAGTATATTGCAGTGCATTATTGCAGGTTTACCGCAGTATATTACAGTGCATTATTGCAGGATTACTGCAGTATATTGCAGTGCATTATTGCAGTGAATTATTGCAGGTTTACCACAGTATATTGCAGTGCATTATTGCAGGTTTACCACAGTATATTACAGTGCATTATTGCAGGTTTACCGCAGTATATTGCAGTGCATTATTGCAGTGAATTATTGCAGGTTTACCACAGTATATTACAGTGCATTATTGCAAGTTTACTGCAGTATATTGCAGTGCATTATTCCAGGTTTACCGCAGTATATTGCAGTGCATTATTGCAGGTTTACCGCAGTATATTACAGTGAGATATTGCAGGTCTACCGCAGTATATTGCAGTGCATTATTGCAGGTTTACCGCAGTATATTGCAGTGCATTATTGCAGGTTTACTGCAGTATATTGCAGTGCATTATTGCAGGTTTACTGCAGTATATTGCAGTGCATTATTGCAGGTTTACCGCAGTATATTACAGTGCATTATTGCAGGTTTACCGCAGTATATTGCAGTGCATTATTGCAGTGAATTATTGCAGGTTTACCACAGTATATTACAGTGCATTATTGCAAGTTTACTGCAGTATATTGCAGTGCATTATTCCAGGTTTACCGCAGTATATTGCAGTGCATTATTGCAGGTTTACCGCAGTATATTACAGTGAGATATTGCAGGTTTACCGCAGTATATTGCAGTGCATTATTGCAGGTTTACCGCAGTATATTGCAGTGCATTATTGCAGGTTTACTGCAGTATATTGCAGTGCATTATTGCAGGTTTACCACAGTATATAGCAGTGCATTATTGCAGGTTTACTGCAGTATATTACAGTGCATTATTGCAAGTTTACCGCAGTAAATTGCAGTGCATTATTGCAGGTTTACCGCAGTATATTGCAGTGAGATATTGCAGGTTTACCGCAGTATATTGCAGTGTATTATTGCAGGTTTACCGCAGTATATTACAGTGCATTATTGCAGGATTACTGCAGTATATTGCAGTGCATTATTGCAGTGAATTATTGCAGGTTTACCACAGTATATTGCAGTGCATTATTGCAGGTTTACCACAGTATATTACAGTGCATTATTGCAGGTTTACCGCAGTATATTGCAGTGCATTATTGCAGTGAATTATTGCAGGTTTACCACAGTATATTGCAGTGCATTATTGCAGGTTTACCGCAGTATATTGCAGTGCATTATTGCAGGTTTACCGCAGTATATTACAGTGCATTATTGCAGGTTTACCGCAGTATATTACAGTGCATTATTGCAGGTTTACCGCAGTAGATTGCAGTGCATTATTGCAGGTTTACCGCAGTATATTACAGTGCATTATTGCAAGTTTACCGCAGTATATTGCAGTGCATTATTGCAGGTTTACTGCAGTATATTGCAGTGCATTATTGCAGGTTTACTGCAGTATATTGCAGTGCATTATTGCAGGTTTACGGCAGTATATTGCAGTGCATTATTGCAGGTTTACTGCAGTATATTGCAGTGCATTATTGCAGGTTTACCGCAGTATATTGCAGTGAGATATTGCAGGTTTACCGCAGTATATTGTAGTGCATTATTGCAGGTTTACCGCAGTATATTACAGTGCATTATTGCAGGTTTACCGCAGTATATTGCAGTGCATTATTGCAGTGCATTATTGCAGGTTTACCACAGTATATTGAAGTGCATTATTGCAGGTTTACCGCAGTATATTACAGTGCATTATTGCAAGTTTACCGCAGTATATTGCAGTGCATTATTGCAGGTTTACCGCAGTATATTGCAGTGAGATATTGCAGGTTTACCGCAGTATATTGCAGTGCATTATTGCAGGTTTACCGCAGTATATTGCAGTGCATTATTGCAGGTTTACCGCAGTATATTACAGTGCATTTTTGCAAGTTTACCGCAGTATATTGCAGTGCATTATTGCAGGTTTACTGCAGTATATTGCAGTGCATTATTGCAGGTTTACGGCAGTATATTGCAGTGCATTATTGCAGGTTTACTGCAGTATATTGCAGTGCATTATTGCAGGTTTACTGCAGTATATTGCAGTGCATTATTGCAGGTTTACGGCAGTATATTGCAGTGCATTATTGCAGGTTTACTGCAGTATATTGCAGTGCATTATTGCAGGTTTACCGCAGTATATTGCAGTGAGATATTGCAGGTTTACCGCAGTATATTGTAGTGCATTATTGCAGGTTTACCGCAGTATATTACAGTGCATTATTGCAGGTTTACCGCAGTATATTGCAGTGCATTATTGCAGTGCATTATTGCAGGTTTACCACAGTATATTGAAGTGCATTATTGCAGGTTTACCGCAGTATATTACAGTGCATTATTGCAAGTTTACCGCAGTATATTGCAGTGCATTATTGCAGGTTTACCGCAGTATATTGCAGTGAGATATTGCAGGTTTACCGCAGTATATTGCAGTGCATTATTGCAGGTTTACTGCAGTATATTGCAGTGCATTATTGCAGGTTTACTGCAGTATATTGCAGTGCATTATTGCAGGTTTACGGCAGTATATTGCAGTGCATTATTGCAGGTTTACTGCAGTATATTGCAGTGCATTATTGCAGGTTTACCGCAGTATATTGCAGTGAGATATTGCAGGTTTACCGCAGTATATTGTAGTGCATTATTGCAGGTTTACCGCAGTATATTACAGTGCATTATTGCAGGTTTACCGCAGTATATTGCAGTGCATTATTGCAGTGCATTATTGCAGGTTTACCACAGTATATTGCAGTGAGATATTGCAGGTTTGCCGCAGTATATTGCAGTGCATTATTGCAGGTTTACCGCAGTATATTACAGTGCATTATTGCAGGTTTACCGCAGTATATTGCAGTGCATTATTGCAGTGCATTATTGCAGGTTCACCACAGTATATTGCAGTGCATTATTGCAGGTTTACCGCAGTATATTACAGTGCATTATTGCAAGTTTACCGCAGTATATTGCAGTGCATTATTGCAGGTTTACCGCAGTATACTGCAGTGAGATATTGCAGGTTTACCGCAGTATATTGCAGTGCATTATTGCAGGTTTACCGCAGTATATTACAGTGCATTATTGCAGGATTACTGCAGTATATTGCAGTGCATTATTGCAGTGAATTATTGCAGGTTTACCACAGTATATTGCAGTGCATTATTGCAGGTTTACCACAGTATATTACAGTGCATTATTGCAGGTTTACCACAGTATATTACAGTGCATTATTGCAAGTTTACCGCAGTATATTGCAGTGCATTATTGCAGGTTTACCGCAGTATACTGCAGTGAGATATTGCAGGTTTACCGCAGTATATTGCAGTGCATTATTGCAGGTTTACCGCAGTATATTACAGTGCATTATTGCAGGATTACTGCAGTATATTGCAGTGCATTATTGCAGTGAATTATTGCAGGTTTACCACAGTATATTGCAGTGCATTATTGCAGGTTTACCACAGTATATTACAGTGCATTATTGCAGGTTTACCACAGTATATTGCAGTGCATTATTGCAGGTTTACCACAGTATATTACAGTGCATTATTGCAGGTTTACCACAGTATATTGCAGTGCATTATTGCAGGTTTACTGCAGTATATTGCAGTGCATTATTGCAGGTTTACCGCAGTATATTGCAGTGAGATATTGCAGGTTTACCGCAGTATATTGCAGTGCATTATTGCAGGTTTACCGCAGTATATTACAGTGCATTATTGCAGGTTTATCGCAGTATATTACAGTGCATTATTGCAGGTTTACCGCAGTATATTGCAGTGCATTATTGCAGTGCATTATTGCAGGTTTACGGCAGTATATTGCAGTGCATTATTGCAGGTTTACGGCAGTATATTGCAGTGCATTATTGCAGGTTTACGGCAGTATATTGCAGTGCATTATTGCAGGTTTACCGCAGTATATTGTAGTGCATTATTGCAGGTTTACCACAGTATATTGCAGTATATTATTGCAGGTTTACCACAGTATATTGCAGTGAGATATTGCAGGTTTACCGCAGTATATTGCAGTGCATTATTGCAGGTTTACCGCAGTATATTGCAGTGCATTATTGCAGGTTTACCGCAGTATATTGCAGTGCATTATTGCAGGTTTACGGCAGTATATTGTAGTGCATTATTGCAGGTTTACCACAGTATATTGCAGTGCATTATTGCAGGTTTACCACAGTATATAGCAGTGCATTATTGCAGGTTTACCGCAGTATATTACAGTGCATTATTGCAAGTTTACCGCAGTAAATTGCAGTGCATTATTGCAGGTTTACCGCAGTATATTGCAGTGAGATATTGCAGGTTTACCGCAGTATATTGCAGTGCATTATTGCAGGTTTACCGCAGTATATTACAGTGCATTATTGCAGGATTACTGCAGTATATTGCAGTGCATTATTGCAGTGAATTATTGCAGGTTTACCACAGTATATTGCAGTGCATTATTGCAGGTTTACCACAGTATATTACAGTGCATTATTGCAGGTTTACCGCAGTATATTGCAGTGCATTATTGCAGTGAATTATTGCAGGTTTACCGCAGTATATTGCAGTGCATTATTGCAGGTTTACCGCAGTATATTACAGTGCATTATTGCAGGTTTACCGCAGTATATTGCAGTGCATTATTGCAGTGCATTATTGCAGGTTTACGGCAGTATATTGCAGTGCATTATTGCAGGTTTACGGCAGTATATTGCAGTGCATTATTGCAGGTTTACGGCAGTATATTGCAGTGCATTATTGCAGGTTTACCGCAGTATATTGTAGTGCATTATTGCAGGTTTACCACAGTATATTGCAGTATATTATTGCAGGTTTACCGCAGTATATTGCAGTGAGATATTGCAGGTTTACCGCAGTATATTGCAGTGCATTATTGCAGGTTTACCGCAGTATATTGCAGTGCATTATTGCAGGTTTACCGCAGTATATTGCAGTGCATTATTGCAGGTTTACGGCAGTATATTGTAGTGCATTATTGCAGGTTTACCACAGTATATTGCAGTGCATTATTGCAGGTTTACCACAGTATATAGCAGTGCATTATTGCAGGTTTACCGCAGTATATTACAGTGCATTATTGCAAGTTTACCGCAGTAAATTGCAGTGCATTATTGCAGGTTTACCGCAGTATATTGCAGTGAGATATTGCAGGTTTACCGCAGTATATTGCAGTGCATTATTGCAGGTTTACCGCAGTATATTACAGTGCATTATTGCAGGATTACTGCAGTATATTGCAGTGCATTATTGCAGTGAATTATTGCAGGTTTACCACAGTATATTGCAGTGCATTATTGCAGGTTTACCACAGTATATTACAGTGCATTATTGCAGGTTTACCGCAGTATATTGCAGTGCATTATTGCAGTGAATTATTGCAGGTTTACCACAGTATATTACAGTGCATTATTGCAAGTTTACTGCAGTATATTGCAGTGCATTATTGCAGGTTTACCGCAGTATATTGCAGTGAGATATTGCAGGTTTGCCGCAGTATATTGCAGTGCATTATTGCAGGTTTACCGCAGTATATTACAGTGCATTATTGCAGGTTTACCGCAGTATATTGCAGTGCATTATTGCAGTGCATTATTGCAGGTTCACCACAGTATATTGCAGTGCATTATTGCAGGTTTACCGCAGTATATTACAGTGCATTATTGCAAGTTTACCGCAGTATATTGCAGTGCATTATTGCAGGTTTACCGCAGTATATTGCAGTGCATTATTGCAGGTTTACCGCAGTATATTACAGTGCATTATTCCAAGTTTACCGCAGTATATTTCAGAGCATTATTGCAGATTTACCGCAGTATATTGCAGTGAGATATTGCAGGTTTACCGCAGTATATTGCAGTGCATTATTGCAGGTTTACCGCAGTATATTACAGTGCATTATTGCAGGATTACTGCAGTATATTGCAGTGCATTATTGCAGTGAATTATTGCAGGTTTACCACAGTATATTGCAGTGCATTATTGCAGGTTTACCACAGTATATTACAGTGCATTATTGCAGGTTTACCGCAGTATATTGCAGTGCATTATTGCAGTGAATTATTGCAGGTTTACCACAGTATATTACAGTGCATTATTGCAAGTTTACTGCAGTATATTGCAGTGCATTATTCCAGGTTTACCGCAGTATATTGCAGTGCATTATTGCAGGTTTACCGCAGTATATTACAGTGAGATATTGCAGGTTTACCGCAGTATATTGCAGTGCATTATTGCAGGTTTACCGCAGTATATTGCAGTGCATTATTGCAGGTTTACTGCAGTATATTGCAGTGCATTATTGCAGGTTTACTGCAGTATATTGCAGTGCATTATTGCAGGTTTACCGCAGTATATTACAGTGCATTATTGCAGGTTTACCGCAGTATATTGCAGTGCATTATTGCAGTGAATTATTGCAGGTTTACCACAGTATATTACAGTGCATTATTGCAAGTTTACTGCAGTATATTGCAGTGCATTATTCCAGGTTTACCGCAGTATATTGCAGTGCATTATTGCAGGTTTACCGCAGTATATTACAGTGAGATATTGCAGGTTTACCGCAGTATATTGCAGTGCATTATTGCAGGTTTACCGCAGTATATTGCAGTGCATTATTGCAGGTTTACTGCAGTATATTGCAGTGCATTATTGCAGGTTTACCACAGTATATAGCAGTGCATTATTGCAGGTTTACTGCAGTATATTACAGTGCATTATTGCAAGTTTACCGCAGTAAATTGCAGTGCATTATTGCAGGTTTACCGCAGTATATTGCAGTGAGATATTGCAGGTTTACCGCAGTATATTGCAGTGTATTATTGCAGGTTTACCGCAGTATATTACAGTGCATTATTGCAGGATTACTGCAGTATATTGCAGTGCATTATTGCAGTGAATTATTGCAGGTTTACCACAGTATATTGCAGTGCATTATTGCAGGTTTACCACAGTATATTACAGTGCATTATTGCAGGTTTACCGCAGTATATTGCAGTGCATTATTGCAGTGAATTATTGCAGGTTTACCACAGTATATTGCAGTGCATTATTGCAGGTTTACCGCAGTATATTGCAGTGCATTATTGCAGGTTTACCGCAGTATATTACAGTGCATTATTGCAGGTTTACCGCAGTATATTACAGTGCATTATTGCAGGTTTACCGCAGTAGATTGCAGTGCATTATTGCAGGTTTACCGCAGTATATTACAGTGCATTATTGCAAGTTTACCGCAGTATATTGCAGTGCATTATTGCAGGTTTACTGCAGTATATTGCAGTGCATTATTGCAGGTTTACTGCAGTATATTGCAGTGCATTATTGCAGGTTTACGGCAGTATATTGCAGTGCATTATTGCAGGTTTACTGCAGTATATTGCAGTGCATTATTGCAGGTTTACCGCAGTATATTGCAGTGAGATATTGCAGGTTTACCGCAGTATATTGTAGTGCATTATTGCAGGTTTACCGCAGTATATTACAGTGCATTATTGCAGGTTTACCGCAGTATATTGCAGTGCATTATTGCAGTGCATTATTGCAGGTTTACCACAGTATATTGAAGTGCATTATTGCAGGTTTACCGCAGTATATTACAGTGCATTATTGCAAGTTTACCGCAGTATATTGCAGTGCATTATTGCAGGTTTACCGCAGTATATTGCAGTGAGATATTGCAGGTTTACCGCAGTATATTGCAGTGCATTATTGCAGGTTTACCGCAGTATATTGCAGTGCATTATTGCAGGTTTACCGCAGTATATTACAGTGCATTTTTGCAAGTTTACCGCAGTATATTGCAGTGCATTATTGCAGGTTTACTGCAGTATATTGCAGTGCATTATTGCAGGTTTACGGCAGTATATTGCAGTGCATTATTGCAGGTTTACTGCAGTATATTGCAGTGCATTATTGCAGGTTTACTGCAGTATATTGCAGTGCATTATTGCAGGTTTACGGCAGTATATTGCAGTGCATTATTGCAGGTTTACTGCAGTATATTGCAGTGCATTATTGCAGGTTTACCGCAGTATATTGCAGTGAGATATTGCAGGTTTACCGCAGTATATTGTAGTGCATTATTGCAGGTTTACCGCAGTATATTACAGTGCATTATTGCAGGTTTACCGCAGTATATTGCAGTGCATTATTGCAGTGCATTATTGCAGGTTTACCACAGTATATTGAAGTGCATTATTGCAGGTTTACCGCAGTATATTACAGTGCATTATTGCAAGTTTACCGCAGTATATTGCAGTGCATTATTGCAGGTTTACCGCAGTATATTGCAGTGAGATATTGCAGGTTTACCGCAGTATATTGCAGTGCATTATTGCAGGTTTACTGCAGTATATTGCAGTGCATTATTGCAGGTTTACTGCAGTATATTGCAGTGCATTATTGCAGGTTTACGGCAGTATATTGCAGTGCATTATTGCAGGTTTACTGCAGTATATTGCAGTGCATTATTGCAGGTTTACCGCAGTATATTGCAGTGAGATATTGCAGGTTTACCGCAGTATATTGTAGTGCATTATTGCAGGTTTACCGCAGTATATTACAGTGCATTATTGCAGGTTTACCGCAGTATATTGCAGTGCATTATTGCAGTGCATTATTGCAGGTTTACCACAGTATATTGCAGTGAGATATTGCAGGTTTGCCGCAGTATATTGCAGTGCATTATTGCAGGTTTACCGCAGTATATTACAGTGCATTATTGCAGGTTTACCGCAGTATATTGCAGTGCATTATTGCAGTGCATTATTGCAGGTTCACCACAGTATATTGCAGTGCATTATTGCAGGTTTACCGCAGTATATTACAGTGCATTATTGCAAGTTTACCGCAGTATATTGCAGTGCATTATTGCAGGTTTACCGCAGTATACTGCAGTGAGATATTGCAGGTTTACCGCAGTATATTGCAGTGCATTATTGCAGGTTTACCGCAGTATATTACAGTGCATTATTGCAGGATTACTGCAGTATATTGCAGTGCATTATTGCAGTGAATTATTGCAGGTTTACCACAGTATATTGCAGTGCATTATTGCAGGTTTACCACAGTATATTACAGTGCATTATTGCAGGTTTACCACAGTATATTACAGTGCATTATTGCAAGTTTACCGCAGTATATTGCAGTGCATTATTGCAGGTTTACCGCAGTATACTGCAGTGAGATATTGCAGGTTTACCGCAGTATATTGCAGTGCATTATTGCAGGTTTACCGCAGTATATTACAGTGCATTATTGCAGGATTACTGCAGTATATTGCAGTGCATTATTGCAGTGAATTATTGCAGGTTTACCACAGTATATTGCAGTGCATTATTGCAGGTTTACCACAGTATATTACAGTGCATTATTGCAGGTTTACCACAGTATATTGCAGTGCATTATTGCAGGTTTACCACAGTATATTACAGTGCATTATTGCAGGTTTACCACAGTATATTGCAGTGCATTATTGCAGGTTTACTGCAGTATATTGCAGTGCATTATTGCAGGTTTACCGCAGTATATTGCAGTGAGATATTGCAGGTTTACCGCAGTATATTGCAGTGCATTATTGCAGGTTTACCGCAGTATATTACAGTGCATTATTGCAGGTTTATCGCAGTATATTGCAGTGCATTATTGCAGTGCATTATTGCAGGTTTACCACAGTATATTGAAGTGCATTATTGCAGGTTTACCGCAGTATATTACAGTGCATTATTGCAAGTTTACCGCAGTATATTGCAGTGCATTATTGCAGGTTTACGGCAGTATATTGCAGTGCATTATTGCAGGTTTACTGCAGTGTATTGCAGTGCATTATTGCAGGTTTACGGCAGTATATTGCAGTGCATTATTGCAGGTTTACGGCAGTATATTGCAGTGCATTATTGCAGGTTTACGGCAGTATATTGCAGTGCATTATTGCAGGTTTACCGCAGTATATTGCAGTGCATTATTGCAGGTTTACCGCAGTATATTACAGTGCATTATTGCAGGTTTACCGCAGTATATTGCAGTGCATTATTGCAGTGCATTATTGCAGGTTTACGGCAGTATATTGCAGTGCATTATTGCAGGTTTACGGCAGTATATTGCAGTGCATTATTGCAGGTTTACGGCAGTATATTGCAGTGCATTATTGCAGGTTTACCGCAGTATATTGTAGTGCATTATTGCAGGTTTACCACAGTATATTGCAGTATATTATTGCAGGTTTACCGCAGTATATTGCAGTGAGATATTGCAGGTTTACCGCAGTATATTGCAGTGCATTATTGCAGGTTTACCGCAGTATATTGCAGTGCATTATTGCAGGTTTACCGCAGTATATTGCAGTGCATTATTGCAGGTTTACGGCAGTATATTGTAGTGCATTATTGCAGGTTTACCACAGTATATTGCAGTGCATTATTGCAGGTTTACCACAGTATATAGCAGTGCATTATTGCAGGTTTACCGCAGTATATTACAGTGCATTATTGCAAGTTTACCGCAGTAAATTGCAGTGCATTATTGCAGGTTTACCGCAGTATATTGCAGTGAGATATTGCAGGTTTACCGCAGTATATTGCAGTGCATTATTGCAGGTTTACCGCAGTATATTACAGTGCATTATTGCAGGATTACTGCAGTATATTGCAGTGCATTATTGCAGTGAATTATTGCAGGTTTACCACAGTATATTGCAGTGCATTATTGCAGGTTTACCACAGTATATTACAGTGCATTATTGCAGGTTTACCGCAGTATATTGCAGTGCATTATTGCAGTGAATTATTGCAGGTTTACCACAGTATATTGCAGTGCATTATTGCAGGTTTACCGCAGTATATTGCAGTGCATTATTGCAGGTTTACCGCAGTATATTACAGTGCATTATTGCAGGTTTACCGCAGTATATTACAGTGCATTATTGCAGGTTTACCGCAGTAGATTGCAGTGCATTATTGCAGGTTTACCGCAGTATATTACAGTGCATTATTGCAAGTTTACCGCAGTATATTGCAGTGCATTATTGCAGGTTTACTGCAGTATATTGCAGTGCATTATTGCAGGTTTACTGCAGTATATTGCAGTGCATTATTGCAGGTTTACGGCAGTATATTGCAGTGCATTATTGCAGGTTTACTGCAGTATATTGCAGTGCATTATTGCAGGTTTACCGCAGTATATTGCAGTGAGATATTGCAGGTTTACCGCAGTATATTGTAGTGCATTATTGCAGGTTTACCGCAGTATATTACAGTGCATTATTGCAGGTTTACCGCAGTATATTGCAGTGCATTATTGCAGTGCATTATTGCAGGTTTACCACAGTATATTGAAGTGCATTATTGCAGGTTTACCGCAGTATATTACAGTGCATTATTGCAAGTTTACCGCAGTATATTGCAGTGCATTATTGCAGGTTTACCGCAGTATATTGCAGTGAGATATTGCAGGTTTACCGCAGTATATTGCAGTGCATTATTGCAGGTTTACCGCAGTATATTGCAGTGCATTATTGCAGGTTTACCGCAGTATATTACAGTGCATTTTTGCAAGTTTACCGCAGTATATTGCAGTGCATTATTGCAGGTTTACTGCAGTATATTGCAGTGCATTATTGCAGGTTTACGGCAGTATATTGCAGTGCATTATTGCAGGTTTACTGCAGTATATTGCAGTGCATTATTGCAGGTTTACTGCAGTATATTGCAGTGCATTATTGCAGGTTTACGGCAGTATATTGCAGTGCATTATTGCAGGTTTACTGCAGTATATTGCAGTGCATTATTGCAGGTTTACCGCAGTATATTGCAGTGAGATATTGCAGGTTTACCGCAGTATATTGTAGTGCATTATTGCAGGTTTACCGCAGTATATTACAGTGCATTATTGCAGGTTTACCGCAGTATATTGCAGTGCATTATTGCAGTGCATTATTGCAGGTTTACCACAGTATATTGAAGTGCATTATTGCAGGTTTACCGCAGTATATTACAGTGCATTATTGCAAGTTTACCGCAGTATATTGCAGTGCATTATTGCAGGTTTACCGCAGTATATTGCAGTGAGATATTGCAGGTTTACCGCAGTATATTGCAGTGCATTATTGCAGGTTTACTGCAGTATATTGCAGTGCATTATTGCAGGTTTACTGCAGTATATTGCAGTGCATTATTGCAGGTTTACGGCAGTATATTGCAGTGCATTATTGCAGGTTTACTGCAGTATATTGCAGTGCATTATTGCAGGTTTACCGCAGTATATTGCAGTGAGATATTGCAGGTTTACCGCAGTATATTGTAGTGCATTATTGCAGGTTTACCGCAGTATATTACAGTGCATTATTGCAGGTTTACCGCAGTATATTGCAGTGCATTATTGCAGTGCATTATTGCAGGTTTACCACAGTATATTGCAGTGAGATATTGCAGGTTTGCCGCAGTATATTGCAGTGCATTATTGCAGGTTTACCGCAGTATATTACAGTGCATTATTGCAGGTTTACCGCAGTATATTGCAGTGCATTATTGCAGTGCATTATTGCAGGTTCACCACAGTATATTGCAGTGCATTATTGCAGGTTTACCGCAGTATATTACAGTGCATTATTGCAAGTTTACCGCAGTATATTGCAGTGCATTATTGCAGGTTTACCGCAGTATACTGCAGTGAGATATTGCAGGTTTACCGCAGTATATTGCAGTGCATTATTGCAGGTTTACCGCAGTATATTACAGTGCATTATTGCAGGATTACTGCAGTATATTGCAGTGCATTATTGCAGTGAATTATTGCAGGTTTACCACAGTATATTGCAGTGCATTATTGCAGGTTTACCACAGTATATTACAGTGCATTATTGCAGGTTTACCACAGTATATTACAGTGCATTATTGCAAGTTTACCGCAGTATATTGCAGTGCATTATTGCAGGTTTACCGCAGTATACTGCAGTGAGATATTGCAGGTTTACCGCAGTATATTGCAGTGCATTATTGCAGGTTTACCGCAGTATATTACAGTGCATTATTGCAGGATTACTGCAGTATATTGCAGTGCATTATTGCAGTGAATTATTGCAGGTTTACCACAGTATATTGCAGTGCATTATTGCAGGTTTACCACAGTATATTACAGTGCATTATTGCAGGTTTACCACAGTATATTGCAGTGCATTATTGCAGGTTTACCACAGTATATTACAGTGCATTATTGCAGGTTTACCACAGTATATTGCAGTGCATTATTGCAGGTTTACTGCAGTATATTGCAGTGCATTATTGCAGGTTTACCGCAGTATATTGCAGTGAGATATTGCAGGTTTACCGCAGTATATTGCAGTGCATTATTGCAGGTTTACCGCAGTATATTACAGTGCATTATTGCAGGTTTATCGCAGTATATTGCAGTGCATTATTGCAGTGCATTATTGCAGGTTTACCACAGTATATTGAAGTGCATTATTGCAGGTTTACCGCAGTATATTACAGTGCATTATTGCAAGTTTACCGCAGTATATTGCAGTGCATTATTGCAGGTTTACGGCAGTATATTGCAGTGCATTATTGCAGGTTTACTGCAGTGTATTGCAGTGCATTATTGCAGGTTTACGGCAGTATATTGCAGTGCATTATTGCAGGTTTACGGCAGTATATTGCAGTGCATTATTGCAGGTTTACGGCAGTATATTGTAGTGCATTATTGCAGGTTTACCACAGTATATTGCAGTGCATTATTGCAGGTTTACCGCAGTATATTGCTGTGAGATATTGCAGGTTTACCGCAGTATATTGCAGTGCATTATTGCCGGTTTACCGCAGTATATTACAGTGCATTATTGCAGGTTTACCACAGTATATTGCAGTGCATTATTGCAGGTTTACCGCAGTATATTGCAGTGCATTATTGCAGGTTTACCGCAGTATATTACAGTGCATTATTGCAGGTTTACCGCAGTATATTGCAGTGCATTATTGCAGTGCATTATTGCAGGTTTACGGCAGTATATTGCAGTGCATTATTGCAGGTTTACGGCAGTATATTGCAGTGCATTATTGCAGGTTTACGGCAGTATATTGCAGTGCATTATTGCAGGTTTACCGCAGTATATTGTAGTGCATTATTGCAGGTTTACCACAGTATATTGCAGTATATTATTGCAGGTTTACCGCAGTATATTGCAGTGAGATATTGCAGGTTTACCGCAGTATATTGCAGTGCATTATTGCAGGTTTACCGCAGTATATTGCAGTGCATTATTGCAGGTTTACCGCAGTATATTGCAGTGCATTATTGCAGGTTTACGGCAGTATATTGTAGTGCATTATTGCAGGTTTACCACAGTATATTGCAGTGCATTATTGCAGGTTTACCACAGTATATAGCAGTGCATTATTGCAGGTTTACCGCAGTATATTACAGTGCATTATTGCAAGTTTACCGCAGTAAATTGCAGTGCATTATTGCAGGTTTACCGCAGTATATTGCAGTGAGATATTGCAGGTTTACCGCAGTATATTGCAGTGCATTATTGCAGGTTTACCGCAGTATATTACAGTGCATTATTGCAGGATTACTGCAGTATATTGCAGTGCATTATTGCAGTGAATTATTGCAGGTTTACCACAGTATATTGCAGTGCATTATTGCAGGTTTACCACAGTATATTACAGTGCATTATTGCAGGTTTACCGCAGTATATTGCAGTGCATTATTGCAGTGAATTATTGCAGGTTTACCACAGTATATTACAGTGCATTATTGCAAGTTTACTGCAGTATATTGCAGTGCATTATTGCAGGTTTACCGCAGTATATTGCAGTGAGATATTGCAGGTTTGCCGCAGTATATTGCAGTGCATTATTGCAGGTTTACCGCAGTATATTACAGTGCATTATTGCAGGTTTACCGCAGTATATTGCAGTGCATTATTGCAGTGCATTATTGCAGGTTCACCACAGTATATTGCAGTGCATTATTGCAGGTTTACCGCAGTATATTACAGTGCATTATTGCAAGTTTACCGCAGTATATTGCAGTGCATTATTGCAGGTTTACCGCAGTATATTGCAGTGCATTATTGCAGGTTTACCGCAGTATATTACAGTGCATTATTCCAAGTTTACCGCAGTATATTTCAGAGCATTATTGCAGATTTACCGCAGTATATTGCAGTGAGATATTGCAGGTTTACCGCAGTATATTGCAGTGCATTATTGCAGGTTTACCGCAGTATATTACAGTGCATTATTGCAGGATTACTGCAGTATATTGCAGTGCATTATTGCAGTGAATTATTGCAGGTTTACCACAGTATATTGCAGTGCATTATTGCAGGTTTACCACAGTATATTACAGTGCATTATTGCAGGTTTACCGCAGTATATTGCAGTGCATTATTGCAGTGAATTATTGCAGGTTTACCACAGTATATTACAGTGCATTATTGCAAGTTTACTGCAGTATATTGCAGTGCATTATTCCAGGTTTACCGCAGTATATTGCAGTGCATTATTGCAGGTTTACCGCAGTATATTACAGTGAGATATTGCAGGTCTACCGCAGTATATTGCAGTGCATTATTGCAGGTTTACCGCAGTATATTGCAGTGCATTATTGCAGGTTTACTGCAGTATATTGCAGTGCATTATTGCAGGTTTACTGCAGTATATTGCAGTGCATTATTGCAGGTTTACCGCAGTATATTACAGTGCATTATTGCAGGTTTACCGCAGTATATTGCAGTGCATTATTGCAGTGAATTATTGCAGGTTTACCACAGTATATTACAGTGCATTATTGCAAGTTTACTGCAGTATATTGCAGTGCATTATTCCAGGTTTACCGCAGTATATTGCAGTGCATTATTGCAGGTTTACCGCAGTATATTACAGTGAGATATTGCAGGTTTACCGCAGTATATTGCAGTGCATTATTGCAGGTTTACCGCAGTATATTGCAGTGCATTATTGCAGGTTTACTGCAGTATATTGCAGTGCATTATTGCAGGTTTACCACAGTATATAGCAGTGCATTATTGCAGGTTTACTGCAGTATATTACAGTGCATTATTGCAAGTTTACCGCAGTAAATTGCAGTGCATTATTGCAGGTTTACCGCAGTATATTGCAGTGAGATATTGCAGGTTTACCGCAGTATATTGCAGTGTATTATTGCAGGTTTACCGCAGTATATTACAGTGCATTATTGCAGGATTACTGCAGTATATTGCAGTGCATTATTGCAGTGAATTATTGCAGGTTTACCACAGTATATTGCAGTGCATTATTGCAGGTTTACCACAGTATATTACAGTGCATTATTGCAGGTTTACCGCAGTATATTGCAGTGCATTATTGCAGTGAATTATTGCAGGTTTACCACAGTATATTGCAGTGCATTATTGCAGGTTTACGGCAGTATATTGCAGTGCATTATTGCAGGTTTACTGCAGTATATTGCAGTGCATTATTGCAGGTTTACCGCAGTATATTGCAGTGAGATATTGCAGGTTTACCGCAGTATATTGTAGTGCATTATTGCAGGTTTACCGCAGTATATTACAGTGCATTATTGCAGGTTTACCGCAGTATATTGCAGTGCATTATTGCAGTGCATTATTGCAGGTTTACCACAGTATATTGAAGTGCATTATTGCAGGTTTACCGCAGTATATTACAGTGCATTATTGCAAGTTTACCGCAGTATATTGCAGTGCATTATTGCAGGTTTACCGCAGTATATTGCAGTGAGATATTGCAGGTTTACCGCAGTATATTGCAGTGCATTATTGCAGGTTTACCGCAGTATATTGCAGTGCATTATTGCAGGTTTACCGCAGTATATTACAGTGCATTTTTGCAAGTTTACCGCAGTATATTGCAGTGCATTATTGCAGGTTTACTGCAGTATATTGCAGTGCATTATTGCAGGTTTACGGCAGTATATTGCAGTGCATTATTGCAGGTTTACTGCAGTATATTGCAGTGCATTATTGCAGGTTTACTGCAGTATATTGCAGTGCATTATTGCAGGTTTACGGCAGTATATTGCAGTGCATTATTGCAGGTTTACTGCAGTATATTGCAGTGCATTATTGCAGGTTTACCGCAGTATATTGCAGTGAGATATTGCAGGTTTACCGCAGTATATTGTAGTGCATTATTGCAGGTTTACCGCAGTATATTACAGTGCATTATTGCAGGTTTACCGCAGTATATTGCAGTGCATTATTGCAGTGCATTATTGCAGGTTTACCACAGTATATTGAAGTGCATTATTGCAGGTTTACCGCAGTATATTACAGTGCATTATTGCAAGTTTACCGCAGTATATTGCAGTGCATTATTGCAGGTTTACCGCAGTATATTGCAGTGAGATATTGCAGGTTTACCGCAGTATATTGCAGTGCATTATTGCAGGTTTACTGCAGTATATTGCAGTGCATTATTGCAGGTTTACTGCAGTATATTGCAGTGCATTATTGCAGGTTTACGGCAGTATATTGCAGTGCATTATTGCAGGTTTACTGCAGTATATTGCAGTGCATTATTGCAGGTTTACCGCAGTATATTGCAGTGAGATATTGCAGGTTTACTGCAGTATATTGTAGTGCATTATTGCAGGTTTACCGCAGTATATTACAGTGCATTATTGCAGGTTTACCGCAGTATATTGCAGTGCATTATTGCAGTGCATTATTGCAGGTTTACCACAGTATATTGCAGTGAGATATTGCAGGTTTGCCGCAGTATATTGCAGTGCATTATTGCAGGTTTACCGCAGTATATTACAGTGCATTATTGCAGGTTTACCGCAGTATATTGCAGTGCATTATTGCAGTGCATTATTGCAGGTTCACCACAGTATATTGCAGTGCATTATTGCAGGTTTACCGCAGTATATTACAGTGCATTATTGCAAGTTTACCGCAGTATATTGCAGTGCATTATTGCAGGTTTACCGCAGTATACTGCAGTGAGATATTGCAGGTTTACCGCAGTATATTGCAGTGCATTATTGCAGGTTTACCGCAGTATATTACAGTGCATTATTGCAGGATTACTGCAGTATATTGCAGTGCATTATTGCAGTGAATTATTGCAGGTTTACCACAGTATATTGCAGTGCATTATTGCAGGTTTACCACAGTATATTACAGTGCATTATTGCAGGTTTACCACAGTATATTGCAGTGCATTATTGCAGGTTTACCACAGTATATTACAGTGCATTATTGCAGGTTTACCACAGTATATTGCAGTGCATTATTGCAGGTTTACTGCAGTATATTGCAGTGCATTATTGCAGGTTTACCGCAGTATATTGCAGTGAGATATTGCAGGTTTACCGCAGTATATTGCAGTGCATTATTGCAGGTTTACCGCAGTATATTACAGTGCATTATTGCAGGTTTATCGCAGTATATTACAGTGCATTATTGCAGGTTTACCGCAGTATATTGCAGTGCATTATTGCAGTGCATTATTGCAGGTTTACGGCAGTATATTGCAGTGCATTATTGCAGGTTTACGGCAGTATATTGCAGTGCATTATTGCAGGTTTACGGCAGTATATTGCAGTGCATTATTGCAGGTTTACCGCAGTATATTGTAGTGCATTATTGCAGGTTTACCACAGTATATTGCAGTATATTATTGCAGGTTTACCACAGTATATTGCAGTGAGATATTGCAGGTTTACCGCAGTATATTGCAGTGCATTATTGCAGGTTTACCGCAGTATATTGCAGTGCATTATTGCAGGTTTACCGCAGTATATTGCAGTGCATTATTGCAGGTTTACGGCAGTATATTGTAGTGCATTATTGCAGGTTTACCACAGTATATTGCAGTGCATTATTGCAGGTTTACCACAGTATATAGCAGTGCATTATTGCAGGTTTACCGCAGTATATTACAGTGCATTATTGCAAGTTTACCGCAGTAAATTGCAGTGCATTATTGCAGGTTTACCGCAGTATATTGCAGTGAGATATTGCAGGTTTACCGCAGTATATTGCAGTGCATTATTGCAGGTTTACCGCAGTATATTACAGTGCATTATTGCAGGATTACTGCAGTATATTGCAGTGCATTATTGCAGTGAATTATTGCAGGTTTACCACAGTATATTGCAGTGCATTATTGCAGGTTTACCACAGTATATTACAGTGCATTATTGCAGGTTTACCGCAGTATATTGCAGTGCATTATTGCAGTGAATTATTGCAGGTTTACCGCAGTATATTGCAGTGCATTATTGCAGGTTTACCGCAGTATATTACAGTGCATTATTGCAGGTTTACCGCAGTATATTGCAGTGCATTATTGCAGTGCATTATTGCAGGTTTACGGCAGTATATTGCAGTGCATTATTGCAGGTTTACGGCAGTATATTGCAGTGCATTATTGCAGGTTTACGGCAGTATATTGCAGTGCATTATTGCAGGTTTACCGCAGTATATTGTAGTGCATTATTGCAGGTTTACCACAGTATATTGCAGTATATTATTGCAGGTTTACCGCAGTATATTGCAGTGAGATATTGCAGGTTTACCGCAGTATATTGCAGTGCATTATTGCAGGTTTACCGCAGTATATTGCAGTGCATTATTGCAGGTTTACCGCAGTATATTGCAGTGCATTATTGCAGGTTTACGGCAGTATATTGTAGTGCATTATTGCAGGTTTACCACAGTATATTGCAGTGCATTATTGCAGGTTTACCACAGTATATAGCAGTGCATTATTGCAGGTTTACCGCAGTATATTACAGTGCATTATTGCAAGTTTACCGCAGTAAATTGCAGTGCATTATTGCAGGTTTACCGCAGTATATTGCAGTGAGATATTGCAGGTTTACCGCAGTATATTGCAGTGCATTATTGCAGGTTTACCGCAGTATATTACAGTGCATTATTGCAGGATTACTGCAGTATATTGCAGTGCATTATTGCAGTGAATTATTGCAGGTTTACCACAGTATATTGCAGTGCATTATTGCAGGTTTACCACAGTATATTACAGTGCATTATTGCAGGTTTACCGCAGTATATTGCAGTGCATTATTGCAGTGAATTATTGCAGGTTTACCACAGTATATTACAGTGCATTATTGCAAGTTTACTGCAGTATATTGCAGTGCATTATTGCAGGTTTACCGCAGTATATTGCAGTGAGATATTGCAGGTTTGCCGCAGTATATTGCAGTGCATTATTGCAGGTTTACCGCAGTATATTACAGTGCATTATTGCAGGTTTACCGCAGTATATTGCAGTGCATTATTGCAGTGCATTATTGCAGGTTCACCACAGTATATTGCAGTGCATTATTGCAGGTTTACCGCAGTATATTACAGTGCATTATTGCAAGTTTACCGCAGTATATTGCAGTGCATTATTGCAGGTTTACCGCAGTATATTGCAGTGCATTATTGCAGGTTTACCGCAGTATATTACAGTGCATTATTCCAAGTTTACCGCAGTATATTTCAGAGCATTATTGCAGATTTACCGCAGTATATTGCAGTGAGATATTGCAGGTTTACCGCAGTATATTGCAGTGCATTATTGCAGGTTTACCGCAGTATATTACAGTGCATTATTGCAGGATTACTGCAGTATATTGCAGTGCATTATTGCAGTGAATTATTGCAGGTTTACCACAGTATATTGCAGTGCATTATTGCAGGTTTACCACAGTATATTACAGTGCATTATTGCAGGTTTACCGCAGTATATTGCAGTGCATTATTGCAGTGAATTATTGCAGGTTTACCACAGTATATTACAGTGCATTATTGCAAGTTTACTGCAGTATATTGCAGTGCATTATTCCAGGTTTACCGCAGTATATTGCAGTGCATTATTGCAGGTTTACCGCAGTATATTACAGTGAGATATTGCAGGTTTACCGCAGTATATTGCAGTGCATTATTGCAGGTTTACCGCAGTATATTGCAGTGCATTATTGCAGGTTTACTGCAGTATATTGCAGTGCATTATTGCAGGTTTACTGCAGTATATTGCAGTGCATTATTGCAGGTTTACCGCAGTATATTACAGTGCATTATTGCAGGTTTACCGCAGTATATTGCAGTGCATTATTGCAGTGAATTATTGCAGGTTTACCACAGTATATTACAGTGCATTATTGCAAGTTTACTGCAGTATATTGCAGTGCATTATTCCAGGTTTACCGCAGTATATTGCAGTGCATTATTGCAGGTTTACCGCAGTATATTACAGTGAGATATTGCAGGTTTACCGCAGTATATTGCAGTGCATTATTGCAGGTTTACCGCAGTATATTGCAGTGCATTATTGCAGGTTTACTGCAGTATATTGCAGTGCATTATTGCAGGTTTACCACAGTATATAGCAGTGCATTATTGCAGGTTTACTGCAGTATATTACAGTGCATTATTGCAAGTTTACCGCAGTAAATTGCAGTGCATTATTGCAGGTTTACCGCAGTATATTGCAGTGAGATATTGCAGGTTTACCGCAGTATATTGCAGTGTATTATTGCAGGTTTACCGCAGTATATTACAGTGCATTATTGCAGGATTACTGCAGTATATTGCAGTGCATTATTGCAGTGAATTATTGCAGGTTTACCACAGTATATTGCAGTGCATTATTGCAGGTTTACCACAGTATATTACAGTGCATTATTGCAGGTTTACCGCAGTATATTGCAGTGCATTATTGCAGTGAATTATTGCAGGTTTACCACAGTATATTGCAGTGCATTATTGCAGGTTTACCGCAGTATATTGCAGTGCATTATTGCAGGTTTACCGCAGTATATTACAGTGCATTATTGCAGGTTTACCGCAGTATATTACAGTGCATTATTGCAGGTTTACCGCAGTAGATTGCAGTGCATTATTGCAGGTTTACCGCAGTATATTACAGTGCATTATTGCAAGTTTACCGCAGTATATTGCAGTGCATTATTGCAGGTTTACTGCAGTATATTGCAGTGCATTATTGCAGGTTTACTGCAGTATATTGCAGTGCATTATTGCAGGTTTACGGCAGTATATTGCAGTGCATTATTGCAGGTTTACTGCAGTATATTGCAGTGCATTATTGCAGGTTTACCGCAGTATATTGCAGTGAGATATTGCAGGTTTACCGCAGTATATTGTAGTGCATTATTGCAGGTTTACCGCAGTATATTACAGTGCATTATTGCAGGTTTACCGCAGTATATTGCAGTGCATTATTGCAGTGCATTATTGCAGGTTTACCACAGTATATTGAAGTGCATTATTGCAGGTTTACCGCAGTATATTACAGTGCATTATTGCAAGTTTACCGCAGTATATTGCAGTGCATTATTGCAGGTTTACCGCAGTATATTGCAGTGAGATATTGCAGGTTTACCGCAGTATATTGCAGTGCATTATTGCAGGTTTACCGCAGTATATTGCAGTGCATTATTGCAGGTTTACCGCAGTATATTACAGTGCATTTTTGCAAGTTTACCGCAGTATATTGCAGTGCATTATTGCAGGTTTACTGCAGTATATTGCAGTGCATTATTGCAGGTTTACGGCAGTATATTGCAGTGCATTATTGCAGGTTTACTGCAGTATATTGCAGTGCATTATTGCAGGTTTACTGCAGTATATTGCAGTGCATTATTGCAGGTTTACGGCAGTATATTGCAGTGCATTATTGCAGGTTTACTGCAGTATATTGCAGTGCATTATTGCAGGTTTACCGCAGTATATTGCAGTGAGATATTGCAGGTTTACCGCAGTATATTGTAGTGCATTATTGCAGGTTTACCGCAGTATATTACAGTGCATTATTGCAGGTTTACCGCAGTATATTGCAGTGCATTATTGCAGTGCATTATTGCAGGTTTACCACAGTATATTGAAGTGCATTATTGCAGGTTTACCGCAGTATATTACAGTGCATTATTGCAAGTTTACCGCAGTATATTGCAGTGCATTATTGCAGGTTTACCGCAGTATATTGCAGTGAGATATTGCAGGTTTACCGCAGTATATTGCAGTGCATTATTGCAGGTTTACTGCAGTATATTGCAGTGCATTATTGCAGGTTTACTGCAGTATATTGCAGTGCATTATTGCAGGTTTACGGCAGTATATTGCAGTGCATTATTGCAGGTTTACTGCAGTATATTGCAGTGCATTATTGCAGGTTTACCGCAGTATATTGCAGTGAGATATTGCAGGTTTACCGCAGTATATTGTAGTGCATTATTGCAGGTTTACCGCAGTATATTACAGTGCATTATTGCAGGTTTACCGCAGTATATTGCAGTGCATTATTGCAGTGCATTATTGCAGGTTTACCACAGTATATTGCAGTGAGATATTGCAGGTTTGCCGCAGTATATTGCAGTGCATTATTGCAGGTTTACCGCAGTATATTACAGTGCATTATTGCAGGTTTACCGCAGTATATTGCAGTGCATTATTGCAGTGCATTATTGCAGGTTCACCACAGTATATTGCAGTGCATTATTGCAGGTTTACCGCAGTATATTACAGTGCATTATTGCAAGTTTACCGCAGTATATTGCAGTGCATTATTGCAGGTTTACCGCAGTATACTGCAGTGAGATATTGCAGGTTTACCGCAGTATATTGCAGTGCATTATTGCAGGTTTACCGCAGTATATTACAGTGCATTATTGCAGGATTACTGCAGTATATTGCAGTGCATTATTGCAGTGAATTATTGCAGGTTTACCACAGTATATTGCAGTGCATTATTGCAGGTTTACCACAGTATATTACAGTGCATTATTGCAGGTTTACCACAGTATATTACAGTGCATTATTGCAAGTTTACCGCAGTATATTGCAGTGCATTATTGCAGGTTTACCGCAGTATACTGCAGTGAGATATTGCAGGTTTACCGCAGTATATTGCAGTGCATTATTGCAGGTTTACCGCAGTATATTACAGTGCATTATTGCAGGATTACTGCAGTATATTGCAGTGCATTATTGCAGTGAATTATTGCAGGTTTACCACAGTATATTGCAGTGCATTATTGCAGGTTTACCACAGTATATTACAGTGCATTATTGCAGGTTTACCACAGTATATTGCAGTGCATTATTGCAGGTTTACCACAGTATATTACAGTGCATTATTGCAGGTTTACCACAGTATATTGCAGTGCATTATTGCAGGTTTACTGCAGTATATTGCAGTGCATTATTGCAGGTTTACCGCAGTATATTGCAGTGAGATATTGCAGGTTTACCGCAGTATATTGCAGTGCATTATTGCAGGTTTACCGCAGTATATTACAGTGCATTATTGCAGGTTTATCGCAGTATATTGCAGTGCATTATTGCAGTGCATTATTGCAGGTTTACCACAGTATATTGAAGTGCATTATTGCAGGTTTACCGCAGTATATTACAGTGCATTATTGCAAGTTTACCGCAGTATATTGCAGTGCATTATTGCAGGTTTACGGCAGTATATTGCAGTGCATTATTGCAGGTTTACTGCAGTGTATTGCAGTGCATTATTGCAGGTTTACGGCAGTATATTGCAGTGCATTATTGCAGGTTTACGGCAGTATATTGCAGTGCATTATTGCAGGTTTACGGCAGTATATTGTAGTGCATTATTGCAGGTTTACCACAGTATATTGCAGTGCATTATTGCAGGTTTACCGCAGTATATTGCTGTGAGATATTGCAGGTTTACCGCAGTATATTGCAGTGCATTATTGCCGGTTTACCGCAGTATATTACAGTGCATTATTGCAGGTTTACCACAGTATATTGCAGTGCATTATTGCAGGTTTACCGCAGTATATTGCAGTGCATTATTGCAGGTTTACCGCAGTATATTACAGTGCATTATTGCAGGTTTACCGCAGTATATTGCAGTGCATTATTGCAGTGCATTATTGCAGGTTTACGGCAGTATATTGCAGTGCATTATTGCAGGTTTACGGCAGTATATTGCAGTGCATTATTGCAGGTTTACGGCAGTATATTGCAGTGCATTATTGCAGGTTTACCGCAGTATATTGTAGTGCATTATTGCAGGTTTACCACAGTATATTGCAGTATATTATTGCAGGTTTACCGCAGTATATTGCAGTGAGATATTGCAGGTTTACCGCAGTATATTGCAGTGCATTATTGCAGGTTTACCGCAGTATATTGCAGTGCATTATTGCAGGTTTACCGCAGTATATTGCAGTGCATTATTGCAGGTTTACGGCAGTATATTGTAGTGCATTATTGCAGGTTTACCACAGTATATTGCAGTGCATTATTGCAGGTTTACCACAGTATATAGCAGTGCATTATTGCAGGTTTACCGCAGTATATTACAGTGCATTATTGCAAGTTTACCGCAGTAAATTGCAGTGCATTATTGCAGGTTTACCGCAGTATATTGCAGTGAGATATTGCAGGTTTACCGCAGTATATTGCAGTGCATTATTGCAGGTTTACCGCAGTATATTACAGTGCATTATTGCAGGATTACTGCAGTATATTGCAGTGCATTATTGCAGTGAATTATTGCAGGTTTACCACAGTATATTGCAGTGCATTATTGCAGGTTTACCACAGTATATTACAGTGCATTATTGCAGGTTTACCGCAGTATATTGCAGTGCATTATTGCAGTGAATTATTGCAGGTTTACCACAGTATATTACAGTGCATTATTGCAAGTTTACTGCAGTATATTGCAGTGCATTATTGCAGGTTTACCGCAGTATATTGCAGTGAGATATTGCAGGTTTGCCGCAGTATATTGCAGTGCATTATTGCAGGTTTACCGCAGTATATTACAGTGCATTATTGCAGGTTTACCGCAGTATATTGCAGTGCATTATTGCAGTGCATTATTGCAGGTTCACCACAGTATATTGCAGTGCATTATTGCAGGTTTACCGCAGTATATTACAGTGCATTATTGCAAGTTTACCGCAGTATATTGCAGTGCATTATTGCAGGTTTACCGCAGTATATTGCAGTGCATTATTGCAGGTTTACCGCAGTATATTACAGTGCATTATTCCAAGTTTACCGCAGTATATTTCAGAGCATTATTGCAGATTTACCGCAGTATATTGCAGTGAGATATTGCAGGTTTACCGCAGTATATTGCAGTGCATTATTGCAGGTTTACCGCAGTATATTACAGTGCATTATTGCAGGATTACTGCAGTATATTGCAGTGCATTATTGCAGTGAATTATTGCAGGTTTACCACAGTATATTGCAGTGCATTATTGCAGGTTTACCACAGTATATTACAGTGCATTATTGCAGGTTTACCGCAGTATATTGCAGTGCATTATTGCAGTGAATTATTGCAGGTTTACCACAGTATATTACAGTGCATTATTGCAAGTTTACTGCAGTATATTGCAGTGCATTATTCCAGGTTTACCGCAGTATATTGCAGTGCATTATTGCAGGTTTACCGCAGTATATTACAGTGAGATATTGCAGGTTTACCGCAGTATATTGCAGTGCATTATTGCAGGTTTACCGCAGTATATTGCAGTGCATTATTGCAGGTTTACTGCAGTATATTGCAGTGCATTATTGCAGGTTTACTGCAGTATATTGCAGTGCATTATTGCAGGTTTACCGCAGTATATTACAGTGCATTATTGCAGGTTTACCGCAGTATATTGCAGTGCATTATTGCAGTGAATTATTGCAGGTTTACCACAGTATATTACAGTGCATTATTGCAAGTTTACTGCAGTATATTGCAGTGCATTATTCCAGGTTTACCGCAGTATATTGCAGTGCATTATTGCAGGTTTACCGCAGTATATTACAGTGAGATATTGCAGGTTTACCGCAGTATATTGCAGTGCATTATTGCAGGTTTACCGCAGTATATTGCAGTGCATTATTGCAGGTTTACTGCAGTATATTGCAGTGCATTATTGCAGGTTTACCACAGTATATAGCAGTGCATTATTGCAGGTTTACTGCAGTATATTACAGTGCATTATTGCAAGTTTACCGCAGTAAATTGCAGTGCATTATTGCAGGTTTACCGCAGTATATTGCAGTGAGATATTGCAGGTTTACCGCAGTATATTGCAGTGTATTATTGCAGGTTTACCGCAGTATATTACAGTGCATTATTGCAGGATTACTGCAGTATATTGCAGTGCATTATTGCAGTGAATTATTGCAGGTTTACCACAGTATATTGCAGTGCATTATTGCAGGTTTACCACAGTATATTACAGTGCATTATTGCAGGTTTACCGCAGTATATTGCAGTGCATTATTGCAGTGAATTATTGCAGGTTTACCACAGTATATTGCAGTGCATTATTGCAGGTTTACCGCAGTATATTGCAGTGCATTATTGCAGGTTTACCGCAGTATATTACAGTGCATTATTGCAGGTTTACCGCAGTATATTACAGTGCATTATTGCAAGTTTACCGCAGTATATTGCAGTGCATTATTGCAGGTTTACTGCAGTATATTGCAGTGCATTATTGCAGGTTTACTGCAGTATATTGCAGTGCATTATTGCAGGTTTACGGCAGTATATTGCAGTGCATTATTGCAGGTTTACTGCAGTATATTGCAGTGCATTATTGCAGGTTTACCGCAGTATATTGCAGTGAGATATTGCAGGTTTACCGCAGTATATTGTAGTGCATTATTGCAGGTTTACCGCAGTATATTACAGTGCATTATTGCAGGTTTACCGCAGTATATTGCAGTGCATTATTGCAGTGCATTATTGCAGGTTTACCACAGTATATTGAAGTGCATTATTGCAGGTTTACCGCAGTATATTACAGTGCATTATTGCAAGTTTACCGCAGTATATTGCAGTGCATTATTGCAGGTTTACCGCAGTATATTGCAGTGAGATATTGCAGGTTTACCGCAGTATATTGCAGTGCATTATTGCAGGTTTACCGCAGTATATTGCAGTGCATTATTGCAGGTTTACCGCAGTATATTACAGTGCATTTTTGCAAGTTTACCGCAGTATATTGCAGTGCATTATTGCAGGTTTACTGCAGTATATTGCAGTGCATTATTGCAGGTTTACGGCAGTATATTGCAGTGCATTATTGCAGGTTTACTGCAGTATATTGCAGTGCATTATTGCAGGTTTACTGCAGTATATTGCAGTGCATTATTGCAGGTTTACGGCAGTATATTGCAGTGCATTATTGCAGGTTTACTGCAGTATATTGCAGTGCATTATTGCAGGTTTACCGCAGTATATTGCAGTGAGATATTGCAGGTTTACCGCAGTATATTGTAGTGCATTATTGCAGGTTTACCGCAGTATATTACAGTGCATTATTGCAGGTTTACCGCAGTATATTGCAGTGCATTATTGCAGTGCATTATTGCAGGTTTACCACAGTATATTGAAGTGCATTATTGCAGGTTTACCGCAGTATATTACAGTGCATTATTGCAAGTTTACCGCAGTATATTGCAGTGCATTATTGCAGGTTTACCGCAGTATATTGCAGTGAGATATTGCAGGTTTACCGCAGTATATTGCAGTGCATTATTGCAGGTTTACTGCAGTATATTGCAGTGCATTATTGCAGGTTTACTGCAGTATATTGCAGTGCATTATTGCAGGTTTACGGCAGTATATTGCAGTGCATTATTGCAGGTTTACTGCAGTATATTGCAGTGCATTATTGCAGGTTTACCGCAGTATATTGCAGTGAGATATTGCAGGTTTACCGCAGTATATTGTAGTGCATTATTGCAGGTTTACCGCAGTATATTACAGTGCATTATTGCAGGTTTACCGCAGTATATTGCAGTGCATTATTGCAGTGCATTATTGCAGGTTTACCACAGTATATTGCAGTGAGATATTGCAGGTTTGCCGCAGTATATTGCAGTGCATTATTGCAGGTTTACCGCAGTATATTACAGTGCATTATTGCAGGTTTACCGCAGTATATTGCAGTGCATTATTGCAGTGCATTATTGCAGGTTCACCACAGTATATTGCAGTGCATTATTGCAGGTTTACCGCAGTATATTACAGTGCATTATTGCAAGTTTACCGCAGTATATTGCAGTGCATTATTGCAGGTTTACCGCAGTATACTGCAGTGAGATATTGCAGGTTTACCGCAGTATATTGCAGTGCATTATTGCAGGTTTACCGCAGTATATTACAGTGCATTATTGCAGGATTACTGCAGTATATTGCAGTGCATTATTGCAGTGAATTATTGCAGGTTTACCACAGTATATTGCAGTGCATTATTGCAGGTTTACCACAGTATATTACAGTGCATTATTGCAGGTTTACCACAGTATATTACAGTGCATTATTGCAAGTTTACCGCAGTATATTGCAGTGCATTATTGCAGGTTTACCGCAGTATACTGCAGTGAGATATTGCAGGTTTACCGCAGTATATTGCAGTGCATTATTGCAGGTTTACCGCAGTATATTACAGTGCATTATTGCAGGATTACTGCAGTATATTGCAGTGCATTATTGCAGTGAATTATTGCAGGTTTACCACAGTATATTGCAGTGCATTATTGCAGGTTTACCACAGTATATTACAGTGCATTATTGCAGGTTTACCACAGTATATTGCAGTGCATTATTGCAGGTTTACCACAGTATATTACAGTGCATTATTGCAGGTTTACCACAGTATATTGCAGTGCATTATTGCAGGTTTACTGCAGTATATTGCAGTGCATTATTGCAGGTTTACCGCAGTATATTGCAGTGAGATATTGCAGGTTTACCGCAGTATATTGCAGTGCATTATTGCAGGTTTACCGCAGTATATTACAGTGCATTATTGCAGGTTTATCGCAGTATATTACAGTGCATTATTGCAGGTTTACCGCAGTATATTGCAGTGCATTATTGCAGTGCATTATTGCAGGTTTACGGCAGTATATTGCAGTGCATTATTGCAGGTTTACGGCAGTATATTGCAGTGCATTATTGCAGGTTTACGGCAGTATATTGCAGTGCATTATTGCAGGTTTACCGCAGTATATTGTAGTGCATTATTGCAGGTTTACCACAGTATATTGCAGTATATTATTGCAGGTTTACCACAGTATATTGCAGTGAGATATTGCAGGTTTACCGCAGTATATTGCAGTGCATTATTGCAGGTTTACCGCAGTATATTGCAGTGCATTATTGCAGGTTTACCGCAGTATATTGCAGTGCATTATTGCAGGTTTACGGCAGTATATTGTAGTGCATTATTGCAGGTTTACCACAGTATATTGCAGTGCATTATTGCAGGTTTACCACAGTATATAGCAGTGCATTATTGCAGGTTTACCGCAGTATATTACAGTGCATTATTGCAAGTTTACCGCAGTAAATTGCAGTGCATTATTGCAGGTTTACCGCAGTATATTGCAGTGAGATATTGCAGGTTTACCGCAGTATATTGCAGTGCATTATTGCAGGTTTACCGCAGTATATTACAGTGCATTATTGCAGGATTACTGCAGTATATTGCAGTGCATTATTGCAGTGAATTATTGCAGGTTTACCACAGTATATTGCAGTGCATTATTGCAGGTTTACCACAGTATATTACAGTGCATTATTGCAGGTTTACCGCAGTATATTGCAGTGCATTATTGCAGTGAATTATTGCAGGTTTACCGCAGTATATTGCAGTGCATTATTGCAGGTTTACCGCAGTATATTACAGTGCATTATTGCAGGTTTACCGCAGTATATTGCAGTGCATTATTGCAGTGCATTATTGCAGGTTTACGGCAGTATATTGCAGTGCATTATTGCAGGTTTACGGCAGTATATTGCAGTGCATTATTGCAGGTTTACGGCAGTATATTGCAGTGCATTATTGCAGGTTTACCGCAGTATATTGTAGTGCATTATTGCAGGTTTACCACAGTATATTGCAGTATATTATTGCAGGTTTACCGCAGTATATTGCAGTGAGATATTGCAGGTTTACCGCAGTATATTGCAGTGCATTATTGCAGGTTTACCGCAGTATATTGCAGTGCATTATTGCAGGTTTACCGCAGTATATTGCAGTGCATTATTGCAGGTTTACGGCAGTATATTGTAGTGCATTATTGCAGGTTTACCACAGTATATTGCAGTGCATTATTGCAGGTTTACCACAGTATATAGCAGTGCATTATTGCAGGTTTACCGCAGTATATTACAGTGCATTATTGCAAGTTTACCGCAGTAAATTGCAGTGCATTATTGCAGGTTTACCGCAGTATATTGCAGTGAGATATTGCAGGTTTACCGCAGTATATTGCAGTGCATTATTGCAGGTTTACCGCAGTATATTACAGTGCATTATTGCAGGATTACTGCAGTATATTGCAGTGCATTATTGCAGTGAATTATTGCAGGTTTACCACAGTATATTGCAGTGCATTATTGCAGGTTTACCGCAGTATATTACAGTGCATTATTGCAAGTTTACCGCAATATATTGCAGTGCATTATTGCACGTTTACCACAGTATATTGCAGTGAGATATTGCAGGTTTACCGCAGTATATTGCAGTGCATTATTGCAGGTTTACCGCAGTATATTACAGTGCATTATTGCAAGTTTACCGCAGTATATTGCAGTGCATTATTGCAGGTTTACCGCAGTATATTACAGTGCATTATTGCAAGTTTACCGCAGTATATTGCAGTGCATTATTGCAGGTTTACCGCAGTATATTACAGTGCATTATTGCAAGTTTACCGCAGTATATTGCAGTGCATTATTGCAGGTTTACCGCAGTATATTGCAGTGCATTATTGCAGGTTTACGGCAGTATATTGCAGTGCATTATTGCAGGTTTACTGCAGTATATTGCAGTGCATTATTGCAGGTTTACGGCAGTATATTGCAGTGCATTATTGCTGGTTTACGGCAGTATATTGCAGTGCATTATTGCAGGTTTACGGCAGTATATTGCAGTGCATTATTGCAGGTTTACCGTAGTATATTACAGTGCATTATTGCAAGTTTACCGCAGTATATTGCAGTGCATTATTGCAGGTTTACCGCAGTATATTGCAGTGAGATATTGCAGGTTTACCGCAGTATATTGCAGTGCATTATTGCAGGTTTACCGCAGTATATTACAGTGCATTATTGCAGGTTTACCGCAGTATATTGCAGTGCATTATTGCAGTGCATTATTGCAGGTTTACCACAGTATATTGCAGTGCATTATTGCAGGTTTACCACAGTATATTGCAGTGCATTATTGCAGGTTTACCGCAGTATATTACAGTGCATTATTGCAAGTTTACCGCAATATATTGCAGTGCATTATTGCACGTTTACCACAGTATATTGCAGTGAGATATTGCAGGTTTACCGCAGTATATTGCAGTGCATTATTGCAGGTTTACCGCAGTATATTACAGTGCATTATTGCAAGTTTACCGCAGTATATTGCAGTGCATTATTGCAGGTTTACCGCAGTATATTACAGTGCATTATTGCAAGTTTACCGCAGTATATTGCAGTGCATTATTGCAGGTTTACCGCAGTATATTACAGTGCATTATTGCAAGTTTACCGCAGTATATTGCAGTGCATTATTGCAGGTTTACCGCAGTATATTGCAGTGCATTATTGCAGGTTTACGGCAGTATATTGCAGTGCATTATTGCAGGTTTACTGCAGTATATTGCAGTGCATTATTGCAGGTTTACGGCAGTATATTGCAGTGCATTATTGCTGGTTTACGGCAGTATATTGCAGTGCATTATTGCAGGTTTACGGCAGTATATTGCAGTGCATTATTGCAGGTTTACCGCAGTATATTACAGTGCATTATTGCAAGTTTACCGCAGTATATTGCAGTGCATTATTGCAGGTTTACCGCAGTATATTGCAGTGAGATATTGCAGGTTTACCGCAGTATATTGCAGTGCATTATTGCAGGTTTACCGCAGTATATTGCAGTGCATTATTGCAGGTTTACCGCAGTATATTACAGTGCATTATTGCAAGTTTACCGCAGTATATTGCAGTGCATTATTGCAGGTTTACCACAGTATATTGCAGTGCATTATTGCAGGTTTACCGCAGTATATTACAGTGCATTATTGCAAGTTTACCGCAGTATATTGCAGTGCATTATTGCAGGTTTACCGCAGTATATTGCAGTGCATTATTGCAGGTTTACCGCAGTATATTGCAGTGCATTATTGCAGGTTTACTGCAGTATATTGCAGTGCATTATTGCAGGTTTACGGCAGTATATTGCAGTGCATTATTGCTGGTTTACGGCAGTATATTGCAGTGCATTATTGCAGGTTTACCGCAGTATATTGTAGTGCATTATTGCAGGTTTACCACAGTATATTGCAGTGCATTATTGCAGGTTTAGCGCAGTATATTACAGTGCATTATTGCAGGTTTACCGCAGTATATTGCAGTGCATTATTGCAGTGCATTATTGCAGGTTTACCACAGTATATTGCAGTGCATTATTGCAGGTTTACCACAGTATATTGCAGTGCATTATTGCAGGTTTACCGCAGTATATTACAGTGCATTATTGCAAGTTTACCGCAATATATTGCAGTGCATTATTGCATGTTTACCACAGTATATTGCAGTGAGATATTGCAGGTTTACCGCAGTATATTGCAGTGCATTATTGCAGTGCATTATTGCAGGTTTACCACAGTATATTGCAGTGCATTATTGCAGGTTTACCACAGTATATTGCAGTGCATTATTGCAGGTTACCGCAGTATATTACAGTGCATTATTGCAAGTTTACCGCAATATATTGCAGTGCATTATTGCACGTTTACCACAGTATATTGCAGTGAGATATTGCAGGTTTACCGCAGTATATTGCAGTGCATTATTGCAGGTTTACCGCAGTATATTACAGTGCATTATTGCAAGTTTACCGCAGTATATTGCAGTGCATTATTGCAGGTTTACCGCAGTATATTACAGTGCATTATTGCAAGTTTACCGCAGTATATTGCAGTGCATTATTGCAGGTTTACCGCAGTATATTGCAGTGCATTATTGCAGGTTTACAGCAGTATATTGCAGTGCATTATTGCAGGTTTACTGCAGTATATTGCAGTGCATTATTGCAGGTTTACCGCAGTATATTGCAGTGCATTATTGCAGTGCATTATTGCAGGTTTACCACAGTATATTGCAGTGCATTATTGCAGGTTTACCACAGTATATTGCAGTGCATTATTGCAGGTTTACCGCAGTATATTACAGTGCATTATTGCAAGTTTACCGCAATATATTGCAGTGCATTATTGCACGTTTACCACAGTATATTGCAGTGAGATATTGCAGGTTTACCGCAGTATATTGCAGTGCATTATTGCAGGTTTACCGCAGTATATTACAGTGCATTATTGCAAGTTTACCGCAGTATATTGCAGTGCATTATTGCAGGTTTACCGCAGTATATTGCAGTGCATTATTGCAGGTTTACCACAGTATATTGAAGTGCATTATTGCAGGTTTACCGCAGTATATTACAGTGCATTATTGCAAGTTTACCGCAATATATTGCAGTGCATTATTGCACGTTTACCACAGTATATTGCAGTGAGATATTGCAGGTTTACCGCAGTATATTGCAGTGCATTATTGCAGGTTTACCGCAGTATATTACAGTGCATTATTGCAAGTTTACCGCAGTATATCGCAGTGCATTATTGCAGGTTTACCGCAGTATATTGCAGTGAGATATTGCAGGTTTACCGCAGTATATTGCAGTGCATTATTGCAGGTTTACCGCAGTATATTGCAGTGCATTATTGCAGGTTTACCGCAGTATATTACAGTGCATTATTGCAAGTTTACCGCAGTATATTGCAGTGCATTATTGCAGGTTTACCACAGTATATTGCAGTGCATTATTGCAGGTTTACCGCAGTATATTACAGTGCATTATTGCAAGTTTACCGCAGTATATTGCAGTGCATTATTGCAGGTTTACCGCAGTATATTGCAGTGCATTATTGCAGGTTTACCGCAGTATATTGCAGTGCATTATTGCAGGTTTACTGCAGTATATTGCAGTGCATTATTGCAGGTTTACGGCAGTATATTGCAGTGCATTATTGCTGGTTTACGGCAGTATATTGCAGTGCATTATTGCAGGTTTACCGCAGTATATTACAGTGCATTATTGCAAGTTTACCGCAGTATATTTCAGTGCATTATTGCAGGTTTACCGCAGTATATTGCAGTGAGATATTGCAGGTTTACCGCAGTATATTGCAGTGCATTATTGCAGGTTTACCGCAGTATATTGCAGTGAGATATTGCAGGTTTACCGCAGTATATTACAGTGCATTATTGCAAGTTTACCGCAGTATATTACAGTGCATTATTGCAGGTTTACCGCAGTATATTGCAGTGCATTATTGCAGGTTTACCGCAGTATATTGCAGTGCATTATTGCAGGTTTACCGCAGTATATTGCAGTGCATTATTGCAGGTTTACCGCAGTATATTGCAGTGCATTATTGCAGGTTTACCACAGTATATTGCAGTGCATTACTGCAGGTTTAGCGCAGTATATTACAGTGCATTATTGCAGGTTTACCGCAGTATATTGCAGTGCATTATTGCAGTGCATTATTGCAGGTTTACCACAGTATATTGCAGTGCATTATTGCAGGTTTACCACAGTATATTGCAGTGCATTATTGCAGGTTTACCGCAGTATATTACAGTGCATTATTGCAAGTTTACCGCAATATATTGCAGTGCATTATTGCAGGTTTACCGCAGTATATTGCAGTGCATTATTGCAGGTTTACCACAGTATATTGCAGTGCATTATTGCAGGTTTACAGCAGTATATTACAGTGCATTATTGCAAGTTTACCGCAGTATATTGCAGTGCATTATTGCAGGTTTACTGCAGTATATTGCAGTGCATTATTGCAGGTTTACCGCAGTATATTGCAGTGCATTATTGCAGGTTTACCACAGTATATTGCAGTGCATTATTGCAGGTTTACTGCAGTATATTGCAGTGCATTATTGCAGGTTTACCACAGTATATTGCAGTGCATTATTGCAGGTTTACCGCAGTATATTGCAGTGCATTATTGCAGGTTTACCACAGTATATTGCAGTGCATTATTGCAGGTTTACCGCAGTATATTGCAGTGAGATATTGCAGGTTTACCGCAGTATATTGCAGTGCATTATTGCAGGTTTACCGCAGTATATTGCAGTGCATTATTGCAGGTTTACGGCAGTATATTGCAGTGCATTATTGCAGGTTTACGGCAGTATATTGCAGTGCATTATTGCAGGTTTACCGCAGTATATTGCAGTGCATTATTGCAGGTTTACCACAGTATATTGCAGTGCATTATTGCAGGTTTACCACAGTATATTGCAGTGCATTATTGCAGGTTTACCGCAGTATATTGCAGTGCATTATTGCAGGTTTACCACAGTATATTGCAGTGCATTATTGCAGGTTTGCCGCAGTATATTGCAGTGCATTATTGCAGGTTTACCACAGTATATTGCAGTGCATTATTGCAGGTTTACCGCAGTATATTGCAGTGAGATATTGCAGGTTTACCGTAGTATATTGCAGTGCATTATTGCAGGTTTACCGCAGTATATTGCAGTGCATTATTTCAGGTTTACGGCAGTATATTGCAGTGCATTATTGCAGGTTTACCGCAGTATATTACAGTGCATTATTGCAAGTTTACTGCAGTATATTTCAGTGCATTATTGCAGATTTACTGCAGTATATTGCAGTGAGATATTGCAGGTTTACCGCAGTATATTGCAGTGCATTATTGCAGGTTTACCGCAGTATATTGCAGTGCATTATTCCAGGTTTACCACAGTATATTGCAGTGCATTATTGCAGTGCATTATTGCAGGTTTACCACAGTATATTACAGTGCATTATTGCAAGTTTACCACAGTATATTGCAGTACATTATTGCAGGTTTACCGCAGTATATTGCAGTGAGATATTGCAGGCTTACCGCAGTATATTGCAGTGCATTATTGCAGGTTTACCGCAGTATATTGCAGTGCATTATTGCAGGTTTACCGCAGTATATTGCAGTGAGATATTGCAGGTTTACCACAGTATTTTGCAGTGTGCTATCACAGGTTTACCGCAGTATATTTCAGTGAGTTATTGTAGGTTTATCGCAGTGTGCTATCGCAGGTTTACCGCAGTATATGGCAGTGCACTATTGAAGGTTTTTACGCAGTATAGACATAGGCTTTCTTTATTTCTTAAGCAATGGCTGGTGAGCCAGTCTGTATGATGAGGCCACAATGTAGTGCATGGGGAACAAGATTAGAGATTTATTTTTTTTTTGGATACATTCTGGTATCTCTTCTGCAGACATTGAATAGAAGTAAAAGGTTTGGATAAATTGTAGTTTGGGTGACGGTGGGGCCTTCACACCGTTAACCCTGTAGAGGTAAGCTTGATGAAAGCAAGAATTGGCCTTGCTGTCAAAAAATAAAACTTCTCTAAGGCCAATGCCTACTCTTCCGTGCAGGCTGACAAATTCTTACTTCTTATATAGCATACTCTTGGGAATATAGATATGTAGAATATAGATATATAGTGGCAATTTGGAGAAAACATATAAATAAATAAATATGTATACACACAGTATATACACTATAGGACAAGGCTATAGAACACACCCAATTAACTTTCTTAACTCAGAGGGGAGGTTAATCGTTAATCAAATTATTATGTTTCCTAATTTGTGTTCGGGATTCGTATTCAGAATTCTGTTTATGTCTTTTTCATATTTACCAATTCTGATTTTTTTTTTTTAAACGTTCAAATCAATACATTTCGAATTGAAAACTTTAGATTTTTTTTTCAATTAGAATATTGCAAAGTGAACAAACAAATGAAAAATGTTCATCAAATGATTACATTGACTCTTTGGCTTCACAAAAACAGCATTATTTGTAAATGGTACTCTAATAACACACACGGTCTTTGATTTCAGTAATATTACAGCCAGAATTCTACTGGAGTTCGATGTAAAATTAGATTTGAAGTCCAAATTTCCGAAATTCGGACAAATTTAGTTTCATTATTCTGAACATTTCGGTAAAATTTTGTTTATTCTGTAAATTCGGGTGTTCGGATATATCCGAACAACGAAAAAATTTGTCCGAATATTAATTCTGAACGAAACAAACTGCACATGTCTAGGGAGGTGTTCTGTAGTCCTAATAGAAATACAGCACATGTAGAAAGTGGAAAATAGCAGATATCATATTTCTGGCAGGATCAACTGGAATTTTTTTTAGGCGCTAATTAAACAGATATCACACTTTCAATGGTGTATTTAACAGACCAAAAAGGAGTAAATAAAAGAATACTATTGGTTACACACCCTAAATGGATACTAAACATTATTTTTTGGGCATTCCTGCCCCCCCCCCCCTCAGTATTCATCAATGATCAAATCTACAACCTACCTGGTTTCATCTCCAGATTTTCAGCTCCCCTCATTGCACACTGCAGACAAAACACAATTCTAGGCGTTGTATAATCTTCACCCTCAATATCTGTTGATGTTATATTTAGATACTTCCAAAGATAAGGTGTTGCCACATACTGCATTTTTAGGAACTTAAAATGCCACAATAAAGAGGAAGTGTATGGAGTCCTGTGATGTTCTGTAGATTATTACTGCACAAAAATGCGTCCCTGGACATGAACAGGATATTTAATCTCAGTGGTTTATGGACTCTGATTGGTTTATAATATGTTTGTTTGCATTATTAATCATAAAAATCAACATTTGAGCTGGACGAGAATCGTTTGTTTATGTGTGGACCATCAATGAAACTGATCAGACACTGATTATGGTGAAGGATGTGGGAGGAGAGAGAGGAAAGGTAAATTGTCATAGAGCACTGGGAGTGAGTATAACTACACCGGCCATACCCATAGTTGGCAACAGTCCCAAAATGTCCGGGACGCTCACGGATTTTCAAAAGGTGTCCCAACATCACCTTGTCACGGGTTGGGTCCTGGAAATCAAGATCAGTCACGAGCGACTATGGTGCATTCACATCGAAAGCTCTGTGTGCTGCTGGGTCGGTACGCTGCACTCAGAACACATTCGGCACACTGGGGACAGAGATCCTTTCCTCAGTAGCCGAGCAGCAGGCTCTATTGGCTCTATGTACATTATGGGAGGTGGAGCCTGCTGAGAGGCTCACAGTGATTGGGCTGTACTTGGGGAGGGGGCGTGGCTGTGCATCTGGACTTCAGGAGCTAGATACGTGCCACTGTCATGTTAACTGATTAAATAAATTTGCGCTACAGAATCCTCCCTATCCTCATCTCTTGTGGTGAAGCTGGTATCAATACGTTATAAAAATATCACTGAATGTTTTTTGGAAATTCGGATGTATCCAAATTTTTATATACCGCAGGAACCGTTTTGGGGCTGGCTCTCCCTGTTCCAGCATTACTGCACACCAGTACACAAAGCAAGGTCCATAAAGACATGGATGGGGGAGTTTGGGGTGGAGGAACTTGACTGGCCTGCACCTCAACCCAATAGAACACCTTTGGGAGGAATTTGATCGGAGACTGCAAGCCAGGCCTCTCGTCCAACATCAATGCCTGACCTCACAAATGCGCTTCTGGAAGAATGGTCAAATATTCCCATAGACACACTGCTAAACCTTGTGGACAGTCTTCCCAGAAGAGTTGAAGCTGTTATAGCTGCAAAAGGCGGGCCAAGGTAATATTGAACCCTACGGACTAAGACTGGGATGCCATTAAAGTTCATGTGTGTGTAAAGCCTGGTGTCCCAATACTTTTGACAAGATTGCGCGTGTGTGTGTGTGTGTGTGTGTGTGTGTGTGTGTGTGTGTGTGTGTGTGTGTGTATATATTATGGGGAAATTAATTGTTTGATCCCCTGCAGATTTTGTAAGTTTGCCTACCTTCAAAGAAATGAAGGGTCTACCATTTTTATCATAGGTGTATTTTAAATGAAAGAGACAGAATATCAACCAAAAATCCCCAAAAAAAACACATGACTAAAAAAAATGTTATGAATGGAGATGCAGTTCAGTGACTAAAGTAAGTGTTTGATCCCCAAACAAAACATTACTTAGTACTTGGTGGAGAAACCCTTGTTGACAAGCACAGAGGAAAGACATTTCTTGTAGTTTGCACACATCTCAGGAGAGATTTTGGTCCACTCTTCTTTATGGATCTTCTCTAAATCCTTAAAGTTTCTTGGCTGTTGCCAAGCCAAAGTTTGGCAACTCAAAGTTTCAGCTCCCTCCATAAATTTTCTATAGGATTATGGTCTGGAGACTTGCTTGGCCCCTCCATGACCATAATGTGCTTCTTCTTGAGCCACTCCTTTGTGACCTTGGAGGTATGTTTTGGGTCATTGTCATGCTGGAAGACCCATCCATGACCCATCTTCAGTGTTCTGGCTGAGGGAAGAAGGTTCTGATCCAAGATTTTTCAATACAGTTCCCCGTCCATTGACGCCACAATGTGGAAAAGTCAGTCTGTACCTTTAGCAGCAAAACAGCCCCAAAGCATCATGTTTCCACCTCTGTGCTTGACTGTAGGGATGGTTTTCTTATGGTCAGAAGGTGAGTCCCCCTCCTCAAGAAGTCACATTTACTGTACGGTCATGGATTGGGAGAAAGTGCGGTGGTCAGAGGAGACCATAATTTAGCTCATTGGCATTAACTCAACTCGCCATGTTTGGAGGAAGAAAAATTATGATTATGACCCTACGAACACCATCCCTATCGGCATACACGGAGGTGGAAACATAATGCTTTGGGCCTGTTTCTCTGCTAAAAGTACAGGCCGACTTTGCCACATTAAGGGGCCAATGGACGGGGAACTGTATTGTAAAATCTTGGATGAGAACCTTCTTCCCTCAGCCAGAACACTGAATGTGGGTCGTGGATGGGTCTTCCAGCATGACAATGACCAAGGCAACAAAGGAGTGACTCGAGAAGAAGCACATTAAAGTCAATGACAGTTTCCAGACCTTAATCTTATAGAAAATGTATGGAGGGAACTGAAACTTCGAGTTGAAGCTATTATCGCTGCAAAGGGTGGGCCAACTCAATAAAGATAAGAAAACCACAGTGTAGCGCTAAAATTATATAAACAATTCATATGCATAAAAAAGGAATACAAAATGAATACTGGAGGAATATATAGTCCCACAGCTATTGTGCAATATAGTGAGAATTAATCTTTATATCATAAATACTAGAGAAGGACTTCTATCAGTTCTACCAACAAAAAACTGTCCCCTTACCGTGTTGGATATAAAAATAGGTAGTGAAATCTTCTCATAAGAAATCCCAAAATATAGAGAGGGGAAAAGATAAAAACCAGCAACAGCAATCAATGTGACTGAAGCGATGTCTGTGAACAATCTTCTATAAACATAAGATGGGTACTCTTACCAGTGGTGTTGGACCCACTTGTCATACGACAGTGGGTCAGTAAGGCTTGTAATCACAGCAGGTTCCAATCAGGCTTTAACCGGATGAATCCTCGCTCCTTAATTCACCGTCCCCGGGGGGGGGGCGTGGCTTAGCAGATGGCGGTGTAACGTGAGCGCTGACTCTTCCCCTCCAGCGTCCCGCTTGAGAAGCCGATGGCAGCCCACAGTTTGTGAACCCGTACGGATGTTACGACCGTTGACCTGCTGAGAGAAGCTGTGGTCCTTGTTGTGTCCCCGCTGAGCGCTCCTACTGTTTGTTCACAGTGCTTGCCGAGATTCCGCTGAACCCGCTGTGCCTTTGGCATCCGTGCTGTGCTGTGTTGCGCTACCTTCCCCCCTGCTGGGAATTGATCTGGTCGGTGCGGAGGGCGGACGGACGGCTCGGCAGTGGAGCAGAGGAGGTAGTGGAGGAGATGAAGGAGCAGCTGTGAGAGAGAGCGGAGGCGGAGGTGGACGCGAATGTCACTGTGAGAAGCCAGCCCTGGGAGCAACAGGGCTGCTAGTGCTGCTAGTGCTTCATCTCTCTGCCTAGACCCATCCTACCCCTTGCTACCCATTCCGCCCATTGTAAAGATAGGAGCCCTGGGAGAATTCAGAGAAAGCAAGCTGACTGATGGAATCTGCAGGTTTGGAGGCACAGAATTGTAAGAAGTACACGGAAGTACATGGAGAGGTGAGCCTATGTTAAACTGTTGGAGAAGTGCTGAACGTACACTATCTCATATACTGAATTAAAGCGGAGGTCCACCCTAAAGTGGACCTTCCGCTCATCGGAACCCTCCCCCCCTCCGGCGCCACAATTGGCACCTTTCAGGGGGGAGGGGGGGTGCAGGTACCTGTACAGTACAGGTATCTGCACCCACTTCCGGGATAGCTCTCTGCGGAAAGGGGCGTAGATTACGCCCCGTTTCCGAAAGTCCCCCACTGCCTGCTGGGAAACACACAGCTCCCAGAGGCAGCGGGTCCATCCTTATTGCGCAGCGCGACTCGCGCATGCGCAGTAGGGAACCGGGAAATGAAGCCGAAAGGCTCCACTTCCTGATTCCCATACCCAAGATGGTGGCGGCAGCACCCGAGAGACGATCGAGAGATCGGCTTCGGGTGCCGACATTGCGGGCGCGCTGGACAGGTAAGTGGCACTATTTTAAAAGTCAGCAGCTGCAGTATTTGTAGCTGCTGGCTTTTAAAAAAAAAAAAAAACGCGGATTCCCGGTGGACTCTCGCTTTAAGACTGAGTTAAGACTGTTAAAGAAGCCTATGGTGAAGCCTTTGCTAAAAAAAAAACTGTTGGAGAGTGCTGTATCTACACTATTCTATATACAGGGCTAATACTGATATATAGGGCACTGTTTTTTCCCCCCACTCTCCTCACTATTGATATCTAAATCTGGAATTTGCCTCCTCACTGGGGATGCACAGTACAAGGAGAAAAAGAGAGGAAAAAACTGCGCAAAAGGAGTTAGCCCAACAGGACATTAAAGGTTTTTTTCCGTATACACGAGCAGCAACAGCTCGGGCGTCCACGCTAGAGATTAGGGAGACAGCTGGTATTGAGATCCCAATGGCAGCACCTCGGATGAGTCTCCCATTATCACCAGATGCAGCATTGGACATAAATCAGGCGCGGGCAAGACCTGAAACGGGGTTAGAGGCGGGATGTCGGGGAATATTGGAGGAACCTTCAGGCGGTATGGATTTAAGATCAGTAATGCAAGCCCTCCCAACTCACCAAGAAATAGAGGCCCTGAGAAGAATTATGCAGGCTCTCCCAACGCGCCAAGAAATGGAAGCCCTGGTGTCCCGACTGGAGGAGGGACGCAGAAGGGAAATGCAGTCAATACAGTCAGAGGTACAGGCTTTAACAGAAAGGGTAAATGTGGAAACATCAGCTTTCAATAGTATAGAGGAAAGGGTGTCCAAATTAGAAAGAGAGCAGATAGCACAGACGTCCATTATACAACTAAAATTTGAAGCGGCTGAAGACCGAAGTAGGAGAAACAATCTCAGATTTAGAGGCATCCCCGAAAGTATTGAGGAGGATCATCTACACAGGACTGTGATCTCTATCTGCCATAACCTGGGGGTTAATATGGCCCCAGGTGAAATTGAATTTGACAGACTTCACAGAGCTCTAGGCCCACGCTCTATAGACTTATCCAGACCGAGGGATGTAATCGGGTGTCTACATAGATATGCTCACAGGGAGATGATTAGTCGGAAAGCATGGGATGTAGGCCCAATAGCTTATGAGGGCGCCAAGATCAGTATTCTACCGGACTTATCAAAAGCTACTCTACAGCGGAGGGCTCAACTGCGGCCAATACTGGAGAAAATAAAGTCCTCGGGGGGCACCTACCGATGGGGGTACCCAATCTCCCTGACGGTTAAAAGGGGAGGAGCCTCTTTTGTGTTTTCATCTCCACAGGATTTACCGGCTTTATTTTCCTTTTTGGAAGCCGATGGGTGTGAGGTGCAAGATTGGCTTCAGCCTATAAAGAAAAGACGTGTAAAAGAGGGGGCTTTAAGGACTGGTGGTGAAAAAGTCTTGATGGGTAGTAAAGAAGCAACTGCACAGCAAATAGCTGATGCGGGCTCCTTACCCTAGGTCAATGGGCTATAAGAGAATAAGGGTTATGTATATATATTGGGTGATACCTTCCCTATTGTTAAGGACCAGGGTATAGTATGACCCTGGATAATTTACTTTGCATAATATATATATATATATAGGACAATATAAAATAATATGTACACGATTGCCATGTTATCCCTCCCTCCCCCCTTAATTTTTCTTTCCTCCCCCCCTTTTTTTTTTGGGGGGGGGGGTAGACACAAATATTAGTTAATAAAATAAAAATTGGGTGTTCATTACTTACTCAATAAAATATGGAGATTTGATATCACTGATTTAGGGTTCACATGGATTTGGTCTGTTATAGGATTTGGGGGTAAAATGGTAGGGGTATGAGGGGAGGGGTGGGGATTTAGGAGGGTAGGTGGGCAGAAGGGGGGGCGATATAAAGATTGTAACTACAATATACACTAAAATGTATACACTAAAAATATACACTTATTTTGGGTTAAGGGGATAAGGATTGGGATAACCTAATAGACATGAAAGGATATTTTTTTTTTCTTCTCTATAAGGAAAGGGAAAAGGAATGTTTTTTTTGTTTTTGTAAGGGGTTGGGGAGAGGAAAGGGGTTTTGTCCCTAAATAGTAGGGTATGGTTCGTGGTCTGACCTGGGGGACTATAGATGGACCTGAATTGGAATACATGGTAAGGGTATAGGAGAATCATATATATTGCGTGTTGTATAATATTGAATAGAGGGAGAGGGAACTGATGAGAAAAAACTGGATTACATTTTTGAAGTTGCCGGAATGGATGTTAATATAAAGGGACTATCTGGAGGGGGAGTAGCGTTGTATGTGCTCCGTATTTGCTATCTACCCGCCCATACCTTACACCTACGGGAAACTGAGAACCCATAGGTCGGTGTTGGGAAAATTTGAAAGATATTCCCCATAGGGGGGTCCTCTTTCTCCTTTGGTGTTTTTTTTTTTCTTTTCTCCCTTCTCCCTAGCCCAGACAAGATGGAGGGATTATGTGTAACATCACTTAATACCAGAGGACTTAATGTTCCCGAAAAACGTAAAATGCTATTAAATGATTTAAAACGCTCCAAAACTGATATTGGCATGGTACAAGAAACACACCTGAAGGAGGGAAATTTTCCCTACCTCCAAATTAGAAATTTTCCAAATGTTTACCATGCCATAAATCAAGAAGCTAAAACCAAGGGAGTGGCCATTTTAATTTCTAATCGAATAACGTGGTCCCTGTTGGATAAATGTCAAGAACCACAAGGAAGATATTTATTCCTTAAGGGGCTTATAGGAAATGTTAAAGTAACTCTTGCTACAGTTTACGCCCCAAATATACATCAAGATGGGCTTTTTAATAAAGCCCTATCAAAATTAATGGAATTTAAGGAAGGGATTCTTATTATTGGGGGGGACTTTAATGTCCCTCTAGATCCCAAACTAGACACTTCGAATGGGACATCTTCTGTTTCTGAAAAAATTAGGAAAAATATCCTTCGCAAATTAAACGAATTTCAATTGGTTGATGTATGGAGGGCTTTCCATGCAGATGAAAGGGATTATACATTCTTTTCAAACCCTCACGCACCGACTTCTTCTTACTATCTCAGCAAACATTATCGTTAGTACAGGACATACGTATAGGAAATATAACATGGTCTGACCATGCGCCAGTTACGATCAATATTTTTTTGAAGGAAGCTACACATAAGATGGATTGGAACTGGAAATTGAATGAAAGCCTCCTGCAACGTCCTGAAATCCGAAAAGAGATGGTTAAAGAAATCGATTCGTATTTTAAAATGAATGATAATGGAGAGACTGAAATGGGGATAGTGTGGGAAGCCCATAAAGTAGTAATTAGAGGAATTCTAAAAAAACATGGGTCCCAAATAAAGAGAGCTAGAGAAGAGGAAACAGGTAGACTATTGGAGAGAATAAGGGAGATGGAAATTCAACATAAGAGGTCAATGGAGAAGGACATGGGGATAGAATTAGCATATTTAAGAAGACAGTTATCTGATCTCCTTCGGTATAAGGCAAGGGCTATTTTACAACAAGAGAGGAGAGTAACATATGAATCAGGAGATAAATGTGGTAAAGTGTTAGCAAGGAAATTAAAAAAGCAACGACTCCGCTCATATATACCCTGTATTAGAACAAAAGGAAATCTTAAATCCTCACTACCGAAAGATATTGCAGAGGAATTCAGACAATATTATACTTCATTGTATAATCTTCCAGCTCCCTCCCATTCCTCTTCATCATTAGAAGAATATCTTGAATCTTCACATTTAGCGAGATTGTCATCTCTAGCGCGAAGAAAACTTGAGTTACCAATAACAACAGAAGAAGTAACTTCGGCAATAAAGATGCTGAGGCAAGGAAGGGCTCCGGGTCCAGATAGATTTACTCTGCAATATTTTAAACTAGTCCCCTATATGGTTAAAACATTTAACATACAAGGAAAAACCGTGCCCCCACCTGTAGAAGCATTAAGGGCACATATTGTACTTATTCCAAAAGAAGGAAAGGATCAATCAATATGCAGTAACTATCGTCCAATATCACCACTAAACACGGACTATAAAATATTCACAAAGATACTCGCATCTCGCCTACAGCCGTTTATGACGTAGTTGGTTCATTTGGACCAAGTGGGGTTTGTCCCCACACGTGAAGCTAGGGATAGTACAATTAAGGTCTTGAATTTAATTCAATATGCAAACCATAGGAAGTTGCCGAGTATCTTTGTCAATACAGACGCAGAAAAGGCCTTCGATAGGGTCAATTGGCCCTTTATGTTAGGAGTCTTGAAACAAATGGGCTTTGGTGATCGAATGTTGGACTGGATAGCAGGAATATATTCAAAGCCACAAGCATTGGTGAAGGTCAATGGGATAAACTCTGAAAATTTCCCAATATCTAATGGGACGCGTCAGGGATGTCCCCTGTCGCCTCTTTTATTTGCGTTGTCACTAGAACCTTTGTTAAATAGAATTAGACAGAACCCCGATATTAAAGGTATTCCCTTAGCGGATCAGGAATATAAACTTTCAGCATATGCAGATGATTTATTATTTTCACTAGTTTCTAGTCCACAAATATCACTACCCAATTTATTGGAGGAAATAGAGCGTTACGGAGCTCTGTCTAATTTTAAAATAAACTATAGCAAGTCGGAGGCGATGGGGATATCACTGGAGGGTTCCATTCAAAAAAATCTAGAGGACAATTTCAAGTTTAAATGGACAGCTACAGCGCTGAACTATCTAGGGATACAGATTCTACCTAACTTAATAGATGCATACGCATTGAACTTCCTACCCTTATTAAGGGAAATCAGTACAACGTTGAATGAATGGAGTAAATCCTCACACTCCTGGTTTGGGAGAAGTAATATCTTGAAAATGAACATAGTCCCCAAGTTTCTTTATCTGTTTCAGGCGCTACCAATCCGGATTCCACTGGCCTTTTTTAGTAAAATCCGAACAATTTTTATAAAGTTTATATGGGCAAGCAAGCGCCCTAGGATTAATAGGAAGCTACTAACAATGCCTAAAGACGCGGGTGGAATTGCAGCACCGGATTTATACAAATACTACCAGGCTACTCAGCTTGGTAGAATTGTGGACTGGTGCCGTCATAGAGACAGTAAAAGATGGGTCGCTATGGAACAACAAGTAAGCCCCATTCCTTTAGATAGAGCCATGTGGTGCGGCACGGCTATACCTCCTTTATTAAGAGTCCATCCTTTAATAGGACCTATGCTCCAGATGGGAGCTAAAGCCGTACGGATCCCCAGAATCTCAACAGCAAAATCTCCTTTATTTCCCATTCTTGGGAATCCACATTTCCTGCCCGGCCTGGAACCAGGAATATTTAGAAATTTAAGAGAGAAGGGATGTTTTCAGGCATCACATTTCTTGAGGTCTAAAAAATGGCCATCAATAGAAATGCTAATGCAATCAGGAGGACAATATGAATTACCCCTCTGGCAGGCGTTACAGGTTAAACATTTCTTGGACACTTTGGGATCGACTGAGGATTTTGATCGACCACTTACTAAGTTCGAAGAGTATTGTGAGAAGAAGGAGTCCCTTTCCCATATTATTTCTAAAATGAATGCCTTATTAATTTCTCCTTTGGAGGATATTGATATAATGAGTTTGGATAAATGGGAAAGAGATCTCGGACAAACCTTTACCCCGGGCCCAACGTCAGAAAATAATACATTTGACTTTTAAATCATCTAGATGTGTCAAGATACAGGAACTAAATTACAAAGTATTAATGTGTTGGTATTATACTCCATCACGAATGCATACTTTCTTTCCAGAGTCATCAGATAGATGTTGGAGGTGCGGTAAGGAGAGAGGCACTATTGTCCATATTTTTGGGTATTGCCCAGTGATTAGACAGTTTTGGGAAGAGGTTCGGAAAATCTCTCAATTGTTTACTGAATATTATCTTGAGGAAGACCCGGCCTTTTTTCTACTACAACGTACACATATCCCATTAGAGAGATACAAGAATTCAATGCTATGTCATCTGGTGAATGCAGCTAAAAGCTGCATCACCATTTGTTGGAAGAAAACGGGGGCACCGCGAATTTCGCAATGGTTAAACAAAGTAAGGAAAATTGGGATCATGGAGAATTTGATCCCTATGCCTCCCGAAGAAAGGGAAGCTATAGTACAAGTCTGGGCCCCATGGGAAATATTCTTACAGTCAGAGGAGGGGAAGATGTTGATTGGAGAGGAAACTGAGGATTAGATTAACTGGTCGAGTGATGTAAACCTTACCCTTTGGTGGGTGGGGCCGGTTTCCTCCCCTTCTCTCCCTCTTCCCTATCCTCTCTATGTTCCCCCCCTCCCCCCCCCTTTTTTTTTTCCAAGGGAGAAGGAAGAGAACCGCTATGGGGAATTGATATTGTATTGATATCGTATGGATGTTGTTTTGTTTAGAAAAATGGCAGGAATATATTATGTTGTTTTTTTTTACTGATGTTGTTTAATGGAACATGTGGTTACCAGAAAGTGTTTCTTATATGTAATTATTATTAACAACCTATGTTTTGTATTTTTGCAAAGAAATAAAGAATTATAAAAAAAAAAATGTGAGGGGTGTACTCACTTTTGTGAGATACTGTGTATATATATATGAAAAACATAAATATATTTATTTCACGTTTGCTGCAGTATATTGCAGTGCGTTATTGTAGGTTTACCGCAGTATATTTCAGTGCATTATTGCATGTTTAACACAGTATAGACATGGGCTGAACGACCCCCGGTTCAGTTTGCGGCAGAACTTTCGAACATCGAAAAAGTTCGAAACAGGATACTGAACCCCATTAAACTCTATGGGGCCCGAACTTGAAAAATCAAAAGTGCCCATTATGAAGGCTAAAAAAAAATTATATATATATATATATATATATATATATATATATAATGTTTGGGGGTTATGAGTAATTTTCTAAAAAAATATACATTTTTAGAAGGGAAATGCCAGAATTGACCTGGTGGGAAATAGTTAAAAAAAATAGTGTCCTGTGCATAAATAACAATGTGCAATAAAAGTGCCAACATTGTAAATAAATGAACTAATTCAATAAATAAATAGCTATGTACAGCGCCCTGCCACCCTCTCCCACCAGCCATGTCCTTCCAGCAATGCATAGAGAAGCACAGATACCCAGTGATTATATCACTGAGTCTAAAATAAGGAGTGTAATGATAAGAGAAAAGGCAAAATATAAGCAAATTAAATGTCACCTTTACCAGATAAAACTAAGAATTAAACTGAAACCAAAACTCCCAACTTCCTCCCAGTCTCAGGTGACATATCATGTGATGTGGGTACTGGTCCCAGTACAATGATTATTATATGTAGATTACCTGACATCATCTCAATCTTTTTGTTCCTCTTCATTGCTCTCCGTTGATAAGTGTGCTCTGTGCTGTTCACTATATGAGAACCGGAAATGTTTTCTGTTAAGAGAGATTTCCTCATACTGACCATCTCCGGATCTCCAACCACAAACCAGAGCGGGAAGAAACATAACAGACAGGAAGTAACATTTCACCAAGAAAAAATAAATAAACATGTTGCCAGCCCTAAAGGATTTCATTAATGGGTCATTTCACCCAAAATTGGACTTTATTATAGGTGTAGCCTGGCTGGCTTCCTTTATGTCTTCAGTTCTCCATCGATGAGATCTCCCAGTCAAAAGCTCTGGCTCTTTTCACCCACCTTTGTATGTTTCAGTTACATTACTGGAAATTATATAGTTTGTAGACTAGGACAGTCTGTGGGTACATAGAGTTGTGTGAATGGTTCGGCCCGAACATGAGTTAGGGCCGAACATTGGCTATTCGCCCGTTCAACGAACACCCGAATTATCAGGGCATTCAACAGTTTGTTTTGGCCTTCACAACCACCACGCACTACACAGTGCATTGGAAGCCCTGATTGGCTGAAGCCATGAAAGCTTTGCACTGTCAGAGCTATGATTGGACACTGTCATGATGACTCTATCCAATCATGGCTCATTGCTCTTAGTCCCACCCCACACTATAAAAGTATTGTTTCCACAGTGGCCATTTGTAGTGTGATATTGGTGTGGAGAGAGATAGAACAGGACTCTGTTCAGTGCTACTAGACAGTTAGTGGGCTAGAGTGGGCTAATCTGATTCTATTGTCTGTGTAAAGTATCAGTTTAGTGTGATTCTAGGGATAGTTCAGTGTGAGTGTAGTGTGACCATTCATTTTTACTTCAGTGTCAGTTTATTTTGTCAGCACAGATTTCCTGCAGTATATTCCAATGCATTGCTGCATGTTTACTGCAGTATATTGCAGTGCATTGCTGCACATTTACTGCAGTATATTTCACTGCGTTAGTGCGCGTTTACCGCAATATATTGCAGTACATTGCTGCATGTTTACCGCAGTATATTTCAGTGCATTAATGCACGTTTACCGCAGTATATTGCAGTGCATTGCTGCACGTTTACTGCAGTATATTTCACTGCGTTAGCACGTGTTTACCGCATTATATTGCAGTACGTTGCTGCATGTTTACAGCAGTATATTTCAGTGCATTAGTGCACGTTTACTGCAGTATATTGCAGTGTGTTGCTGCATATTTACCGCAGTATATTGCAGTGCGTTAGTGCACGTTTACCGCAGTATATTGCAGTGCATTGCTGCACGTTTACCGCAGTATATTGCAGTGATTTATTGCACATTTAACACAGTATAGGCATGGGCTCAATGACCCCTGGTTCGGTTTGTGGCAGAACTTTTGTACTTTGAAAAAGTTCTGAATAGAATAATGAACCCTATTGAAGTCTATGGGACCTGAACTGCAAAAAAAAAAATCAAAAGTGCCCATTTTGAAGGCTTATATGCAAGTATTGGGCATACAATGGTTATGAGGGTCCAGGTACTGCCCTGAGGGACATGCATCAATGATCACAAAGTTTGCAAAAAACATCATTTTGAAATGAGCAGTGATTTGGTTTAAAGTGAAACCACAAAAATGAGAAATATCAATAAAAATGAAAAATTGCTTTAAATATAGTGTCTGGGGAGTCCCCTTATGCTGCCTGTAAAGTGGCACATCTGTACCATGTATAGAACCTGCTGCAGCAATAATGACATTTATAAAGCCAAAAAAATGAAATTTTCCCTGCCAGCTTTATTTTATAAACAATGGCTTGGGGAGCCAGTTTGTATGATGAGGCCACAATTTAGTGCACTCAAGAGAAGATTAGAGATTTTTTAGTTAGAGTCCGGTGTCTCATTTACTGACTTTTGATAGAAGTAACAGGAAGGGAAAAATGGGTGTGTTGGTGGTGCTTTCACACAGTAACCCTATAGAGGTACTCTTGATGAGGGATGAGCGGAACAACCCCCGGTTCGGTTCGCAGCGGAACATGCAAAAATCCAAAAATTTGTTCGAACACGCGAACACCGTTAAAGTCTATGGGACACAAACGTGAAAAATCAAAAGTGCTAATTTTAAGGGTTAATATGCAAGTTATTTTCATAAAAGTGTTTGGGGACCCGAGTCGCTATTTTTTAATTTATAGTGCAAAAAATAAAAAACCGCAGAGGCGATCAAATACCACCAAAAGAAGTCTCTATTTGTGGGGAAAAATGTTGCTATAATAAATATCCCCCCAAAAATATATAAAAAATATTTTTTTTTTCCTCAGTTTAGGCCAATATGTATTTTTCTACATATTTTTGGTAAAAAATTGAAATAAGCATTTATTGATTGGTTTGCGCAAAAGTTATAGCGTCTACAAAATAGGGGATAGATTTATAGCATTTTTATTATTATAATTTTTTTTTACTGGTAATGGCTACGTAATGTACTAGTAATGGTGGCGATCTGCAATTTTTATCATGACTGCAACTTTATGGTGGACTCATCGGACAGTTTTGACACATTTTTTTGGAACCATTGGCATTAATACAGCTATCAGTACGATTAAAAATGCATTGATTACTGTAAAAATGTCACTGGCAGTGGAGGGGTTGACACTAGGGGGCGGTGAAGGGGTTAACTGTGTTCCCTGGGAGGTGATTCTAACTGAAGGGGGAGGGACTAACTACAGGAAGTGATGGATTGTGGTTTCTAGCTAATAGGAACACGCAATCTGTCACTCCTGTCAGAACAGAACACAGAAGTGTGTGTTTACATACACTCGTCTCTGTTCTGTGTCTCCTGGTCATGATAGCTTGTGGCTGGCGGTCAGCATAACCGTGGGCCACAAGCATCAGCACCCCCCGCTGTGCAGTGGGCGTGCGCGCACGCTCCTGCTGTCCGGTCCCCACAAGATCACGTACAATAATGTGGTTTCACGCAGGGGAGCCAACCTGCCGCATTAAAACTCCTGTGGCTGGTCCGGATGCGGTTACATTTTATTTTTTACTTTCAAAATTTTTATTGAGTTTACAAAACAGAGAAAACAATACAGTACAGTTATCGCGCATTACGCGTTGAAGACATAAGACACAGTCATCAGACTCAGAAATGTTTACTCAGAAGACAACACGGAACTAGGAGTCTAGTATTCATAACCATAACCTCCATTCCCAATTGCATACCTAATCTTCAGGTTTTACTTGAGTAACACCTACTGGGCCTCACCAGCACCCCATCTGGGATCACACTGTGCAGGGTGAGAGCCCTGTGGTGTCTTGTAACCGGCACAATGGGTGGAGGACATCAACTGTAATGTAGGAGGGGGACTCTATCGGGGGTGTGTCCTACGCTCCAACTCCTCTTCCCTCCAGATCTTACCGGCTAAAAAAAATGGGGTGTGTAAAAGATCCTGGAGGTTGAGGGAACGAATGGAAACTTGTACAGACAGACAGGGGATGGGGGGAGGGGGAAGGTAGGGGAGGGGTGGGAGGGGGGAAGCGTGTCGGCGAGCAAGCAACGCCCACATCCAAGAGAGGTCCAGGAATCTAGGGCTGGACTCCTGGAATCAGAGATATGCCCATGTATTGAGCCCAAGGCTCCCATGTAGCCTCGAACTGGGCTGTGGAGTCTAGTAATATTCCAGTACGTTTCTCTTGCAACATTATCCAAGATTTTTTTTTAATGGCAGCTGCTAAGGAGACTCTAGGGAGTTTCCACGCTTTGGCTATTGTAATTTTGGCACCCAGGAATATAAATTGAATTAGTTTACGAGTGTGTTTCGGGGTCTTAGGGAGATTAGCATTAAGGAGAGCAATGGCAGGGCTTCTCGGGAGAGTAAGGTTTGTGATTTTCTTTATTAAGGCCAGGATTTTTTTCCAGAAAGGCCTTATTCTGGGGCATTCCCACCAGATGTGGGCCATGGACCCTACAAGTTGGCAGCCTCGGAAGCATCTGGAGTCAGCTGCGGGGTACATTAAAGAAAGTCTCGAAGGAGTTAAGTACCATCTGGTAAGGACCTTTAAATTGGCCTCTATTAGTGAGACATTTCTGATGCCTTTAAAGGCTCTGGAGAAGGAGGCCTGCCATTGCTCTACGGACATGCCAATTGCTAGGTCATTCTCCCAAGCCGTCATATAAGTGGATTTATTCGGTCGGTGAGCAAGTGCCTTGTATACAACTGAGACCGCCTCTCTGTGCTCTGTAGCCTGTCCGCACCATAACTCATACGGAGTGCAGCCTGAGGAAGCCTGCTTATGCGTCCAGATCTTTAGTAAGAAATGACAGATCTGGTGGAATCTAAAGTGTTCTGAGGGCGGCATCTCGACCTGGTTCACACAATATCCCAATGTGATAGGGCCCTGAGCATTAAAAAAGTGCCCAATTCTATATAGACCCTTGTCGAGCCACCATCTAAAACTTTGATATCCTGGCCTGGTGGGAATTCTGGGTTGTTGAACATGTGAGCCAAGGGCTTTAGGGGTGATATCAGGTGGGGGCATTTTTTCAACTTGTCCCATAGCTGTAGTGATTGTGATAGAATTAGGGAGAGAATAGGGTGTCAATGCCTGGGAGGAGACCAGAGAAGAAAGTCAAGTGTATAAGCCGGGACTGCCTGTCTCTCCAGGGAGACCCAGTCTGGCTTTTCACTTCTACTATATACTGTGGAAAGCTGTGCTATTCTCGCTGCCTGAAAGTACCAAAGAAATCTTGGAAAAGACCCAAGCCCCCCTGAGATCTGTGGTTGTACATGGTCCTCTGGGGGACCCTGTGGCCTCTTCCTCCCCATACAAATTTGTTTATCTTGGTTTGGAAAGACCGTAAGTGATCCAGTTTAATATTAATGGGTAAGGACCTGAAAAGGTAGAGCAATCTCGGCAGTAAAGTCATTTTAATAGAGTATATCCTTCCTAGCCACAACAATTCTCCTTTCTCCCAGTGTCCCAGGTCGTCTGCGAGCTTTCAATATATGGGGGGGGGTAGTTAGCCTCATATAACTGCTCTATCTTGGCAGTAAGGTTAATTCCCAAGTATTCTATGGAGGAGTTGCTCCATTTAAACTTGAAAGCGCTCTGCAGAGCTGATTTAGTTTCAGGCCTGAGAGAAATATTCAGGGCATGGGATTTAGTGTAATTCACTGTGAGTCCTGAGACGACTGAGAATTCTTGAAGCAGTTTACATAGGTTGGGGAGGGAGGTGGTCGGGGAAGTCAAGAAGAGGAGTAAGTCATCGGCGAATAGACCGCATTTATGGGTTTGTTTCCCATCCGTGACACCTTGTATGTCTGGGTGTGAGCGAATTGCAATGGCCAAGGTCTCAATTGCCATTGCAAAGATTAGGGGGGAGAGTGGGCAGCCCTGCCGGGTTTCCCTGGCTATTGCTAGTGGTTCGGAGTGTTGACCTTGTATGCGAATCATGTCTTTAGGGTTAAAGTATAAGGAGCCCAGGATCCCTTTAAAGTGGGGACCAAATCCCCATTTGTCTAGTAGGATAAAAATATATTTCCAGTCTATGGTGTCAAATGCTTTGTGGAGGTCTAGGGATAGCAGCATCCCTTCCTGAGCTTGTTTGCCATTCCAGCCTGATTGGAGGAGGGAGACAATGTCGACTGCTCTTCTAATTTGGTCAGGACCCTGTCTGCCCGGGATGAAGCCCACTTGATCTTTGTGAATGTAATTTTTAATAAAGGAAGAGAGGCGATTTGCTAGAATTTTGGTTAGAATTTTGAGGTCGTTATTGATGAGAGAGATGGGCCTAAAATTTTCAACTTCTTCGTAGTTTTTGTTGGGTTTGGGAATCACTGTGATGTAGGCAGTGTTGAGGGGTGGGTCTAAAGGGGATCCCTCTGTTTTGAAATTGAAGAATTTGGCCATGTGCGGGGCTAGTATATCCCCAAAGGTCCTATAGTATGGTGTGGACAGTCCGTCTGGTCCGGGGGGCGATCCAGTTTTCAAGTCCTTGATAACCGCCAGTACTTCCTCCGTCGTAAAGGAGTCTTCCATAATGTCCTTATGGGCTGGGGTTATAGTCGGCAACCTGAGACTTTGGAAAAAGGATGTCAGCATTGGGGGTTTCGCTGTGGAGTCTTGGCTATATAATTTGGCGTAGAAATCATGAAATGCCCTCAAGATCTTAGTCGGGTTGGCAGTGGGGGGTTGGCCATTGAGTCTTAGCTTGGGGAAGGAAAACGTTTTAGATTTTGGTGTGAGTTTACGCGCTAGCATAGATCCTATCTTGTCTTTGTGTAGGTAGTATTTGGCTCCACTCCATCTAAGGTGTTTCTCTGCTGACGCGGTGAGCTTTAAGTTGAGTTCTAGTCTAGTTGCGTCTAATTGGTCTGCTGAGGCCTTCGAAGTGCGTTTTTTGTGAGCCTTTTTTAGGTCTGCAAATTTGGATTCCAGATTGCGGATATCCATGAGGCGTTCTTTTTTGAGACGGGATGAGAGCTTAATAAGTTCTCCTCTAATGGTGACTTTATGGGCTGCCCAGAGAATTTATGGGGAGATGCCCTCTGTTGTGTTAGTGGAGAAGTAGTCTTTGATAGAGTCGGCTATGCATTTGGCGTGAACATGGTTACTGAGGATAGACTCATTTAATCACCAGTGCGTTCCCCCTGTGTTGGTGATAACATTGCGGAGGGAAAGAAGGACCATTGAGTGGTCCGACCATGGGGAGTCTATAATGGACGCTTTAAGGGCCAGGGGAACCAGCGATGGGGGAACTAGGATGTGATCGATCCTGGCGTATGACTGATGTGGAGATGAGTAATGAGTATAGTCCCAACTCTTAGGGTTTAATTCCCTCCAGATATCAACTAGACTCTTAGCCCTTGTACACACGGTCGGAGAATCCGTCGGAATGTGTCCTATCGGACCGTGTTGTCAGATAATCCGACTGTGTGTGGTATGCATCGGACTGATTCCGTCGGAATATCCGTCTGACCCAATTTTCCAACTTGTTGGAAATATTTTCCGACCAACTGGTTCGATCGGACACACTCCAATCATGTGTAGAGAATTTTGATCGGACCAAGTGCCACGCATGCTCAGATCAAATTCCTACATCAAAGCTATTGGCTACTAGCCTGAACGTAGTCCCATCGTAACGAAATTACGTCATCAGGTTCTGAATGATCGGATTTTTCGACAACTTAGTCCGACCGTGTGTATGCAACAGTTTCGGACAAGATCCGACTGACAAAATCCGACGGATTTGATTGTCGAAATCTCCGACCGTGTGTACAGGGGCTTAGAGTGGAGAAATTTTGCTATTTTTCCGCTCATTTTGGTGGGTCTCGTCACTTGATCTCTAGGGGGTTTCGTTTTGTCAAGCCCCTGGTCGAATGCAACATTGGAGTCCCCACCCATGATAATTTTGCCTTCTAGTAGCGGACCCAGTGTCGAGTATAGAGTCTGAAAGAATTTGGCTTGTCCCTTATTGGGAGCATAATATGATACTATGGAGTAAAGTATTCCTTCAAACGTCCCCTTCACGAGTATGAACCTACCCTCAGGATCCCTATATTCTGATATGTGTGTGAAGTTACAGTTTTTGGAGAAGAGGATCGCCACCCCCTTAGTTTTATTAGGGGCATTTGTCAGAAAGAATGTGGGATAGGAAGAGTGGATAAATTTGGGTCTATATCGAATAGGGAAGTGCGTTTCCTGTAACAGGACCACATAAATTTTTAGGGCTCGGTAGCGTTCTAAGGCTATTCTCCTCTTCCTGGGAGAATTCAGTCCTTGGACATTGTGTGAAACCAGCCTAAGGTCCCTGTTATTAGGGGATGTGTTAGTCATTAGGGCAGAGAGGGGGTGTGCTCACCCGTACACTTCCACTTACCCTTTGAATGTAGACGCTCTGGACTGATAAAACCAATCTGATCTGTTGGTCATGGAGATCCTTGGTTCTGGAGACATCACTCGTTCGCGGACACGCTTGGGGGGGGAGGAGGGAAGAACATGAGGAAGGGGAGGGAAAGGAGACACCAAACCAAGAGACACGTCTTCTGCGAAGACTGACGGCGGGCCGGCGTGAAAGATCCCACCACTCACCATCTTTGTTAGTTTTGGCGTCCCTAAGGGTCGCCCAAAGGCCCATGTCGTAGAAACAGAAACTACCTCTAGGAGATGGGTGCATGGGGACCACCCCGGACCCTAACAGAAAAATAAAGAACCAATGCAAAACTTTTAAACATAACACCATTTTGTTTAAAGCAACTAAAGCCTGAAAGCTGTTGGACCCCAACTATTTCTTGTGCTTTTCTTCCCCAATGAGAAGATAGTCCCTCCAGACCCAGCTGGGGCCTCACCCGAGGACCTGTATCCTGAGTCCTTGGTGTAAAAAAAAAGGGAAAAAAGGATGGGGGGAAACCCCCCGACCCGCAGGCCAGAGGTCACCCAATCCCTCCCCCCGCCCCCGAACTAGCTTAATGAGGATCAGTTTAGTCTAAAAATAGAGGAGTACGTGGAAACTTTTAGTCAATGCAACCTGCTAGAACAATGCAAACTGATGATGGCCGAAGGCCGAGTCATGGAAAGCAGGTCTGTGCAGACCTGGGGGAGATATACAGTGGAAGGACCGGGTCGTGGAGCGTGCCGTGGTTCTCTTCTTACACGACCCTGTCGGTTCGTGGGAGATGATAGTATCACTCAGATGAACCATAACCCCGGGGGGGTGGGGGGGGCTTCCTCACAAAACTGCCATGGGGCCCTATACTGGGAGATAAACAAATATGTTCAGGAGGAAAAGTGTCAAACAAATTGTAAGATGGGAGCCTTCAGCTCCGTCTGTCAAAAAGGCTGCCGCCCGTGGAAATCCACCCTGTGAAGGGGAGAGTAGGGTAGAAGCAGACGTCTCTGCAGTCATCTTTCAGGGGGGCCTCCTTCTTTGCTCTTCTTGGAGCGACCATTGAACCAGAGAGGGGAGACGGGGCTGGTCGGGGGGGGGGGGTCTTTTGGCAGATCCGGCTGAAGATGAGGAGAAGTCCATGGGGGTCTCCTGTGATATCAGCTTCAGATGTAGAAAGAGTTGTTCTCCTTCCATCATGTTGGCAAAGGTGTATGATTTCCCGTTGAGAGAGAACTTTGCCGCAAATGGAAAAGTCCATCGGTATTTTATGTCCTGCTGGTTGAGCACAAGCAGAAGTGGGTTGAGAGACCTCCTCTTTTGTATAGTGGATGGAGCAAGGACTGCGAATATTTGTATGCGGTGGCCTTGAAATTGTAGATCTGGTTGCACTCTGGATTGACGCATGACTTCTTCTTTAATTGCATAATAATGGGGTTTAACAATTATGTCCCGGGGGAGCCATCTTTTCTGGGGGGCCCCAGGGCCCAGTGCGCCCTGTCCAGTTCCAGGAGTTGCGGCGGGATCTGTGGGGCCAGCTGGGAGATAATGTCCCGTACAGTGAGGGGAATGTCAGAAATGGATTCCGGTAGGCCGCGGATACGGAAGTTGTACCTCCTGGACCTATTCTCAAGGTCGTCGATTCTTGCAATGGCTACGTCTAGTTGTTCCTGAATAGTTTTAATGTGGGCCTCATTTTGGTTGGTCCTGGAGACCGTGGTGACCATTTTGTTTTCTATGGCCTCAATTCTGGTTCCCAGATTTGCAAAGTCCGATTTTATGTTATTGGTAATCTGGGTAGCAGTATTTGCCAGCCCTCTTTCTAGTAATTCAGAGAATTTGGAGAAAAAATTTGTTTGGAGCGTGGAAATGTCCGTCAAGGAGAAGGAGGGAGATGTAGGTCCCTGGGGCTGCGGCGTGGGGGGACCCTCTGGGGATAGTGGGAAATCCTCCATGTGTTGGCCTATTAGGGATTCGGTGGATGCCGGTGATGGGGCCTGAGGTGAGCGGGGTTCACCGGAGGGTCTTTGGAGGCGTTGGGAGCCACCCTGTGCCACCTGGGAATAGGATAGTGTGGCGGGGGTCAGCACTTGCCTGTGATCTGGCGGTTTGTCCATGTAGGCCGCGTGTGGCTGTGCAGCTGAGGTGGCGGCGGCCATCTTGGTATACCCTCTCTCCGCTGAACGATTGAATTGCGGCCCTAAATCCCGTCTGGCGGAGCTCGTGGCTCAAGCAGCCATATCGGAGCTCTCGCGCATGTGCTCTCTATTTTTAATTTTTTTTACATACTTTCACCAGTCAGTGTCCCTGATCACTGCCACTCTCGTCGTATGATGTACTATTATACTGGTGACAGTATGTAAAAACTAAAAAAAAATATTTAATTTTTGTTTTTATTTCTTAATTTTCCCAAAAATTGTGATGAATTACAACTTCAAAAAACTTGCCAGGCCTTCTACTAAATACCTCGTACTGTTTTCTTTTCAAAAGGGGGTCATTTTGGGGGGTATTTGTACTGTCCTGATGTTTTCGGCCTCATTTTCAAGAAATTAGATAGGCCGCCAGTACATCAGGATTGATCAATTTTCAGATATATATGCCATAGTTTGTATAACTTACCTATGGACTAAATAATATACACCAATTTGGATTATTTTCACCAAAGAAACGGAACAGAATACATTTTGGCCTATGTTTATGAAGAACGATGATTTATTTGCAAAGTTTTACAACAGCAATGAAGAAAAACACATTATATTCCAAATTTTTTTGGGTTTATTTAGCAAAAAGTAGAAAACCCAGTGGGGATAAAATACCCCCAAAAGAAAGCTTTATTTATGTGAAAAAAAAGATAAAAAGTTCATATGGGTACAGTGTTGCATGACTGTACAATTGTCATTCAAAGTGTGACAGCCCTGAAAGCTGAAAATTGTCCTGAGCAGGAAGGGGGTGAAAGTGCCCGGTATCGAAGTGGATAAAGGCCTTGTCCCCTCTGGCAAGATAACCCCCCCATGTTGATAACATGTGAACTTTTTCGTCTCAAGAAGGTCGGTGACTCACTCGTTTGCATGCAGATCACCCTAGATAACACCCACATGTGATGCTGAGCCTCCATGTTTGAAAGAACTGAGATTCAATGAATGACTTGTAGTGGGTCAGGGACACTCAGGCTGGGGAGGAGAGACCTAGGTGACACTGGACCTCCTCCAGCCAAGAAATCAGGCAGGGCTCTATCTGACTCTTTGTAGCTTCTAATGCACATTGTGAGAAGCTCACAGCATGTGGTGAAATACAGAACCCTATACAACTGTGCAAGACTAAAGAAAAGGTTGGAGTTCAACTTGAAAACAGCAGATTGGACGCTCTGAGATACTCCAATTCTAGAAGAACAAGAAGCCCCAGCATATCCTGCAGCATTATTTTAAATAGTAGTAGATTCTATATGGCTGTAGTATGATGGAGGTGCAGCAAAGGTACAGTAGATAGAGATATCAGGTGTCCTCTGGTGTCCTTCAGTCCATATCAGAAGATCTTTTTCTCACAGATGTATTTTGTTTTTTCAGAACAGTGAAGATCATTCCAGTCATATCCATACCTTAACGTAGCACAATCTTCCCCGTCTTCCCCTCCTTTGAAACCATGATCCTTCCAATTATCGGGCTGATTCGCCGCCCAGAACCTGAAGGATAGAAGTGACAATAAGGGTTCAGACCAATACAGGAACTGAGCAGAACCGAGACCTCAGAAATGCTATAAAATGAGATTTAAAAGGTGTGAGCCCAACAACTGTGATCGGCTGCAAGAGAATTGACCACACACTACAATTCAATGGTACAATCTACTAAGGTTAGATCAGTGGTGGCCAACCCCATACATACATAGACCCTAGCTATGTGATGTGTTCTTCCTCCCACCTCTTTCCCTGATTGAATATGTGAAGAGTTTTCTCCTCCAGGTCCTTCATGTGAGAAGTTCTTCTCCTTCACTCCTTTACCTATTGGTCTATGTGTGGAGTTCTTTCCCTCATCTCTTTCCTACATTGGCTATGTGAGGAGTAGGGATGAGCCAATGGTTTGGTTTAAACCTAGGCTGTTAGAGTGTTTGGAAGAATGGCCAAACGTTTGGTCCCCTCTGCCCTGGGAGCTGAGAATCATCTATAGAAGTGGTATTTCTACTTCTTATATATATATACAGCAACTGTCACTGGCCATATTTGGTCAATGATGTCACTACTTTCCTCTCCCCTTCCCTTATATAGCTGATGACAGCTCAGGGAACTGTCATTCAGCAAGCAGTACCATTGGGAATAGCCATGTACATGAGGTCAACCCAGTTTTTAATTCTGACTAGCCGGCAAGCGTAGGGCATCCTGATTGATGATGGATTTACGAGGGGCTCTTTTTTGGGTATTTTTAGTTTTTATTTGGGTGTCCGTATTTATGGGTTTAAAAGTTAATATGCACCTCCTACTCATTAACATGAGGGGAAGCGGAATGTGTAGGCCCCCATATTTTTAACAGGGGCTTCCAAATTCTGATGAGCTCCCCCCACAGACCCCCCACAACCATTGGCAACGGTCCTGGGGAACAGGGAACATCTTCATCAACATGAGGATAAGGTGCTTTGCCAGGGGGTCCTCCCTCCAAATTAAGGTCATGTGGTCTAGTATGGCTCAGGAGAGAGAACAAAAACTGAACTGGGGGGTTTTCCGCCCATCCCTAATTAAGATAAAAAGCCTTCTGTGTGCAGCAGCCTCCCTCAGCCCCCCTAATACTTACCTGAGCCCCATATCGAACCAGCAATATTGCAGGAGTGTTTTGGCTGCCTGAGACTCTCCCTCGTCATTGGCTGAGACAGAAGTGTGATGCCATTGGCTCCTGATGCTGTCAATCAAAGTCAGTCAGCCAATGATGAGAGAGAGGGGCAGAGCTGAATCGTGCCTCTGTGTCTGCCCCCTTGTGGGTGCACTCGACAGGAGGGAGGGGTCATGAGCATTGACAGGGGACCCGTGAAGAGGAGGATTTGAGCTGCTCTGTGCAAAACCATTACACAGGGCAGGTAAGTATGACATGTTTGTTATTTGTTATTAAAACTGAGACTTTAGTATCACTTTAAGGATATGAAAGCATTTCCAATTGGATCCACAGGTATCAGGATACTCACCTTTCACTCACACAAAGAGGCAAGAGGGTGAAAATCAAGTACATTGATCAGGAGAAGAGGCGACACCCCACTGGAACCTTTTATTACAGAGTCAGTCCCTCTACCCAGCCCCCCACTGGTATGTTCTGCTCAAAAGGGCTTGCTCATAAAGACTGGCTCATAGATTATTAATAAACATGTACTGAGGCCCTGCCACTGGAAAAAAATGGTTGAAAAAAAAAGACACAGGGATCGCACATGTGCAGAGTGCGGGACTCCGGAGTATGGATTTTGAGCTGAGAAAACGATTTTTACAGCTTTCCCGGGATTTTGGTATTCCTGAACGTTTGGAGATGTCAAAGTGCCTTGGGAGAGAAGAAATCTCCAACCCAATGCCCGGGATATGTTGGAGTCCAGCAGGGTGTGTGTGAAGGACTGAGAACATTTCAGGGCTCCAGCCAGGAGGGAGGTGCGCTCCCATTCTGGAGACAGGGCTTCACCTTAGGAGACGGGTGTGAGCCAGTATCTCTGGGTGCATTAATGAGGAGCTGTGTGCCTTAATGTTGAGCTGTGTGCAATAATGAGGAGCTGTGTGCATTATTGAGGAGCTGTGTGCATTAATGAGGAGCTGTGTGCCTTAATGAGGAGCTGTGTGCATTGATGGGATTGAAGATATGTGCATTGAAGAGACGTTGGTCTGAGGGACACATTACTAAGAGCAGAAGTACTGCTGAAGAACTGCTTGATATTTCTTTACCTGTTTATGCTGTGAGCTGGGAATATTTAAGGACTTTATGTTACTCTGTTTTCATAAAAATGGGCTACCAGGCCCTTAAAACTGTCATGGACTTCACAAAAAAAACACATCTACCCCTGAGTCTAATCACTCCATTTCATTATTGTTTTCTGGGTGGCAAAGTATTGTACAGCACTGGGTGGAGTGAATTAAAGTCTTAACAATGTGCTCAAGGATCCATCGGTGTGCTACCTTTTCAGATCATTTAGCAAAATCTTAGGCCGCGTACACACGGGCGGACTGTTCGCCCAACCTTGTCCGCTGAACAGTGTTTGGGCGGACAGTCCGCTCGTGTGTGGGCTTTCAGCGGACAGTTTCAGCGGACAGTTTGACGGACAAAGTCTTTCGGAAATTCCGAAAAACTGTCCGCTGAAACTGTGTTTGAGCGAACAGTCCGCCCGTGTGTAGGCTACTTTCGAAATGAGCAAACTGTTCCCGCTCGGAGGAAAGTCTGCTCATTTCGAGCGCGTGTGAAGGTAGGCGGGGCCAGCGACGGAGACGTCGCGGGCTCCGCCGCCTGGAATGGGCTTAAAGGGGAACCTCAACGCCGAAAAAAATCGGCGTGGGGGTTCCCCCAAAGTCCACAACAGACCCTTGTCCGAGCACGCTACCCGGCCGGCCAGGAAAGGGGGGCGAGCGAGCGCGCCCCCCCTCCTGAGCCGTACCAGGCCGCGTGCCCTCAACATGGGGGGTGCCTTGGGGAAGGGGGGGCCGCGCGGCCCCCCCACCCCAAAGCACCTTGTCCCCATGTTGATGAGGACAAGGGCCTCTTCCCGACAACCCTGGCCGTTGGTTGTCGGGGTCTGCGGGCGGGGGGCTTATCGGAATCCGGGAGCCCCCTTTAAGAAGGGGGCGCCCGGATACCGGCCCCCCACCCTATGTGAATGAGTATGGGGTACAATGTACCCCTACCCATTCACCTGTGAAATAAAGTACAAAAAAAAACACAACACAGGGAAAAAATATTTTATTGCACAGCTCCGGGGGTCTTCCGTCTTCGGGGGTCTTCTCGCCGGACTCCTCCGCTATCTTCGTGTAGCTCTTTTGCTAGCGGAGGAGTCCGGCTTTCTTCCTCCCCGCCGCCGGCCTCTTCTCCCGACTTCGGGGGTCTTGTCCCCCTCTTCGGTTCTTCTGCCGGGCCACCGCGCCTTCTTATAGCTCTTTTACAGGCGGTGGCCCGGTCTTCTGTCGCCGCTGCCTTCCGTTCTTCTGTCGCCGCCTTCGGTTCTTCTGCCGGGCCACCGCGCCTTCTTGTAGCTCTTTTACAGGCGGTGGCCCGGTCTTCTGTCGCCGCTGTCGCTGTCGCCGTCGCCGCCTTCCATTCTTCTTCTTCTTCTTGTTCTTCTTCTTCTTCTCCAGGAGATGTTGACACGTCGCTCTCTCCGGCCGGAATGCCAGAGCCGCGCTGTGCGGTCACTTATATAGTGACAATGGGGCAGGGTCACATGGTATATGTCACATGGGTTGGTCACATGGTGACCCCGCCCCCTTACGATGTCATAGTCCCCATGTGACATCAACCCATGTGACCAACCCATGTGACATATACCATGTGACACCGCCCCATTGTCACTATATAAGTGACCGCACAGCGCGGCTCTGGCATTCCGGCCGGAGAGAGCGACGTGTCAACATCTCCTGGAGAAGAAGAAGAAGAACAAGAAGAAGAAGAAGAACGGAAGGCGGCGACAGCGACAGCGGCGACAGAAGACCGGGCCACCGCCTGTAAAAGAGCTACAAGAAGGCGCGGTGGCCCGGCAGAAGAACCGAAGGCGGCGACAGAAGAACGGAAGGCAGCGGCGACAGAAGACCGGGCCACCGCCTGTAAAAGAGCTATAAGAAGGCGCGGTGGCCCGGCAGAAGAACCGAAGAGGGGGACAAGACCCCCGAAGTCGGGAGAAGAGGCCGGCGGCGGGGAGGAAGAAAGCCGGACTCCTCCGCTAGCAAAAGAGCTACACGAAGATAGCGGAGGAGTCCGGCGAGAAGACCCCCGAAGACGGAAGACCCCCGGAGCTGTGCAATAAAATATTTTTTCCCTGTGTTGTGTTTTTTTTTGTACTTTATTTCACAGGTGAATGGGTAGGGGTACATTGTACCCCATACTCATTCACATAGGGTGGGGGGCCGGTATCCGGGGGCCCCCTTCTTAAAGGGGGCTCCCGGATTCCGATAAGCCCCCCGCCCGCAGACCCCGACAACCAACGGCCAGGGTTGTCGGGAAGAGGCCCTTGTCCTCATCAACATGGGGACAAGGTGCTTTGGGGTGGGGGGGCCGCGCGGCCCCCCCTTCCCCAAGGCACCCCCCCATGTTGAGGGCACGCGGCCTGGTACGGCTCAGGAGGGGGGGCGCGCTCGCTCGCCCCCCTTTCCTGGCCGGCCGGGTAGCGTGCTCGGACAAGGGTCTGTTGTGGACTTTGGGGGGACCCCACGCCGATTTTTTTCGGCGTTGGGGTTCCCCTTTAAGTCCATTCCAGGCGGCGGAGCCCGCGACGTCTCCTTCGCGGGCCCCGCCTACCTGTACACGCGCTCGAAATGGGCGGATTTGCCTCCGCCTTACGTGGGCGAGTCCGTTCATTTCAAAAGTTGAGCGAACTGTTTGGCAAACAGTTCGCTGAAACAGTCCGCTCAAAAAGTGCCGTGTGTGGCCATGTCCGTCCATGCTAATTTTGAGCGGACTGTTTGCCGAAACTGTTTGACGAACAAAGTTGGGCGAACAGTCCGCCCGTGTGTACGCGGCCTTAGAGATATGTGAGAAGAATTCTGATATTTGAGGTTTCTATGTCTTACTTTGGAGTTATGTCATAAGAAGTTCCATCCACCCATCTCCAGGTTCCATCCGCATCTGTTAGACCGATCCAAAAGGATTGTTTGTTTGCGATCCCACGAAGAAAATTCTTAAGAAAGACAAAATATAGTTTTGTAAAGTTGTTAGAAGATGAAATATACACACAAAGGTCACATGACAGTTGGGCTACCGGAATATTTTAGGGTTTGGGTAGGAAACTGGGGAACCAGGAGGAAATCCACTAAAATTATGAGAACACGTCACACCCCAACACAAATGTGATCTTCCCCCGGAGACAAAGACATGGCACAACTTATCTCCAGGCTCGTGACACCCCTGAGGTCAGCCTTAGAAAATGGACAGCAAAGTCGAGGTTGAAAAATTGAGGAGAGAGGAAATTTATTCTACAATAGCAATTTTGGCCGTGTGTCATTTCCTGTCATCGCATTTGGAGAATCTTTGAAGTTTCTGTTGAGCGGACCTCCTTACAGACATGGAGTTTTTCCAGACATACAAGCCATACTATACTACAGCTTCTATGAATGGAACACCAACTATGAATGGAGGGGGCAGACCTAACGATCATACACCCATCCTCCATTCAGAGATCATTTCCCATTCATAGAATAAAGAGGTTTTTTTTTTTTTTTAATTACTCAGGTGTATTGGTAATACTTGAACCATGAAGCCAGAAGGATATGCATAAGAAAGTTGTTTTTTTTCTTTCTCCCTAAAGGAAACCTATAATTATAGAAGAATGTAGGTTTTCCTTTCCTGTGCTGACCTCCTAAACATGCCGGTGGCCTGGTTAGAACACCAAACATTTTCTTTCTACTTTTTAATATACTAGGAAGGAGCTAGAACCTCCATCAAGTCTTCATTGTAACAAAAAAAGAGATAAGGAGCACTGGATTGCAGTGGCGGGCGCTCCATTAGGGGAGCGTGGGCGCTGCCCCTCTAATCAATGCCCCCGATCCCAATCTCCAATGTCTTTATGGACCTTGCTTTGTGCACTGGTCCAAATCATTTGGTGGAGGGGGAATTATGGCGTGGGAGTTGTTTTTCAGGTGTTGGGATTGGCCCCTTAGTTCCAGTGAAGGGAATTCTTAAAGCGTCAGCATACCAAGACATTTTGGACAATTCCAGGCTCCCAACTTTGTGAGAACAGTTTGGGGATGACCTCTTCCTGTTCTAACATGACTGCGCACCAGCGCACAAAGCAAGGTCCATAAAGACATGGGTGGGATGAATTAGAGTGGAGACTGCAAAACAGACCTTCGCATCCAACATCAGTGCCTGGCCTCACAAATGCTCTGGAAGAATGGTCAAACATTCCCATAGACACTCTCCAAAAACTTCTGGACAGCGGGAGAATGTGAGCCAGGCCTTCTCATCCAACATCAGTGCCTGACCTCACAAAAGTGCTTCTAGAAGAAAGGTGAAACATTCCCATAGACACACTCCTAAACCTTGTGGACATCCTTCCCAGAAGAGTTGAAGCTGTTATACAATAGCTGGAAAGGGTGGGCCAACCCGATATTGAACCCTATGGACTAAGACTGGGTTGCCATTAAAGTTCATTTTTGTCTGTATATAATTCCTGCACCTTTTTTTGTTTCAATGTTTGATAATCATGCAGCTGATCGCTCTATTTAGAAAGAACTTTGTCTCTGTGAAGAAGCTTCAGCAGTATAAGCTCTGTTACATTCCTGTCTGGATGAGGCAGCAAGTCACACATTTATTTAAATGTCAGAATTTCACCAAAAGATTCTATAAAGGGTGCAGATTCCTGTTAAAACATGTAGTGTTGGCTACCGTGTGTGTGCAAAGGGTTAACTATTCATTTGACCTGACTCAATTATAATCTCTCTCAGTCTACCAGTGCTTAGATTGTTGTCCTGCAAACTGGGCAATCTCTTCCCAGGGTGAGGCTGGGAGCATAATAATCAAATACTGCTGGCAGTGATGTGATCAGACAGTGGGACTAATACAATAGGAAGTGTATATCTGTGCATACCATCTCTGCCTCGGTGTTAATGACCACCAGGTGGGTCCCCTTGTTCTCGCAGTCTTCCTTGGAGGCGTTCCATGGTATTAAGTCTGAAGACAAGTAGTAACAGCTGAGTCCATAGTATCTCCATCCCTCACTGCATAATGGATTAGAGGAGCCTGAGGGAGCAGGAAAGAGGATTAGGTGGGTGACGCTGGATTGTTATGGTTATAGCCGTACAGTTTAGTCAAGACCGTAAAATTATAATAAAAAGAAATCAGGCACAGCATGCAGACATACATTTTGTGGGGGCAATGGGGGTACTCTACTACATGCCAACATCCCTTTATCACTGAAAAAAAAATTAATTTCCCTTAATGGGATTTTAAAGGGCACTTATAATCACAACACATATATTTAAAATGATGTAATACTTTTATTGGTACAACATCATACAAAGATTAAAAAAAATATAAGTACAGCATAAAATATTACTTTGGAAACGTCCTAGATCAGTGATTGTAAACCTTTTTGAGTCTGAATGCTCAAACTGAAATAATAATGTGGGTTTTGTGCTGCAAAGTACCAACACGGCAATTCATGAGAGAGAGGGGCTGAGAGAAAGAGAGGGGTTGTGTGTGAGAGAGATGGGGGTGAGTGAGAGAGAGAAAGCGGGTGTGAGAAAGAGGGGGAACTGGGGTGAGAGAGTGACGGGGGGCTGAGAGAGAGAGAGAGGGGAGCTGAGAGAGAGGGAGGGGAGCTGAGAGAGTGTGAGGGGGCGGAGAGAGAGGGAGGGGTGCCGAGAGAAAGAGGGGGTGAGAGAGAGAGAGGGGGTGTGTGTGAGAGAGAGGGGGTGAGAGAGAGAGAGGGGGTGTGTGTGAGAGAGAGAAGGGTGAGAGAAAGAGGGGGTGTGTGTGAGAGAGAGAGGGGTGAGAGAGAGAGGTGGGAGTGTGAGAGAAAGTGGGGGTTTGAGACAGATGCTGAGAGGGAGGGGGGTCGATACAGAGTGACAGAGAGAAACCCCTAGACGCACACGGGGTCAGGAAGGTAACGGTAAGCCCAATCAAACCAGCAGCTCCTTCGGGGGGGGAGTGCTACATGTGTTTTTACCTGCATTTTTTTAATTGATAACAGGGTCTCTTTAAGAACCCAGGAAAGTAACTGGAACTCCCACTTAGAGGAGGCTCAGCTTCCCTTTACACTGGAGTTACAGCATTGGGATGGAATTGTTGCAAGGTGAGTGTAACGACACCCCAAGTATGGAAGGGGTTAAAGCCGTTTAGGACATTTCCTTCCCGAACACCAAAGCAGCTACCAGACACTTCCATCAGCTGAACAACAAGGAACCCATATGAATAATTCTCCCCCAAATACGGGACGAGGCTCTGTATTGAGGTTCAAACAGAAAATTAATCTTTATTGGAAGGAATACAGGCTCTTTTATACAGTAAAGGAGGAGGTGCATACCTCCTGCTCATATTACTCTGAACATACACCTGTGACCAGAAACCTAATTAACATGAGCTAATTAACTTATCCCTTTAGACAGCCTAGATGACTCAGACATGACCTATAGGCCAGATTTGCAGTCTTGTAGCTCAGAAAACACAATCAACATTTCACAAATCGACGCAGACTCCTTACACAATAGCAGAGTTAATTAACACAAACAACAATGGGGATCTAATGACTCTTAGATCCCATACTAGACTTATTTACAATAAACACATTCTAGCAGACAACAGACAGACAGGTGTCCTGAGTTGATGACATCAGCACCTTCTATGAGCCTCAACGTTATGAAGCCATCACTATAATGTGGCATATACAGGGTTCCCAGAATCTGTATTTTGGGGGGACATGGACTTGAATTCAAAGTAGCACCACCTCAATGGTCCCCAGGCATACAGCTCACAAAGAGCACCGTTCCACCAAATGCCAGGGCCCATAATCAGTCAGCAAGAGGCTCGCATTCACTCCCCTCCAAAAGCCTCTGTCCCGGCTAGGTCTGCCACAGTGAGGATCATCCCACACAACCCCCCCAATACAGGGCTCCACATACCATTTTGAGGTGAGATATTTTTGGATTTTTTTTCTTATCCTTTTTGTGATGCAAAAAGCACAATTATAACTATAATATCAATTATTGAGGTTTTTATCTTTATCTGGACTTGCAAAGGTGCGGCCATCAGTAGAGGTATTGTGGACCCTTGGAGAATTTTTGGAGGAAATAATTTAAGATAAACTTACTTTTCTGGAGCGCTTCTGCCACTTTCCCCAAGAATCCCAAAATCCTCTGAATGTCGCTGGAAAAGGAAGCTGAAATACACAAAATGTCAGGAGAGAGCTGGTCTCCTTTTATACCAGAGGTCTCCAAACTACAGCCTACTACAAGATTTTATCTGGCCCGCAGTTCGGGGGTTAGTGGTCCCTCACATTCCTACAGTCTTCATTTCTATTCAGCCTTAGTGATTATATCAAGGCTTGTGATTTCTCTATTGCTGGTGGCTATATAAATTCTGTATAATAATAATAATAATAATAATAATAATAATACATTGTATCTATCTATCCATTCTAATATACATTACATTGAGCAGTCCATAATTACCAGTGACTTCATCTGTTAAATTATACTTCATGTTGGAATCTGAGAAACAGAGGAAAACCAACATCAATTAGTATAATAAGGTTTATCATTATACACCTCTCTTACTCTACATATATTTGTTTAAGACACACCCACTAACGTGCCCATCTCTTTTGGGTTCACATGGTTTCTGCTAAACAGAAAAATCCACCAGTCTGAACTTTGATCCTAGGCATTTAGTATGGTGGCCATACTGGGATTCTGGAGAAGCGGTTTCTACACGTAATACAATGTTTCAGGACTGTTACCATTTATGATCACCATGGAACATGGTGGACCAGGCAGTCTGCTTTCAAGCCCAATTCTAGTCAAATACCAAAATAAAATAAAAAGCATCTCTGGATATGTCCCTTGCAGTAATTATAGTTTGACAGTTTTCCAGATTGAATGATGTCCGATGCCGCTTAACCCACTTCCTGTGAACTCAGGGTGTCAAATACCTAGCCCCCATGGGTATGTCATCCATGGGTTAACAAGAGCATGCTGCTGAGAGCAACACCTTGTCATTATAAGGTCATTCAAGATGTGCTGATGACAGAAGATGAACCCTGAGATCAGGACCCACCCACTGCTGAGGACTGAAGAGGAACCATGAGGTTAGAACCCACCCTCTGCTGAGGATAAAAGAGGAACCATAAGATCAGAAATTACTCTCTGCTGAGGACAGAAGAGAATCCATTAAGGTTAGGACTCACCCACTGCTAAGGACAAAAGAGAAGCCATAAGGTCAGGGCTAAGCCACTGCTAAGGACCACCATGTAATGAACCCACCCACTGCTCAGTACAGAATAGGAACCATGATGTCAGGACCCACCCACTGCCGAGGATAGAAGAGGATCCATCATGTCATGGGTCTGACATCAGGACCCACCTATTGCTGAGGACAGAAGATAACCCATGAGGTCAGAAACCACACACTTTTGAGGACAGAAGAGAACCCATGAAGTCAAGACTCCCCCACAGGTAGGGACAGAAGAGGCCCAATCATGTCGCAGACTCATTATATAAGGACCCCTCCACCACACTGCTGAGGACAGAAGAGGACCAATGAGGTCAGGACCCACCCACTGCTGAAGATAGAAGAGAACCCATGAGGTCGGGACCCATCCACTGCTGAGGACAGAAGATTACCCATCATGTCATGGAACCATATCGTCAGGCCCCACAATCTCCTGAGGAAAAAAGAGGACCCATGATGTCAGGACCCACTCACTGCTGATGACAGAAGAGAACCCACGAGCCAAGTCCCAGCTACTGTTGAGGGCAGAAAAGGACCCATTATGTCACAGACCCATCACATCAGGATCCACCCATTGCTGAGGACAGGAGAGGACACTATCATGTCACAGACCCATGATGTCAGGACCCAGCCACTGATGAGGACAGAAGCGAACCCCTGAGGTCAGAATCAACCCACTGCTGAGGACAGAAGAGGACCACTGAGGTCAGGACCCCCCCACTGCTGAGGACAGAAAAGGACCAATGAGGTCAGGACCCCCCCCCCCCCACTGCTGATGACAGAAGAGGAACTGTAATGTCACAGACCCATGATGTCAAGACTCACAAACCACCCACTGCAGAGGAGAGAAGAGGACCCATCATGTCATGGACCTGTAATGTCAGTTTTTTTGTTATCAAACAAATTAGGTGAATTTTGATATCTGGATACATCATTCTACAAACAGACAGAGAGAGGCTTTGTGATATCTACATCCTGTTTGCACACTGTGGTGAAAGGTGGTTTGATGGGTAAGTGTTCTAGTGATTGGAATAAGATAATCTTACTGATTGCTGTCTGGACTTTCTCCAGGTTCCTCACAGATGCTTGAATGCTCTGAACTTCTCTGGAAAGAGAACCTGTAATGATAACAATGGTGGCTCATCTCAGATTACTGCGGATCTACACCCCAATACACCCACAGAACATTACCCAAAACTTCATAGGTGCTGATAAAATGATACTCAAATGTATTCACAAAAATGTTTAAAGTACAGCGCGTGAGAGCCACACCCGGCCTATTTACAGAATCCACAATGTATAGGCAATAAAAAAAATCACTTGTTTCACAGTATAACATTGACTTTCCCACCCTAGAATATATACCTCCTTTGTTGTAGGCACATTAGATGGCTTCAAGATCCTAGATGACAGTAGCAGGGTGGATCTCATCCCTTATGCCAGTGATGGTGAATCTTGTGTGTTGCGTTTGTTAAAATATGATTTTTTCAATTTAATCAGACATAACATTACATGGGACAATAGTGGTTGCTCATAGATTTTTTGGTTTTGGCTTGAGTAGATTTCTCAAACAAATGCTGCTGCATACAATGGGTACGTAGACACCATTGTTGTATTCAATTGACAGTTTCAACAGTCCAGTGTTTACACAGCTACAGTAAACAGGTATGTTTTCTGTTTGGTAATTATGGTAAACAGCCTGACACAAAAAAAGGGGATTCAGGCATAAACTAGGAACACACATCATCATTCTTTAGGATCAGAAGCCACTCATCATACAAGGAGGTGCCTGGTCTCCAGAAGAATCGTTGTCAAGGGAGATCACGAACATACAGTAACAGAAGATAAGTAACTTTTAAGTGTATTTGTACTGTTATAGACCATAGGCTGTTCATTTGCTAGGCAATTTGCTTGTTATAGATATCTGTCAGTCTTGTATTGTATTCCTAAGATTGTAATAGTTTTGTATGTACAGCATCTTTGTATAGTAAAATCAAATTTACACACTGCAGAAGTCTCAGCTTCCTTGCTTATACCACAAAGTAACCTTGCCAGATAGACGCAAGCAAAACACCTTGGCACTCAAGGTGTAGTGCCATGTTTTGGAACTACATTTCCCATGATGCTCATGCACTCTGCAGTGTAGTTGGGCATCATGGGAAATGCAGTTCCAAAACATCTGGGGTGCCAAGGTTCGTCATACCCTGCCTTAGGCCGTGCCCTTGCCTTACCCAGGTAACACATGCTACAGGATGGTTTATTGGATGGTGAAAGGTTGTGATATGCAGTTATATAGCCTCTGTCCTCCCTAAGGATCACCCACTATTATGGGTCAATAGAAGAGGGCTAACAGAATAGTATCCTCTTTTATGTTAAAGGGATAATCCCTGAGACCCCTCCAAGTGTTTCACAGATCCCAAGGAAGTGGAATATGTGGAACCCATGAAATGCATCGTGACATGACCATTGAGACCATTATACACTCACCATTCCTCATCTGTGACATTTCCTCACCAACACGTTTATCTGAAGAGGAAATAGAAAACAATGTCAGATAAGGGTCTTCAATGTTGGAAAACTCACATCAGCAAACACAGTTTAAAAATAAATAAAGATATGGTCTCTAGATTGCACAGACGTGGTCTGGGTATTGTCCAATTTCACAGTGGCCATTATAAGGCCCCATTGAATTCCATTTAATCTTTTTGGAATTAAGAAGCTGACCTTTCATATATTGTATACTGTATATTGTGTATATTTCCATGGTAGGTGCACCATTCTACTAATTTGTCAGTGTAACCCCTCCGGGTATTTATGACCTCTCACAGATAACACAATACTTCCCCCGATAATGCCCTCATCAGCTTCAGAAGGACAGAGCCATCTTCATTCAGACATCATCCAGGGTCACCATCTATGTCTTGGACTAACTAAGATGCTGGTTCAGAGATGACACAGTAATTATATTTCTGGTGCCTGTGTAGTTCTTGGATGTGTTCACAAATGTCTGCCACTAATTAGTCAAAGTCATAAACTGGAGCTCAAATGCGGAGCCTTTCTGAAATAATTATACTGCTCCTGCTATTTTCTGCCCGCTCTTTTGCTAGCGGTGGCCTGATCTTCTCCATTGCCTTCTTTGCTCTTCTTCCAATGCTAACATGACGCTCTCTCCCGCTGTAATACTGGGTACGCGGTGTGCAACGATTTATATAGGCATGGGGGCGTGGTCACCAGGTGATGTCACCTGGTAACCCCAGTCCCCTTATGACATCACCGCCCCATCATTCCCCGGGTGGGAACTCCCACGCCATTTTTCCAGAGAAGAGGGATCCCCTTAAAATCCATACCAGACCAAAGGGTCTGGTATCGTCCAAGGGGAGAACCCCACACCAATTTTTTTTTTCATTTTGGCGGGTTTCCCCTTCATCCTTGGCACACAAGTCGCACCGCAAGTCGGATCATGATGATCCAACTTCTGGTACAACTTCTATTCAAATCAATGGGCTCCCATAGGGAACCATTGATTTTTGAATAGAGGCAGAGAAACGCCGAACGAGGCTTAACGCTCTTTTTACATCGTTAACCCTCGTTTAACACCTGGCGTTTCCAGTACTGCTCTTGAACGCGATTTTATGGAGTTCAGAAAACAGCCCATAAACTCCGCTGATGATAAACGTCCAACAACGTCCATGTGTGCATGGACACATAGGATAACTTAAAGTGGAGTTTATGGGCCTTTAAAAAAAAAAATGTCCAAACTTCAAAAAACTTCTGTTTATGAGCTCCAGTGTGCATGGAGCCTAAGGGGTAAGTTCATGAACTTAATCAAAGTTCAGACGCTAAATTCGCCAAATTCACTCCCCAATATCCAAATATATTAGAGATACTCACAGGAAATGAACAGGAAAGTCATGAGGATGACCTAAATAATGAAGACCAATATTAGGAGGACCCCCAGGATTAGCATCACCCGGTACTGTGTATTCTTGGCAGCCGGAATCTCTACAGACAGAGAGGATAGTGAATAATCCTGCGTGTATCAGCCGGTATAATAATCCTCCAGAATTCTTATCTCATGTAAAGAAATTTTATATTCATCCCGGATCATCTGTGTGCTCATTCCCTGCATAGAAATCTATAATCTTCTACTATAACTGTATATATATATATATATATATATATATATATATATATATATATATATATTTATATCACAGCTATCATATAAAAATCTTCCACTATAACTGTATATGTATATATCACCTCATGTTATTTCATTATCCTGATACAGCCTAATGAGAGCGTAGGTTCTGGTTCATACCCTGATACTGTATGTCTACTACATTTCCAACTACCATATGTCTACTAGATGTCCTACTACTGTATGTCCAAAAAATATTGTCTTAGGATGTTTAAAAAATGTTGTCCCACAATGTCCAAAAAATAATGTCCATGATTTCCAAATATAATGTCCTGCAATGTCCAAAAACAATGTCCCACTATGTCCAAAAAAAATAATGTTCCATGTTGTCAAAAAATAATGTTCCAAGATGTTCAAAAATGTTATGTCTATGATGTCTAATGCCGCATACACACGACCGGACTTTTCGGCAGACTAGGTCCGATGGAATCAGTCCGTCTGACAATCCGATCACGTGTGGGTCAATTTCGATCATTTTTCGTTTAAAAAAATCAGATAGACCTAGAATTAGAACATGTTTCAAATCTGTCCGATGGACTCAATTCCTATTGGGAAAACCGTTCGTCTGTATGCTGGCCCAATGGACCAAATACGACGCAAGGGAAGCTATTTGCTACTGGCTATTGAACTTCCTTTTTTTAGTCCTGTCTTACGTCATCACGTTCAAAGTGAACGGACTTTTGAACGGACTTAGTGTGGCCAAGACCGTTCGTTCAGAAAGTCCGTCGGAACTCCGCCGAATGTCCGTCCGGAAGACCATCGAATCGAGTCTGCCCAGAAAGTCCGGTCATGTTTACGCTGCATAAAAGTTAATTTTCCATAATGTCCAAAAATATTATCCCTCAATGTCCAAAAATAATGTCCATGATATCTAAAAGATAATGTCGAAATAATATCCAAAAATAATGTCCAATGAATTGCAAAAAGAATGTGTCCTACAAAGTCTGCAAACAGTCCCACGATGTCCAAAATTAATGTTCCTTGATGTCCAAAAAAAATAATCTCCCTTGATGTCCAAAAAAATATTGTCCTATGATGTCCAAAAATAATGTTCCCTGAAGTCCAATAAATAATCTCATTTGATGTCCAAAAAAATAATATCCCACAATGTCCAAAAAAAAAAAAACAATGATGCATCACTATTCAGCTGAATGGAAACATTGATGGCGAGGATGCTGGCTGACATCACTGAGCAAATATGACCATGTGGTGATATTTGGTCAATGACATCTGCTATCATCCTCAATCCAACTATTTACATTCAGATGAATGAGGGTGGGGATGCTCCATTGGTTTCTCAACCTCTGACAGCCACAGTCCCCTGCCAACCACAGACCTGAATGGGAAGCTGTCACTCATTAGTGGCAGTAGTAATACTGCTACTAATGAACACCTTCCTTGTGAATCAGGAGGTTCACCTCAGTGGGTGTGTGAAAAAGTCATTTAGTTGACCTGTTAACTAAAACGCAAGGGAGCTAAAGTTTGGGGCAAAACCTGAACTCTTATCTCTAATTGTGAGTGTCAGAATTAAGGTCTCTCACAAGCCTGTCATTTGTCGGTGGTAGCAGCTTGGATATTAGTGTATGTGTGCATTGTGGGAACTTTGGGATTTCCATTGGGTTGGCCAATTTCCAAGGAGGAGCAATGGACGGCAATGCTTCCTGCATCGTTTTGCACCTCCTTCAACTAAGTATCCCTCAGGACCTTGGTTCTGTATGTGTGTGCGTTTTATATATATATATATATATATATATATATATATATATATATATATATATATAAAAATTCTCATCCAGGGTTCCGGGGAGGGGGGGGAATAGGTCATGTGAAGGAAACTGGATTTTCAGTTTCCTCAGAGATTAGAAAAGCTTTCTTTGGAGATTAGAAAAGCCTTCTGTGTGATGATAGTAGTGAATTAATGTTCACTATTTTCACAATAACCTTTGTGAGGCAGTGAGGCAGTGCGTCAGACCAGTTTCCTGATTGGCCAAAGTGCCAGGCCACCCTATTGGATGCCTAGCAATTAGGAAGAGGAGTGAAGGGCACACATGCTGGAGTGGCTGCATTTGACGGGCACAAGTGGCTGCATTTGACAGGCACAAATGGCTGAATGGCTGCATTTGACGGTCATAAGTGGCTAAATTTTTGGGGCAAAAATGGCTGCATTTACTGGGCACTAGTGGCTGCATATGATGGGCACAAGTGGCTGCATATACTGGACACAAGTGGCTGCATTTGATGGGCAAAAATGGGTGCATATGATGGGCACAAGTGGCTGCATTTGATGGGCACAAGTGGCTACATTTTTTTGGCACACGTGGCTGCAATTGTTGGGCACACGTGGCTGCATATAATGGGCACAGAGACTGTATTTGATGGGCACAGTGGCTGCACATGATGGGCACAGTGGCTGTATTTGGTGGGCACAGTGGTTGCACATGATGGATAGAGTGGCTGTATTTGGTGGGCACAGTGGCTGCATTTGGTGGGCGCAAGTGGTTGGATTTTGGTGGGCACAAATGGCTGGATTTTGGTGGGCACAAATGGCTGCATATGATGGGTACCAGTGGCTGCATTTGATGGGCACACGTGGCTGCATTTGGTGGGCACAGTGGCTGCATATGCTAGGCACAGTGGTTGCATATGATGGGCACAGTAGCTGTATCTGGTGGGCACAATGACTGTATTTGGTGGGCACAATGGCTGCATATGCTGGGCACAGTGTCAGCATATGCTGGGCACAAGGGCTGCATTTGATGGCAAAGTGGCTGTATTTGATGGGCACAGTGGCTGCACATGATGGACACAGTGGCTGCTTATGATGGGCACAGTGACTGTATTTGGTGGTCACAGTGGCTGCATTTTATGGGCACAGTGGCTGCATTTGCTGGGCACAGTGGCTGCAATTGATGGCACAGTATTTTTTCTGAATTTTTCAGTTTGTTTGAGCCCCCCCATTTTGAGCACCAGCTGCCACTGCCATGTATATCGTATTTAGGTATAAAATGTATACTAAATCAGGGCAACCAATGAGATGCTGGTTTTTATTACCTCAATACAGATATAGTAAAAGGCTATTTCTGATAGGTAGATCCAGTATAGCACTATTAGTATTAGTAGACATGTGTCATATAAATGAAGACTCGGATCCTCAGCTATCCATAATAGATTAAGAGGATACCCCTCATTATAATAACTTACCTTTGGCTGTTGGTGCTTTCTTAATCCTTTTTAAATGAAGATCATTCACATTGGCATACGTATTTTCCTCATAAGAAAGCCCTGAAGAAGAACACACACCTTAATATAGATATTGTAGGTACCAGGGGGGATTTTCAGGTGATGTAATTCAGATATAATGGCGCTCTACACAGCATTTTATCAATAAGAGATGGAGCTTTTCTGAAATACGATACTATTGACATTGTGACCTGTCTGGAATTTATTATTGGAGAATTGCAAAAGTTACTGACGCCAATGATACATACTATAATATATCGACTTACATAACAATGTATACTAAAGCATTTTAAGCATTTAACAGAACAACTTTGGGATCACTGGAATTTAATTGTATTATTACTATCACGACTTAAGACTCATCTTCCATGAGGTCGGAGTAGATGACCAGGACTGGTTGAGGCAGCGGTGCAGATGGGCCAAAGTCACAGAGCTGACACAGAATGTTTGGAGAATCTGCTTCTTTCGAAACAGCGAGAGCTCTGAAAAGGGCCGGGTCTTCACATGAACATCTAGAGGTAGAGAGATTGTTCTACAGGTGATACTCAGGCTGTGGTCCCCTGATTCTCCCAAGCAGATCGCAACTGCATTGCCGCAACTCCCTGGCAGTGTTGGAGCACAGATATCACATGGCAGCAGGTAAGGCTGAAGGAAATAGCAAGGCTTCCTAGGGCATACTGGGAACACATGGCTGAACGAAGTTAGGGACTCACTGGGATCAAGCAGCTGGAAGACAATGGGGACACACTGGGAAAACAAGTCTGGAAGTAGGTAGGGAATCACTGGGATCAAGCAGTTGGAAGCCAGTAGGGACACACCGGGAACACAACGTGGAAAGCATGCTAGGACACACTGGGAATACAAGGTTGGAATCAGGTAGGGAGATTATGGGATTACAGGGCTGTGGAAGCAGACTGGAACACACTGGGAATACAAGGCTGGAAGCAGACTGGGACACACTGGGAATACTAAGCTGGAAGCAAACTGGAACACACTGGGAGCACCAGACTGGAAGCAGGCTGAGACACACTGGGAGCACAAGGCTGGCCAAAGGCTGGGACACACTGAGAAAACATGGGTCTGGAAGCAGGCTGGGACACACTGGAAACACAAGGCTTGAAGCAGGATGGGACACAATGGGAGCACAAGCCTGGAAGCAGGCTGGGACACATTGGAAACACAAGGCTTGAACCAGGATGGGACACAATGGGAGCACAAGGCTGGAAGCAGGCTGGGACACACTGAGAAAACATGGGTCTGGAAGCAGGCTGGGACACATTGGAAACACAAGGCAGGATGGGACACATTTGGAACACAAGGCTAGAAGCAGACTGGGACACACTGGGAACACAAGGCTGGCCGAAGGCTGGGACACACTAAGAAAACATGGGGCTGGAAGCAGGCTGGGACACACTGGAAACACAAGCCTGGAAGCAGGCTGGGACACATTGGAAACACAAGGCTTGAAGCAGGATGGGACAAACTGGGAGCACAAGGCTAGAAGCAGGCTGGGACACAATGGGAACACAAGGCTGGCCGAAGGCTGGGACACACTAAGAAAACATGGGGCTGGAAGCAGGCTGGGACACACTGGAAACACAAGGCTTGAACCAGGATGGGACACAATGGGAGCACAAGGCTGGAAGCAGGCTGGGACACATTGGAAACACAAGGCTTGGAGAAGGATGGGACACATTGGAAATACAAGGCTTGAAGCAGGATGGGACACACTGGGAGCACAAGGCTTGAAGCAGGCTCGACACATTGGAAACACAAGGCTTGGAGAAGGATGGGACACATTGGAAATACAAGGCATGAAGCAGAATGGGACACAATGGGAGCACAAGGCTGGAAGCAGGCTGGGACACACTGGGAACACAGGGCTTGAAGCAGAATGGGACACATTGGGAAAACAAGGATGGAAGCAGACTGGGACACACTGACAAGACAAGACTGGAAGCAGGCTGGGGAACATTGAGAGCAAACTAGAAGATGGTGGGAATTACTGAAAGCACAGAAAAACTCAAGACGAGAAAACAGGGGTCCAGCAACTAGCATGTCAACATGAACGTGTTGCTCAAACACTGTGCAACCCAAACACTAGCTCTTTAGGACTGCACCTCTTCTGTAATTGGCTGAAGCTGGTGACTGCTCAAAGAAGGAAAAATCAGATGCTGGAGCATTGAACAGAGGAGTAAGACAGTTACAAAGCATGTGACAACAAAAATTATGTTATGATGGAAAATGTGGAGTACATCTGAAGTTCTGATCCATTTCCTAAATACCTAGAAGAAACTAAAATATGTTCTGTAGCACCCCCCCTCCCCCCACAAATGCACATAGGAGTTGCAGAGTTAGGATTCCCCACTGCTACATGGCCAAACATGCAGCATTTCCTTCATGGATTTCAACACAGAAAACAGACCTTGGATTGTTTTCTGATGTTTTATTAGTTGATAATGTGGCTGGAGTAGGGATATATGGGATGCCCAACTTGAAACATTTCTAGAACTATGAACAAAGGAGACAATCCTATTTACAGAAAGTCCTCTTCTTCCTTCCAGCTGCACAAACCTGGTTCACATGTACAGCTCCTGCTGATCACTCCAGGGGAACTAACAGTCTTTAGTCTTAAAGTGATTGTAAGTCTTTGTTTTTTTTTTTTTACTGTAAAATAACAAACATATCATACTTACCTCCACTGTGCACTTCGTTTTGCACAAGGTGCCCCCAATCACCATCTCCTGGGGTCCTCCAGCGGTGCTCATGGCTCCTCCTTGCATCGGTAAGCCCTCTGGGAGAATCGCTCTCCCTGGGGGTTACCTTGTCGGCGCACTCCCATGTCCAGCATTTGTGTGCATAGACACAGAATGACGGACTCAGCCCTGTTCACACAGACCCATGTCAGTAATTGCCCATCAGCTAGGAACCACTGAACTTCAGGATCTTTCCAGTCTCTTCGAATAGAAATCATAGTGATCCACCTTCTGACTGGTTAAAGCCAGTAATAGATCATATTTAGAAGTGATCTGTTGCTGTACAACTATACAGCGGGTCTGGATTAGTTAGTAGAGGCTTAATTCCAGCTCCTCGTGCAGCTATTCAGCAACAGACCATTTCTAAATGTAAAGAAAAAAGTGAAAAAATAGCAAATAAAAATGAATGTTCAATGATTTGCCCCTTTTTATCACTGACCTGCACTATGCAGTAGACATAGAGAAATGTTCATGTTCAGGTCCTAAATGTCTTCCATATATACAACATATGGGATACTAAGGAGTTGTAACCAAATGTTAACCCTTACATACAGTATGTATGACAAACCTTTGCTTAAAAAAAATATGCATCCGTAATTTGCTCATATTGCTGAATGTGTTTAGGCTGGCCAACTGTATCAAAGTTATGCCCCTCTGGACAACTGTATCAAAGTGGTCTCTCTCTGGTCAACTATGTCAAAGTGAGCCCTTTCTGGTCAACTGAATCAAAGCAATCCCTCTCTGGCCAACTGAATCAACGTAGTTCCTTTGCTGGCCAACTATGTCAAAGTGACCCCTCTCTGGTCACCTAAATCACAGTGATCCCTCTGTGGTTAACTGTGTCAAAGTGATCCCTCTCTGGCCAACAATGTCAAAAGGGATCCCTCTCTGGCCAACTGCATCAAAGTGATCCCTCTCTGACCAACTGCATCAAAGTGATCCCTTTCTGGTTAACTACATCAAAGTGGTCTTTCTCTGGTCAACTGCGTCAAAGTGAGCACTTTCTGGTCAACTGAATCAAAGTAATCCCTCACTGGCCAACGGCATCAACGTAGTTCATTTGCTGGCCAACTTTGTCAAAGTGACCCCTCTTTGGTCAACTGTGTCAAAGTGATCCCTCTCTTGGCACCTGCACACTAAGACTAAAGCTTGGATTGGATTCAAGGGGGTGTTCTCCCTACTGCTAGTCCACCATCTTCCGTGAATAAGCCCTCTAGGGACCCCGAAGTAGAGAAAGAACCACCTCTTAATTGGCCCTACGTTGCAGATGTTTCGAAAAGTTTGTAGGAGATTGAGTATTGCCTCCTCACCCGGACCCTTGACCCAACTTGACCGAAATCCAGACTTCCCTCAGGTATTACACACTCTGCAACTAACAGCAAACACAAACCTCTCATTCATAGCAGAATTCTTCTTTGACTAGGGTAAGCTGGTACCCTTCCAAACCCTTTCCTCCTGATTCCCTGACACAGACATCCCTTTCTTCAATTTCCTTCAGATAAGGCACTTCCTACTTAGCTCCAAACCACAATCCAACTGGTGCAGAGATCATACACCTTTTGAAGCAATAAGCACTAGATCTGAACCACAAAGATATGTACTATCAGACATGTACTGTATATTGTTTACTAATGTCTCTCCCAAAGATAATGTGACCAGCCAAAAATGGGAAAGGGAACTTGCAACAGACCTATCACAGGAGGAATGGGATCATATCTTTACCCATATACACAAAGGGTTCTTAAATGTCTCTGCACAGGAAAATGGATTTAAAATATACTCCAGGTGGTACAGGACCCATGATGGAATACATAAATTCCACTCCAGCATTCCTCCACTCTGCTGGCAATGCAACACTGTTCACGGGTCGCTACTCCACATTTGGTGCGAGTGCCCCCAAATTCAACCCCATTGTAAAGAGGTACACCTTCTTATCTCCCAAATAACAACCTACACCCCAGACTTTACACCAGCTCAATACCTACTCCACCATACATCTATTCCCCAATCGGCCTACAAAAGGTCTCTCACCCTACACCTCATAAACGCATCAAAACCCATTCATTGGAAGGATAGTTCTCCCCCTAGCACCTCTGAATGGCTCCAAAGAGTAGGGGAAATAGCTGAGATTGAAGATCTAATTCACCAGGCATGGGATTCCCCAGCAAAGTTCCATAAAACTTGGGCCTGTTGGCTTCATTTTAAGGAACCATCAGAATACCACAGCTGTACACCTAACAAATATAACAGACAACTATCCATAGACATACACCCACCCCCACCCCCACACCTCTCTTCCCATACTTGTTTTCCCCCATAATAATACATAAGGCTCACAGACAAACTCTAGAACTGGACAGCTTGGAACTCACATAAACTTAAACCATCGACTAACCTTGGAGTTTAGCCATTATACCAAGATTCCAAAGTAGAACTTTGACCTATCCATAGAATCTAAGACATTGTGAATCGTGCATACCACAACTGGGAAGCTGGCAAGACAGCAGACGAAAATCGGACCGGTAATGCCCCCACCCACGCACAGTTAGTTCCTGACAGAGGTGTGTGGGTGTCGTGGTGACATACCCGATTTCCCGTTGAATCTTACACAATTAACCCCACAATTGTTTCACCAAGAGAGCCATACTTGTTCATCTAGTTCCAGGACCTACTATAGTTTTACATGTTTTAGTTGATCTATGTGATTACCGATTTGATTCTATGCATTCTAAATGTACCTCAATCGTAACATTGTATTTCAAATGACATATTGTTCATTGTCTAATCTCATGTTCCTATGCAGAAACTTTAATAAAAAAATTGAAACAAAAAAAAATGTGATCCCTCCCTGACCAACTGAATCAAAGTGATCCCTCTCTGGCCAACCACATCAAAGTGACCATTCTCTGGTCAGCTGCATCAAAGTTATCCCTTCCTGGTCAACTGTGTTAAAGTGAGCCCTTTCTGGTCAACTACATCAAAGTGATCCCTCACTAGCCAAATGCATCAAAGTAATCCCTATGCTTGCCAACTATGTCAAAGTGACCCACTTCCTATTCCCCCCTCAATATTAATCAATGATCACCTCTACAACCTACCTGGTTCCCTCTCCTGATTTTTAGCCCCCTTCATTGCAGGCTGCAGACAAACCCGATTCTGTGAGATGCTCAGTCTGCAGCTTTGATATCTGATGATTTTATCTTCAGGAACTTCCTAAAATAAGGTGTTGCCACATACTGCATTTCAGTTTTAGGAACTTAGAAACGCCGATATAAAGAGGAAGTGTATGTATTTCTGTAATATTCTGTAGAAACGTGTGCCCACCCACGAACTTGTTGTTATTTAATCTCAGTGGTTTATGGACTATGATTGATGTATAATACATTTGCTTGAACTACTAATCATTCAAATAACATTTGAGCTGAGCTTGCAATACGTTATGTCACACTGTATTTGCTCAGCAATCTTTAAAACGCAATTTATTAGGAAAAAATACACTTTGATGAATAAAAAAAAAAAAAAAACAGTAAAAATTAGCCTGATTTTTTTGTATAATGTGAAAGGTAATGTTAAGCCGAGTAAATAGATACCAAACAAGTCATGCTTTAAAATTGAGCACACTCATGGAATGGCGACAAACTATGGTACTTAAAAAGTTCCATAGTCGACACTTTCAATTTTTTAGTGGTTACCTGTTTAGAGTTACAGAGGAGGTCTAGTGCTAGAATTATTTTTCTGGCTCCAACGATTGTGGTGATACCTCACATGCGTGGTTTGGACACTGGCCATCTGCATCAAAGCTTTTCCCTATGGACAACTGCATCAAAGTGGTCTTTCTCTGGTCAACTGCGTCAAAGTGATCCCTTTCTGGCCAACTGCATCAACGTAGTTCCTTTACTGGGCAACTATGTCAAAGTGACCCCTCTCTGATCAACTAAATCACAGTGATCCCTCTGTGGTCAACTGTGTCAAAGTGATCCCTCTCTGGCCAAATGCATCAAAGTGGTCTTTCTCTGGCCAACTGTGTCAAAGTGATCCCTCTCTGGCCAAATGCATCAAAGTGGTCTTTCTCTGGCCAACTTTGTCAAAGTGAGTCCTTTCTGGTCAACTGAATCAAAGTAATCCTTCACTGGCCATCAGAATCAACGTAGTTCATTTGCTGGCCAACTATGTCAAACTGAGCCCTCTCTGGTCAACTGAATCAAAGTGATCCCTCTATGGTCAACTGTGTCAAAGTGATCCATCTCCGGCCAACTGAATAAAGTTATCATTTTCTGCCCAATGGAATAAAGTTATCCCTCTCTGGCCAACTGAGTCAAATTTACCCTCTCTGGCCAGCTGCATCAAAGTGTTCCCTCTCTGGCCAAATGCACCAAAGTGATCCCTCTCTGGTAAACTACATCAAAGTGACCCCTTTCTGGTCATCTGAATCAAAGTGATCCCTCGCTGGCAACTGCAACAAAGCGATCCCTCTCTGGCCAACTGCATCAAATGTATTCCTTTCTGGTCAACTTAATCAAAGTCATTCATCTCTGATCAACTGCATCAAAGTTATCCATTTCTAGTCAACTAAATCAAATTAATCCCTCTCTAGTCAACTGTGTTAAAGTGATCCCTCTCTGGTAAACAGTGTCAAAGCGATCCCTCTCTGGCCAACTCAAAAAAGTTACAGTATCCCTCTCTGGCCAACTGAATCAAAGTGATCCCTTGCTGGACAACTGCACCAATGTAATTCCTCTCTGGCCAAAAGCGTCAAAGTTATCCTTCCCTGGCCAACACCATCAAAGTGATCCCTTTTTGGCCAAACTTATCAAAGTGATCCCTCTCTGGTCAACTGCATAAAAGTTATCCCTTTCTGGTCAAGCCCTTTTTGGTCAACTGAATCAAAGTGATCCCTTTCTAGCTAACTGAATCAAAATGATCCCTCGCTGGCCAACTGCTTCAAAGTTATTCCTCTCTGGCCAACAGCATCAAAGTGATCCCTTTTTGGCCAACCTCATCAAAGTGATCCCTCTCTGGTCAACTGCATCAAAGTTATCCCTTTCTGGTCAAGCCCTTTCTGGTCAACTGAATCAAAGTGATCCCTCTGTGGTCAACTGCGTCAAAGTGATCCCTCTCTGGCCAACTGAATAAAGTTACCCCTCTCTGGCTAACTGCGTCAAAGTGATCCCTCTCTGGCCAACTGCATCAAATGTATTCCTTTCTGGTCAACTGAATCAAAGTCATCCCTCTGTGGCCAACTGAATCAAAGTCATCCCTCTGTGGCCAACTGCATTGAATTAATCCCTTTCTGGTCAACTGCATCAAACTTATCCCTCTCTTGTCAACTGCATCAAAGTGAGCCCTTTCTGGTCAACTGAATCAACTTGATCTCTCTCTCGCCAACAGTGTCAAAGTGATCCCTCTCTGGTCAACTGAATAAAGTTATTCCTCTCTTGCCAACTAAATCAAAGTGATCCCTACCTGGTCAACTGAATGAAATGAATCCCTTTATAGCCAACTGAATCAAAGTGATCCCTCTCTGGCCAACCGCATGAAAGTGAGCGCCGTCTGGTCAACTGCATTGAAGTTATCCCTTCCTGGTCAACTGTGTTAAAGTGAGCCCTTTCTGGTCAACTACATCAAAGTGATCCCTCACTAGCCAAATGCATCAAAGTAATCCCTATGCTTGCCAACTATGTCAAAGTGACCCCATTCCTATTACCCCCCCCCCAATATTAATCAATGATCACATCTACAACCTACCTGGTTCCCTCTCCAGATTTTTAGCCCCCTTCATTGCAGGCTGCAGACAAACCCAATTCTGTGCGCTGCTCAGTCTGCATCTTCGATATCTGATGATTTTATCTTCAGGAACTTCCTAAAATATGGTGTTGCCACATACTGCATTTCAGTTTTAGGAACTTAGAAATGCCACAATAAAGAGGAAGTGTATGTATTTCTGTAATATTCTGTAGAAACGTGTGCACGCTCATGAATTTGTTGTTATTTAATCTCAGTGGTTTACGGACTATGATTGGTTTATAATAATAATAATAATAATTAGACCAGGCCTACTGTATTTCAGACACTTATTGCTTACAAGTTAAAATCAGTATCTTTTGCTAGAAAATTACTTAGAACCCACAAACATTATATATATATATATATATATATATATATATATATATATATATATTAGCAGAGACCCTAGAGAATAAATTGGCGGTCGTTCCACTACTATATGTCACTTAAGTATGTGTTCGCTTTGGCGCGCGAGCACGGAGGGATGGGTCTCTTTAAAAAAAAAAATCGTATTTATTTAAATTTATTTTAATTTTTTTATCCTGTCCCTTTAATTTATTAATTTTTTTATCACTTTTATTGCTGTCAGAAGGAATGTAATAGTTGGTGACAGGTACTCTTTATGGGGAGATCTGGAGTCTATAAGACCCCAAATCCCTCCTTTGCACTTGAAAGTATTCAAAACACCAAGATCGTCATTTTTGAATACTTTTGTTTTCTGAAAACTGGCGCCGTTGGCTCCCCAGTAAACCGGAAGTAATGTCATGACATTGTGACGTCGCTTCCAGGTTACTGTATCCGAGATCCGATCAAACCCGTGCCTGCTGGTTGCTCAGGTCTGCCGTTTGGACGAGAGAGACCAGGTGAGCGGCGGAAGGCGGCAGGGGGGGATGTCCCCTCCTACTGCTTGTAATAGCTTGGTTATTATTACTAGAGAGCTGACCATTGGCCTCTAAAGAATGGTACCGGGGTGAAACCTCATTGGTTATTGTTAGTGATGTTAGTAACGGAGTTAAAGTAAACGGTGTTACTTAACGCCGTTACTTTAGAGGGTAACAAGTAATCTAACTGATTACTCTTCCCCTCATGGTAACGCCGTTCCCATTACTTGGGCGGCGTCACCACAATTACATCTACCGCCACGGGGGGGCAGTATATGTAATTGCCGTAACGCCACAATTACATCTACTGCCACTAGGGGCGCGATGGATGTCACGTGCCATGATCCGGAGCGCTGACCATCGGCCTCTAAAGAATGGTACCGGGATGATACCTCATCGGTTATTATTACTAGAGAGCTGACCATCGGCCTCTAAAGAATGGTACTGGGGTGATACCTCATTGGTTGTTATTACTACGTACCTGCTGCCCGATGCCTGATGTCCAATGCCCAATGTCCAATGCCTGCTGCCCGATGCCTGATGTCCCATTCCTGCTGCCCAATGCCTATAGTCCAATGTCTGCTACCCAATGCCTGATGTCCGATGCCTGATGTCCGATGCCTCTACCTGATGTCCGATGCCTTATGTTAGATGCCTGATGTCCGATGCCCAATGTCTGTTTCCTGCTGCCCGATGCCTGATGTCCCATGCACGATGTCTGATGCCTGATGTTTGACGCCTGGTGACTGCTGCCCGATGCCTGATGTCCCATGCACGATGTCTGATGCCTGATGTTTGATGCTTGATGTCTGATGCCTGCAGACCAATGTCCGATGTTTGACGCCTGATGACCGATGTCTGATGCTTGCTGCCCGTTGTCCCATGCCCGATGTCCGATGCCTGATGTCCGATGCCTGATGTCCGATGCCTGATGTCCCATGCCCGATGTCTGATGCCTGATGTTTGATGCTTGATGTCTGATGCCTGCAGACCAATGTCCAATGTTTGACGGCTGATGACCGATGTCTGCTGCCTGCTGCCCGATGTCCCATGCCCGATGTCCGATGCCTGATGTCCCATGCCCAATGTCTGCTGCCTGCTGCCTGATGTCCCATGCCCGATTTCCGATGCCTGATGTCTGACGCCTAATGTCCGATGTCCCATGCCTACTGCCCAATGCCTGGTGTCTGATGCCTGCTGCCTATATGCAGTTAGTGCCAGACTGACCGGCAGACACCAGCTGCCACTGTTCAGCACGTGAGTATTAGCGGTAGGGAAAGGTTCCAGATGAGTAGGGAAAGCTTGGGGATCTGCCACTCTCCTTGGACACCTTCCTTTTTGGTCTTGGACCAGCCAGGCCGCTTTCCATCCCTCCAGACAGACGCTGTCAGTTAAACTGAAACCAGCTTCGCTACACGCCATTGGCATCTGTGAGTGTTCCCGGTTTGGCCTCCTTCCAACCACTGACTTCAGTTCAGGCTCCATTATTTGCCCCTGGACTGTGTGTGTGTTTTTTCCACGCTGCACCCACCCACAAAAGGCTTTAGATATTTGCATAACTCCTCCTAAAACCCAGCCCACTGTTTGCATCAGGTCCACTGCTTGCTCTTGAGAGGAGGACTGAGGCAGGGTGATGTGGTGTCTTCAGGAAGCACCCTGCCAGCCCCTCCCACCACCCATGATCTGCCAGCACTGCATAGAGAATCAGAGATATGCAGTGATGACTACATTGGGTCTAAAATAAGGCATGTAATGAGAAAAGGAAAAGTTATATTTTATAATGTCATTACTATCCACTTGACCACTGGGCACTTAAACACCCTTAATAACCAGACCAATTTTCAGCTTTGGTGCTCTCACATTTTGAATGACAATTACTCAGTCATGCAACACTGGACCTATATGAATTTTTTGTCCTTTTGTCAAACAAATAGAGCTTTCTTTTGGTGGTATTTAATCACCTCTCAGATTTTTATTTTTTGTGCTATAAAAGAAAAAAGACCGAAAATTCTGTGAAAAAATGAATTTTTCTTCGTTTCTGTTATAAAATTTAGCAGATTAGTAATTTTTTCTTCATAAATTTTGGCCAAAATTTATACTACTACATATCTTTGGTAAAAATAAGTACAAATTGGTGGATATTATTTGGTCTTTGTGAAAGTTATAGAGTCCACAAGCTATGGTGCCAATATCTGAAAATTGATCACACCTGAAGTACTGACGGCCTATTGCAATTCTTGAGACCCTAACATGCCAGAAAAGTACAAATACCCCCCAAATGACCCCTTTTTGGAAAGAAGACATTCCAAGGTATATAGTAAGAGGCATGATGAGTTTTTTGAAGTTGTCATTTTTTCCCACAATTCTTTGAAAAATCAAGATTTTTTTTCCTTTTTTTTTTTCCACAAAATTGTCATATTATCAGGTTATTTCTCACACACAGCATATGCATACCCCAAATTACATGTGTGAGATTTTTACACAGTGTGGCCACATACAGAGGCCCAACATGCAGGGAGCGCCATCAGGCGTTCTGGAGCACCCAGGACAATTCTGACATTTCTCTCCTACATGTAAAAATCATCATTTATTTGCTAAAAAATTACACAGAACCCCAAAACATTATATATTTTTTTAGCAAAGACCCTGGAGAATACAATGGTGGTTGTTGCAAATTTTGATCTCACACGATATTTGCGCAGCAATTTTTCTAACGCGTTTTTTTGGGGGAAAAAACAGTTTTGCGCTTAAAAAAAAAAACAGTAAAGTTAGCCCAATTTTTGCATAAAGTGAAGGATGAAGTTATGCTGAGTAAATAGATACCTAACATGTCACTCTTCAAAATTGCACATGCCCGTGGAATGGCACCAAACATCGCTACTTAAAAATCCCCAAAGGCTTTACATTTTTTTTACTGGTTACATGTTTTGAGTTACAGAGGAGGTCTAGGGCTAGAATTATTGCTCTCGCTCTAATGTTCACAGCGATACCTCACATGTGTGGTTTGAACACCGTTTTCATACGTGGGCGGGGCTTACGTATGCGTTCACTTCTGCATGCGAGCACATGGGGACAGGGGCGCTTTAAATTTTTTTTTTTTTTTTTTATTGTTTATTTTACTTTATTTATTTTAGTTTGACATTTTTTTCCCCAAAATTAAATTTTTGATCACTTTTATTCCTATTACAAGGAATGTAAACATCCCTTGTAATAGGAATATGGGATGACAGGTCCTCTTTACAGTGAAATCTGGGGGTCAATATGACCCCACATCTCACCTCTAGGCTGGGAAGCCTGAAATAAAATAAAATAAAGATTCTGGCTTTGATCGTATTGGCAAGTCGGTAGAAGCACCGGAGGGCGGCGAGGGGTGGGGGGCGTCTATGGCTGGGTATTGCAGGGTATCACTGAGTATGGCTGGTAGGGATGAGCCGAACACCCCCCTGTTCGGTTCGCACCAGAACCTGCGAACAGACCTAAACTTCATGTGAACTTTAGAACCCTATTAAAGTCTATGGGACTCGAATGTTCACAATCTAAAGTGCTAATTTTAAAGGGTAATATGCAGGTTACTGTCCTAAAAAGTGTTTGGGGACCCGGGTCCTGCCCCAGGCGACATGGATCAATGCAAAGAAAAGTTTTAAAAACGGCCGTTTTTTCAGGAGCAGTGATTTTAATAATGATTAAAGTGAAACAATAAAAGTGTAATATTCCTTTAAATTTCGTAGCTGGGGGGTATCTATAGTATGCCTGTGAAGGGGCGCATGTTTCTAGTGCTTAGAACTGTCCCTGCACAAAGTGTCATTTGTGCAGGAAAAAAAGTATTTTAAAATCACTTGCGGCTATTGTCGGGTCCCGTAATACAGAGAACACTCAATGAGTGTTCTCTGCATTAGCCGACAATTCATTCATTCATTGATAAAAAAAAAAAAAAAAAGCGTGGGGGTTCCCCTAAATTCAATTACCAGGCCCTTCAGGTCTGACATGGATATTAAGGGGAACCCCGTGTCAAATTAAAAAAAAAATTGATGTGGGGGTCCCCCTAAATATCCATAACCAGACCCTTCAGGTCTGATATGGATATTAAGGGGAACCCCGCATCAAATTAAAAAGAAATTGACGTGGGGGTCCCCCTAAAAATCCATATCAGACCCTTTATCCGAGCACGCAACCTGGCAGGCCGCAGGAAAAGAGGGGGGGACAAGAGAGCGGCCCCCCCTCCCTCCTGAACCGTACCAGGCCACATACCCTCAACATTGGGAGGATGCTTTGGGGGTCTGTGACCCCTCAAAGCACCTTGTCCCCATGTTGATGAGGACAAGGGCCTCATCCTCACAACCCTGACGTATGGGTGACCCCGCCCCCCTCTGATGTAACGCAGGTTTCCGTTACATCAGAGGGGGCGGGGTCACCCACACGTCACTGGGGAACCCCTGGCTTCCCTCTCCAGCATCAGAGGGGCGGGGTCAGGTGACGGGTGGCCCCGCCCTCCTAATATAAGAAACGTCAGCGCTGGGATCTCTGCAGTGTCTCCGGAGTGGAGACAGAAGAAGGATGTATGGACAGCGCTGGACTGAGAGATCCCCCGTCGCTGGATATGATCATCCATCGCTGGACCCCGGAGACCCGTCGCTGGATAGCAAGAGTGGATTAGCACCGCTGGAATCTTTTTTTTTTTTTTTTTTTTTTTTTTAAATAAAGGAATTTTTCAAAAGTGTGTTTGTCTTATTTAACCATTTTGACACTTTCTTTGTGAAATGGTAGGCCCTTACCATTTCAAACAGGGGGGTCGGGATCTGGGGGTCCCCTTGTTAAAGGGGGCTTCCAGATTCTGATAAGCCCCCCGCCCGCAGACCCTCACAACCAACGGCCAGGGTTGTGAGGATGAGGCCCTTGTCCTCATCAACATGGGGACAAGGTGCTTTGAGGGGTCACAGACCCCCAAAGCATCCTCCCAATGTTGAGGGTATGTGGCCTGGTACGGTTCAGGAGGGAGGGGGGCCACTCTCTCGTCCCCCCTCTTTTCCTGCGGCCTGCCAGGTTGCGTGCTCGGATAAAGGGTCTGATATGGATTTTTAGGGGGACCCCCACGTCAATTTTTTTTTAATTTGATGCGGGGTTCCCCTTAATATCCATATCAGACCTGAAGGGTCTGGTTATGGATATTTAGGGGGACCCCCACATCTCAGATTTAAACACCCGCCCTGAAGCCGTTAATAGTCTGTATTTTTTGCTAGAAAATTCATTAGACCCCCCCAAACATGACTTTTTTTTTTTTTAAGCAAAGAACCTTGACAATAAAATGGCAGTCGTTGCAATTTTTTATGTCACACGGTATTTGTACAGCGGTTTTCCAAACGCAATGTTTTTGTAAAAAAAAAAAAAAAACACTTTAACCACTTCAATATCAGCCACTTAGACACCTTCCTGCCCAGGCCAATTTTCAGCTTTCAGCACTGTCACAATTTGAATGACAATTACGCGGTCATGCGACACTGTACCCAAGTTTTTTTTTTATCATTTTGTTCCCACAAACAGAGCTTTCTTTTGATGGTATGTGATCACCTCTGCGTTTTTATTTATTTTTTATTTTTTGCGTAACAAATAAAAAAAAGAATGAAATTTAAAAAAAAAAAAAAAATAGTTTTTCTTTGTTTCTGTTAAAAATTTTTTTGTAAATAAGTATGTTTTCTTCTTCAATGATGGACACTGATATGGCTGCTCTGATGGGCACTGATAAGGTGGCACTGATGGGCACCGATGAGGTGGCACCAATGAGATAGCACTGATGAGGTGGCATTGATAGGCGGCACTGCTGGGCACTGATAGGTGGCACTGGTATGTAGAACTGATTGGCACTCATAGGTGGCACTGATGGGCACTCATAGGCGGCACTGATGGACACTTGTGGGCAACACTGATGGGTACTTATGGGTGGCACTGATAGGTGGCATGGATGGGCACTGATAGGTGGGTACCGATGGGCATGGATGGGCACTGATTATATATATATATATATATATATATATATATATATATATATATATATATATGTATTGCGGTCTTGAAGTGGCTATTTTGATAAGGGGGGGGGGGGGGTGGAAGGCAAAATATAAGGAGATGAAATGTCACCTTTACCACATAAAACTAAGAATTAAACTGAAACTCCCAACTTCCTCCCGGTCTCAGGTGATGTATCATATGATCCCACTACTGGTCCCAATACAATGATTATTATCTGTAGATTACCTGACATCACCTCAATCTCTTTGTTCCTCTTCATTGCTCTCCACTGATTAGTAGAAATGTGTGCTCTGTGCTGTACGCTTCATGAGAACTGGAGATGTTTTCTGATAAAGACTTCTGAAGAAGAGAGTTCTCCTCATACTGGCCTTTTCCGGATCTCCAACCACAGAACAGAACAGAAAGAAACATTTCCACGAAGAAACAAAAATCAACATGTTGTCAGCCCTAAAGGGTTTCATTAATGGGTCAGTCCTACCAAAAGTGGGTCTTTATTACAGATGGAGCCTGACTGGCTTATTTTATGTCTTTTATGGTCAATTCTCCAGCAGTGAGATCTCTTAGTCATAATCCCAGCTCTGTTCTCACCCACCTTTGTATGAAATAAATAGAAATCATGAAGGGATGGTGGGAACCCCTCATAATGGGCCCAGCAGGTGTACAGACCCAGAAGCTCAGCACATGGATGGTGGGAACTCCTCATAATGGGCACAGCAGGTTACAGACCAGGGAACTCAGCACAGGGATGGTGGCAACCCTTCATAATGGGCACAGCAGGTGTACAGACCCAAGAACTCAGCACAGGGATTTTGGGAACCCTTCATAATGGGTACAGCAGGTGTACAGACCCGGGAACTCAGCACAGGGATGGTGGGAAAGTGCCATTCCACTCCTTGACAGCGAGGTGTGAGGTTGCTAGTTCCTTTGCTCCTGTGCTTCCAGAGACCAAGGGCTAGAGTTACTCCTCTGCCCCAGGAAGGATGCTGGATCCTGGAGAGGACCCTGGCGGGGGCCCCCTGGATAGGCCTCAGCCTGTGGAAGATTCTGGGCCTGGCCCAAGGAAAGATGAATCTCTGTCTGCCTTTAGACGGAGGATTGTGGAAACGCTGAAGCTGATTGGGAAGGAAGAGGAGAAGTTGGTAGCTTTGAAAGCCGAATTTAAAAAGAAAAAGCAGATTTGTGCTAAAGTGTTCAGTAAGAAGAGACCGGCTCTGAGGCCTGAATTGAAAGACCTGGAACAAGCTCTGCGGTAGCAGAAGGAATTGGCAAGTTCTCTGAAGGAGAATAGTGGAGCATTTAAAGAAAAATATAAGAATGAGGAAAGATTTAACCAAATGAGTAGAAGAGGAGCCGCTTCCTGCATGGAGATTGAGGAGATGCAAGCAGAGAGTGAGAAAGTGGGCCCGGAGGATGAACCCGGCGTTTCAACACCTCAGACATCTGCTGAGCCCTCAATGGCGGAGGCCTCTGTCCCCTTCCCTCCCCAGCAATGTGGAACATCTGAGCAGGAGGTTGAAGGTTCTAACATGCTGGATTTCATCAATAGACTGGAGTCCACTCCAGTTTCAGCTCCCCAGGATGGTGAGGAGAAGATGGACACCGTTCCTAGCCCTGTGGAAGAAAGACCTGTGGAGAGAGCAGGTGCAGGTACAGTATGTGTGCAGGATGGTGGGAACTTTAATGTCAATGGGCCTGCTGAGGTTTGTAGTACTACAGACAGTCAGCCCAGACCCATAGACAATATACAGCAAGCAATAACATCTGCTAATAACTGTCAGCTTCAGTCTGCAGAGAGGTCCATGGACAATACAGAGACTTTGCCTGGACCAGGCACAGCGGCTGTTTCTGTGAATGGTGGAGGAGATGCTTGGTGCAGTAGTGCTACAACTCTCCAGGAGTCTACAGCAACCAAGACTGTGATTGATCCCAGGATTGAAGCTTAGTGTTCGGGGGAGGGGGAGGGTCCTGCCTCTGCTAATCAGAAGACTGCTATCCCAGCTGATTCAGTCTCTCGGCCAGCAGGTTTGAATGTGTCTGAGGACAAGACTGCAAATGCTGGTGGTGGAAGAAAAACTTATGCTGGTGTTGCTGCCACAGGTTCTGGGAAGGGGGAACAAGCAGGGTAGGAGCATGGGGACGTTCTATCTTCCTCCCTGTTTAAAAGGAGGAATGTTGTCCAATTGAAATGGGAAGGCGATGGAAACCCCCCACATAGGAGGACAGTGGTGGATAAAATCCTGCAGATGGGGTTTAGGCCTGCAGATATCTTCGCCCTGATCAGTCCGGCAGGTTCCTATGAATATGATTTGTCCTTTATCCGTCCGGAGTCTCTGGACATATTTTGGGAGAAGTTTGAACACGTGTGTAGGGGCCTGCCGGACTGGAAAGGACTCATCCCCAAGCTTATATCACGCCAGACCCTCATTAAAATGGTGACAATTCTTGTCCGTAATGAGTCCAAACCACAAGGGGATTTAACTGTATGCTTGAGGAGGTATGTGGGATGTCCTGAGCCCCCTAAGAAAGATTTTGGACAATCCCGGAATATGGACAGGGGGATGGTCTGTGCAGCTAAAATTAAAGGTCATTGACAATGTTGTCCAGCATCTGCCATCCTCAGCTTTCCTGGGGAGGGACAGGCTGACCATCTTCTACCCGGGCCAGCCAAAGCTCTGCAATAAGTGTGGAGATAAAGGGCATCTTGCATCCTCCTGTCCAGTGATGAAGTGCTCTCTGTGTCAGGGTATAGGGCATTTGGCGAAGGACTGTAATATCATCAGGTGCAATCTGTGCAATGCAGTGAGACATCCTTACAGTCAATGTTCTGAGGCAATGCACAACAAGCCGGAGCTCATGAGAGAGTTCTTTTGTCTAGACATGGAGGATACACAGAGCTCAGTAGCTGGAGGGCCTGTGTGTCCATCTGAGTCTGTGCCAATACCCAATGTGTCTGTGTCTCCCAAGTCTGTGCCAATACCCAATGTGTCTGTGTCTCCCCAGTCTGTGGTGCCCCAGTCTGTGCCAATACCCAATGTGTCTGTGTCCTCCCAGTCTGTGCGTGTACCTAGTGTGCCCGTGTCTTCCCAGTCTGTATGTAAAGTTTCAGTTGCCGAGAATGTGTCCAATCCTTCTCTGTCTTCTAAAATTGCAGAGGCAGCAAGAGGTGATGAGGCTGGTGCATCAGGTGTGGTGACAGTTCCCCTCCCCCGATGCTGCAGGGTTTCTATTTCAGATCGTGGGGTGCAGAGGAGTGGGAAAAATAGTGGGGAGGCTGGCCTGGTGGTAGATAAGGGAAAGGAAAATGGGGGGGGGAGGAGGGTAAAGGGGAGGATGGGTGTGGGGAGGCTGGTTCTGGTTTATCTAAAGATGATATGGAGTGGTTGGAGGATAGGAAGAGGAGGGGCAAAAGAAGGAAAAAAAGGGGTTCAGTTCCCTTCAATTCTAAAGTTTTGCCTTTGGGAAATAAGTTTAAGGTACTGTCAGATGATGATGATGATGATGATTGGGACTCGTTCAGTTCAGCGTCCTCTATGGTTGACGAGTTCCAGGGTGCAACAAAGCGTGCTGGTTCTCCAAGGAGAGGGAGTAGTCAGGCTAAGAAACGTCTGCCTCAACTACCCTAATGGCAGTTCCCACTCCGTTAAAAGTGGCAACCATTAATGTTGCCAACGGAGAAAAAGAGTCCTGCGCAAATTATGTCAATACTATATATATATATAAATAAATCAAAATGAGCTAAGTGCAAAAACAATATGTGAAAAGATCAAATAAAAAATAAAAAATAAATAAATAGTCCATATAATAATAAGCACCAAAAAATGTTGAAAAAATGATGATGAAAAAACAATGAAGTGGACAGTCAGGGCTCCCAGAACTCTCACCTTAAGACAGAGAAAACAGGCTCATCAAAAAACACAAGGGGTCTCCAATTTCATTCCTCATATACAGCCATCAGGGAAATCCAGATAAAAGATGTAAATACTTCATTCGGCCACTAGAGGGCCATAATTAGCATGGATGCTTATACTGTTAATCCAAGGATGTATTCCGTAGTGTATGGCTCAAAACAAGAGGGGAGAGGGGAAGGGAGAGAAAGAGGAGGCTCCAATGGTGTAGTATAAAACGTTAAAGGATCAATTTATTAATATAAACAAGAGACTCTCACATTAAAACTAAAATAAAACAGCACAGCAAGGTGAATAAAGATGGTGGCGTGGCGTCTTCCGCCAGTTTTACTCTACTTCCGGTACGTCCTACGGCCACTTAAGATCAGTAAGCACTCATCATATGGCCTTATTTTTGCTCAGCGAGGTTGATGCTGGCATTTTCTTTTTACAAGAGACCCATCTGAGTAGTCTGGTATAGTCTGATATACATCTGATATACATCTGGCAAAGAAGGAGTGGAGATGTGGTCCCTCATTTTGGTCTCTTGCCGAGCCTTAAAACGGGGTTGCAGTCCTGTTTTCTGGTATGGTAACATGCCAGCAGGTAATTGAGGCAGAAATTGGGAGATGCATGGTCTTGGACGTCTCTGTAAGGGGACAGGACTTGCACCTGATTAACATCTATGGTCCCCAGATGAAGTGGGACAGGAAATGCCTCTTTACAAATATTAAGCCTTTTCCAGCAGGTTATCTTTGGAGGTGATTTCAACATCATTACTAGGTTTAAAGACAGGAGAGGTTTCAGAGATAAGCTGGGCTATGACACCCTTTTTCTCAATGCGATAGTTAGGGAAGCAGGTCTGGTAGATGCGCACATTAAGCGTTGCCCAGACAGCACGGGGTTCACTTTTCAGAGAGGTAGTAGTCAGAGTAGGATAGATAGGTTTTTTTTAAAAGGAGACTCTGCTTTTTCGTCACCTGAGTGTCGGGCAGTGGAGTTTTCTGATCAATGTATTCTATTTGTGACTCTGAATGCCTCAGATATGCCACCTAGGGGGAGGGGTATCTGGAGATTGAATTTGGCCCTCCTGGAAGACGAGAGAGTAAGACAATCCTTTGAGGATTTTTTTCAAGCACTGGTAACGATCCTAGACTTTTGCAACAGCGAGTCAGAATGGTGGGAGCTTGTAAAACAGTGGACTGTTCAAGGTCATAGGAAGAAAGAAGCAGCAAGATAAGTATATCACCTACCAGCGTTTGCGGAGGAAACTTGACCGCCTTGTTTCGAATGGAGGAGATTCTGGGGCGATCTCTGAGGTAAAGCTCCTCCTTAGGAGACATGAATATGACCGGCACGCCTCTTTGGTTTGGGAGAGGGATTATGGGAAATACCATTCACCTGACCCTTACCAGAACTGTAAACAGAGCAGCAGTTAAGACAGTCAATGGCCTGAAGGACAGTATGGACTCCCCGACGAAGTCTAGGTCAGGGATCCTGGAGGTGGTCAGGTCATACTATGCTGATCTCCTGGGAGGAAGGAACCTTGATCGGACAAGGATGTTGGGTTTTTTGAACTCTACACCAGGACTGGAAAGTAATGTTTCTTTGATGGGTTTGACAGATGAAATCACTGCAGATGAGGTAGTCCAGGCTATTGATAAACTGGCCATCAAGAAAACGCTAGGGACAGATGGGTTGACAGCTGAATTTTATAAATGTTTTAAGATGATCCTGGCTCCCTACCTTGTGGATGTTTTTAATGGCTGTTTGTATGAGAGTTCTCTCCCTCCCTCCATGAGGCAATCTGCAGTGATCCTTCTGTCAAAGGGTAAAGATTCTTCGATGATTGAGAATTGGCGCCCCATTAGCCTTCTTAATGTCAATAGAAAGATACTGGCAAAGATTTTTTTCTGCCCATTATCGCCAGTGGCAAGCAGTTTGTTATCCCACCACCAGCACTGTTCGGACCAAGGTAGAAGCACTTTCTCAGCAGTGTTAGCTGTCCGGGAGGCCTTGGAGCATTGTAGGGCTGCTGGTTGGGGTACATTTTTGCTGACATTGGATCAGGCTAAGGCCTTTGATCTGGTTAATCATGAGTAATTATGGCTTCTTCTTGGCAGATATGGCCTGGAGGGGGTTTTCATTGATTGCCTCAAGATTTTGTACAAAGGGGCTGAAAGCTTTCCTCTGGTTAATGGTTGGGTTGGGCAACCCTTTGTGGTCAGCTCGGGTGTGCATCAGGGGTGCCCATTGAGTCCTCTGTTATACGTGTTTGCAATTGACCCCTTCATTAGAAGGCTGGAGAATGGACCATTGTGTGGGGTACATATGGGCATCGCTGGTGAGCCTGCTTTGAAGGTTGTAGCCTATGCTGATGACGTTTCTGTTTTATTCTCTGGGACTGGGGAGGCACAGGAGGTGGTCTCAGTGATAAGGCAGTATACAGAGGCATCAGGTTCAAAGGTCAACCAGGACAATTGTGAAGCTTTCTGGATGGGCGTGGAAGGTGAGAGCTTTGTTCTCCCGGATGACTTCCCGGAGCCCCAGCAAAAAATTTGAGTTCTAGGCATTGAATTTGGCCCAGGTGACTATGGCCATGCAAATTGGGTGAACAGGCTGGAGAATGCTGATGCCAAGGTGGCAAGCTGGAAAGGTTGGTTGCTTTCCTTGAGGGAAAAGGTTGATCTGATCAAGACTTACCTGATTCCGATTTTCCTATATGTCAGTTTTGTTTGCGTTTTGCCAGCTTCTCTCTATACCAGGGTTTATACTTGTTTCTTCCAGCTGTTATTGGGGAACAGAATAAACTTTGTCAAAAGGAATGTGACCTACCTTTCTAGGTGGGAGGGTGGTCTAGGGATGATCAACCCTGTACTCACAAAAACATTAATTGAATACCTTCTCCGTCATGCCTGCTGAAATTCAACAGTGGCAGAGAGCCCTTCTGAAAGAAAAATATCCTTGTGTCACTCCTCAAATCATAAGAGTCCGGAGCTGTAGCTCAAATAACATATATCAAAAGAAGAGAAAGAACCTTTCTCCTACTGTTGTATCCCGCTAACAGATAGCGCCACAACACCAGGAAAAAAGGAAATAGTAGCTACCTTTGGTTCCGGCGGACACATAAGACATTCTTTTGTATCAAAAATATTTATTTATTTCAAAGCATCTTTAAAATAATTGACCCCGATTTGTAATATATTACACGAATCGATCTTTGGTGTTTGCACAAACAAAAATCCCAAAACGACACAAGGATCATCCCTATTTACACAATAAATATACCCTGACATCAACAAACATGATAAACACATACATACACGCAACAATAAACGGATGAGGCGCCTCTTTGACCATACACGTGGCGATGTGCCGAGTATGCACTAATGATAAAAGATAATGCTTCCAAGTAAAAAAAAATATAACAAGAAAGCCCGAAAAATCGGCACGTGTATGGTCACCTAAATAGCAGCAATCAGCGATGGGGATAATTGTTTGGAGATGTAAAGTGTTAATTACTCATTTACTCCCCCATATGCTGTGCATGGTTAGCCTTTATAGTTAATACGAAAATCGTTCAAATGCCCCAATTTAACAGCAAGGCATATTTCATGGAAGTCTCTTTGGTGAATTCAATCAAGTATTTTTAGGTCAGAATCCCATTCCACTTAGTCACTTGTATTATGATATAGGAAAACTTCCGCCACAAAAGTGAAAAATTCCTCCTTTGATCTTCTGCACCCAGAGACCCGTCTGGCAAACTGTGCTGAAAATACTCCAATTAGTAGCGATTTAATTAATTAAGGCCAACCTCAATCTTTCAGTCCTTTAAGGTACGCTACACCAAATCAGGCTAGTTAACACAGCAAACGTCAGACATTTCTCATGATACCTTAACAGATGATCCCATACATTCAACAATTCCGCAGATGATTTGCAGGCAAATAGTTTGAGATAAGCTTGCTTACCATTCCCTGGGGTTTTCAGGCGGATTTCATTTATAGATGTATATGCCTGTCCCCAGCGGCCGCTGGTCCGACAAGCAAGCCAGGTATGTGCATAAAGTCCTTCACCATCAGCAACCCAAATCGGCACAAGGTCCTTTAGGCATGTATGGGATCCTTTACCATTTGTGTCTTAGCAGCTGAGTCATACCACTCCTGTTAGGTGGGATTCACCCCGGGATATTTTTTTCCTTTTTATTAGCTTATTGCGAGATCATTAAAGTAGATCTTCATTCGGACATTCCGTACTCAATACTCAGGCTGCCAGCACTTTGATTGGTGCCCAACGAGGACCTGCTATTCTCATAAATGTCAACGCGTTTCGCAACGTGGCGTCACATAGCTTCAACTGGACGTGTAGGAACTCAAATGACGTTTCCTTTTTATAGTGTCATTAGACGTCATTATTCCTCCCATCGTGTGTTAATTAGCATGTATTTAAAGATGGGCAGACAAAATCGTCATTTAGGTTAACCCTTTCTTCATGTAATGTGAGACAGGGGGCGTTCTATGTACATATCTTACAGGCCATTGCGGATGGGGAAGAGATATTTAAGCTGCTATTTCCATTCTAAAATAGCACATATAGACTGGACAAACATGCAAAAACATCCGTTTGCATTCTTCCTCTGAATTAATCTATGTCTGACCCTAATTATGCCTTAAATTGGGAGACTATCTTAAGATCTAACTAACATGATAATAAGAGGGGGGGAGGGGAAAAGGGGTTTTGTGGGGGGGGAACCAAAAGGAAACATCAAAATTCGAAGGACATAAATGTCTATCCCTTTGGACCTAATCATTATCTTTTGCATCCCCCCGTTAGCGCTTTAGAGGACCCATATTCCATCCTCAGGCATCAAGGTAAAAAGGACAAACTTGACTAGGTAAAAATCATATATCCATGAAGACAAAAACAAAACCAGAAAACAGAAGCTATAATATGCCTACAAAGCCAAGGTTCTATAACATTGGGGGCTTTCTTGTTATATTTTTTTTACTTGGAAGCATTATCTGTTATCATTAGTGCATACTCGGCACATCGCCACGTGTATGGCCAAAGAGGCGCCTCATCCGTTTATTGTTGCATGTATGTATGCGTTTGTCATGTTTGTTGATGTCAGGGTGTATTTATTGTGTAAATAGGGATGATCCTTGTGTCGTTTTGGGATTTTTGTTTGTGCAAACACCAAAGATCGATTCGTGTAATATATTACAAATCGGGGTCAATTATTTTAAAGATGCTTTGAAAGAAAGAAATATTTTTGATACAAATTAATGTCTTATGTGTCCGCCGGAACCAAAGGTAGCTACTATTTCCTTTTTTCCTGGTGTTGTGGCGCTATCTGTTAGCGGGATACAACAGTAGGAGAAAGGTTCTTTCTCTTCTTTTGATATATGATCAACCCTGTAATCTTTTTCTCTCTGATGTTTGTGAAGTACAATCTTGGTAACATGTTGGCAGGGAGACCGCCTGAGTGGGTTGGTATTTTCCAGTCCTGGTTTAGGCCCTTTCTGTGAGACTGGGAAAATAGTGGGCCAGTGAAAAGCCTGAGGGTCAAGCATGATAAGCTCCCGGCTTATGTTGCCCCGTGTTTGAAAATACTTCGGCAGTGGCAAGTAACAGCAGGAGAAGTCAGATCTCTTCCAAGGAAACTTCTTGAGAACTGGATCATGAGCTCTGCTTTTTGTGAGCCACTGGCCTTGAGGGATTGCCCAAGCCTGGTTTTGGAGGTGGGTTTGCGTTTGATTAATTTGGAGAGAATCCCAATGAAGTTTAGTGATCAGGCTTGGCTTGCCTTTCATGGAAAACTATATGTGAAGAGCAACTTGAAGTTTATTTCCACGAGTGATCGGGGCTGTCCGAGAGTGGAGTGTGGAGGAGTGGTGGAGTCCATGGATCACTTTCTACTTCAGTGCCCTTTTAATATAGAGGTGTACAAGAGGGTGGGGAGGGCTCTGAGTATACCCTTTCTCCCCCATATGAGTTATGCAGAGTGAGTGTATGGGGCTTTCCAGACTCATCAGATTATGATTTGGAAACACTTTTTTTAGTTAGTTTAGTAGTCCGTTATTTCACGTGGAGTGCACAGTGTCAGGTATCCTTATGGGGTAAAATCCTTCCTGTGGAAGTGGTGATGCAGAACATTCTGGGTGAGGTTAGGAAGATTCGGGGTCTTGAGAAAGACAGGGGGCAGCAGGAGGCCTGGACATAGGCATGGAGGAATATCAGGACTCTGTAGCTGCTGCCTGTTGATCTCGGGGTGTGCGGCTTTCTTTGTATTCTTCTTTCACTCCCCTAGATTTTCAGATCCAATATAATTTTGATAAAAGGCTCCATGCACGGTGACGGTGATGTTCCTTAGTCTGGCTCTCCCATAGGGATTATGTTGTGCGCAATTTAGTTTGCACCGTTCTTTCTGGTTTGTATAATCATATTCAATTATTTTGTAAATATGTTTTATTTATTTATTATGGTTTTATTGTATATAACTTGTTGTTTGTAAGATTTTCAATAAACAAAATTAACCCCTCATAATGGGCACAGTAGGTTCACAGAGCTGGGGACCCAGAGTAGAGATGGTCCTCATAAAGGCACTAACAATGTATAATATTGCTATATGAGTATAGAGTATATGTATTTCTATTTGAGGGAGAGGTTTGAATTAAGTCAAAGCAGGTGAGATTGAATTGCCCACACATACAGTAAATGGTTACTAATTATAATTATAATGCACTGGGATCTTATATTATCTATAGCCACTGATTGACTTCCATTATGGAAACCTGTTGTCCCCCACTTACCAGATTGCTAGATCAGCACTGGAGGAAATGATGACATTACAGGGATACCCCCAAGCCTGTCTGTGGTCATCTATCAGAGGAATCCACATCTCTTCCTCAAATCTGTGCTTAACCATCCTCATTAGTTATGTCAGAGTCCTGGCCATTTGCCATGATACTTCTATCTACTGCAATTGTGGAAGTATACCATTTAAATAGAATTGCATTAGAAGCCTGACAGAGAAAACAACATGTGATACTGATATAGAATAAAGATCTGGGCCCCCGTGCATGTACAGACACTTCATGGCAGTTCAGCATCACAGAGTGTTGGGCATTGTATATTATTCGTACAGATAGTAGTAGTTGCTCACATTCAGCTGGACTTCTGTAATGTTGAAAACCTTTTGTGGCTTCTTCATGTCACTTCTTCAGTTCTAATGAGTGTCAGAAAGATACCCCAACATTTATATGCACACATGTAGCACCAACATCTTTATCCAATCACCATGGAATGTGTAGATGTCGATTGCCCAAGAACATGATAGAAAGCACGAAGGTGGAACAACCATCCTTCTCTAGTTACAGAATCCAATCTTTTGTGTCAGGAATAGGGGTGAGCCAAATATTCCTGGGTTTGGTAACATTATTTCTTCTATACCAGGCCCTTATCCTAGATGAGGGTCTACTATAGATGTTAATGAGGGACCCCTCACAGACAAAAGAAGGGAAAATGGAATCCAAAAGGATCAAAAGATCCAAGGGACCTCTAAAGAGGCAGGAGCAAAAATATAAGACATGGAGTTTCCACCAGAGTCTGCTATATGATTGACTAAAGTCTTGCGGATGTGGTTGCAAGCAAAGAACATCCTCACTTGTGTAGTAATGTGGGGCACACCCTTACCACCTTTGATGTGTTGCTTGAACATGACTGCCCACTTTACCCTGTCCATCTTGAAGCCCCATGTGAAGTTCAACACCGCTCAGGCAGGGCTGGGATAAGGGGTAGGCAGGAGGGGTGGCTGCCCTGGGCACTGTGCTATCATGTGAGGTAGTAGGGCACTGTTAGGAGTTTGAAAGGGAGGTTCTGGGGGCGGGGACAGCAGGGGGTAAGAATTGTCCTAGGAGGGGAAATTAGGGTGTGTGTATGCTAGGAGTGATAATACAGGGGGATATGTTTTGGAACCATGAAACAGACAGAGACAGAAGTACAATCTAATCACACTTGTTTATTAACAAAAATAAAAAGATAAATAGGAAAAAGCGTAGTCAAGCAAGCCAGAGTCCAGTAGCCAGATCGGGTAGTCAGCCAGCCCAAAGTTCATAAACCAGATCGGGTAATCAGCCAGTCCAGACGTCAGGGATCCACGGAGAGCAACTGCAAGCAGGATGGAAGCCAGGAGGGGTGTTAGCAAGCCAGTCTTGAAACAACAGCAGGAGATGGTTCCTAGTGATGTGACCAAACGTGAAGGCAAAGGAGAAAAGAGCTGGAAGACTTATATAGGCAGGCCAGATGAGCATCATCGGGAAAAGCTGGTAACTGAAGAGAGAGAAGAGAGCTGGCAATTAGCCGACAGCTGAGCGGCCAGCCCAGAGGAGGAAGGGCTAAGACAGCCCTGACATGTTGGGACCCATGACTGTTCCCGGTTGGGCCATCTTCCCACCGGGTTTTTTGTGAACTCTCTCTGCATTGTCTCAATACAAATTCTTTTCATCGCACTTAAGACTGTGTGTGTTATTACCGTGGCACCACGCTGCACCCCATATACATACAGATAAAGATAACAAATTTAGTAATATTGGAAAATGTAACAAGAATACTTAGTTATAGATGTTTTTTCACCACTGAGTCCCCCGTCTTTACGGCATGGCATGATGATCAAACTAGACACGTGTTCACCCTAGTACAAGGCGCACTGGGATTGATTTACTAAAACTGATGTGCAAAATCTGATGTATCTCTGCTTCTAGGTTTTATTGTCAAAGCTTAATTGAACAAGCCAACATTAGAAGCTGATTGGCTACCATGCACAGCTGCACCAGATTTAAAGAGGAGTTTATGTAATGCCTTTCCAAACTCAGGTAGGTTACAGTCTCGTGAAAAAACATAGTTTTGAGGCTTCTGTTGGTCAAGAGAGGAGTGGTAGAGAAGGGGACCACCTCAGTGATGCATTTGAATTTTTTTAGTCCTCAACATCCAGGGCTGTGAGCTTCTACATCCCATCGGCAGCATCTGCATCATATGGTGGGTAATTATTTAGGGTCGAAAACAGACATGGAGAGCTTTCCAGTTGATGATCCACTGGGTTACTGGGTCATGAGAATAGACCACTGGTCAGCACGTGCCCAGTATGCTGCTAGGCTAGGCCCTGCATCAAGCGTGCTTTCCAAATAGGCATTCAGTGCTGCTGGAGGTTTTGTGACAGGTAAGAGAGCTCGTCTGTCCACAGACTCCGTGGTCCAGCTGACATTTATCAAAATAAAACAGTCCTGTATTAGCAGCAGCTAGTAAACCCCTGATGCTGATTTCACTGATTAAGTGCTTTTTGAATCTGGAATCTCTGAAAGACTGCCTAGGCTGCCTAGCTTTGTGGGTGTTAATGACATCTGGAAGAATTTTTTTGGTGTAGGTTTTAGGGGCACAATTAAGGACCAGTTTTTTCCACACCTTTTTGATAGGTGTATGTCATTTACATTTTTGACAGCAAGGCCAATTATTCATCTATAAGGGTTACCGTGTGAAGACACCACCAACACACCCATTGTTCCCTACCTGTTACTTCTATCCAAAGTCAGCAAAAGAGAAACCAGACTTAATCCAAAAAATCTCTAATCTTGTTCCGAGTGTACTACATTGTGGCCTCATCATATAGACTGGCTCCCCAAGCCGTTTCTTAAAAAATAAAGAAAGCTCGCAGGTAAAATTATTTTTTTTTGGCTTTATTAATGTCATTATTGCTGCAGCAGGTTCTATACACGGTACAGATGTGCCACTTTACAGGCAGACTAAGGGGACTCCCCAGACACTATAGTTAAAGGAATTTTTAATTTTTATTGATATTTCTCATTTTTGTGGTTTCACTTTAAGCCATAGTAAGTCACTGCTCATTTAAAAATTATGCTTTTTACAAACTTTGTGTTCATTGATACATGTCCCTCAGGACTTCAATGGGGTTCAGTATCCTGTTCCAAACTTTTTCGATGTTAGAAAGTTCTGCCGCAAACCAAATCGGGGGTCGTTTTCAGCCCATGTCTATACTGTGTTAAACATGCTAAAATGCACTGAAATTTACTGCAGTAAACCTACAATAACGCGCTGATATAAACTGTGGTAAACGTGATATATCTATATCTATATATATATATATACATACACACAGTATATATATATTAGCAGAGACCCTAAAGAATAAAATGGTGGTTGTTGTAATTTGTTATGTCACATAGTGTTTGCGCAGCAATTTTCAATCACAATTAAAAAAAACACTTTAAATGCAATAAAAACACAATATTACTATTATTATTATTATTATTATTATTATTATTATTATACAGGAGTATAGCCAATATGGAAACCAATTTTTGGTAAAATATAAAAGATGATGTGATGCTGAGAAAATAGATACGTAACATGTCACACTCGTGGTATGGTGACAAACTACAGTACTTAAAAATCCCCACAGGCTATGGTTTACAATTTCTTACAGGTTACATGTTTCGCATTACAGAAGAGGTCTAGTGGTAGAATTATTGCTCTCATTCTAAAGTTCATGGCGATACCTCACATATGTGTGGTGCGAACGCAGTTTACATATGTAGCCGCAAACTACATATGTATTCGCTTCTGCATTCAAGCACAAGGGTACGGGGGTGCTTTATTTATATTTTTTTGTTATTATTTATTTTATTTCTATGTTTTTCTTTTTATACTGTCCCTTTATTAAAATTTTTTATCACTTTTATTCATATTACAAGAAATGTAAACATCCCTTGTAATATGAATAAGGCGGGACATATTCTCTTTATGGAGAAGTGGCAACATAACGTGTTTGTGACGCCAGATTTCTGGTGAGTTTAACCCCAAAGGGACAAGTTTCTTCTGATGCGGTGACAAGCCTGGGTGTGTGGTGCACAAATATAAGGAACTTTTATCACCTATAAGGAATTTGATTGACTCACATAAACTACTTCATTGGACTTTTTTTTCACTTATATGAGGAATTATATAAACGCGTGTCATATGTTGATGGATTGACATGAGCGCTACCTATTTTAGTATGACATTGTTCCCCTGTAGAACCAAAATAAAAAAAGAGAAATATAACCAATAAAAAGGGGAAGGAAAGAGTGAAGAAATCATATTCTATATCAGTGTCACATGTTGTTATGTTTGTCAGAATTCTGTTTCTTGCGGTAATCTCTGAACTTTCACAACTGAAGGTTTTAGAAGTATCACGGCAAAGTGCCAGAGCTCTGATATAACTGCCGAGGCTGGTTAACCGCAGACCCAAGAAAGAGATGTGGCTTCTGCTGACAGATGTCTACAGAAGGGCTGGGTTTCCATAATGGAAGTCAACCATTGACTGTTATTGGAAAGAATAATATAAGATCCTAATAAATTACTATCATAATTAACTATTTACTGTATGTGCTGGAGATTCAATCTTATCTGCTTTGACTTGATGGAAACTTCTCCCAAAATGAATAATAATTATATAGCAATATTATACATTTTGTTCCCGGGTCTGTACACCTGCTTTGCCCATTATGAGAGTCCCCATTTTCCCTGTGCTGAGTTTCTGGGCTTGCAAATCCATTGTGACCATTAGGAGGGGTTCATTTTGTTTATTGAAAAATCTTACAAACAACAACTTATATACAATACAACCATAATAAATAAAACAAATTTACAAAATACTGTAAAAAACAAAAAAACAAAAAAAAAAAACAAGAACGTAATAAATGGTGTTTACAACATAATCCCTGCGGGAGAGCCAGACTAAGGAACATCACCGTCACCATGCATGTAGCCTTTTATCAACAATATATTTGATCTGAAAACTAGGAGAGTGAAACTAGAATACAAAGAAAGCCCACACACCCCGAGATCAACAGGTAGCAGCTACAGAGTCCTGATATTCCTCAACGCCCTTTTCCAGGCCTCCTGCTTCCACCTGTCTTTCTCAGGACCCTGAATCTTCTCAACCTCACCTAGAATGTCCTGCATCACCACTTAGACAGGGAGGATTTTACTCTGTAAGGATACCTAACACCGTGCACTTCACGTGAAATAACTGACTACTAGACTAACTAAAGAAAGTGTTTCCAAATCATAATCCTGGAATGCCCCATACACCCACACTGCATAACTCTCCACCCTCTTGTACACCTCTATATTTAAAGGGCACTAAAGTAGAAACTGATCCAAGGACTCCACCACTCCTCCACACTCCACTTTCGGGCAGCCCCGATCACTCATGGAAAGAAACATCAAATTATTGTCAGAAACCATCAATCAGACTGAGACAGAAGTACAGTTAAATCACACTTGTTTAATAATAATAAAAAAAAAGGTAAACAGAGTAAACGTAGTCAAAACATAGCAAGAGTTCAGGAACTGGAACGGATAGTCAGACAAGCAAAAACATCAGGGAGCCAGAGATGAGCGTAGTAGAACAGCAAGCAGGATCTGGAGCCAGAAGGAATGTCAAACAAGAAAGTCTTTAACAGGAACACAGGAGAGCGTCTCTAGAGATGTGACCAAGGCGAAGGCAGAGATCATCTGGACTGGACGACTTGAGTAGGCAGGACTGACGAGCAGGATATCATCAACAGGTCAGTCAATGTGGAGAGATAGGAGCTGGCAATTAGCCAACAGCTGAGTGGCCGGCTTTGAGAAGGAAGGGCTGAGCCCAGCCCTGACAGTCCCCCCTCAGAGGACCACTAGACTTGAGGGGAAAACGTTTATGAAAATCATGGTGGAGGACAGGGGCATGTACGTCTGAGGATGAGACCCAAGAGCGTTCCTCCGGACCCTACCCTTTCCAATGCATCAGGTACTGCATGTATCCACAGAACCTACGAAAGTCAACAATGGACCGTACTTCATAATCCTCATGGTTCTCAACCTGTACAGGGTGAGGACGAGGCACTGAGGTGGTAAAGCAGTTGCAGACAAAAGATTTTAATAAGGAGACATGAAATACATTTAGAAATATCCATATTAGAAGGAAGGTCTAATGTGTAAGCCACTGGGTTAATCCTGCAAAGAATACGGAAAGGCCCAATAAACCGAGGTGCGAACTTCAGTGAGGGAACACAATGTCGGAGGTTGCGAGATGACAGCCAGACCCTGTCCCCAACCTGGTAATAAGGTGCAGGCAGGCGTCTGCGGTCAGCATGGAGTCTGTACCTATCATTAGCATGTTGCAAAGCCTCCTGAACTTGTGCCCAAGTGGAATTAAGACCACGGAGATGCTCCTCTAACGCAGGAATACTGTGCGGAACAAATGAGTCAGGCAATATGGAAGGTTGGAAACCATGGTTCGCCATAAACGGGGACAATCGGGAAGCAGAATTCAAGGCACTATTGTGAGAAAACTCCTCCCATGGTAAGAGGTCTGACGAGTTGTTATGATGGTCAGAAATGTAGCAAGGTAGGAATTGCTCCAAGGACTGATTGGCTCGTACTGAGGCCCCATTAGACTGCGGGTGATACGCAGAGGAGAAAGCAAGCTGAATTCACAACTGTGAACAAAAGACTCACCAGAACCTGGACACAAACTGACTATCCCTCTCCGAGGCAATCACCTTGGGTAGCCCATGTAAGTGAAAGATCTCCAGAGCAAAAATGGAAGCCAGTTCCTTAGAAGTGAGCAACTTCTTTTTTTTTGTTTCACAAAGGAGCAACTTCTTAAGTGGAATACAATGGGACATTTTCGAGAAAAGGTCAACCACCGTAAGGATAACTGTGTTGCCCTGGGAGTTGGGTAACTCCATAATGAAATCCATAGACAGCTGGGTCAAGGGTCTCTCTCCATCGGGTATGAGTTGTAGGAGGCCCACTGGAAGGTGTCTTGGAGTCTTACTCTGAGCACACACGGAACAGGCAGCTACAAAGGCGATGACATCAGCACATAGACTAGGCCACCAGAATTGATGGGAAATGGCCCAAAAGAGTTGATTCTTCCCAGGGTGACCAGAAGCCTTGGGAGAATGGTAGGTCTGAAGCACGGCAGTACGGAGACTCTCTGGGACAAAGCAGCAGTCCCAAGGTTTCTCAGGAGGAGCATGGACCTGAGCAACAAGAATTTTGTCACCCAAAGGAGAAGTGAGACTGGTGCGAACCATAGCCAGAATACGATCAGGAGGAATCACAGGAATGGGAACCCATTCCATCTTGGAAGTGGAGGAAAATTGTTGTGACAAAGCATCAGCCCTTATATTCTTAGTACCAGGTAAGAATGAGACAATGTAATTTAAATTAGACAAGAAAAGAGCCCATCGTTCCCTTCTGGGAGAGAGGCGTTCTGATTCTTATGGACAGTAAGAATGAGAACCAACACAGTGGTACCTTTGAGCAGATGTCCCCATTCTTCAGGGCTAAAATAATCACTAACAGCTCTCCATCACCAATCTCGTAATTACACTCTGCAGCTGACAATTTCTTGGAAAAGTAGCCACAAGGATGCATAGCGCTCTCAGAGGTAGGACGTTGAGACAGAAGGGTGCCAACTCCAATCTCAGAAGCCTCAAGGATAAAAGTAGGATCAGCATGTGCCAAGACAGGAGCAGAAACAAAGGCAACCTTGAGACTCTCAAAGGCCTTAAAGAACTCCTGAGACCAACTCTGTGGGTTACCGGCCTTTCTGGTCATATCAGTCAGGGGCTTGCCCAGAGACGAGACATTACAAATAAACTTCCAATAATAGTTGGCAAAGATAACAAAACGCTACAGAGGATGTAAACCCATGGGTTGGGGCCACTGTTGGATTGCTGAAAGTTTCTCTGGGTCCATCGAAAAACCATCAGTGGAAATTACATAACCCTGGAATTTAAACTGTTCACGATGGAATTCACACTTCTCCAATTTACAATAGAGATTGCTCTCTCTTAGTTTCTGAAGCACATGACAGACATCTGTGTGGTGGCAAGGGACTTGGAAAATATGAGGATATCGTTGAGATAAACCACCACACATAACTGCAACAAATCTCGGAGGACATCGTTAATAAATTCCTGGAAAACTGACCGGGCGTTACAAAAGCCCTAAAGGCATTACGAGGTACTCATAATGGCCTGTTCTGGTATTAAATGCAGTTTTCCACTCGTCACCCTCCTTAATCAACAGAATTGGATAGGCATTCTTAAATGTGAAATGATCGAGTCCCCTATAATCAATACAAGGTCTCAGTTCACCACTCCTCTTTTTCACAAAGAAGAAACCAGCTCCAGCAGGAGACGAGGATTTGCGCATGAAACCGAGAAAGTGCAAACGTGATCAACCTCTTCAGCTCAGTGGGAATATCTCAGTCTGCTATCTCATCCTTGAAGGTATCCGAGACCTTGAGAAAAAGCAGCCACAAGAGTCTCATTGTTCCAAGCACCCTCTGCTGCCAGAGTAGGGAATTCAATGGTGTAATCAGCAACCGTTTTCATACTCTGATGGACATGAGGCACTTGGCAGCAAAAGCGGAGCATGTGGGAATGTCAAATACCCTTTTAAAAGAAGTCACAAACTCAGAGTAACTCAAGAAAACAGGTTTTTGTGTCTCCCATAGAGGGTTTGCCCAGGCTAAGGCTCTCTCAGAAAGCAAAGATATTATGAAACCTACTTTGCTTCTATCCATGAGAAACACCTGGGGAACCGTCTAAAAATATATCTCAACCTGGTTGAGAATCCCTCATTGGACTGGATCGCCCCCAAATTGCTGGGGGAGCGGAGCTGAACAAAACATACCTCTTATAGAGTTAATACTCGAGGCGGGAGCCTGCACAGAGACTGGAGCAGCAGCAGGGATGACCTGCAACTCAGATTGTACCAGAGCAGCCATAGTGGAAGATTCCAGGTGAGCCACACAACTCAGGAGTGTTTGTAACACCATGGCAAACTGATCCATGCAGTGATCCTGCTCATCCAATCTGGAAAAAATATTACCAACAAGTGGATTGACTAAATCTTCTGAATTCATGGCCTTTGCCTACTGTCAGAAGCCATGAATCAGACTGAGACAGAAGTGCAATTAAATCACACTTGTTTAATAATAATAAAAAAAAGTTAAACAGAATAAATATAGTCAAAAGACAGCCAGAGTTCAAGAACCGGAACGGATAGTTAGACAAGCCAACATGTCAGGGAGCCAGAGATGAGCATAGTTGAAAAGCGAGCAGGATATGGAGCCAAAAGGAATGTCAGCCAAGCAAGCCTTTAACAGGAACACAGGAAAGCGTTTCTAGAGACTTTGAGCCTGACTCCTCCTGTTCTCACTTTCAGGGGATTCTGGAACTTAGGGAAGCCCTCTCTCCATTTGCCTGCAGCACCAAGTACGTGATACCTACACTGCACTCCATAGGCTTAAAACGTGACAAACTACCGGTCACATGACCCACACTGTGCTCCATAGGTAGAAAATATGACAGTCCACTGGTCACAAAAAAGGAACACCCAAGTTCAGAGCAGATTAACAGCCAAACATCATATAAATAAACAAATTATACTAAAAGATAAAGCGAAAATATTCACCAGAAACAGCTTCATGAGAGTTTGGCTATAATTAAAGAGTATATATCCGTTATAAACAATGAATTGTTTGAATGCAGCGCCATCTTCTGGGGATATTGCATACTGTAGAAAAATCAACTTTCTGCCCGCATGTAATATCATTCAGTACATATAATTACATTAAAAACAGGAAGTTCATTAGAAACCACAAATTACATAAATAATAACTAATAACATAAAAAAACACATAAAAGAAAAAAGAAAAGAATAGGAAAAGAAGGAAAAATATATACGTTTATTACTCATTGTTCAGGAAACAGTTCACGTCTTATTCGATATTCATGCCAACTGGGACATACGTTTTGAGGTCATAATCCAGCAGATTTCCAGCTTCCAAATTTCCCACCTGACATGACTCCCTCTTCAATGTGGAGAAAATGTATCTATCCTCAAAAAAAGGGAGCCCCCAGGATTCTTGCTATGGCAATGTGCATTAGATATGTGCATGATTAAAAAAAAAATTGTTTAGTTTTGTTTAGATTCGGTAATCCATTTTCGTTAAATTCAGTTGATTCGTTCAATTCGTATTCAGGCTTCATATTTGTATATCGTATTTGGAATTCGTCTTTTTTTGAGTTTTGTTCGAATTTACCAATTTTTTTTTCGATTCAAAACTTTCAAATTGATACATTTTGAATTGGTCAAATTGAAATTTTTTTTTTTTTTTTTCAATTCGAATGCGGCAAAGTGAACAAGCAAAAGAAAAATCTTTATCAAATGATTCCAAAGACTATTTAAAACACATTTGGCTTAAGAAAAACAGCGTTATTTCAAAATTGTACTCAAATAACACACACAGACTTTGATTTCAGAAATATGTTTACAGTTCGAATTTGAATGGAGTGCAATGAAAAATTCTATTCAAATTTCAATTTGAATCTTGGAAATTCAGACACATCTAGTTTTGGTATTCAGAGCATTAGCTAATCTTCATTTATGCTGTCATTTTTTTTTTTTATAATTAAAATTTTATTGTATTTTTAAAAAAAATATCTCATACAATACAATACATATATATTCAACTTTAATCACTTTCAGCTTTTGTCCTAGTTACCCTTCTATTTTCTTTTTACCCCTAACCTCCCTCCCCTCCTCCCCATAATCTGTTGCCCCTTTTTGAATCCATTCCCTATAATTCCGCTAGTGCCTTAATGAAATATTCCGTCTTTTTGAATGATCTCCACTTTTCCCAGATTACCCAGTATCTGTTCATTTTGTTTTCCTCCATTTTACTTAAATATTCCATATTATTAATATATTCAATTCTCTGTATCCATTCTCTGATAGGGGTTTTTTTGACTTGTAACCAGTTTTTAGGTATCAGGGCTTTAGCCGCGTTAAGCAAAAAAGGTACCAACGTATTTTTTATTTTTTTAAGTTGGTTACCAGTTTTTTCTTTTACCCCATAGAACAGACACACCCAGGGACAGCATGGTATTTTTTCCCCAGTTATTATTTCTATGTAGGCTATTATGTTGTGCCAGTATTGTTTTATCTCTGGGCATTCCCACCATATATGGAATGTTGTTCCGGGTAATTTACATTCTCTCCAGCACTGTATGGATTTGGAAGGGTCTATTCTGTGTAATCTATCTGGTGTCAAATGCCATCTCATCAGGCACTTATAATTGGCTTCAATTGACATTGTATCCGATACATAACTGTGCACCGCATTAATCATCTGAGTCTCGTCTACTTTAATACCCATATCCTGTTCCCATTTTGCTATAGCTGGTATAGCCCCTCGCCCCTCTATGTTTTACTGTTATTTTTACGTTACAAAGCTTTTCCATTGGTGTTAATGTATTTTCGTCCATAATTGGTTTTGGGATTGAGTTAACAAAATGTTGAATCTGTAGGTATTCCCATTCCTTTAAAGTTTGCCAACTATGCTTCTTTATTAGATCTTGTTTTAACATTAACTCACCGCCCGACGTGATATCTTTTAATTGTAAATTTATCATTTGTTTCCCTAATTGCGTGCCATTTCCTGGAATAAAAAAAGTCGTGCCCTCAAGTGGAATTAATGGCGAATTGTATACCCATTTATTTCTCCGGTGTACTGCATCCCATATTTTAAGTGTCGTTAAGGTGATTTCGTGAACCCTATCACTAACTACTCTAAATTTTGGTGGGATCCAAATATTTTTTTGTAATTGTGATCCAATAAGTGACTCCTCCATTTTTACCCATTTCTTCTTTGTGCCTAAATTTGTCCACTCCACCAATCTCGCCAAAGTAATTGCAATATAATATCTTTAAGTGTCTGGTGTCTATTTTTTTTTCTAGTTAATATATTATAATTTATCCTTGATTTTTTATTTTGCCATATAAATTTTAAGAAAAGTGTTTTTATTACTTTAAAAAAACTATTTGGAATGTTGATCGGAAGCATTTGGAGTTTATAGGTAATTTTTGGTAAGACCACCATCTTCAACATATTAATTCTACCCATCCATGTAATTGGTCCCTTTTTTATATTCTTTAACAATGTTTTAATTTCATTTACCAATGGAATATAATTAGCTTGATATAGATCATAGACCGTTTTTGTTATTTTTATGCCTAGATATGTTATTTCTTTTTTTTCCCATGTGAAGGGAAATTCCTGTTGTAGTGTTTTCTCTTCCCTATTGTCTAAGCCTATATTCAATATAACTGTTTTTATTGGGTTTATTTTAAAATTTGAAAGTGCGTCGTATTCCCTAATTTCTTTTAGTCGTGGATTGGTCATGTATAGGAGTATGTCATCCGCATATGCCGCCACCTTATGTTCTTCTCCCCCCATTCTGACCCCCCTTATGTTAACATTGTTTCGAATCTTTGCCAATAATGGCTCCAAAGCGATCACGTACAGTAGGGGCGAGAGGGGGCACCCCTGCCTTGTCCCATTTAACATTTCAAATGAGGATGACATACTCCCATTTACCCCCACTCTAGCTGTAGGCTGTGTATATAAATTATTTATCTATTTCAGCATTTTTGGTCCTAGACCTGAATTCCGAAGAGTTTCCATTATAAAACACCAATCTACTCGATCGAATGCCTTTTTGGCGTCAATCAAAATTAATATCATTGGGGGCTTGCTTTCTCAGACTATTATCTCGGCCCTCCCTGCCTGGCACGAATCCTACTTGGTCCCCGTTAATTAATTCTGGCATAAGATTTTTTATTCTTGTTGCTAATACCTAATTTTGTATCCGTATTCAACAATGCTATGGGGCAGTAATTGGAGCAAATAGATTTATCTTTGCCTGGTTTTGGAATAACTGTTATGTTTGCCAATAGTGATTCTTTCCTCAAGACCTCCTCCTCGCCCAATTTATTCCAATATTTACTTAATTCTGGGTCCAATTGTTGTTTAAATTTCATATAATACCTGATTGTGAAACCATCCGGTCCTGGACTTTTCCCGTTAGGCGTTTCCTTTATTGCTTTGTAGATTTCATCTGGCGTAATGGGCTCATCTAGCCTCTTAGCCATTTCTTCAGTTATTTTGGGTAAGTCTGTATCACTTAAATATTCTTGAATTTTAATTTTCCTAATCCCCCTCTGTTTTTCTGTCTCGGTATTCTTAATTGAGTATAGAGCTCTATAGTATGTTTTAAAAAGCCTTTGCTATCTCCGATGTTCTGAATTTCATTTCCCCATGCTCATCTTTAATCTTTTCTATATAGTTTGAGGCTTTTTTTTCCCGTGCTAATCTTGCAAGATGTTTCCCCGTCTTATTTCCCCACATGTATCTTTCTTTAGCTACATTTTTATACACTTTTCTTGACTCTTGCTCCATCATGTCATTTAGTTGTATACATTTTTGGGTGATCTCTTTATATATATTTTTGTTTTGTTGTCTCTTGTGCTTTTGTTCTAACTCATGAAGTTCTTTTTTTAGGTTATTAAATTTCATTTCACTTTCTTTTTTTTCCCGGCACCTATGGATATTAATTTCCCTCGGATTAGGGCTTTGTGAGCCTACCAGAGGGTAGCTTTAGACACTTCTAATGTGTCGTTGGTTTTAAAGTATTGTTCAATCTCTATTTTTATAATATTCTCTGTTTCCTCGTTTTCTAATAGAGCCTCATTGAGTCTCCAAGTCCCTTTTCTGTACTCCATTTCGTGCTCTCTAATTTTAACTATCACTGGTGCGTGGTCCGATAGAGTGATGGTTCCTATCTCCGCGTCTACCACGTTTTCCAGTAGTTCATGGTCTACAAATATGTAGTCCAGTCTCGCGTACATAACATGAACTGAGGAATAATACGTGTAATCTTTTTTTCCCAAATTACATATTCTCCATGTATCCACTAGCAGTCTAGGGATAGGTGTGTCTCCTGCAAAAAAACAATATCCGCTGAATATCCCTCCAGCTCTTTGAGAATGTTATATCTTTTCTTAGGAGAATTCATTCCTCTCACGTTGTATGTTACTATCTTAATCTCCGGCATTAGACAAATCTAGATACTTTCTTATTTCATTTAGTGGATTCAGGCCAACAGATTTTCCCTCCCATCTTTCCCACCCCCCTCCCTGCACCCTCTTTTGATGTGAATTTGACCCCATGGTCCAGGGCATTTTATCAGGAACCCCCTTGTTCCACTTGTCCCTTTGTCAAAGGGTGGAATTCTGTTTGGTCGTGTCGCAATCCATCTCACCTATTACTTGCGAGACGATTACCCAACATGCCAGGTGCATCTTGTCCCCCCCAAACCTCCCCGTCCCCCCCACCCCCAAACTCTCTCCCCTTTCCTCCCCCTCCTCCCCTCCCCTACAAAAAGGGGGGGGGGGAGAGAGAACAGGAGGGAGAAGGAGGAAACGACCCGGGGAAAAAAAATAAAAGCGAAACATCCATATATTTATCTATCTTCGCTTATTCTCTCCCCCTCTCCCATTACAGGAGAACGGGGGGACCAATCCCCTAGTCATTCCCCCCTCCCCCCACATCTACATCCTTGGTACTGGGATATCAAGTTTTTTACAGAATTCTGTTATATCTTCTATATGTCTCAGTCTTCCTATTCGACCATTCTTTCTGCCTATTAGGCATGCGGGGAAACCCCAGTTATATTGTACCCCATTCTCAATCAGCACTGCTAGTAAAGGTTTTAGGGCTCTTCTTCTCCTTAGGGTTTCTTGAGATAGGTCCTGTAATATCTGAATGTCCTTTCCTTCATATCCTATTGGAGCGTTTGCTCTTATATTTCTCCATATTTGATATTTATCTTCTTCATTTTGAAATCGCACTATTGTATCCCGTGGCATATCCTGTGGCATGTCCTTTGGTTTCCTTAATCTATGAACCCTTTCGATATTTATTGGATTTGTTGTGTCCTTATTCATCAATGGATTGCAAATCTTCTTTATTATATCTATAAGGTCTTCTCGCTGTAATGAATCCGGGACTCTACGTATTCTTAATTTTTTTTTTTCTGTCCCTGTTTTCTTGATCTTCAACTTTATATGCTTGTTCTTGTTGTGCTTTTTTTAAGAATACAATTTCTGCTTCTAATTTCTTTATTATATTGGTATCTTTTTCCGCTTTTTTTTACATGTTTTCTACCCGTTCTACTATGTGGCCAAGATTCTTGTGTAATCTTTCCATTTCCAATTTCATGGAATTTTCTAGAGCTGCAAACATAGAAATTATTTCATTTTATGTAGGCAAACATTGGGGGTTTTCATGTTGGGTTGGGTGATTCTGTGTACCTTCTGCTTCGTGCTCTAGTTCCACTAGTTGGTCTACCTCAACCTCCGGCGGTATGTCTTGGTCCTGTAAAGAAATATTTTGCGCTTGTTGCCTTCTTTTTTCTTTGTCTCTCTTTTCCTTTTCTTTTTACTTTTTGTCTTTATTTTCAGCTTGTAAACTTCTGGTGTGTTGTTGTTTTTCTATCTGTTGTTTCTCCGTTACCCCCGTTTGCATAACATACTTATTCATTGCGCCAGGACTAGTAACCAGACTCCGCCGAGGTGATTTAGGGGTGGCTCCCGTCTTCAATGTCTTTCCTTTCATTTTATCTAGGCACACTTACACACTCCGATTTATCCGTATTATTTTTGTTTTTAATAGTGTCTGTTTAAAATATCTCTTTTCTTTTCTTTTTCTGCCTACAACCGTTTCCCCACTTGTCAAGATAATTACTTGTATATAGCGATAAGGGCGTTTTTCCGTTCCTCCTTTGTCTAAACTTATAATAATTTTATTTATATGTGTATATGAATTATTTTTCCCCTTTTTTTCCCCTTTCTCTCGTCAATCACCGTTATTGGTCCCTGGTTATGCCCGACCAGTAGGGGAAAACAATGATTACTGAGATAGGTGCCAATACACCAGAGGAATACACAAAAAAAAAATATATTTTCAGGAAACCGCCTTATTCTTTGCTGTTTCATACATTTACTTCACTTAGTTTCGATCCACTGAGACCGCCTCAATACATGCACAAGTGTTCTTTTTTTTTTTTTCTTCCCCTTTGCAGTCTTTATCCCAAAAAAAGGAAAAATCCTAAAGGCTTCATACTGTGGAGTAGGTAGATTTTTTTTTTTTCCTTTTATTCTTGTGTTGCTATACCACTGCTGATCTGAGTGCTGCCTGATGTTACTTACAACCCCTGTAAGGTATATATGATATGGATTTACTATCCAAGTCTGGAGGGGGGCAACATTCTGGAGTTACTTTAGACACCCCAACAATCAGTTTTTTCAGTTAATGTTAAAAGATGGAGCTTTTTATTTATTTTCCATGGGTCTCCAGTTAATCACAGCATAGGTGTTTACAGCACTATCCTCAGCAACTAGTTCACCTTCGCCTTATCCATTAATTAGAAGGACTTCCACAATACCATTTTTCAGGGCTTTTATTAGCTCCTATTATCAGTCCACATACCCTTTAAGCCGGTTCTTTCTCTCCAGGCGTCTTCCACTGGGACTGCTGGAACACAGAAACGTCTCGTGGAGCTTTGGCGTCCTCCTCTGTCAGCACTGACATTCCAAGGCCATTCTCCTAGGTGCGCTGTTTCTCCTTCAGCAGCAGAGGGCGCCCGGAGCTGCCGTTTTCTCCGGAGATAGCGCCCCTCTCAAGGGATCACAATCAGCGTCCTTCCCCGAGACTCTCCTTCACCTTGTCGGGCACTCTCTCAGACGAGAGAACCCACGTCCGCACGGAGCGTCCAGCTACAGGCACAGCCACAAGGTATGGAAATCAGGGGGGAGAGTGGAGATAGGGGAGCGGCTACTGCAAGTACGCCAGAGCCAGAGTCAGGCAGGCGGGAACGAGCGGCGGCATCACAGCCATGGAGGGAGACCCGATGCACACCTGACGTGCTAGGTGCAAACACGGTTGAATACTAGGCTCCTCCCCCTTATGACGCTTTGCGCATATGGCGCCTCCAGGTTAGAGCCAGTTGCATTAATATATATACAGGTGCATAAATCCAATTACATGTAATAAAAGAGATTTCCAGCACAATGACCTCTTAAAGAGGAAATAAACCCTGATGAGTTTACTTCCTCTTTGATTCCCTGCAAAGGCAAAGCATAATGGACTACTATGCATCGCATAGTTTATTTTTTTAAACGTTATCTGTATTCTCTTACGACTCCGTGGAGTCATTTTAAGCGCTTGATTATTCGGTTTAAATAAATCCTGTTGAAATTATATAACATGATTTGGCGCATTTTGTTTCTCTATGGTGATACGTCGTTTGGAGGCGTGCTGAGAGTATCCGAGTGGATCTGAAGATCACCTGACATCCGAACGATTGGGACGATCTCCGGCATCCTGCATCGAGATGTCTATGTGATTCATGATCGAATCTGCGCAGTTTGACCTTCCCTAACAGGGGGGTCAACGAGGATCTGGTAAGCCATCTATTAGTGGTGTTTAGAGGTGAAGGGTCCACGTGGTCAAGTATTTATTTTTGAATAAACAAGTTTAGCTACTTTTGCTTCATATTCACATTGGACATTATTTATATTATTTTGTTGCATCAATTTATATATGGTTATTTGAATTCACAGTTTGTTTTTGATTTCATTGGACACTTGAGTTTCAGAAGCATTTTTCATTAACATTTTTTCATAATATTTGTGTATTTAACTTCACAGTTCTTTTGTTTTATATTTATATTTGTTAGGCCACATTCACATTTAGTGGCCAAGCGCTGCACTTTATTTCTTTTGTTTTGTTTTCTTTTCTTTTATGGGAAGAGAGCTGGTCGGCCCCTTTAGGGTCCCAGAAGGTGTAAAGATCACCTGTGCAAAGTATGTGGAGTTCCTGATTGACCACTTCCTTCCCTGGTACAGAAGGAAGAACTATGCTTTCCATAATGAAATCATCTTCATGCATGACAATGCTCCATATCATGCTGCAAAGAATACCTCTGCATCAATGGCTGCTATGGGGATAAAAAGAGAGAAGGTCATGGTGTGGTCTCCATCCTCCCCTAACCTCAATCCTATTGAGAACCTTTGGGGCATCCTCAAGCAAAAGATCTATGAGGGTGGGAGACGTTGTTTACATCAATTATTTAGTTAAATGAGAAAAATATAATTTGCATAATAATTTGGAACAGGGTGTATACTTCAATACCTACAGTATAATTCTATACCTCATATATACAGTTCCTATTAGCGCTACAAACTATTAGTCATGTGCATTGGCATGTACAACCTGAAAAATATAAAGTAAGCTAAGTTCCAGTGCGGGTACCAACCACTGGAAAAATGGATATCAGGATACAGAAAACAAAATGCAGCGCACAATGAAAATCACATGAAAACGTATTAGTCTTTAGATAATTAACATGATGAGTTTATTGCACTAAGAGTCAAATATAAAAAGTTGCAGCAACATATAAAAATATAAATTCATCATGTTACTTATCTAAAGACGAATACGTTTTCATGCGATTTCCATCATGCGCTGCTTTTTGTTTTCTAATTCTATACCTATAACTAGGGATGAGTTTGGTGTTCGAGTCGAACGTATGTTCGGCTCGAACATCGGCTGTTCACACATTCGGCGAATACCGAATGTTATGGGCCGTTCACGCCAAATTCGTGTGGCGCTCACGCCCCACAATGCACTGCGCCATCGCAGTGCATTGCTGGCTCTGCATTGCTGGCTCTGCATTGCTGGCTCATGATTGGCCAAGCATGCACTGTGACCTCGCATGCTTGGCCAATCACAGCGCCAGCAGCGAAGAGAGCCATAATCCTGCCTGTGGCCAATTATAGATTAGGGGGTTTAGTACACGCCCCACACTATATAAGGCCACCAGCGTGGTGGCCTTGTGTAGTGTGTTCCGCCGTGCAGGGAAAGAGCTAGATAGGCAGGGACAGTGTGTTCTTTGCTCAGGCATCTGCAGGAGTTAAAGTGGGTGTTGTGTGCCTCCAGCACAGCACAGTATACACCTGTATCTACCCTTTATTGCTGGTGTTCTCTAATAAAGGCATCTGCAGGATTTAGTGGGTGTTGTGTGTCTCCAGCACAGCATGCACCTGTATTTACCCTTTATTGCTGGTGTTCTCTAATACAGCCATCTGTAGGAGTTAGTGGGTGCTGTGTGCCTCCAGCACAGCACAGTATACACCTGTATCTACCCTTTATTGCTGATGTCCTCTAATACAGCCATCTGCAGGAGTTAGTGGGTGTTGTGTGCCTCCAACACAGTATACACCAGTATCTACCCTTTATTGTTGGTGTTCTATAATAAAGGCATCTGCAGGAGTTAGTGGGTGTTGTGTGCCTCCAGCACAGCACAGTATACACCTGTATCTACCCTTTATTGCTGTTTTTTCTAATACAGGCATCTGCAGTAGTTAGTGGGTGTTGTGTGCCTCCAGCACAGTATACACCTGTATCTACCCTTTATTGCTGGTGTTCTCTAATACAGGCATCTGCAGGAGTTAGTGGGTGTTGTGTGCCTCCAGCACAGTATACACCTGTATATACCCTTTATTGCTGGTGTTCTCTAATACAGGCCTCTGCAGGAGTTAGTGGGTGTTGTGTGCCTCCAGCACAGCACAGCACCGTATACACCTGTATCTACCCTTTATTGCTGGTGTTCTCTAATACAGCCATCTGCAGGAGTTAGTGGGTGTTTTGTGCCTCCAGCACAGCACAGTATACAACTGTATCTACCCTTTATTGCTAGAAGTCAAGAAGTTTGGTGTGGGGGTATTGGGGTAGCCGTTCGCGCTAACCTCCTATAACCATCCCAGACCAATAAATGGTGTTTGGACTATACCGGTACTTTTTGTATAAAGAAAGAGAAATAGTAATAAAAATTAACAAATATTTAATAAATACAAAAGAAAGGACAATATACAAAACATCAATAATAAAATCATAATACACCCCAGAGCATTTAGCATATACAGATACTCACAGAAGAGTTCAGTTCTGGTGGCGTACAAAGGTCTGCTCTACTAGTTTCGCAGATCATCCGCTTCTTCAGGAGGATATCTATATAAATTGTAATGAACAATATACAAGTCATTAACAATCAGCCAGTTAATATATAAAAAAAATAGAAACATTGTTTAACCAATAGTTGTCCAAGGTAGTGTCAAGGGAAATATAAGTAGATTAACTCACCCAAAAGTTCAAAGGGAGGCAGAATTAAAGAAGTTGCAGGTAGATGGACCCCTATATTCCCCCTACGGCGGACATGGGGGATTGGTGCGAATAGCTCTAATAAAATTAATACAGGCATCTGCAGGAGTTAGTGGGTGTTGCGTGCTTCCAGCACAGCACAGTATACACCTGTATCTACCCTTTATTGCTGGTGTTCTCTAATACAGCCATCTGCAGGAGTTAGTGGGTGTTGTGTGCCCCCAGCACAGTATACACCTGTATTTACCCTTTATTGCTGGTGTTCTCTAATACAGCCATCTGTAGGAGTTAGTGGGCGCTGTGTGCCTCCAGCACAGCACAGTATACACCTGTATCTACCCTTTATTGCTGATGTTCTCTAATACAGCCATCTGCAGGAGTTAGTGGGTGTTGTGTGCCTCCAACACAGTATACACCAGTATCTACCCTTTATTGTTGGTGTTCTATAATAAAGGCATCTGCAGGAGTTAGTGGGTGTTGTGTGCCTCCAGCACAGCACAGTATACACCTGTATCTACCCTTTATTGCTGTTTTTTTCTAATACAGGCATCTGCAGTAGTTAGTGGGTGTTGTGTGCCTCCAGCACAGTATACACCTGTATCTACCCTTTATTGCTGGTGCTCTATCATACAGGCATCTGCAGGAGTTAGTGGGTGTTGTGTGCCTCCAGCACAATATACACTACCCAATTGCTGGGTTTCCCACCTCCCTGCAGGCCATTACTATGTCTGGAAGGCCAACAAGGAAAGGCAGACAGTCATGAGCCAATAAAAGACGGAAAGCAGGCTCTGTGTCTAGAGACACCAGTGCTGGTAATGGATGCGGTGCATCGTCACCAGCACGTGGTCATGGGACACACTTGTCCTTATTTTCGGCAGCTGGACCTGCTGAGCCGCAACATGCCAAATACTTTGTAGAGTGGATGACCAAGCCCTCCTCATCCTCCTCATCCACTCTCACGCAGGCTCAGGGTACTGGCAAAGCAGCTGCCAACACGGCCTCTTCCCTCATCTCAATGGCATCAGTCACTCCTTCCCTAGACCCACCATGTCCTCCTAAGGAGTCCCCGGAACTGTTTGAGCACAGTGTTGGGTACATGCTCCAGGAGGATGCCCTAGCATTTTGAAGGCGCTGATGATGATACCCAGCTAGAGGAAGGAAGTAGCGTGAGCCCAGAGAGAAGATATACCTAAGAAGGACTGCAATCTGTCAGTCATGTTCCACCAGCTGCAGCATACTGCCAGGTTTGCTCCAGTGATGAAGAGGGAGGGGATGATGAGGTCACTGACTCCACATGGGTGCCTGATAGGAGAGAGGAGGAGGAGGAGGAGACACGTCTCCAACGAGGCAGGATGCCCTCCGTGGGCCAGCACACAGATTGAATCACACCGCAAAGTTCGGCCTGTGCAGGGCGCTGCCTCTGCGCGTTATTCAGAAAGTTCTTTGGTGTGGGCCTTTTTTGAGACGAGTGCATCAGATCGCACCTCTGCTATTTGCAACATATGTCTCAAGCGTATCTCGCATGGCCAAAACATCAGCCGCTTGGGCACCACATGCTTGACCAGACATATGTTGACCTGCCATGCAGCTCGTTGGCAAGCATACCTTAAAGACCCACACCAAAGAACAAAGCGGACCTCTCCTTGCTCCTCATCAGCTGGGATCTCCAACCCCACTAGACCCTCAGTCCTCTCTGAAACCTGCACTGAGAGGAATGAAGGTGTAGAATTAGGTGTGTCACAGCCAAGTACTTGTAGGCACTCTTCTAGCAGTACACCCACGTCCGAATGTAGCAGGCAAATTTCCCTGCCCCAGCTGATGGACTGTCGAAAGAAGTTCACTCCCAGCCATCCACATGCCCAGTGGTTGAATGCTAGCCTGGCTAAATTGCTAGCATTTCAACTGCTGCTTTTTCAGTTGGTAGACTCCCCTTCCGTGAGTTTGTGCAATGTGCGATTCCTCAGTGACAGGTCCCCAAACGCTACTTTTTCTCAAGGAAGGCTCTCTACCAGCATGTGGAAGGCAATGTCATTGCCTCGCTGGACAGGGTGGTCAGTGGTAAGGTGCATATTACTGCTGACTCATGGTCCAGCAGGCATGGACAGGGACGTTACCTGTCTTTCACAGCCCATTGGGTCACTCTTCTGGCAGCTGGGAAGGATGCAGGACAAGGTACAGTAGTGTTGGAGGTTTTTCCGCCACCACGCCTCCAAAATGCTACTACTGGTTGTGACACACCTCTCTCCCCCAGCCCCTCCTCTTCTTCTTCCTCCATGGCCTCTTCCAGTGCTCTGTCCTCAGAACCAGCGGTGCTCTGTAGGCATTCAAGGGGCTACACAATTATGCAGGCAAAAAGATGTCATGCCGTGCTTGCGCTGGTTTGTTTGGGGGACAGGAGCCACACTGGGGCAGATATTTTGTCAGCTCTGCAGGGGCAGGCCGAGAGGTGGTTGACGCCACGCCAGCTTAAGCCAGGAATGGTGGTTTGCGACAATGGCACCAACCTCCTCTTCGCCCTCCGACAGGGACAACTGACCCATGTGCCCTGTATGGCTCACACCCTTAACCTGGTGGTGCAGCTGTTCTTGGGCAGGTACCCGGGCTTACAGGATGTCTTAAGGCAGGCAAGGAAAGTCTGTGTGCATTTCTGCCGATCATTTAATGCCAGTGCTTGGCTGGCTGAGCTCTAAAAGGAGTTGAACCTGCCCAAGAACTGCCTTATATGTGACATGCCCACCAGGTGCAACTCAACATTGGCCATGCTGCAGCGGCTGCACACGCAGCAGAGGGCCATCAATGAGTACCTGTGTGACTACTGCACCAGGACAGGGTCAGGGGAGCTCGGTTTTTTCTCACCACGTCAGTGGGGCATGATCAGGGATGCATGCACTGTCCTGTCACCGTTTGAGGAGGCCCGAGGATGGTGTGCAGTGACAGTGCATGCATCAGTGACACTGTATCTCTTGTCCACCTGTTGGAGCATACGCTGTGTGGAATAATGGACAGGGCGCTTGAGGCAGAACAGAGGCAGGAAGAGGAGGACTTCCTTGCCTCTCAAGGCCCCCTTTATTCAGACAGTGTTCCTGCTGTCCCACCCATCACACAGGAAGAGGAGGAGGAGGAGGAGGAAGAGGCTTGTGTCAGCATGGAGGTGGAGCCTGGCACTCAGCATCAGCAGCAGCAGTCTTTTAGTGATGATTTACAGTCCCAAGAAACCCGTGGACTTCTACATGGCTGGGAGGAGGTGGCTGCGGATCATGTTGTCCTTAGTGATGGACAAACTTCCGATGGGACATGAACGTGGACAAAAGTTTGTGAACTGCAAAGTTTGCGGCGGACCCCATTAACTTTAATGGCAGGCGAAACTTAAAAACCTACAGGTCATATTTTCAGCCACAAAATATTTACTAGCTGTGCACACATAGTCCCGCAACATGGGCACTGACATAACAAAAGTATTAAGTGAATCTGGGATCAACGACGACAAGCATTCTTTTTTTATCTGTGAAATTTTGACAATTCAGGAGCGCCTGAATGCCATGGAGGAGAGGCAAAGTCAGGCCAGGCTATGAAGGGGATGCAGGAGATGATCAGTGCCACAGTCAGGGCAGCGCAGTCCTGTGCCAGTGTCCCAGTGTGCCAACCTGTGCTTGAGCCCCTCCCTCTGCCCGGCCCTTACCCCCACCTATGCAGGGCTCCACTGTGGTGGTCCGGAGGTGCCAGTCCAGTGCTGATCCTCAGCCATGGTGCTGGCACTGCATGCTGATTGGCTTCTCCGCTGCTATCTCCCTCACTGTCTGAAACCAGCACCGTGATAGAGACTGAACAGTGACACCAGCACCACGATAGAGACTGAACACTAACACCAGCAGCGAGATAGAGAGCACTGACACCAGCAGCGAGATAGAGAGCACTGACACCAGCACCGAGATATAGAGCACTGACACCAGCACCGTGATAGAGAGCACTGACACCAGCACTGTGATAGAGAGCACTAACACCAGCACCGTGATAGAGAGCACTGACACCAGCACCAAGCTATAGAACACTGACATCAGCACTGAGATAGAGAGAGCACTGACACCAGCAGTGAGATAGAGAACACTGACACCACACCAGCACCGTGATAGAGAGCACTGACACCAGCACCGATATCACCTTCCCCACTGCTATAATTAGAGATCTCGGAGTAGGCAGCAACACCGGGGACCAACCTCCTTGGGCTGATCTGGGTACTGTCGTCAGACTGCTGAGTGGCGGTTGTTGCTACCTCCTCTTCCTGATCCAATGCCAAGAGTGGCTGCGCATTGGAAATGTCTTGTGATGGATCAGAAAATAATTCCTGTGACTCAAGCAGAGGGTATATGGTGGTGGTGGTGGTGTTGGTGGTAGTGTCTTTGGGGGTGCACACAGCAGACAGTGAAGAGAGTGCAGATCGAGAGGATGAGCAGGGTGCAGAAGAGTAAGGCTGAGTGAGCCACTCAACCAAGTCTGGTGCGTCCTTTGACGTAATCGCACGCACCTTCTGAAATTTGCCACTTTGGCTCAAGTCTGTTGCTCCTGCCCTACCCCTATCACCCCTGCGGAAGGGCCTGCCTCTTCCTCTGCCTGTAATTTTTTTAATTACCTGTGACAAAAGTCTCTAGAGAAGTGCAGTATGTATGTGGAAGAAGGTATATAACACCCTGCTTCAATCTGTCGTTTTTGGGGGCCACTGGTCTATCACACCAGTTATAATACTTTTTTTTCAAATTGCGTTTGTCACTCTTTGTACTATCGCTGCAGAACCGCTCAGCAGTCACAATGCTGCACAGTGGAAATGCACTATACGATGCTTTCTATATGTGCAAGTATTTTATACGTGTATTATACCCCTATATACTGCACACCAAATAGTACACCTATATCAGTCCTTAAAAGGACCTTTGTGGACCTAGTAGCTAGTGATTTGCAGACTGTCCATCAGTTCCTACACTGATAAAAGACAGCTACAGTATCCATCAGCACTCAGCTCAGCAGTTAAGTATAATAGGCTTTCTATATTTGAAAGAAAGTATATTATACGTGTACAACCCTATATACTGTACACCTATACCAGTCCTTAAAAGGACATTTGTGGACCTAATAGTAATAGCTAGTGATTAAACTGACTGTCCCTGCTCCACACAGCATCCTGTCCCTACACTGACAAAATACAGCTGCAGAATCGGTCAGCAGTGCACTCAGCAATCAGCAGCACAGCAGTCAGAAGCAGTGCACCAGAACCCTATATACTGTACACCTATACCAGTCCTTAAAATGACTTTTGTGGACCTAATAGCTAGTGATTTGTGTCACTACAGTCTGTCCCTGCTCCACACAGTAACCTCTCCCTACACTGACAAAAGACAGAATGTAAAATGGCCGCCAGATCAGGTCTATTTATAAGGTAGGGGGAATGTCCAATTGTCCATCTGCTGAAATGTCTCAATTGGCTGTCCTGTACCACATGATGGATGTGTCATCATGGGTCAAAGTTCTTTCACAATGTAAACGCATATGTCCGTCGCGCGAACAGTGCCAGAAGACCATCGCTTTGGCAAATCGCAAACATGCAAAATTTGCCGCAAACCGACTGCCGGGTGAACAGCAATGCTATCCCTAGTCGTCCTTAGTGACCCAGAGGACTCCGGACCGAATGCCTCAGCTAACCTACACTGCATGGCCTCCCTGATCCTGCAAAGCCCTTGGAAGGATCCTTGTATTCTTCGTATAAAGGAGAGGGACCATTACTGGCTGGCCACTCTCCTTGATCCACAGTACAAGGGTAAGGTTGCCAACCTTATCTTGCCATCGCAGAGGGAGCAGAGGATGAGACATCTCCGGGAGGCCTTGCAGAAAAGGTCTGTGCAACGCGTTCCCAGAGACTGGGAGGTTACAAACTCCTGGTCCTGGACAACGTGTTGCTGAGGCATTGGTCAGAAGGAGCGGTGGAGAAGGTGGCCGTCTGAAAGCAAATTTTTTAGTCCGCAGCCCCAAGGTATGATCGGTTCCAGCACCCATCGCCAGTGTCTGATTTACATGGTGCAGGAATACCTAGGGGCAAGGTCAGACTTGGACACTTTTCCCACCGAAAATCCTCTGGCTTACTGGGTCTTGAGGATGGATCACTGGCCAGAGCTTGCACAGTATGCAATTGAGCTACTGGCCTGTCCTATATCCAGCGTTCTTTCGGAACACACCTTCAGTGCTGCTGGTGGCTTTGTAACCGATCACAGGGTGCGCCCCTCCATCGACTCAGTTAAACGACTGACCTTCATAAAGATGACTCAGTCTTGGATCACCACCAGCTACCAAGCACCTGAAGCTGATGTAACCGAATAATTTTTTTGGAAATGTCACATCCCTTCAAGACTGCCTATGCTGATGTTGAGTGACTGTCCTGTTTTGTTCACTGACTATCCTCTTCCTCCTCAATGATCCCGCTGATATCTTGCAAGAACATTTTTGGTTCTGGGGTGATGCCACCAGCCCAATTTTTCAGCCCCTGTTTAACAGGGGCATGTGATACAGTTTTTGATGCAATGCTTTGCAGCCGGGCTCATTCCTGCACTACAATTTGAGTATATGGTAGAGGTTGCAGTGTCGTGGCACCAGCACCAGTGCCTAAGGCCCAATTTTTCAGCTCCTGTTTAACAGGGGCATGTAATACAATTTTTGATGCAATGCTTTGCAGCAGGGCTCATTCCTGCAATAAAACTAGAGTATATGGTAGAGGTTGCAGTGTCGTGGCACCAGCGCCTAAGGCCCAATTTTTCAGCCCCTGTTTAACAGGGGCATCTAATTACAATTCTTAATATAATATTTCACAGCAGGGCCCGTTCCTGCGCCCAGCAAGAGTAACTCTGAGGACTTATAGTGTTGTGGCACCAGCACCACCACCACAACCACCAAAGGCCCAATTTTTCTACCACTGTTCAACAATGGCATGTAATTACAATTCTCGATATAGTCGTTCACAGCAGGGTGCTCCAGCGCCCACCAAGAATCACTTTGAGGGCTTACAGTGTTGTGGCAACACCAACACCTTAGGCCCCCATTCCTGCAGAGCATTTAGGGCAGGCTCCTACTTTCAAACATTCAACTTACAAACGTCTCCTACTTGCAAACGGAAGGAGACAACAGGAAATGAGATGAAAAAAGACGGACGCCAAAAAAAATTATACAGGAATAATAACCCTTCCTTATGTTTTCCAAAACTCTTAAAAACAGATTTTTGGACTGGAGCTACACTTGTACCAGTTCAAAATTACAAACAGATTCTACTTAACAGAACAAACCTACACAGTCCCTATCTTGTTTGCACCGCCTGTATACTGCTGTTCTGAGTATATAGGGCCTTGGGGCCACACGCCTTTCCTTTTGTTAATATTGGTACGGGGTTCCCCTTAATATCCGTATAAGACCCAAAGGGGCTGGTAATGGGCAGGGGGGGCTACCCATGCCATTTTTCTCAATGAATTTAAAATTTCATTAGTAACCATTTACTGTATGTGTGGACAATTCAATCTCACCTGCTTTGGCTTAATTCAAACCTCTCCTTCAAATAGAAATACATATACTGTATACTCATATAGCAATATTATAAATTTTTAGTGCCTTTATGATGACCATCTCTACTCTGGGTCCCCAGCTCTGTGCGCCTACTGTGCCCATTATGAGGGGTTATCACCATCCTTGTGCTTAATTCCTGTGTCTACATATCTGATGTGCCCATTTATGAGGGGATCCTGACACCCCTGTGTTGATTTCATAGGTCTGTATACCTGTTGTGCCCATTATGAGGGGTTCCCACCATCCCTTTGCTTAGTTCTTGGGTCTGTACACCTGCTCTGCCCATTATGGGGGGTTCACACTCTCCCTGTGCTTAATTCCTGTGTCTACATATCTGATGTGCCCATTATGAGGGGTTCCTGTCACCCCTGTGTTGAGTTCATGAGTTTGTACACCTGCTGTGCCCATTATGAGGGGCTCTGACCATCCCTTTGCTTAGTTCCTGGGTCTGTACACCTGCTGTGCCCTTTATGTGAGGTTCCCATCATCTCTGTCCTGAGTTCCCAGGTCTGTGCACTTGCTGTACCCATTATGAGGGGTTCCCACCATCCATGTGGTGTGTTCCTGAGACGGTACACCTGCTGTGCCCATTATGAGGGGTGTGTTGTACATAGTTTGTTAGGGGCCTTGTGACTAGTCAGATGTTGACGTCAGAATGTACCTGTCCCCACTTCTTCTTGGATCAAGCACTCACCTATCTGCCTTTGTAACCACCCTCTTGGACACGTCTCCTGGCCAAAGGCCGGATCACAACATCGCCAGGCAAAGACCTTAATGTTCAGAATAAAGGAACGAGGGACCACTTCCCTATGTACAGTATACTAAGTCCACCGCCTTAGGCTATCCATCACCGAGTCACAGGACCTGCAGCGGAGGTTCAGGGGGACATAGTGCCTCCATTAATAGGCCAGTCTATTTTTTCAAGACCAACACCTTAGACCCAAATTTCTGCAGAGCATATAGGGCAGGCCCCTACTTTCAAACATTCAACTTACAAACATCTCCTATTTTCAAACAGAAGGAGACAACAGGAAGTGAGATGAAATCTACCCCTAGGAAGGGTAATGCTCTCCTGCAAGAGATGATATGGGAAAAATGGGTCTCCTCTCCACTGATGCTTTATCCCAATCCTTGTTTTACTAAAAAAAAACAAATTTTCAAAAAACATTGGTCATTGGGACAGAAAGTGAGATGAAATCTTCTGAAGAGGTGCACAGATGGAAACATTTTTTTACAGGGGTGATAACCCTTCCCTATGTTTTCCAAAAAGCTTAAAAATAGATTTTTTTGACTGGAGCTACACTTTATAATTTCAAAATTACAAATATATTCTACTTAACAACAAACCTGCACAGTCTCTGCCTTGTTTGCACTGCCTGTATACTGCTGTTCTGAGTATATAGGGCCTGGGGCCCCACTCCTTTCCTTTTTTGAATTTGGGTGCAGGGTTCCCCTTAATATCCATACAAGACCCAAAGGGCCTGGTAATGGACTTGGGGGGGGGGGGGGGTAAACATGCCTTTTGTCTCACTGATTTTCATCCATGTTGCCAGGACCAGACATTACATTAAAGCCACAAGCAGTTTTAAATTACTTTTATTCCTTTAAAAATGTAATTTTGTGCAGGGATTGTTCTAAGCATGGGAAACATGCGTCACTTCACAGGCATACTATAGACACCCCCCAGGTACGATATTTAAAGGAATATTTTACTCTTTTTTTTTTCACTTCAAGCGTCATTAAAATCAGTGCTCCCGAAAAAAATTGCCATTTTTAAAACTTTTTTTTGCATTGATACGTTTCCCCTGGGGCAGGAGCCAGGTCCCCAAACCCTTTTTAGGACAATAACTTGCATATTATCCTGTAAAATTAGCATTTTTGATTTCAAACGTTTGAGTCCCATAGACTTTAATGGAGTTCTAAAGTTTGCGCAAATTTTCGGTCCTTTCGCAGGTTCTGGTGCCGGTGTTCGGCTCATCCCTACTACAGACAATACATTTAGGAAAAGGTGGGAGAACAACCTCCAACAATGCACAAAAGTAATGATGAAACTTTTGATATAAGAATATCAGAAAAATATTGATGTGGTAGAGAAAGAGATTGTGATGCCATCTATGTGAAACTTAAACCATTCAAAGACCACCAACACTTTAAGAAACATGAAGAAAACGTGAATCCACTGACTAAATCTTATTCTTGGCTGAATATTCTGTGTGTCTGATTGCAGTGCCATTCACCATATCTCGGTAGGTTGCCCCTCTGAACCTGGCATGTATTGTGATCATTATACCTGTCAAAATGATTTTTTGCGCTATAAACTGTTATGTTCTATTTTTTTATTTATTTAAAGTCTCCTATATAAATACCCCTGGTGAAAGAACTTTGAACCTGAAAAGTGTTGGGTACCGGAAAGCTTGTCCCAGATGTTGGCTACCAGAAAGTGTTTCCGGATACTGGAATGAAACTACTGGATATACGTATCTTTATATTCTATTGCAAAACATTGTGTTATGTGTATTTGTGTCTGATGTTAATGTATGTTTTAGTAATCATCCTGTGATGATTCTTTTAGTTTCTTTTTATATAAATAAAATTATTTTTTATATATTCTATTAGTGTTGTTGGCAATTTAAAGTCCCAATTGGGGGCATTCAACTTTTCTATTTCCCATCTAATGGGGTGAGGGGCTTTAATGGATGTGATTAAGAAATGTGATCATGATGAAATGTCTATTCCAAAATATGCTTTATATACCTAACATACATATATATATATATCTATCAGCTTCTACGCTTAATAAGCCTTAGCCCTTGTACACACAGTCGGAGATTCCGTCGGAATGTTTCCTATCGGAGCGTTTTGTCGGATATTCCGACTGTGTGTGGCCTCCATCGGACTGTTTCTGTCGGAATATCCGTCGGACCAACTTTTCCAACTTGCCGGAAATATTTTCCGACAACATGCTCCGATCAGACATACTCCGATCATGTGTAGCCTACTCCGACGGACAAGGTGCCACGCATGCTCAGATCAAATTCCTAGACCAAAGCTATTGGCTACTAGCCTGAACGTAGTCCCATCGTAACGAAATAACGTCATCACGTTCTGAACGATTGGATTTTCTGACAACTTAGTCCAACCGCGTGTATGCAACATCACTTCCGGACCTCTTCCGGAATTAATCCGTCGGAATTACTCAGACGGATTTGGTTGTCGTAATCTCCGACCGTGTGTACAAGGGCTTAAGACATTTAATATCCACCAGATCTATAAATAAATCAATCAAACAATAAATGAATCCATCGATAGATCAAGCAGCGCTTATCAATATATACAGCCTCAGATACCTACTAAGTGCAATAAATGTTCATATGGTCCAAAAAAACTATATCAACTCAAAACATGTATCTAATCATGTAGTTCATATCAAATGTTCATTTTTATCCACTGATGGTCAATATGAATCTGGGAAGGATCTGGCACAGTTCTTGAGTATTTTCACATACTGTATATTGCACTTCTGCCCAAAAACACCTCCACACGTGCACACAAACGCCACACACACAGGAGGATATGTGATAGATAGAAATCCCCCTTTGGTATTCCTCTTACCAGACCCAGCTGGTTTCACAAGCCTTATCAGAATCTCCTGTTGGTTCCTGGTCTAGATCCCCATCGCCATCGTGTATAATTCGTTAAATATCTCAAAAAAGGATGTTCATAAAAAAACACATAGTGTAATTCCATCAAACACCAAGTATTTTATTCAATTAAAACCATCAAACATTGCACTCACAAACATCCAATTTATAGAGCGTTGGTTCCTGTATATACAGCTTAATGTTCGGCAAGTCTGAAGGGTAGTCCTACCACAATCAGCTGTGAGTTCCTCCACGCTGCTAGCTCCTGGTTCCGGACACCTCTCCTTCTTCCTCCCGACCACTACTGCTGTGCTGGTATCGTATGGTTCCACCCTGACGTGTTTCGTCGTATTGACATCATCTACCCTCAGATAGCGATGGGGATCTAGACCGAGAACCAACAGGAGATTCTAATAAGGCTTGTGAAACCAGCTGGGTCTGGTAAGAGGAATACCAAAGGGGGATTTCTATCTATCACATATCCTCCTGTGTGTGGCGTTTGTGTGCACGTGTGGAGGTGTTTTTTTGGGCAGAAGTGAAATATATGTGAAAATACTCAAGAACTGTGCCAGATCCTTCCCAGATTCATATTGACCATCAGTGGATAAAAATGAACATTTGATATGAACTACATGATTAGATACATGTTTTGAGTTTATATGTTTTTTTGGACCATATGAACATTTATTGCACTTAGTAGGCATCTGAGGCTGTATATATTGATAAGCGCTGCTTGATCTATCGATGGCTTAATTTATTGTTTGATTGATTGATTTATTTATAGATCTGGTGGATATTACGTGTGTTTTATCTTGAATAGAACTAATTTAAAGTAGCTGCTGAATAGGAGGGGAATTCCACTGCCCCCAGAAGAAATACACACATTTTTGTGTGGTGTAACGCTTGGTTTTGCACATTTCAACTGGGCGGGAGTTGTTTGTGACAAAGTTGGAAAGAAGCCTTAAGACATATTGAGATATTTTGCAAAAGCTCACCCTTCCCTAGCTTAGAAACTGGACTGCTTCTGAGAATACATTCAGAATATAACAACATAACACCAATGGATTAAAAGAAGCAAGAAATGCTGTGAGAACAAAGCTACTTCCTCAAATGAACACCCAGCTAAAAACAATGTTTTAGCACTACATGTATTTTTATATTCTTCATTTGTAGCACCAGTCTTGTTGACGTGTCTTAATCTTTAATGGAGTTGTATACAAGTCTTGAGAAGTGGAAATATTAAACAGAAAGTACTGGTGTCATGGTATTACTTCAGAGCGTGCATGCTTTTATATTCAATCATGCTTTTATATTCAATCTGATCAGGGGTAGATATAATAATATCAGACTTTTGTTCTGATTCAAAACATCTGCAGAACTTTTTGCGGGGGGTGGGGGCATAATTTTAAGGTCATCCATTCTCTGCCCCTTTTTGACAATGTCATAAAGGGGAGTGGTTCAGTCATTCATTATCACATAAAGTGCAGGCCAGGATCCCCCATATAGATCCCCCTATAGAGATGGCCAGGGCAGGTTCCCCATAGAATAGACCCCTCTTTACTTAGTCTTCTTACTCTTACTTTTTTCACCACTCCGCATTATATGGTGGGCACAGCACATTACACAGAGGGCACCCTAATTCGCTTTACATAGTGGGCACTTTACAGCACAGCACATGACATGGTGGGCACAGCACATTACACAGAGGGCACTCTACTTCACATTATGTACTTCTCATGGTGGACACAATACATCACATGGTGGTCACTGCACATGGTGGGCACAATATATCACATGGTGGGCACAATATATCACATGGTGGGCACTGCACATGTGGTCACTGCACGTGGTGGGCACAATATATCACATGGTGGTCACTGCACATGGTGGGCACAATAAATCACATGGTGGTCACTGCACATGGTGGGCACAATAAATCACATGGTGATCATGGCACATGATAGGCATAATATAGCACACGGTGGTCACTGTACATGGTGGTCACTGCAAATGGTGGGCACAATATATCACATATTTGTCACGGCACATGGCAGACACTGCACATGGTTGTCACTACACATGGTGGGCACAATAAATCACATGGTGTTCCCTGCACATGGCAACTGGACATGTTGGGCACGATATATCACATGATGGTCACTGCACATGGTGGGCACAATAAATCACATGGTGGTCACTGCACATGGTCACTGCACATGGTGGGCGCAATATATCACATGGTTGTCACTGCAAATGGTGGGCACAATAAATCACATGATGGTCACTGCACATGGTGGGCACAATATATCAAATGGTGGTCACTGCACATGGTGGGCACAATAATTCACATTGTGGTCTCTACACATGGTGGTCACTGCACATGGTGGACACAATATATCACATGGTGGTCACTGCACATGATGGGCACAATATATCACATGATGGTCACTGCACATGGGGGAGCACAATAAATCACATGGATGTCACTGCACATGGGAGGGGGGGCACAATAAATCATATGGTGGTCACTGCACATGGTGGACACAATATATCACATGGTGGTCACTACACATGGTCACTGCACATGGTGGGCACAATAAATCACATGGTGGTCACTGTACATGGGGGGAACACAATAAATCACATGGTGATCACTGCACATAGTGGGCACACTATATCACATGGTGGTCACTGCACATGGTGGGCACAAAATGTCACATGATGGGCACAAAATATCACATGGTGGTCACTGCACATGGTGGACACTGCACTTGGTTGTCACTGCACATGGTAGGCACAATAAATCACATGGTGGTCACTGATCATGGTTGTCACTGCACATGGGGGGGACACAATAAATCACATGGTTGTCACTGCACATGGGGGGGACACAATAAATCATATGGTGGTCACTGCACATGGTGAGCACAATATATCCCATGGTGGTCACTACACATGGTGGTCACTGAACATGGTGGGCACAATAAATCACATGGTGGTCACTGTACATGGGGGGAGCACAATAAATCACGTGGTGAACACTGAACATAGTGTGCACACTATATCACATGGTGGTCAGTGTACATGGTGGACACTGCACATGATTATCAATGCACATGGTGGGCACAATAAATCACATGGTGGTCACTGCACATGGTCACTGCACGTGGTGTGCACACTATATCACATGGTGGTCATTGCACATGGAGGGCACAAAATATCACATGTTAGTCACTGCACATGGTGGACACTGCACTTGGTTGTCACTGCACATGGTAGGCACAATAAATCACATGGTGGTCACTGCACATGGTTGTCACTGCACATGGGGGGGGACACAATAAATCACATGGTTGTCACTGCACATGGGGGGGGGGACACAATAAATCATATGGTGGTCACTGCACATGGTGGGCACAATATATCCCATGGTGGTCACTACATATGGTCACTGCACATGGTGGTCACTGAACATGGTGGGCACAATAAACCACATGGTGGTCACTGTACATGGGGGAAGCACAATAAATCACGTGGTGATCACTGCACATGGTCACTGCACGTGGTGTGCACACTATATGACATGGTGGTCATTGCACATGGAGGGCACAATATATCACATGGTGGTCACATTACACGGTGGGCACAATATATCACGTGGTGGGCACAATATATCACATGGTGGGCACAATATATCACATGGTGGTCACTGCACATGGTTTTAACTGCACATGGTGGTCACTATATATCACATGGTGTTCACTGCACATGGTGGTCCCTGCACATGGTTGTCACAGCACATGGGGGGCACAATAAATCACGTGGTGGTCACTGCACATGGTGGGCACAATATATCACATGGCGTCACTGCACATGGCGGACACTATACTTGATTGTCACTACACATGGTGGGCACAATAAATCACATGGTGGTTGGGCGTGGCCTACACATAGCGCTGACTGGACGTGCTTGAGAAGAGCTCCGTCCAGCCATTGGCGTAAACATGGCTAACAATGCCATCTAAAGCATCTGGATCCCGATCAACTGTGGGTAACCATCCTGGGAAGTTGGCGGCTTCACATCAATCCACTATGGGCTCCATTAAGAGGTTCCTAGCCACGGGAAGAGACAGACCCAACAGGCAGAGCGTACAGGCCAGAGCCGCGGGGTTGATTATCTCGCCAGGCTCCCACGCTGCTTCCCCTCGTGAAAGCTCTCCAGCCTCCTCCTGTTGCTTAGAGCTGATGAACGACCCTGGATCCCCGGCAGGCTCTGAGATGACCTCCCTGGTAAGTGAAATTAAGAAAGAAATGGCAGGCATGTTCCGCAGCATGGAAAAATCCATTAAAAAAAGACATATCTGTGGTGAGAGCAGACATGTCCCATCTCCTGGGCAGACTAGAGGAGACAGGAGCAATGCCAAGACTCCCAGGCAGCCGCCATTAAAGAGCTCCAAGACACAGTCACCCGATTAGCATTTGCTCACAGGGCCTCACTGTACAAACTTGAGGACCTCGAGAACCACAACTGTAGAAACAATCTACGTATCAGAGGCCTACCAGAAGCGACCAGGGACAATGATTTAGAACCCTCAATTCGGGGCATACTTAATACTGTCTTGGGCAACCCTGTTACCATCGCCCTGAGATTTGATTGGGTGCACCACGATTTGAGACCTCGCAATACCGCTTCTAACCTGCGTAGGGATGTCATATGCCACCTTCATTACTTTGAGGACAAAAATGCAGTCATGCTCAAACTACGCAGCACTTCTAATATAGATTTTGATGGGGCAAACCTCAACATCTACCCTGACATATCTAAGGAAAGACTCGATCATTGCAGGGCTCTGAAACCACTCTTAGACCAACTCAGAGGTGAAGGGATTACTTATAGATGGGGTTTCCCTGCGAGCCTTATAGCCACCAAAAATGGTCGCTCCTTCACACTGCAATTCCCTGAAGAGCTCCCTGCCTTCTTGCATGATTTAAACCTGCAACCACTTGAGCTCCCAGGGTGGCCGAACCCCATACCTACCTTTTCGGTATATATATATATATATATATATATATATATATATATATATATATATATATATATATATATATATATATATATATATATATATATATATATATATATCAGCTTCTATGCTTAATAAGCCTTAAGACATATTGAGATATTTTGCAAAAGCTCACCCTTCCCTAGCTTAGGAACTGGACTGACAGTCAACAGTTAATGAAACATTCGCCCCTGCTTCTGAGAATACATTCAGAATATAACAACATAACACCAATGGATTAAAAGAAGCAAGAAATGCCGTGAGAACAAAGCTACTTCCTCAAATGAGCACCCAGCTAAAACCAATGTTTTAGCACTACATGTATTTTTATATTTATTGTTTATATGCACCAGTTTTGTTGACGTGTCTTAATCTTTAGAGCCGGTTCACACAGCGGGCGATGCGAGGCGACACGATTCGCCTCGCCTCGCTCTCACAAGTCGCCCCCGTTCTGTACAATGGAACCGTTCTGAGAGGAGCGACTCGAGTCGCTCCGACTCAGAAAAAAGGTTCCTGTACTACTTTTGGGCGACCTCGGGGCGACTTGCATTGACTTCTATACAGAAGTCATTTGCAAGTCGCCGCCGAGGCCGCTGCAGGTCGCGGCGAGGCAAGTCGGAGTCGCCTCGCCTCGCCTGCAGTGTGAACCGGCCCTTAATGGAGTTGTATACAAGTCTTGAGAAGTGGAAATATTAAACAGAAAGTACTGGTGTCATGGTATTACTTCAGAGCGTGCATGCTTTTATATTCAATCTGATCAGGGGTAGATTTAATAATATCGGACTTTTGTTCTGATTCAAAACTGGCCTCTCCTTCTTTTTGACTGATATTGACTCCCTGAGATAGTATATGGGATGGTATCACTCACTGCACAGGTGTACCCCTTAAAGGGGTCGAGACCAGGAGTAGCCTGTTCATAAGGGGGTGGAGGGGTGCCGTCCCCCTAGTTTGCATGTTGGGATGCATGCAGGGTGCCAGACTCATAGGCTTCTATGAGGTTATTTTTTTTTCAAGCCACGTGATTAGAGCCTGATGCTTTAATTGGCTTTAAAAAATTTGGGTTTGGGGCGCAGTGACCCGACCACTTGCATGGGCATCTGCAGAACTTTTTGCAGGAGGGGGGGCATAATTTTAAGGTCATCCATTCTCCGCCCTTTTTGACAATGTCATAAAGGGGAGTGGTTCAGTCATTCATTATCACATAAAGTGCAGGCCAGGATCCCCTATATAGATCCCCCTATAGAGAAGGCCAGGGCAGGATCCCCATAGAATAGACCCCTCTTTACTTAGTCTTCTTACTATTACTTTTTCCACCAATCCGCATTATATGGTGGGCACAGCACATTACACAGAGGGCACCCTACTTCGCTTTACATAGTGGGCACTTTACAGCACAGCACATGACATGGTGGACACAGCACAATACACAGAGGGCACTCTACTTCACATTATTGTACTTCTCATGGTAGACACAATACATCACATGTTGGTCACTGCACATGGTGGGCACAATACATCACATGTTGGTCACTGAACATGTTGGGCACAATATATCACATGGTGGTCACTGCACATGGTGAGCACAATATATCACATGGTGGTCACTGCACATGGTGGGCACAATATATCACATGGTGGTCACTGCACATGGTGGGCACAATAAATCACATGGTGGTCACTGCACATGGTCACTGCACATGGTGGGTACAATATATCACATGGTTGTCACTGCACATGATGGTCACTGCAAATGGTGGGCACTAGGGATGAGCTTGGAGTTCGAGTCGAACTCATGTTCGACTCGAACATTGCTTGTTCGCCTGTTCAGCGAACAGTGAACAATTTGGGCTGTTCGCAGCAAATTCTAAAAACCGGAACACCCTATACAAGTCTATGGGAGAAATCTAAAGTGCTAATTTTAAAGACTAATATGCAAGTTACTGTCCTAAAAAGTGTTTGGGGACCCGGGTCCTGCCCCAGGGTACATGGGTACAGGGGACATGGATCAATGCAAAAAAAAGTTTTCAAAACGGCCGTTTTTTCAGGAGCAGTGATTTTAATAATGATTAAAGTGAAACAATAAAAGTCTAGTATTCCTGTAAATGTGGTACCTGGGGGGTGTCTATAGTATGCCTGTGAAGGGGCGCATGTTTCTGGTGCTTAGAACTGTCCCTGCACAAAGTGTCATTTGTGCAGGAAAAAAAGTCTTTTAAAATCACTTGCGGCTATATTGTCGGCTCCCCGTAATACAGAGAACACTCAATGAGTGTTCTCTGTATTAGCCGACAATTCATTCATTCATTGATTAAAAAAGAAAAATTAAAAAAGCGTGGGGGTTCCCCTAAATTCAATTACCAGGCCCTTCAGGTCTGGTATGGATATTAAGGGGAACCCCGCATCAAAAAAAAATAAAAAATTGACGTGGTGGTCCCCCTAAAAATCCATACCAGACCCTTTATCCGAGCAAGCAACTTGGCAGGCCGCAGGAAAAGAGGGGGGGAGGAGAGAGCACCCCCCCCTCCTGAACCGTACCAGGCCACATGCCCTCAACATTGGGAGGATGCTTTGGGGGTCTGTGACCCCTCAAAGCACTTTGTCCCCATGTTGATGTGCACAAGGGCCTCATCCCCACAACCCTGAGCGGTGGTTGTGGGGGTCTGCGGGCGGGGGGCTTATCAGAATCTGGAAGCCCCCTTTAACAAGGGGACCCCCAGATCCCCCCCCCTGTTTGAAATGGTAAGGGGGTACAAAAGTACCCCTACCATTTCACAAAGAAAGTGTAAAAATGGTTAAATAAGACAAACACACTTTTGAAAAATTCCTTTATTAAAAAAAAAAGATTCCAGTGGTGCTAATCCACTACTGCTATCCAGCGACGAATCTCCGGGGTCCAGCGATGGATGATCATATCCAGCGACGGGGGATCTCTCAGTCCAGCGCTGTCCATACATCCGTCTTCTGACTCCACTGCGGAGACACTGCGGGTATCCCAGCGCTGACGTTTCTTATATTAGGAGGGCAGGGCCATCCGTCACCTGACCCCGCCCCCTCTGACACTGGTGAGGAAAGCTATGGGGTTCTCCAGTGACGTATGGGTGACCCCGCCCCCCTCTGATGTAACGCAGGTTTCCGTTACATCAGAGGGGGCGGGGTCACCCATACGTCATTAGGGAATCCCTGGCTCCCCTCACCAGCGTCAGAGGGGGCGGGGTCAGGTGACGGGTGGCCCCGCCATCCTAATATAAGAAACGTCAGCGCTGGGATCCCCGCAGTGTCTCCGCAGTGGAGGTGGAAGACGGATGCATGTATGGACAGCGCTGGACTGAGAGATCCCCCATCGCTGGATATGATCATCCATCGCTGGACCCCAGGGATCCGTCACTGGATAGCAAGAGTGGATTAGCACCGCTGGAATCTTTTTTTTATTTTTTATATTTTTAATAAAGGAATTTTTCAAAAGTGTGTTTGTCTTATTTAACCATTTTTACACTTTCTTTGTGAAATGGTAGGGGTACTTTGTACCCCCTTACCATTTCAAACAGGGGGGGCCGGGATCTGGGGGTCCCCTTGTTAAAGGCGGCTTCCAGATTCTGATAAGACCCCTGCCCACAGACCCCCACAACCACCGCTCAGGGTTGTGGGGATGAGGCCCTTGTCCACATCAACATGGGGACAAGGTGCTTTGAGGGGTCACAGACCCCCAAAGCATCCTCCCAATGTTGAGGGCATTTGGTCTGGTACGGTTCAGGAGGGGGGGCACTCTCTCGTCCCCCCTCTTTTCCTGTAGCCTGCCAGGTTGCGTGCTCGGATAAAGGGTCTGGCATGGATTTTTAGGGGGACCCCCACGTCAATTTTTTTTTAAATTTGATGCGGGGTCCCCCTTAATATCCATACCAGACCTGAAGGGTCTGGTATGGATATTTAGGGGGACCACCACGTCAATTTTTTTTTAATTTGACACGGGGTTCCCCTTAATATCCATACCAGACCTGAAGGGCCTGGTAATTGAATGTAGGGGAAAATCCACGCTTTTTTGTTTTTTTCTTTTTTAATCAATGAATGAATGAATTGTCGGGTAATACAGAGAACACTCATTGAGTGTTCTCTGTATTACGGGAGCCGACAATATAGCCGCAAGTTATTTTAAAAGACTTTTTTTCCTGCACAAATGACACTTTGTGCAGGGACAGTTCTAAGCACCAGAAACATGCGCCCCTTCACAGGCATACTATAGACACCCCCCAGGTACCACATTTAAAGGAATATTAGACTTTTATTGTTTCACTTTAATCATTATTAAAATCACTGCTCCTGAAAAAACTGCAGTTTTTAAAACTTTTTTTTGCATTGATGTCCCCTGGGGCAGGATCCAGGTCCCTAAACACTTTTTAGGACAGTAACTTGCATATTACCCTTTAAAATTAGCACTTTAGATTGTGAACGTTCGAGTCCCATCGATTTTAATAGGGTTCTAAAGTTCACACAAAGTTTAGGTCTGTTCGCAGGTTCTGGTGCGAACCAAACAGGGGGGTGTTCGGCTCATCCCTAGTGGACACAATAAATCACATGATGGTCACTGCACATGGTGGGCACAATATATCAAATGGTGGTCACTGCACATGCTGGGCACAATATATCACATGGTTGTCACTGCACATGGGGGGCACAATAAATCACATGGTTGTCACTGCACATGGGGGGGCACAATAAATCATATGGTGGTCACTGCACATGGTGGGCACAATATATCACATGGTGGTCACTACACATGGTCACTGCACATGGTGGTCACTGAACATGGTGGGCACAATAAATCACATGGTGGTCACTGTACATGGGGGGAGCACAATAAATCACATGGTGCTCACTGCACATAGTTGGCACACTATATCACATGGTGGTCAGTGTACATGGGGGGAGCACAATAAATCACATGGTGATCACTACACATAGTGGGCACACTATATCACATGGTGGGCACAAAATGTCATATGGTGGGCTCAAAATATCACATGGTGGTCACTGCACATGGTGGACACTGCACTTGGTTGTCACTGCACATGGTAGGCACAATAAATCACATGATGGTCACTGCACATGGTTGTCACTGCACATGGGGGGACACAATAATTCACATGGTTGTCACTGCACATGGGGGGGACACAATAAATCATATGGTGGTCACTGCACATGGTGGGCACAATATATCGCATGGTGGTCACTGCACATGGTCACTGCACATGGTGGTCACTGAACATGGTGGGCACAATAAATCAAATGGTGGTCACTGTACATGGGGGGAGCACAATAAATCACGTGGTGATCACTGCACATAGTGGGCACACTATATCACATGGTGGTCAGTGTACATGGTGGGCACTGCACATGGTTATCACTGCACATGGTGGGCACAATAAATCACATGGTGGTCACTGCACATGGTCACTGCACATGGTGTGCACACTATATCACATGGTGGTCATTGCACATGGAGGGCACAATATATCACATGGTGGTCACATTACACGGTGGGCACAATATATCACGTGGTGGGCACAATATATTACATGGTTGTCACTGCACATGGCTGGCACAATATATCACATGGTGGTAACTGCACATGGTGGGCACAATATATCACAGTGTGGTCACTGCACATGGTTTTAACTGCACATGGTGGTCACTATATATCACATGGTGTTCACTGCACATGGTTGTCACTGCACATGGGGGGCACAATAAATCACGTGGTGGTCACTGCACATGGTTGGCACAATATATCACCTGGCGTCACTGCACATGGCGGACACTATACTTGATTGTCACTACACATGGTGGGCACAATAAATCACATGGTGGTTGGGCGTGGCCTACACATGGCGCAGACTGGACATGCTTGAGAAGAGCTCTGTCCAGCCATCGGCCTAAACACTGCTAACAATGGCATCTAAAGCATCGGGATCCCGATCAACTTTGGGTAACCATCCCGGGAAGTTGGCGGCTTCACATCAATCCACTGTGGGCTCCATTAAGAGGTTCCTAGCCACGGGAAGAGACAGACCCAACAGGCAGAGCAGACAGGCCAGAGCCGCAAGGTTGATTATCTCGCCAGGCTCCCATGCTGCTTCCCCTCATGAAAGCTCTCCAGCCTCCTCCTGTTGCTTAGAGCTGATGAACGACCCTGGATTCCCGGCAGGCTCTGAGATGACCTCCCTGGTAAGTGAAATTAAGAAAGAAATGGCAGGCATGTTCTGCAGCATGGAAAAATCCATTAAAAAAAGACATATCTGCGGTGAGAGCAGACATGTCCCACCTCCTGGGAAGCCTAGAGGAGACGGAGCAATGCCAAGACTCCCAGGCAGCCGCCATTAAAGAGCTCCAAGACACAGTCACCCGATTAGCATTTGCTCACAGGGCCTCACTGTACAAACTTGAGAACCTCAAGAACCGCAACCGTAGAAACAATCTACGTATCAGAGGCCTACCAGAAGCGACCAGGGACAATGATTTAGAACCCTCAATTTGGGGCATACTTAATACTGTCTTGGGCAACCCTGTTACCATCGCCCTGAGATTTGATTGGGTGCACCGCGCTTTGAGACCTCGCAATACCGCTTCTAACCTGCGTAGGGATGTCATATGCCGCCTTCATTACTTTGAGGACAAAAATGCAGTCATGCTCAAACTACGCAGCACTCCTAATATAGATTTTGATGGGGCAAACCTCAACATCTACCCTGACATATCTAAGGAGAGGCTCGATCGTCGCAGGGCTCTGAAACCACTCTTAGACCAACTCAGAGGTGAAGGGATTACTTATAGATGGGGTTTCCCTGCGAGCCTTATAGCCACCAAAAATGGTCACTCCTTCACACTGTGATTCCCTGAAGAGCTCCCTGCCTTCTTGCATGATTTAAACCTGCAACCACTTGAGCTCCCAGGGTGGCCGAACCCCATACCTACCTTTTCGGTATATATATATATATATATCAGTTTCTACGCTTAATAAGCCTTAAGACATATTGAGATATTTTGCAAAAGCTCACTCTTCCCTGGCTTAGGAACTGGACTGACAGTCAACAGTTAATGAAACGTTCGCCCCTGCTTCTGAGAATACATTTAGAATATAACAACATAAAACCAATGGATTAAAAGAAGAAAGAAATGCTTTGAGAACAAAGCTACTTCCTCAAATGAGCACCCTGCTAAAACCAATCTTTTAGCACTACATGTATTTTTATATTTATTGTTTGTATGCATCAGTCTTGTTGACGTGTCTTAATATTTTTTTTTTCCAAAATAAATTTTATTGAAGAAAAGGTCAACATAGCAAGATGACAGAATCATCATACAGTCGTTTCGATATCAGATGAACAATGAACAATGGTTGTTATGAGGAAATAAAAAAAACCAAGGAAAAACATACAGTATCTGCTAAACATTTAGTCAACACCTAGGTTCTCTTGTGCATACAGTATAGGATCCAGATGGTGGGCAGATGGCAGGCATGGTAAAATGCATGATATTGAGTCAACCTTATAATAGGTACTACTAGGTACCATAGCTCATTGTTCTGTCTTGTGGTTCAATTATTCAGGGGAGAATCTGAAAGTCAGGACAACAGTGCAGGTGTCTGCATGAAGATTTGGTCTTTAAGAGTGTGCAGTTGCCGCTTGGATGATCCAACTTGGGCACCCGAGCCGCAACCGGTAACAATACTAGGTTTGGTATGATGGGAAGAGACAGGGGAATGCAGGGACAGGGTGGTAGGCAGGGGGAGGTGTCGGGGGTGGGAGGCGGGGCTGGGGAGTGTGGGTCAAAGGGAGTTGAGGGGTCAGTGGTTGTCTCCTCGGTCTCTGCTAAATGGTGGATGGTTTAAGTACTTTATTGCTCTATGGTGGTGGGTATTAGGTAAGCAAGGCATCTGGTATCAGGAAAGTCCCACCTTTGAGGGGTAGTATTGACATGTGGGCTCCTGTACTCGTCCCTTGGGAAGGGGTGGGAGGCCGAAGTCACCCAACAAGAGAGCCCTGAAAGGGAGGGTGTAGGATATTGTACTCAGTTGATTTTTGTCATACAAGAACAGGACGTGTGCATGGGTTAGTTTATCAATGTCCGATATCTATCGGTTGTTCTAAAGTGCATCCAGCAGGCCCATGTCTTAGAAAATCTCGCTGGGGAATCTCGAGCAATGAAAATAAGTTCTTCCATTTCAGCTATTTTGTTAACTTGTTTAAACCATTCTGGAATGGTTGGTACTTGAGGCGAGCCCCAGTGTCTAGGGATACATAATTTGGCAGCATTGAGCAGAGGTAGGATCAGGGTCTTACGGTACTGGTGAGCTGATATATCTGAGTGATGGAAAAGACGTTGGGCTGGGGTGTGGTCTAAAGTGTATGTAGATATCGATTCTGTGAGCTCCCGTACTTGGGACCAGAAGGGTTGGATTGCCGGGCATGACCACATAATGTGTAGCAAAGTGCCCGGCCATTGTCACATCTCCAACATTTGTTTGGATAGGAGGAGTTGTATTTGTTTAGAATTGCTGAGGTTTTGTACCAGCGTGTTATCGTTTTGTAGTTGTTTTCCTGAATGGACACATTCAGGGAACCTTTATGAGCAATCGTGAATACGTTCCCATTGGTCTTCTGATAGGTCTAATTGTGTTTCTCGCTCCCATGACTTGGGTGCTTCCCGTCTTTAGGAGAGATATCTTCAAATAGCATGGTGTATATTTTGGAGATCAAATGTTGTTGGGGGCTGGATTGGGAGCATAGACGTTCAAATGGGGTCAATGGTCGTGTGATGAAGGAGTCTCGATTGATCCCTTGTAGGAAGTGGCGGATTTGAAAGTAGGTCCATAGTGGGAGGGGATTTTCGGTATGGGCGGGTACTAACGCAAATCGATCTAAGAGAGAACCATTTTGGAAAAATTGGTGTGCAAGCACTTCTGGATGTTGCCAGTGCTGTGATAGGAACTGTGCAGACATACCAGGAGGGAAGGCCGGGTTAAGTCTTATAAGAGTTAAGGGTTCTGGGGCACAGGAGATGCGCAAGTTTTTACAAGTTTCCTTAAAGGAGCAGAGCGTTGGGTCAATAAGAGGATGTTCCTTTAGTGTGGGGGGGACGTGTTCGTGTGACAGCCAAGGTGCTGATCGTAGTGGAGAGGGGGACAATGAGTTCTCTAATCTGACCCAATCTTTACTACGGTCGTGTAATGTCCAGTCAACGATTCTAGCGAGATGGCAGGTCCAGTAATATTTTTTGAGGTCTGGAAGTCCTATGCCCCCTTTTGGTTTCTGCCACGTAAGGATGTCATATGCGATTCTCTGAGGTTTGTGTTTCCACAGAAATCTCGTAGAAAGCCTTTTGAACGATAGAAAGAAGGAGGAGGGGAGTTTTATGGGGACAGTTTGTAGAATATATAAGATACGGGGAAGAATATTGATTTTTAGGATAGCTGCACAGCCAAACCAGGAGAATTATGGTTTGTTCCATCGTTTGAGATCCTCAGCTATAGTCTTGAGAATGGGTAGGTAGTTTTTGGCGAAAAGATCTGAAAGGTTTGTTGTTAGGTAGATTCCTAGATACTTAATCGCATCATGTCGCCATTGGAAGGGGAAGTTAGTTTCGCAATGCGTGACCGCCTCCTGTGGAATAGTCACATTAAGGGCGTGGGATTTGGAAAGGTTGATTTTGAAGTTCGAAAGGTGCTGGAAGAATTTGAAATCTATTAGTAAGTTTGGGATTGAGATATGGGGCTCGCTAAGGGAGAGTAAAATGTCTTTAGCAAACGCTGTTAACTTATAATTGTGATTTGCTATGGGTATTCCTTTGACATTCTCATTATTTCTGAGGCAGTTCAAGAGTGGTTCCAGGGTTAGCACAAAGAGGATAGGGGAGAGTGGGCATCCTTGTCTAGTCCCATTGGTTATGGAGAAGGCGTCCGACAGATGGCCATTAACCCGAACCCTAGCAGATGGTGTTGTGTATAGGGACATTATTGAGTTAAACATTCGATCTTGGATACCTATGCGTCTCAAAACTGCTCCCATGTAGTCCCAGGCCAATCTGTCGAACACCTTCTCCGCGTCCAATGACAGGAAGAATCCTTTGTGCTTGTTGGTGGTCATCCAGTGATGTAAATTGATAGCTTTAATAGTATTATCCCTTGCTTCTCACCCCGGAATGAATTGCTGCACTTACCAGCTGGTGAGTGCAGCAATTTGTCTTATCCACGGAAAACGCACCGGTTGCAATTCAGGATACACCAGACACTGAGCACAAGTCACTTTGATTGAATTTATGTGAAACTTTTTAAAGTCATTTTGCCTTTTCAACTGACTTTACTGTGTGGAGACAATAGAAGTTTTAAATCCACTTATTTTGCACCAAAAGCATAAGAGCACTTTTTATCGCACATAGTTGTGGAATATAGATCATACTTGATGTTTGTGTTTTTTCAACACTGTTTGTTTACAACCTGCAATTTGCACTTTACCAATGATTTAAGTGTTTACCAGTTTCATTAGCACTAGCACTTTAATAAGGTTGTCCACTAATATCAGCACTTTTAATTTGTAACCCACATGTGGTATGTATTGATCACTTTTATGGTGTATTTTGTATATACAATCTGCTGTCATAGGAGAGCGCCATAGCTACCACCACAGTGTTTACATATGTTGCAAATAGCAGCGGTGCAATCTGATGCACTTGTCTCAAAAAAGGCCCTCACCAAAGAACTTTTGGAATAATGCGCAAAGGCAGCGCCCTGCAAAGGCGGAGCTCTGCGGTGTGATTCAGTCGGTGTGCTGCCCTTAAGCTGGCCCCCAGAGGGCATCCTGCCTCATTGGAGATGTGACTCCTCCTCCTCTCTCCTATCAGGCACCCACGTGACCTCATTATCCCCTCCCTCTTCATCACTGGATCAAACCTGGCAGTATGCTGCAGCTGGTGGAACATGACTGACAGATTGCTGTCCTTTTTGAGCATCCCCTCTCTCTGCGCTTACACTACTGCCTTCTTCTAGCAGGATATCATCATCAGAGCCTTCAAAACGCTGGGCATCCTCCTGGAGCATGTACCCAACACTGTGCTCAAACAGTTCGGGGGACTCCTTAGGAAGACATGGTGGGTCTAGGGAAGGAGTGACTGATGACGCTGAGACGAGGGAAGAGGATGCGTTGGCAGCTAGGGATGGCCGAACGGTTCACCCTGCGGTCGTTTTGCGGTGAATTTCGGTTGTTCGCCGCCCACCCGATTGGCGGACTATTGCCACCGTTCGCCTGACGGACTTCCGTGTTTACTGTGTAAAAGAACTTTGACCTATGATGACACATCCATCATGGGGTACAGGACAGCCAATTGAGACATTACAGCACATGGACTCTTGGACATTCCCCCTAACTTATAAATAGACCTGATCCGGCGGCCATTTTACATTCTTTCTTCTGTCACTATAGGGAGAGGTTGCTGTGTGGAGCAGGGAGAGACTGCAGTGACCCAAATCGCTAGCTATTTGGTCGACAAAAGTTATTTTCAGGACTGGTATAGGTGTTAGGTATAGTTCAGGATATAGGTTTGAGGCACTGCTGTGCTACTGATTTTTGCAGCAGCCTGTTATTTGTCAGTGTAGAGAGAGGGACAGGACGCTGTGTGCTGCAGGGACAGTCAGTTTAATCATTAGCTGTTACTATCAGGTCCACAAAAGTGCTATTCAAGTTATTGTTCCAGCAGCCTCTGTTTTGTCAGTTTAAATAGGGACAGGCAGGAAGCTATGTGTGAGGCATTGAGGCACAGTCAGTTTAATCAGTAGCTGTTACTATTAGGTCCACAACGGTTATTTTCAGGACTGGTATGGTAATAGGCTTGTACACGTATTATATTCTTTCTTCCAAATATAGAAAGAATATTATACTTGACTGCTGCCCTTCTGCTGCAGTAGTCCTTTATCAGTATAGGGACTGAGGTACAGTCTGCTAATTATTCACAATCTACTTGTTCCACAAAGGTCCTTATAAGGACTGGTAAGGTATAGGGTACTACAGTACATAGGGTTGAGTGAGGTACAGTCTGCTATTCCGTAAGGACTGGTATAGGTCCACAATACATAGGGTTGAGGTGCACTACTGCTGACTGCTGCCCTTCTGCTGCAGTAGTCTTTTATCAGTATAGGGACTGAGGTACAGTCTGCTAATCATTCACAACCTACTTGTTCCACAAAGGTCCTTATAAGGACTGGTAAGGTATAGGGTACTACAGTACATAGGGTTGAGTGAAGTACAGTCTGCTATTCCTTAAGGACTGGTATAGGTCCACAATAAATAGGGTTGAGGTGCACTACTGCTGACTTCTCCCCTTCTGCTGCAGTAGTCCTTTATCAGTATAGGGACTGAGGTACAGTCTGCTAATCATTCACAACCTACTTGTTCCACAAAGGTCCTTATAAGGACTGATAAGGTATAGGGTACTACAGTACATAGGGTTGAGTGAGGTACAGTCTGCTATTCCTTAAGGACTGGTATAGGTCCACAATACATAGGGTTGAGGTGCACTACTGCTGACTGCTGCCCTTCTGCTGCAGTAGTCCTTTATCAGTATAGGGACTGAGGTACAGTCTGCTAATCATTCACAACCTACTTGTTCCACAAAGGTCCTTATAAGGACTGGTAAGGTATAGGGTACTGCAGTACATAGGGTTGGGTGAGGTACAGTCTGCTATTCCTTAAGGACTGGTATAGGTCCACAATACATAGGGTTGAGGTGCACTACTGCTGACTGCTGTCCTTCTGCTGCAGTAGTCCTTTATCAGTACAGGGACTGAGGTACAGTCTGCTAATCATTCACAACCTACTTGTTCCACAAAGGTCCTTATAAGGACTGGTAAGGTATAGGGAACTACAGTACATAGGGTTGAGTAAGGTACAGTCTGCTATTCCTTAAGGACTGGTATAGGTCCACAATATATAGGATTGAGATGCACTACTGCTGACTGCTGCCCTTCTGCTGCAGCAGTCCTTTATCAGTATAGGGACTGAGGTACAGTCTGCTAATCCCTAGCTACTAGTTCCAATAGGTGTACTATTTGGTGTGCAGTACAGTATATAGTTGTGTAATACACGTATAAAATACTTGCACATACTTGACTTGCTCCTGGGGCTGCTTATTATGAGCGGCTCCCACCATCCATGTGCTGTGCTGACTTCCTCCTGGGGCTGTACCTCTGCTGTGCATATTATGAGGGGCTCCCACCATCCCTGTGCTATGTTCATTATGAGGGGCTCCCACCATCCCTGTGCTGTGCTGACTTCCTCCTGGGGCTGTACCTCTGCTGTGCATATTATGAGGGGCTCCCACCATCCCTGTGCTGTGCTGACTTCCTCCTGGGGCTGCTTATTATGAGGGGCTCCCACCATCCCTGTGCTATGCTGACATCCTCCTGGGGCTGCTTATTATGAGGGGCTCCCACCATCCCTGTGCTGACTTCCTCCTGGGGCTGTACCTCTGCTTTGCATATTATGAGGGGCTCCCACCATCCCTGTGCTATGCTCATTATGAGGGGCTCCCGCCATCCCTGTGCTATGCTGACATCCTCCTGCAGCTGCTTATTATGAGGGGCTCCCACCATCCCTGTGCTGTGCTGACTTCCTCCTGGGGCTGTACCTCTGCTGTGCATATTATGAGGGGCTCACACCATCCCTGTGCTATGCTGACTTCCTCCTGGGGTTGCTTACGGTGCAGGTGTCAGTGCTGTATATCACAGTGCTGGTGTCAGTGCTGTATATCACGGTGCTGGTGTGAGTGCTTTATGTCACGCTGCTGATGTCAGTGCTCTCTATCACGGTGCTGGTGTCAGTGCTGTATATCATGGAGCTGGTGTCAGTGCTTTATGTCACACTGCTGATGCCAGTGCTCTCTATCACGGTGCTGGTGTCAGATCACTCTATCACGGTGCAGGTGTCATTGCTGTATGTCACGCTGCTGATGTCAGTGCTCTCCATCACGGTGCTGGTGTCAGTGCTGTATATCATGATGCTGGTGTCAGTGCTTTATGTCACGCTGCTGATGTCAGTGCTCTCTATCACGGTGCTGGTGTCAGATCACTCTATCACGGTGCAGGTGTCATTGCTGTATGTCACGCTGCTGATGTCAGTGCTGTACATCACGGTGCTGGTGTCAGTGCTGTATATCACGGTGCTGGTGTCAGTGCTTTATGTCACGCTGCTGATGTCAGTGCTCTCTATCACGGTGCTGGTGTCAGATCACTCTATCACGGTGCAGGTATCATTGCTGTATGTCACGCTGCTGATGTCAGTGCTCTCTATCACGGTGCTGGTGTCAGATGACTCTATCACGGTGCAGGTGTCATTGCTGTATGTCATGCTGCTGGTGATCATCTCCTGCACCCTCTTCTTTGCCTACCCTGACCTTCCCTCTCCTCCATTGCCTTCATGCGCTCCACAGTCCTGAATTGTCACAACAATTTCACATATAAAAAAAGAATGCTTGTAGTTGTCGATCCCAGATTCACCTCATACATGTGTTATGTCATTGGCCATGTGGTGGGACTATGTTTGCACAGCTAGTAATTATTTTGTGGCTGCAAATTTGACCTGTAGGTTTGCAAAGTTCGCCTCCCATTGAAGTCAATGGGGCCCGCCGCGAACGTTCCGGTTCGCGAACTATCGGCCGCGTTCGCGGCCCGCGTTCGCGAAACGTCCCGTCGGAAGTTCATCCATCACTATTGGCAGCTGCTTTTCTAATACCCTGAGCCTGGGTGAGAGAGGATGAGTAGGATGAGGAGGTTTTGGTCATCCACTCTACCAAGTCTTTGGCATGATGCAGCTCAACACGTCCAGCTGCCGAAAATAAGGACAAGCCTTTCCCATGGCCACGTGCTGTTGACGATGCACTGTGTCTATGACCAGCACTGTTGTCTCTAGACACAGAGCCTGCTTGCCTTCTTTTATTGGCTCGTGCCTGTCTGCCTCTCCTTGTTGGCCTTCCAGACATAGTAATGGCCTGCAGGGAGATGGGAAAACCAGCAATTGGGGTAGCTTTAGGTGCAGACTGAGCAGATGACACAGTACACCGACTGTAACTACTGCAGTTGCCTGCCTGTGTTACAGAAACAGAACAACACCAGCCATAAGGGGTAGCTTCAGGTGTATACTGTGCAGGAGGCACACAACACCCACTGTAAATGCAGCAGATGCCTGTGTTACAGAAACAGAACAACACTAGCAATAAGGGGTATCTTCGGGGGTATACTGTGCAGGAGGCACACAACACCCACTCTAACTGCTGCAGATGCCTGTATTACAGAAACAGAACAATGCCAGCAATAAGGGTTAGCTTCAGGTGTATACTGTGCAGGAGGCACACAACACCCACTCTAACTGCTGCAGATGCCTGTATTACAGAAACAGAACAACACCAGCAATAAGGGGTAGCTTCAGGTGTATACTGTGCAGGAGGCACACAACACCCACTGTAAATGCAGCAGATGCCTGTGTTACAGAAACAGAACAACACTAGCAATAAGGGGTATCTTCGGGGGGTATACTGTGCAGGAGGCACACAACACCCACTCTAACTGCTGCAGATGCCTGTATTACAGAAACAGAACAACACCAGCAATAAGGGGTATCTTCGGGGGTATACTGTGCAGGAGGCACACAACACCCACTCTAACTGCTGCAGATGCCTGTATTACAGAAACAGAACAACACCAGCAATAAGGGGTAGCTTCAGGTGTATACTGTGCAGGAGGCACACAACAACCACTGAACAAGTGCTAGGTTCCCAAGCAACAAAGACACTCTCCCTGCCTATCCTGCTCTTTCCCTGACCGCCGCAACACACTACACAAGGCCGCCGTGCTGGCGGCCTTATATAATGTGGGGCGTGTACTAAACCCACTAAGCTATAATTGGCCACAGGCATCTTGCCTGTGGCCAATTATGGCTCTCCTTGCTGCCGGCGCTGTGATTGTCCAAGCATGTGGGGTCACAGTGCATGCTCAGCCAATCATCAGCCAGCAATGCACTGCGATGTCACAGTGCATTGTGGGCCGTGAGTGCCACACGAATATGACGCAAACGGCCCACAAAGTTCCGGCTTCACCAAACGGGCGAGCACCCGGTGTTAGAGTCAAACATGCGTTCGACTCGAACACCGAGCTCATCCCTAGTGTAAACATACATATCCCGATTCTTTCAGGGGAGAGGAGACAGATCGAGTGTTCATACTAAGTATGAACACCAACCTCTCCAATTGGGTGTATCCACCTTTTCTATATACATAAAGATCATGGCCAGAAAGAAGCACATGGATCAGAAATTACTTTATTGTTTTTTCAACTAAAAAGATTGGTGGAAAAGTAGGTATCCACGTTTTGGTACATCGGGAGCTTTGAACATTATGTCTGAGAGGATATGAATCCTTTCGGTCTAAGAATACACATTTTTCTGAAATTAGACACTACAGACTAGGGAGGAGCTTCGTGTTTGAGTCAAACCCACGTTCGAAAGCCAAAAGTTATGGCCCATTCGCGCCAAATTCGAGTGGCGTGTCACGACCCATAATTTACTGCAGCATCGCAGTGCATTGTTGGCTGATGATTGGCCAAGCATGCACTATGACCCGCATGCTTGGCAAATAACAGTGCCGTCTGTACAGCGAGCCGTAATTGGCCAAAGCCAGGGTGGCTTTGGCCAATTATGGCTCAAGGGTTTTAGGACATGCCCAATATATAAGGCCACCTGCGTGTGTTCCGGCGTTCTTATAGGCAGTGTCATTTCATTTGAGTTAGATAGAGCAGGCAGGAAGCGAGTCAGTTAGCTGCAGTCAGTGTATTGTGTATGTATATATGCATCCTAGGTGTTGTGTATATGTATATATATATATATATATATATATATATATATATATATATACAGTGGTGTGAAAAAGTGTTTGCCCCATTCCTCATTTCCTGTTCCTTTGCATGTTTGTCACACTTAAGTGTTTCGGAACATCAAACCAATTGAAACAATAGTCAAGGACAACACAAGTAAACACAAAATGCAATTTGTAAATGAAGGTGTTTATTATTAAAGGTGAAAAAAAAATCCAAACCATCATGGCCCTGTGTGAAAAAGTGATTGCCCCCTAAACCTAATAACTGGTTGGGCCACCCTTAGCAGCAACAACTGCAACCAAGCATTTGCGATAACGTGCAATGAGGCTTTTACAGCGTCCTGGAGGAATTTTGGCCCACTCATCTTTGCAGAATTGTCCTAATTCAGTTACATTAGAGGGTTTTCGAGCATGAACGGCCTTTTTAAGGTCATACCACAACATCTCAATAGGATTCAGGTCAGGACTTTGGCTAGGCCACTCCAAAGTCTTCATTTTGTTTTTCTTCAGCCATTCGGTGGTGGACTTGCTGGTGTGTTTAGGATCATTGTCCTGCTGCTGTGTCAAGCAGCTCCTATTTAAGTGATGCCTTGATTGTGAACAGGTGTGGCAATAATCAGGCCTGGGTGTGGCTAGAGAAATTGAACTCAGGTGTGGACAACCACAGTTATAGTATGTTTTAACAAGGGGAGCAATCACTTTTTCACACAGGGCCATGATGGTTTGGATATTTTTTTCACCTTTAATAATAAACACCTTCATTTACAAATTGCATTTTGTGTTTACTTGTGTTGTCCTTGACTATTGTTTAAATTGGTTTGATGTTCCGAAACACTTAAGTGTGACAAACATGCAAAGGAACAGGAAATGAGGAAGGGGGCAAACACTTTTTCACACCACTGTATATATATATATATATATATATATATATATATATATATATATATATATATATATACATATACACAACACCTAGGATGCACCACTGTATATATATATATATATATATATATATATATATATATATATATATATATATATATATATTGTATTCAGTTTAGTTAGATTCGTTCCTGTGTACTGTGTCCTTTGCACAGTGTGCACTTAAAGCTACCCCAATTGCTGGTGTTCTTCTGATCCTATACCACAGGTAGGTAGCTGCAGTAATTACAGTTGGTGTACCGTGTACTCGGCACAGTGTGCACTTAACCAGTTGCCAACCAACCCATAGCCAAATGATGGCTATAGGGCTGTTGGATAACTCTGGGAGGGCATACAGTGATGTCCTCCCAGAGTTCTGCTCTAGCGCGCCCCCTGGGGCACGCACCCGAGAATGTCCGTGAAGCTGATCGAGGCCGTTTACCAAGCCATCACTCTGCCAAATGACGGAGCGATCGCTTCCTCCCTCCCCTCTCTGTACCGATCGGTACAGTGTGAGAGGGGAGAGATTGGTGACAGCAGTACTGTGGGCTAGATCTGTAGTGCCCACAGCGCTGCTCTGTGACAAATACAAACACATCCACCAATCCATCCATCCATGCTCAGCCATCCCTCCATACTCTGCAATACTCTGCCATACCCTGCCAATACTCTGCAATACCATGCCAATACTCTGCAATACTCTGCAATACCATGCAATACCCTGCGATACTCTGTCAATACTCTGCAATACCCTGCCAATACTCTGCAATACTCTGCCAATACTCTGCAATACTTTGCCAATACCCTGCAATACTCTGCAATATTCTGCCAATACTCTGTCATACCCTGTCAATACTCTTCAATACTCTGCCATACCCTACCAATACTCTGCAATACTCTGCCAATACCCTGCAATACCCTGCCAATACTCTGCAATACTCTGCCAATACTCTGCCATACCCTGCCAATACTCTGCAATACCCTGCCAATACTCTGCAATACCCTGCCAATACTCTGCAATACTCTGCTGTACCCTGCAATACCCAGCCATACTCTGCAATAACCAGCCGTACTCTGCAATAACCAGGCATACTCTGCCATACCCAGCCATAATCTGCAATACTCAGTGATATCCAGCCATACTCTGCAATACCCAGCCATACTCTGCCCTACCCAGCCATACTCTGTCATACCCAACCAAACTCTGCAATACTTGGTGATACCCAGCCATACTCTGCCATACCCAGCCATACTCTGTCATACTCCGTAATACTTGGTGATACCCAGCCATACTCTGCAATACTTGGTGATATACAGCCATACTCTGCAATACTCAGTAATACTCAGCCATACTTGGCAATACCCAGCCGTACCCAGCCATACTCAGCCATACCCAGCCATGCTCGGCCATACTTGGCCATGCTTGGATGTACTCAGCCTCTGTATGTGGCCAGGCTGTGGAAGTCTCACACATGTGGTATTGCTGTACTCAGGAGGAGTAGGAGAATCTATTTTGGGGTGTCATTTTTGGTATGTACATGCTATGTGTTGGAAATATTGTATAAACGGACAACTTTGTGTTAAAAAAAAATGCATTTTAGCCATTTCCATATGACGTCCTTGACTTTGTCCGGAGATATCTGAATGATGGGTGCAGCTACAGGCATCATTCAGATATCAGCTTTTTCAGCCGGCGATTCCCTACATCATAAGCATGATCATAAGGGCTGTTCCACTGTATGATCGCTCTTACGGGGGGGAGGCAAGAGGGGACATCCCTCTTTTTTTTGTGAAAAAAAAGAAAAAAAAATCTTGATTTTGCAAAGAATTGTGGGAAAAAATTACAACTTCAAAAACCTCCTCATGCATCTGCTAAATGCATTGGAATGTCTTCTTTCCATAAAGGGGTCAATTGGGGGGTATTTGTACTTTTCTGGCATGTTAGGGTCTCAAGAAATGAGACAGGCCGTCAGTACTTCAGGTGTGATCAATTTTAAGATATTGGCACCATAGCTTGTGGACTCCATAACTTTCACAAAGATCAAATAATATACAACAATTTATACTTATTTTTACCAAAGATATGTGGCAGTATAAATTTTGGCCAAAATGTGTGAAGAAAAATTAATAATTTGCTAAATTTTATAACAGAAACAGATCATTTTTTTTATTTTTTTCCATAAATATTTTATTATTTTTAACCCTTGTGTGTTGTGTTTTTTTTTTATTTTTTTTCACAGGTGAATGGGTAGGGGTACATTGTACCCCATACTCATTCACATAGGGTGGGGAACCCCACGTCAATTTTTTTTTTTAAATTTGATGCAGGGTTCCCCTTAATATCCATACCAGACCTGAAAGGCCTGGTAATTGAATTTGGGGGACCCCCATGCTTTTTTATTTATTTATTTTTTCTTTATCAATGACTTTCAATGAGTGTTCTCTGTATTACGGAGCCGACAATTCATAATAGCTGCGAGTGATTTTAAAGGACTTTTTTTCCTGCATAAATGACACTTTGTGCAGGGACAGTTCTAAGCACCAGAAACATGCGCCCCTTCACAGGCATACTATAGACACCCCCCCCCCCCCCTACGAAATTTAAAGGAATATTACACTTTTATTGTTTCACTTTAATCATTACTAAAATCACTGCTCCCTAAAAAACTGCCGTTTTTAAAACTTTTTTTTGCATTGATACATGTCCCCTGGGGCAGGACCCGGGTCCCCAAACACTTTTTAGGACAATAACTTGCAAATTAGCCTTTAAAATTAGCACTTTATATTTTGAACGTTGGAGTCCCATAGACTTTAATAGGGTTCTAAAGTTCACACAAAGTATGCTATATACTAGCTCCGTTCAATCTTCTTTATACATTCGACAGACACCATAAGCCTTCAAAGACAGATTCGATCGTAATTCGTGTGGATTTTCGGACGAATGCAATTTTTGAACGAAAAACAAAATAAATATAAACGAATTTCGGGAGTAACTAAATAAATTAAGTTTTCGGACGAAAACTAAATTCCTTCCTAAATGAAATATTTTATTCTCCACATGTCTATAAACTATATAACTGTCTAAGCTCGGACCCAATGACCCAGTTCACACAGGAGAAGTTCGACTCCTTTATATCATCTTTGCAACTTCCACAAATGTCCCCAGATTAACGCTCCTCACTTAATGCACCCATTACTGCTGAAGAATTAGCTGCTGTGATTAAATTACTCCCTTCACATAAAACTCCAGGCCATGATGGACTTCCCTATTCCTACTACAAAACCTTTCTTCCAACTTTATCGCCACACATGTTAAACCTATTTGCTTCCCTACTCAAAGGCACCACCCCCACCGTCCCTGATACATAAAGTCCCCACGAGACACGCAGGTGACAACACAAGGCGTACCATAGATCTCATCGACCTATTGACTAGAACTAAAGCCCCTGCATTTATATTGAGCCTAGATGCACAGATAGCGTTTGATCGCCTTAGCTGGCCCTTCATGTTTGCAATTTTGTCAAAGTACGAATTTTCTGGATCCTTTGTACAGGCCCTTCGATCCCTATATTCCCATCCCACCTCCCAGGTACAACTCTCATCCCATCTATCTCCAAAACCTTCCCTCTCAGCAACGGCACCAGACATGGATGCCCATTGTCACCTTTACTCTTTATTCTCAGATTAGAACTCCTAGCTACAGCCATACGCAAATGCCCACTATTATAGAAGTACACCTACGTCAAAGAGAATACAAACTGTCCCTCTTCGCTGCTGATGTACTTTTAACACTCACACGTCCACACACATCTCTCCCTTCACTTCACAATATTCTATCATCCTTTAGTGCAATCTCAGGCTTTAAAATCAACACTGCCAAAACAGAAGCCCTTCCCATTAATATTGCACCCCCTCAACTGGCCATTCTCGAAATTATAACTACCACTGGAGTTCCACCTCGTTGAAATATTTAGGTATCCAGCTCACAGCTTCTTACTCCACGTTATACCAGGCTAATTTCCCCCCCTCTATTCAAGAAAATTAATCGGTTACTGACCCATTGGACCACTCTTCCCTTTTCCCTCCTCGGACGTATAAACATCCTCAAAATATCAATAACTACTATATTTATTTGAGACGCTCCCAGGGGCGACATATATATGTCACAGCTGAAAATTCTTCAAAGGAGAAGTCTCCTTTTTATATGGAACAATACCTCCCATGGAGTGGCAGGTTTAGTGGCCATGGTACGTAAGCTTAGAGGGGGCCTAGGAGCCCCAGACTTCATTAAATATTACTATGCCTCCCACTTAATGGTCCTCACTTCCTGGACCACCAGGAAAGCCCCAAACAGATGGGCCGAGATCTCCAGTGCACCCATGTTACATGCTCGGGCCATCCAATGATAAATACATGACCCAGCTGAGAGGTCTATGCCTGGCTCCAATGCTCTTCACATTAGCAATTTGGAAAATGTGCTCTGATCGATTCTCCCTATCTTCTCCATGCTCACCGCTTACAAACATTTTCTTTAATCCGGACATACCAGATAGTCTGTCCTATGACCGTATGCAACATTGGACTTGGGCTGGGCTATTTCAGCTGCGGCAACTCGTCATCCCAGCTACAAGACACCTATTATCTTTTGCTGACCTTCAAAAACAGCGCCAAATACCCCAAAACACTTTTTTACTCCTACTTACAAGTCAGATATTTCTTCTCCACTAAGTCCCCCACCCTATCCTTAGAGAAACCTACAGATTTTGAATTGCTTTGCGCCAAAGGGCCCTACGAACCCCAAATAATCTCCACCATTTATAAAATATTACACAAAGCTACCCCTATATTCTCACCGCTATATGAGGAAATGGTCCCAGATGCTTCAACATGACATATCTCTGTTAGATTGGGGAAGTATCTGGGAATCCACCTCCAAGATTTTCCGATGTGTTTCACACAAGGAAACCGCTTGCAAAGTCCTACTATTCTGGTATAGAACCCCAGAACGACTGCATGCATATACTTCAACAATTTCAAAACTGTGTTGGAGATGCAATAAAACAGTGGGCTCTCATTTTCATATTTTTTGGGAATGTCCTTTAGTCTCCCACTTTGGGGTTCAGATCCAAACACGCCTAGAGAAGTTGCTAGAAGTCTCCATACCCTTGAATTCTATGCACTATATATTAGGCCCCCCCTTTCCTGGTATTCACAAAACCAAGCGGAAACTGATGTCATTCGTATTACTAGCTGCTAAAAGAACTATCCCTAGGCTCCAATTATGGCTCTCCTCGCTGCCGGCACTGTGATTGGCCAAGCATGCAGGGTGTCAATTTACTCGACCCTGCATGCTTGGCCAATCATGAGCCAGCAATGCACTGCGATGGCGTAGTGCATTGTGGACCATTTGTACCAAGCGAATTCGGTGCGAACGGTCCACAAAGTTCTGAATTTGCCGAACAGACGAACAGCCGATGTTCGAGTCGAACATGCCTTCGAGTCAAACATCGAGCTCATCCCTATTAGACATTTACAGATCTCTTTAGAACGCTCATACCTACGCGTAAAATGGATATTGGATGGAGGTGTTGGCGCTCCCTGTGTGGAGAGAAATGTTAAGGGATGCTCCTGACACTCATTAGAAGTCACTTGGAGAAGCTACCAAAAGTCTTCCACATTACAGAAGAAGTTCAGATGAATGTGACAGACTACTACTATCTGTACTGATAATAATACATGTCCCAACACTGCAGCACAACACTTCCTTAAAGTGTCTGTACATGCTCGGGGCCACAGATATATCAATGTTACTTCTATTTCTTGCAGTAAGCTCTGAACTTCCATAATTGCAGATGATAGAAATATCATGGGAAATGGCCAGAACTTTGACAACCACCAATGATGGTTGACCGCAGTATCCAAATAAATGCACAAAAACAGGATCAGGAATTTCCCGCTGTGCTAGATCAGTGGTCATCAACCCTGTCCTCAGGGCCCACTAACATGCCAGGTTTTATGTATTACCTTGGGGAGATGCAGACTAGAATACTGCAATCACTGAGCAGCAAATGATATCACCTGTGATGTATTTCAGTTATCTTAAAAATCTGTCCTGTCAGTCGGCCCTGAGGACAGGGTTGATGACCATTGTGCTAGATAACATGGATCTCTATGCAATCAATCAAAACAAAAAGTCCAATAAACATGTAGATAAAAGTCCATGCCAAATAGGGTCTATATATCTATATAAATATAGTCCAACGAAGAAAAGGAAATGGTAAGGGATCAAATGCAGGAACGCCACATCCAGGGCCACCGTCAGAAAAGAACAGAAACCATGTTCCGAGGTCTACAGGAAAAAGCAAAGGAATTAGTCGCCTCTGGGATGGTTGACCGCAGACCCGAGCATGAGTTTAAATAGAGTAAAATAATAAATATTTTGCAATATTATACATTGTTGGTGCCTTAATGAGGACCATCCCTGCACCGAGTCCCTGGGTCTGCACACATTATAAAGTGTTCCCTCCATCCCTGATCAGAGTTCCCATGTCTGCAAACCTGCTGTGCACATTATGAGAGACTCAATGAGAATATTTTCCCCACCTCAGATTAAAAGGTAGCGTCCAAACGATTTTTTATTGAAGCATGATCACATCACAGTACAGGTAGTGCAATGTTTCAGAGTCACGTAGGACCCCTTCATCAGGCATGTAAGGGTCTGTACACCTGCTGTGCCCATTATGAGAAGTTCCCACCATCCCTTTGCTGAGTTTTTAGGTATGTACACCTGCTGAGCCCATTATGAGGTGTCCCCCTATCCCTGTACTGAGTTCCCAGGTCTGTACAACTGCTATGTCCATTATGAGGGGTACCCACCATCCCCTTGCTGAGTTCCTTTGTCTGTACACCCGCCGTGCCCGTTATGAGGAGTTCCCACCATCCATGTGCTGAGTTCCCAGGTCTGTACACCTGCTGAGCCCATTATGAAGGGTTCCCACCATCCATGTGCTGAGTTTCCAGGCCTGTACACCTGCTGTGCCCATTATGAGAGGTTCCCACCATCCATGTGCTGAGCTTCTGGGTCTGTACACCTGATGTGCCCATTATGAGGGGTTCTCACCATCCTTGTGCTGAGTTCCCAGGTCTGTACACCTGCTGAGCCATTATAAGGGGTTCCCACCATCTGGGTCTGTACACCTGCTGGGCCCATTATGATGGGTTCCCACCATCCCTTCATGATTTCTATTTATTTCATACAAAGGTGGGTGAGAACAGAGCTGAGATAATGACTGAGAGATCTCACTGCTGGAGAATTGACCATAAAAGACATAAAAGAAGCCAGCCAGGCTCCACCTGTAATAAAGATCCACTTTTGGTAGGACTGACCCATTAATGAAATGCTTTAGGGCTGACAACATGTTGATTTTTGTTTCTTTCTGTTCTGTTCTGTGGTTGGAGATCCAGAAAAGGCCAGTATGAGGAAATCTCCCTTCTTCAGAAGCCAGTCTATCAGAAACCGGGGCGGATCCAGGGGGGGGCAACGGGTCAATTGCCCCCTCCGAGAATACCGGCAGCTGATGACAGCAAGGCCGGTTCCGCGGGTCCAATCGCGGCCGGTTCCGTGGGTACCAGCGGGCCGGTCCCACGGGTCCAATCACGGCCGGTTCCGCGGGTCCAATCCTGGCCGGTTCTGCGGGTCCAATCGCGGCCGGTTCCGCGGGTCCAATCGTGGTCGGTTCCGCGGGTACCCGCGCGGCCGGTTCCGCGGGTACCCGCGCTGAGTGGACGGGTGAGGGGGGGGCAGCTGGGCGGCTTAGGAGGGCTGCTGGCCAATCAGGAAGCCAGCAGGCAGGGGAGCAGGGAGATGACATCATCTCTCACTGCCCTGCATCCTTCCAGTTCCGCCCTCACTGTGTAGGAAGCTGTGTGCAGCAGAGAGATTGCATCATCTCTCTGCTGCCTATCTTCACTCTGGGACCCAACAAAAGACCACCTTAGCAGAAAAGTGACACAGTAGGTGACAATCCGCAATGTGTGGCAGGCTACGTGGCAAGTGGCAATCCACAATGTGTGGCAGACTACGTGGCAAGTGGCAATCAGCAATGTGTGGCAGGTGACGTGGCAAGTGACAATCTGCAATGTGTGGCAGGTGACGTGGCAAGTGACAATCCGCAATGTGTGGCAGACTACGTGGCAAGTGGCAATCCGCAATGTGTGGCAGGTGACGTGGCAAGTGGCAATCCGCAATGTGTGGCAGATGACGTGGCAAGTGGCAATCCGCAATGTGTGGCAGGCTATGTGGCAATCCGCGTCTGGTGGCAGGCGACGTGGCAAGTGACAATCCGCAATGTGTGGCAGGTGATGTGGCAAGTGACAATCCGCAATGTGTGGCAGGCTACGTTCCAAGTGGCAATCCGCAATGTGTGGCAGGCTACGTGGCAAGTGACAATCCGCAATGTGTGGCAGGTGACATGGCAAGTAACAATCCGCATTTGGTGACAAGTGACGTGGCAAGTGACAATCCACATTTGGTGGCAGGCGACATGGCAAGTGACATCCTCAGGGCTCCCACTGATTCTGCATTATGGTGAGTTGAACCATTTAATTTTATATTACAATGTATTAATAGAAATAATGCGCTTCAATCATCCTGACACCATAACAACCATGGTGCCGTAATGATTGAAGTGCAAATACCAGCCATTTCCCATATAAATTGCCCCCAAAAAAACATATTTTATAGCAGTGCCCCTCCCGAGATTAGACTCTGGATCCGCCCCTGATCAGAAAACATCTCCAATTCTCATGAAGCGTACAGCACAGAGCACACATTTCTACTAATCAGTGGAGAGCAATGAAGAGGAACAAAGAGATTGAGCTGATGTCAGGTAATCTACAGAAAATAATCATTGCACTGGAACCAGTACCGGCATCACATGATACATCACCTGAGACTGGGAGGAAGTTGGGAGTTTTGGTTTCAGTTTAATTCTTAAAGGTGAAATTTCATCTCCTTATATTTTGCCTCCCATGCCCCCCCGCCCTTATCAAAATAGCCACTTCAAGACAGCAATACATACATATATATATATATATTACGGCTTTGAAGTGGTTTACCGGGGTTATGGATAAAGCTATCATTGTATTTGTATTTATTTTTTTCAGCCGGAGATTGTCTTTCTCATGAAAGCAATCTGAGTGGCCGAATAGCCGCTGGATCGCTTTTAGAAGCAGCACTAGACCCCCTAGGCAACTCTAAAGCCCCGTACACACGAGAGGACTTATGTCCGACAGACTTCCGAAGGAGTTCTGCCGGAGTTCTGCCGGAGTTCCGACAGAGTTCTGACGGACTTTTCGACTGAGCGGACTTGGCCACACACAATCACACCAAACTCCGACGGATTCGAACGTGATGACGTACGACTTGACTCGAATAAGGAAGTTCATAGCCAGTAGCCAATAGCTGCCCTAGCGTCGGTTTTAGTCCGTCGGAATAGCATACACACGAGCAAATTTTTCGAAGGGACCGGGTCCCGCGGAGTTCCTTCAGAAAAATTTGAAGCATGTTCCATATTCTAAAGTCCGTCAGACTTTGGCGAGTCAAAAGTCCGTTGCAGCCCACACACGATCGAATAGTCTGACGGAATCAGTCCGTCGGACTTTGGATGTTGAAAAGTCCGCTCGTGTGTACGTGGCATAAGCAGGTATTTTAGAGCGTCACCTATGGAGATTTTTAAGTATTAGAATTTGTCACCATTCCACAAGCATGCGCAATTTTAAAGCATGAAATGTTAGGTATCTATTTACTCGATGTAACATCAATATTCTTCTATATTTTACGAAAACATTGGGTTATATATTGTGTTTTTTTTTTTTTGCATTAAAATTCATTAACCACTTTAGCCCTGAGCCTACTTTTTAAACTTGTTGTTTACATGTTAAAATCTTTTTTTTTTTTGCTAGAAAATGACTTAGAAACCCCAAAAATTATACATTTTCTAAAACCCTAGAGAATAAAATGGCGCTCATGGCAATACTTTCTGTCACACCGTATTTGCACAGTGGTCTTAAAAGCGCACTTTTTTTGAAAAAATACACGTTTTTTAAATTAAAAATTTGACCCAATTTTTTCTTTTATTGTGAAAGATAAAGTTACACCGAGTAAATTGATACCCAACATGACATGCTGCAAAATTGTGCTCACTCATGGAATGGCGACGTTTAAAAAATTCTACACGTTGCATGTTTTGAGTTAGAGAGGAGGTCTAGGGCTAGAATTATTGCTCTGCCTCTACTAATCGTGGCGATACCTCACATGTGTGTTTTTTTATACACCGTTTTCATATATGGGTGCTACTCATGTATGCGTTTGCTTCTGCACGTGAGCTCGGCGGGACGGGGAGCATTTAAATATAATTTTTTTCTTATTTTACCTTTTATTTTATTTTTTTATACTGTTCTTAAAAAAAATAAAAATAATCTGTCACTTATATTCCTAAGACAAGGAATGTAAACATCCCTAATAGAAAAAAAGCATGACAGGACCTCTTAAATATAAGATCTGCGGGTCAAAAAGACCTCACATCTCATATGTGCACTAAAATGCAATAAAAAATATATATAAGTAATTTGAAAAATAAACTATAAGAAATATTGCTTTAAGCGCTATGGGAGGAAGTAACGTTTTGACGTCGCTTCCGCTCTGCATTGGTATGGAGCCGAGTGGGGCTCACTCAGCTCCATACCTAACAGGAGAAAGGACCCGATTGCCTCCGGCTTCGGTAAACGGCAGAGGGCACCGAAACATGACGGGCATGTAGTAATAACAACCAATGAGGTATCACCCCAGTACCATTCTTTAGAGGCCGATGGTCAGCTCTCTATTAATAACAACCAATGAGGTATCACCACGGTACCATTCTTTAGAGGTCAATGGTCAGCTCTCTAGTAATAACAACCAATGAGGCATCACCCTGGTACCATTCTTTATCTTTAGAGGTCGATGGTCAGCTCTCTAGTAATAACAACCGATGAGGTATCACCCCGGCACCATTCTTTAGAGGCCGATGGTCAGATCTCTAGTAAAAACAACCAATGAGGTATCACCCCGGTACCATTCTTTAGAGGCCGATGATCAGCTCTCTAGTAATAACAACCAATGAGGTATCACCCTGGTACCATTCTTTATCTTTAGAGGTTGATGGTCAGCTCTCTAGTAATAACAACCGATGAGGTATCACCCCGGTACCATTCTTTAGAGGCCGATGATCAGCTCTCTAGTAATAACAACCAATGAGGTATCACCCTGGTACCATTCTTTATCTTTAGAGGTCGATGGTCAGCTCTCTAGTAATAACAACCGATGAGGTATCACCCCGGCACCATTCTTTAGAGGCCGATGGTCAGATCTCTAGTAAAAACAACCAATGAGGTATCACCCCGGTACCATTCTTTAGAGGCCGATGATCAGCTCTCTAGTAATAACAACCAATGAGGTATCACCCTGGTACCATTCTTTATCTTTAGAGGTTGATGGTCAGCTCTCTAGTAATAACAACCGATGAGGTATCACCCCGGTACCATTCTTTAGAGGCCGATGATCAGCTCTCTAGTAATAAAAACCAATGAGGTATCACCCTGGTACCATTCTTTATCTTTAGAGGTCGATGGTCAGCTCTCTAGTAATAATAACCAATGAGGTATCACCCTGGTACCATTCTTTAGAGGTCGATGGTCAGCTCTCTAGTAATAACAACCGATGAGGTATCACCCCGGTACCATTCTTTAGAGGTCAATGGTCAGCTCTCTAGTAATAACAACCAATGAGGCATCACCCTGGTACCATTCTTTATCTTTAGAGGTCGATGGTCAGCTCTCTAGTAATAACAACCGATGAGGTATCACCCCGGCACCATTCTTTAGAGGCCGATGGTCAGATCTCTAGTAAAAACAACCAATGAGGTATCACCCCGGTACCATTCTTTAGAGGCCGATGATCAGCTCTCTAGTAATAACAACCAATGAGGTATCACCCTGGTACCATTCTTTATCTTTAGAGGTCGATGGTCAGCTCTCTAGTAATAACAACCGATGAGGTATCACCCCGGTACCTTTCTTTAGAGGCCGATGATCAGCTCTCTAGTAATAACAACCAATGAGGTATCACCCTGGTACCATTCTTTATCTTTAGAGGTCGATGGTCAGCTCTCTAGTAATAATAACCAATGAGGTATCACCCTGGTACCATTCTTTAGAGGTCGATGGTCAGCTCTCTAGTAATAATAACCAATGAGGTATCACCCCGGCACCATTCTTTAGAGGCCGATGATCAGCTCTCTAGTAATAACAACCAATGAGGTATCACCCTGGTACCATTCTTTATCTTTAGAGGTCGATGGTCAGCTCTCTAGTAATAATAACCAATGAGGTATCACCACGGTACCATTCTTTAGAGGTCGATGGTCAGCTCTCTAGTAATAACAACCAATGAGGTATCACCCTGGTACCATTCTTTATCTTTAGAGGTCGATGGTCAGCTCTCTAGTAATAACAACCGATGAGGTATCACCCCGGTACCATTCTTTAGAGGCCGATGATCAGCTCTCTAGTAATAACAACCAATGAGGTATCACCCTGGTACCATTCTTTATCTTTAGAGGTCGATGGTCAGCTCTCTAGTAATAATAACCAATGAGGTATCACCCTGGTACCATTCTTTAGAGGTCGATGGTCAGCTCTCTAGTAATAATAACCAATGAGGTATCACCCCGGCACCATTCTTTAGAGGCCGATGATCAGCTCTCTAGTAATAACAACCAATGAGGTATCACCCTGGTACCATTCTTTATCTTTAGAGGTCGATGGTCAGCTCTCTAGTAATAATAACCAATGAGGTATCACCACGGTACCATTCTTTAGAGGTCGATGGTCAGCTCTCTAGTAATAACAACCGATGAGGTATCACCCCGGTACCATTCTTTAGAGGTCAATGGTCAGCTCTCTAGTAATAACAACCAATGAGGCATCACCCTGGTACCATTCTTTATCTTTAGAGGTCGATGGTCAGCTCTCTAGTAATAACAACCGATGAGGTATCACCCCGGCACCATTCTTTAGAGGCCGATGGTCAGATCTCTAGTAAAAACAACCAATGAGGTATCACCCCGGTACCATTCTTTAGAGGCCGATGATCAGCTCTCTAGTAATAACAACCAATGAGGTATCACCCTGGTATCATTCTTTATCTTTAGAGGTCGATGGTCAGCTCTCTAGTAATAATAACCAATGAGGTATCACCACGGTACCATTATTTAGAGGTCGATGGTCAGCTCTCTAGTAATAACAACCGATGAGGTATCACCCCGGTACCATTCTTTAGAGGTCAATGGTCAGCTCTCTAGTAATAACAACCAATGAGGCATCACCCTGGTACCATTCTTTATCTTTAGAGGTCGATGGTCAGCTCTCTAGTAATAACAACCGATGAGGTATCACCCCGGCACCATTCTTTAGAGGCCGATGGTCAGATCTCTAGTAAAAACAACCAATGAGGTATCACCCCGGTACCATTCTTTAGAGGCCGATGATCAGCTCTCTAGTAATAACAACCAATGAGGTATCACCCTGGTACCATTCTTTATCTTTAGAGGTCGATGGTCAGCTCTCTAGTAATAACAACCGATGAGGTATCACCCCGGTACCATTCTTTAGAGGCCGATGATCAGCTCTCTAGTAATAACAACCAATGAGGTATCACCCTGGTACCATTCTTTATCTTTAGAGGTCGATGGTCAGCTCTCTAGTAATAATAACCAATGAGGTATCACCCTGGTACCATTCTTTAGAGGTCGATGGTCAGCTCTCTAGTAATAATAACCAATGAGGTATCACCCCGGCACCATTCTTTAGAGGCCGATGATCAGCTCTCTAGTAATAACAACCAATGAGGTATCACCCTGGTACCATTCTTTATCTTTAGAGGTCGATGGTCAGCTCTCTAGTAATAATAACCAATGAGGTATCACCACGGTACCATTCTTTAGAGGTCGATGGTCAGCTCTCTAGTAATAACAACCGATGAAGTATCACCCCGGTACCATTCTTTAGAGGCCGATGGTCAGCTCTCTAGTAATAATAACCAATGAGGTATCACCCCGGCACCATTCTTTAGAGGCCGATGGTCAGCTCTCTAGTAATAACAACCAATGAAGTATCACCTCGGTACCATTCTTTAGAGGCCGATGGTCAGATCTCTAGTAATAATAACCGATGCGGCTAAGTAACCACTCGGCTGTTATTACAAGCAGCGGGAGGGGACTTCCCCCCTGCCACCTTCCGCCGCTCACCTGGTCTCTCTCGTCCAAATGGCAGACCTGAGCAACCAGCCGGCACGGCTTTGATCAAATCTCGGATGTAGTAACCTGGAAGCGACGTCACCTGGAGAGCCAACGGCGCCAGTTTTCAGAAATCGAAAGCATTCAAAAATGCCGATCTTGTTTTTTATGAATACCGTATTTATTGGGGTATAACACGCACCAGCGTATAACACGCACCCCAAGTTTAGGAGGGCATTTTAAGGAAAAAAGTTTTAGGAGGGAAGTTTAAGGAAAAAAAAACTTACATTTAAATGCCAGTCAATGCAGCCTTATCAGTGTGCATCTGCAGCCTTGTCCATCATTGCAGAATGATCAGTGTCATTTGCAGCTTGCCCCACGCTGTTTACAGCTTTGCAGTGTCATTTGCAGCTTGGCCATGTTTAAACTTCCCGCTGCCAAGACAGACCGAGCAAGCGCCGCCGAAAAAGACCGAGCCGACTTGCTCGGCTCCGCTCATAGTCCCGCCTCCCTGCTGTTTCTCTAGCAAGCGCTGCCGAAAAAGACAGAGCCATCTGTACTGTGTATTCGGCTGGGCTCCGCTCGCAGTCCCGCCCAGCATGGGCGGGACTGCAAGCCGAGCCGAGCCAAGTACACAGTACAGTCGGCTCGGTCTTTTTCGGCAGCGCTCGCTAGAGAAACAGCAGGGAGGCGGGACTACGAGCGGAGCCGAGCAATCGGCTCAGTATTTTTCGGCAGCGCTCAGTATTTTTCGGCTGAGCTCGGTATTTTTCGGCCGCGCTCGGTATTTTTGACTCGCAGACAGTGGGGATCGGCGTATAACACGCACCCACGACTTTCCCCCTAATTAAGGGGAAAAAAGTGTGTTATACGCCGATAAATACTGTATTTTCAAATGTAAAGGCGGGATTTGGGGTCTTATAGACTCCAGACCTCTCCATAAAGAGTACCTGTCACCACCTATTACATTCCTTATGACAGCAATACAAGTGATAAAAAATACATTAATTAAAGGAACAGGGAAAAAATAATAAAAAGAAATTAAAATAAATAAGAATAAGCAAACACATTCTTAAGTCGGGCCTGCAAATGTAAATGAAAATGATTAGTAGTGTAAACAAATTTATTATAAACCAATCATAGTCCATAAACCACTGAGATTAAATAACAACAAGTTCACAAGTGGGCAAACGCTTCTAAAGACTATTACATAAATACATACACTTCCTCTTTATTGTGGCGGTTCTAAGTTCCTAAAACTGAAATGCAGTATGTGACACCTTATTTTAGGACGTTCCTGAAGATAAAATCATCAGATATCGAAGATGCAGACACAGTAGTGGGTTTGTCTGCAGCCTGCAATGAAGGGGGCTAAAAATCTGGACATGGAACCAGGTAGGTTGTAGATGTGATCACTGATTAATATTGAGGAGGGGACTGGGATAGGAATGGGGTCACTTTGACATAGTTGGCCAGCATAGGGATTACTTTGATGCATTTGGCTAGTGAGGGATCACTTTGATGTAGTTGACCAGAAAGGGCTCACTTTAACACAGTTGACCAGGAAGGGATAACTTCAATGCAGTTGACCAGACAGCGCTCACTTTCATGCGGTTGGCCAGAGAGGGATCACTTTGATTCAGTTGGTCAGGGAAGGATCACTTTGATTCAGTTGGCTAGAAAGGGATTAATTTCATTCAGTTGGCCAGGTAGGGATCACTTTGAAGCTTTTGGCCAGAGAGGAATCACATTGGTGCAGTTGTCCTTTGAGGGATCACTTTTATTCAGTTGACCAGACAGGGATCACTTTGATGTAGTTGACCAGAGAGATATTCCTTTGATTCAGATGACCATAAAAGTATCACTTTGATACAGTTGACCAGAGAGGGATTCCTTTAACGCAGTTGGCCAGAGGGATCACTTTGATTTAGATGACCAGAGAGGGATCACTTTGACACTGTTGGCGAGAGAGGGATCAAGTTGATTCAGTTGATCAAAAAGAGCTCACTTTGATGCAGTTGACAAGAGAGGGATCACTTTAACACAGTTGACCAGAGAGAGATTACTTTGATTCAGCTGACCAGAAAGGGATAACTTTGATGCAGTTGACCAGAGATGGATCACTTCAATGCAGTTGGCCACAGAGGGATGACTTTGATTCAGTTGACCAGAAAGGAATAAATTTGATGCAGTTAGCCAGAGAAGGATCACTTTGACGCAGTTAGCCAGAGAGGGATAACTTTTTTCAGTTGGCCAGAGAGGGATAACTTTGATTCAGTTGACCAGAAAGGGCTTGACCAGAAAGGGATAACTTTGATGCAGTTGACCAGAAAGGGATCACTTTGATGAGGTTGGTCAAAAAGGGATCACTTTGATGTTGTTGGTCAGGGAGGGGTCACTTTTATTTTGTTTCAATGTTTTTATTAAAGTTTCTGCATGGTACATGAGATTAGACAATGAACAATATGTCATTTGAAATACAATGTTACGATTGAGGTACATATAGAATGCATAGAATCAAATCGGTAATCACATAGATAAACTAAAACATGTAAAACTATAGTAGGTCCTGGAACTAGATGAACAAGTATGGCTCTCTAGGTGAAACAATTGTGGGGTTAATTGTGTAAGATTCAACGGGAAACTGGGTATGTCACCACGACACCCACACACCCCTATTGGGAACTAACTGTGCGTGGGTGGGGGCATTACCGGTCCGGTTTTCATCTGCTGTCTTGCCAGTTTCCCAGTTGTGGTATGCACGATTCACAATGTCTTAGATTCTACGGATAGGTCAAAGTTCTACTTCGGAGTCTTGGTATAATGGCTAAACTCCAAGGTTAGTCGATGGTTTGAGTTTGTGTGAGTTCCAAGCCGTCCAGTTCTAGAGTTCGTCTGTGAGCCTTATGTATTATTATGGAGGAAAACACGTATGGGAAGAGAGGTGTGGGGGTGGGGGGTGGATGTATGTCTATGGATAGTTGTCCGTTATATTTGTTAAGTGTAAAGCTCTGTCCCCCAGGTCAAGCTATGGGGAATTGGTTAAGATGTTGTGGTATTCTGATGGTTTCTTAAAATGAAGAAAACAGGCCCAAGTTTTATGGAACTTTGCTGGGGAATCCCATGCCTGGTGAATCAGATCTTCAATCTCAGCTATTTTCCCTGCTCTTTGGAGCCATTTGGAGGTGCTAGAGGGAGAACTATCCTTCCAATGAATGGGTATGCATAGTTTTGCTGCGTTGATGAGGTGTAGGGTGAGAGACCTTTTGTAGGCCGATTGGAGAATGAATGTATGGTGGAGTAGGTATTGAGCTGGTGTTAAGTCTGGGGTGTAGGTTGTTATTTGGGAGATAAGACGGTGTACCTCTTTCCAATGGGGTTGAATTTGGGGGAACTCCCACCAAATGTGGAGTAGCGACCTGTGAACAGTGTTGCATTGCCAGCAGAGTGGAGGAATGCTGGGGTGGAATTTATGTATTCTGTCAGGGGTCCTGTACCACCTGGAGTATATTTTAAGTCCATTTTCCTGTGCAGAGACTTGTAAGAACCCTTTGTGTATATGGGTAAAGATATGATCCCATTCCTCCTGTGATAGGTCTGTTGCAATCCCCTTTCCCATTTTTGGCTGGTCACATTATCTTTGGGAGAGACATTAGTAAACAATATAGAGTACATGTCTGATAGTACATGTCTTTGGGGTTCAGATCTAGTGATTATTGTTTCAAAAGGTTTATGATCTCTGCACCAGTTGGATTGTGGTTTGGAGCTAAGTAGGAAGTGCCTTATCTGAAGGAAATTGAAGAAAGGGATGTCTGTGTCAGGGAATCTGGAGGAAAGGATTTGGAAGGGCACCAGCTTACCCTTGTCAAAGAAGGATTCTGCTCTGAATGAGAGGTTTGTGTGCATGCTGTTAGTTGCAGAGTGTGTAATACCTGAGGGGAAGTCTGGATTTCGGTCAAGTTGGGTCAAGGGTCCGGGTGAGGAGGCAATACTCAATCTCCTACAAACTTTCCGAAACAGTTGCAATGTAGGGCCAATTAAGAGGTGGTTCTTACTCTACTTCGGGGTCCCTAGAGGGCTTATTCATGGAAGATGGTGGACTGGCAGTAGGGAGAACACCCCCTTGAATCCAATCCAAGCTTTAGTTCTAGTATGCAGGTACCAATCAACAATTCTGGCCAGATAGCAGGACCAATAGTATTTTTGAATGTCAGGGAGGCTGCTACCTCCTTTCATTGTAGGCTTTACAAATTTTTCCCAACTCACGCACAGATATTTGATGGCCAGATAATTTTTAGGCATAGCTGTTTGTATGCGGCAAAAAATGAGAGAGTTAATTTGATCGGTACAGTCTGTAACAGTGGAGTCTGGGGAGGATGTTCATTTTTACAATCGCTGCTCTCTGCCGCTCTGTTAGACCTAAGCCTGTGGAGTATAGGTTCTAATTTGAGAGGGAGGGATCATTTTGATTGAGTTGGCTAGAAAGGGATCACTTTCATTCAGTTAGCCAGGTAGGGATCACTTTGACACTTTTGGCCAGAGAGGAATCACATAAGTGCAGTTGTCCAGTGAGGGATCACTTTGATACAGTTGACCAGAAAGGGATCACTTTGATGCAGTTGACCAGAGAGGGATTCCTTAGACGCAGTTGGTCAGAGAGGGATCACTTTGATGCAGTTGGCCAGATAGGGATCACTTTGACGCAGTTGGCCAGAGAAGGATCAATTTGATTTAGTTGGCCAGAGAGGGATAACTTTATTCAGTTGGCCAGAGAGGGATCAATTTGATCCAGTTGACCAGAGAGGGATCACTTTGACACTGTTGACCAGAGAGGGATCACTTTGACACGGTTGACCAGAGAGGGATCACGTTAATTCAATTGACCAGAAAGGGCTCACTTTAACACAGTTGACTAGCGAGGGATGACTTTGATTCAGTTGACCAGAAAGGATTACATTTGATGCAGTTGGCCAGAGAGGGATAACATTATTCAGTTGGGCAGAGAGGGGTGACTTTGATTCCGTTGACCATAAAGGAATAAATTTGATGCAGTTGGCCAGAGAGGGATAATATTATTCAGTTGGGCAGAGAGGGGTGACTTTGATTCAGTTGACCAGAAAGGAATACATTTGATGCAGTTGGCCAGAGAGGGATCAATTTGATTCAGTTGGGCAGAGAGGGATTACTTTAATTCAGTTGACCAGAAAGGAATACATTTGATGCAATTAACCAGGGAAGGATAACTTTGACGCTTTTGACCAGAGAGGAATCCCATTGGTGCAGTTGTCCAGCGAGGGATCATTTTGATTCAGTTGACCAATAAGGTATCACTTTTATGCAGTTGGCCATAAAGGGATCACTTTGATTCAGTTGGCCAGAGAGGGATAACTTTTTTGAGTTGGCCAGAGAGGGATCACTTTGACACTGTTGGCCAGAGAGGGATCACATTGATTAAGTTTACCAGAAAGGGCTCAATTTGATGCAGTTGACAAGAGAGGGCTCACTTTAACACAGTTTACTAGAGAGGGATTACTTTGATTTAGCTGACCAGAAAGGGATAACTTTGATACAGTTGGCCAGAGAGGGTTCATTTTGATTCAGATGACCAGAAAGGGATCACTTTGATGCAGTTGACCAGAGAGGGATCACTTTGACACATTTGGCCAGAGAGGGATCACTTTGATGTAGTTGACCAGAGAGGATCAATTTGATTCAGTTAGCCAGAGAGGGATAACTTTATTCAGTTGGCCAGATTGGGATCACTATGATGCAGTTGGCAAGAGAGGGATCATTTTGACACAGTTGACCAAAGAGGGGTCACTTTGACAAAGTTGTCCAGCAAATGAACTACATTGATGCAGTTGGCCAGTGAGGGATTACTTTGATTCAGTTGACCAGAAAGGGTTCACTTTGATGCAGTTGGCCAGAGAGGGATTCATTTGACACTGTTGGCCACAGAGGGATCACTTTTACACAGTTAACCACAGAGGGATCACTGTGATTTAGGTGACCAGAGAGGGGTTACTTTGACATAGTTGGCCAGCAAAGGAACTACGTTGATTCAGTTGGCCAGAGAGGGATTACTTGGATTCAGTTGACCAGAAAGGGCTCACTTTGACATAGTTGACCAGAGAGAGACCACATTGACGCTGTTGTCCAGAGGGGGATAACGTTGATGCAGTTGGCTAACCTAAACACATTCAGCAATATGAGCAAATTACGGATGCATGTTTTTTTAAGCAAAGGTTTGTCATTAGAGATGGTCTTACGGTTCACCCGGTGGTCGGTTCGCAGCAAATTTTGCTCTTTCGCGATTCGCCAAACTGGTGGACTTCTGGCGCTGTTCGCGCGGCAGACATATGCGTTTACATTGTGAAGAACTTTGACCCATGATGACACATCCATTATGGGATACAGGACAACCAATTGAGACTTTTTAGCACGTAGACAATTGGACATTCCACCTACCTTATAAATAGACCTGATCTGGCGGCCATTTTACATTCTGTCTTTTGTCAGTGTAGGGACAGGACGCTGTGTGGAGCAGGGACATTCAGTCTAATCACTGGCTATTACTATTAGGTCCACAAAGTCCTTTTAAGGACTGGTATAGGTGTACAGCAGGGATATGCAATTAGCTGACCTGCAGCTGTTGCAGAACTACAAGTCCCATGAGGTATAGCAAGGCTCTGACAGCCAAAGGCATGACACCCAAAGAAAGAGGCATGATGGGACTTGTAGTTTTGCAACAGCTGGAGGTCCGCTAATTGCATATCCTTGGTGTACAGTATACAGGGTTGTAATACACTTAGAATATACTTTCTTTCAAATATACAAAGTATAATCTGGTGCACCGCTGCTGACTGCTGTGCTGCTGAGTACACTGCTGACCGATTCTGCAGCTGTCTTTTGTCAGTGTAGGGACAGGACGCTGTGTGGAGCAGGGATAGTCAGTTTTATCACTAGCTATTACTATTAGGTCAACAAAAGTCCTTTTAAGGACTGGTATAGGTGTACAGTATATGGGGTTGTAATACACTTAGAATATACTTTCTTCCAAGTATATTATAGTGCACTGCTGTGCTGCTGAGTGCTTGCTGACCAATTCTGCAGCTGTCTTTTATTTTATCAGTGTAGGGACTGAGGGACAGTTTGGTGTTCGGAGCAGGGACAGTCTGAAAATCACTAGCTACTAGGTCCACAAAGGTCCTTTGAAGGACTGGTATAGGTGTACAGTATATAGGGTTGTACACGTATAATATAATTTCTTTCAAATATAGAAAGCATATTATACTTGAATGCTGTGCTGCTAAGCTGAGTGCTGCCCGATTCTTCAGCTGTCTTTTATCAGTGTAGGGACTGAGGGACAGTTTGGTGTTTGGAGCAGGGACAGTCTGCAAATCACTAGCTACTAGGTCCACAAAGGTCCTTTTATAGGTGTACAGTATATAGGGTTGTACACGTATAATATACTTTCTTTCAAATATAGAAAGCATATTATAGTGCACTGCATGCAGCACTGCTGACCGATTCTGCAGCTGTTGTTTCTCAGTGTAGGGAGGGACAGTTTGGTTATTGGAGCAGGGATCGTCTGCAAATCACTAGCTACTAGCTAGCTACTATTTGGTCCACAAAGGTCCTTTTAAGGACTGGTATAGGTGTACTATTTGGTGTGCAGTATATAGGGGTGTAATACACATATAAAATACTTGCACATATAGAAAGCATAGTATAGTGCATTTCCACTGTGCAGCATTCTGACTGCTGAGCGGTTCTGCAGCAATACTACAAAGAGTGACAAACGCAATAAAAAAAAAGGATTATGGGGGCGTGGCCTGGCGCGCGGCGGAGATGGCAGCCTAAACGAGGAGCTCCGTCGAGCCCGAGGCCCTAAGCACCTCTCTGCCGAACGCCTACCGAGAATGAACAAGCAGTTCCGCGGGTCTCAGCACACACGATCCCGCAGATCCACGGCGGTGTCTGCGGGAGGGACCATCTCGGAGATCTTCCAGAAACAAACGGCAGCTCAGCGGGCCCGGGAGGGAGGCAAGATGGCGCCGTCGCACGAGGACGGGGATCTTAGTGAGGACTCTCAGTCTGCCTCAGAAGACCACGGTAGGAGACCTGCTCGTCCCGATCACCCCCTCACATATGCGGACATGTCAGGCTTCGCTGCCGACATTAAGGCATCCTTTTCTGCAGCCATCACGGACCTGAAAACCAACTTGCTGGTTCTAACAGAAAAGATGGCCGCGGCAGACACTGCAGGGAAGCTCCGAGATAGAGCGATACTCAGACTGGACACAGTTACCTCTTCACACGCTCAACACTTTATTGATCTAAATAGACATATGGAGGACCTTGACAATAGGGGGAGACGGAACAATATTAGGGTCCGTGGAGTGCCGGAAACTGTGACCGCTGACCAGATAATGCCTGCCCTCCAGAGGGTCTTTAACAGTGTGCTAGAACGACCAGAGGACTCAGCCATCGAATTCGTCAGGGCCCATAGAGCCCTCCGAGCTAGAGGCCCTGATACTCTACCACCTCGCGACATTATATGCTGCTTGCAGAACTTTACATTAAAGGAAGAGATTATGTTCAAGGCTCGCAGGAATGACCACATTGTGTTCAACGGTGAGAATATTAAACTATTCCAAGATCTCTCACAGATAACTTTGAAAAACCGCAGAGCTTTGCGCCCTTTACTGGATGCACTTAGAGCAAGAGATCTCCATTACACCTGGCGTTTTCCCTTTGCTCTTTCAGTGACGCACAATGGCAAGCAATACCTGCTCCGCACTCCGAGCGACCTCCCAGAATTTTGCAATGCTCTACACCTTGACCCTGTGGATCTCCCGGACTGGTATCAGGAATTCTCCCTACCGCCTAGAGAGAGGAGCCCACCTCATTCCCCTCTAGCTACGCCTGACAAGCTCCTCGCCAAAAAGCAGCGTCAAGCATGGCAGGATGGTCCGGGTGCAGGGACACCGCGCGGCAGAGCACACTCCTCTAGACCACTGCCAGATGACTAACTGTTGGCACCACAGTCCCCTGGGATCATGTCCCCCCTTGTTGTGGTCCGCCCTCACCACATATTTCCTGGGCACACTTGTTTTTGTTTTCAGCGTTTCACCTGAGGCCTTTTGATCCCAGCTACAGACTCCACCAGAGTATGGTACCACTACGGCCCTACGGCTTACCTGATTTTAGGAACTTGTCAAGGGGCTTACCTCCCCCGTGCTGTGGGTTTGTACTCAAGGTTCTCCGGGTCGTGTTTCTCTGGCTACCCAGCCCCGTTGCTATGGAAGGAAGGTTGAGAATCCCACGTGAACCAGCGGAGTTATGGCTGGGTGGTTGGCGGGGGATTTGCTCTTGAACACGGAGGAACTTAAGTTAGTTAACGCACTGTTGCTGTTTGGCCATGGACGTATACTTACTATTCGCATGTGGATGAGGCCTTTAGTGCTTGGAGGGTGGATGGGGGTTAGTTCCTGGGGTACATGCTCAGGGGTGCTATCCGGGGGGGGCTGTTTAGGGGGGAGATGACCGGGTTGTCTTCCCCTCCCAGGCCGGCTGCACCTCTTGGCGCCCGATATTCATATTATCAGGTCACTGATTTTTGGGCATTTAGTTCAGCCCTGAGTTTTCTTTATGCTTGTTTGTTTGTTCTACTCGATCAGTTTATATATATTTTTATCTCTTTTTCTTACGGCAGAGATGTTTATACGCTTGATATACCTGCTACAGGGGGCCAAGGCTTGGCTTCCTTCTACATGTTATTAGTATACTACACCGTTACTGTTTATTTGTATCTGACAACGGTTGCCATTGAGGCTGCGTGTCTCCCTTGTTCCCACACGTGGTCCGGTGGCTGGGCGGGGATTCTTCTCCCCTCTTGGGTACCGGAGTTTTGACCTACCTGGCCGACTTGCCGGCCGGCGGGGGTCGTTTCCTCTGACTCTTCATCTCACTTTGACTTTTCTATTTCTGTCTTTATTTCCTTCTTTGTAGTTCTCTCTTGCCTCTCTTGGCCACTGTAAAGTAGATATAGTGGGAGTGTTTCAACATAACAATCTTTGAGTCTTGCAGGTTATGACTGTGGGCAAAGCCTACCATCTCTCTCTATTCCTACAGATGGCTTACTCAGCTCTTGGCACGTCGCCGACGCTAGTGTCGCACAACGTAAAAGGCTTGAACATACCGGAAAGGCGTTCTACCCTACTCCGGGAACTGAAAAAAGGTAGGCCGCAAATTGTCTTCCTGCAGGAGACACATTTCAAGACAGGACAGGTCCCTAGGCTCACCGACTCCTACTTCACAGACGTACACCACTCTACTAATGATACTTCTAAATCGAGGGGGGTCTCCATTTTGCTAAGTAGAGGAGCCTCTTTTGAACTCACAGACAAAAAGGTGGATCCGGGGGGAGGTTCATTTTCCTTAAGGGTACCCTCGGAGGTGTTCCCACCACGCTTGCCAATGTATATTTCCCCAATGCCTCACACTTGACGTTCTGCAGAATGCTGGTGCGACAGCTTGAGGAGTTTGGGGCAGGTTGTTTGCTTTTAGGGGGTGACTTCAATATCCCGCTAGACCCTCTCTTAGACACGTCCTCAGGGAAGACGGCGGTTTCCTTCCATACTTTGAAGGCCATAAAACTTCTTCTCCACTCCCTGGACTTAGTGGACACCTGGCGCTACTTACATCCATCCGACAAAGACTTTTCTTTTTACTCGATTCCTCACGACCGTCACTCTAGGATTGACTATTTATTTATTACCCAAAGAGACCTACATACGGTGCAACATTCCCACATAGGAATTCAATCTATTTCCGATCACGCTCCAATTTCTATTAGTCTTAATCATTTAGATACTACTAAAAAGACACCTATGTGGAGGTTGAATTCCTCCCTATTAACTGATCCATCTTTGTTTCCCAAAATTGAATCAACCCTGAAGGAATTCTTTGAGCACAATGTGACCCCAGGTATGGATCCTTTTTTGATCTGGGAGGCCCACAAATGTACGGTCAGGGGGTTGCTGATGTCATTAGGGGCACAAAGGAAGAGAGATAAGGAGAAAGACATCAGACGGCTTACCCACACGATTTGACGTTTAGAAACTCTTCACAAGCAATCTCTGTCGGAGCGGTCAGCGAAGGAGCTTCTTGAGGCCCGGTTGGCCCTCCGACAGATATTGGAAACGCAGACTAGGAGACTTTTATTTCTGCGGAAGAAGATATATTATGGACAGGGGGACAAAGCGGGTCGCCTACTTGCCAGGGCATTGAGAGACCTCACCACCAAGACCGACATTCCGGGAATTCGGAATCAGGAGGGACGTTTAGACAGAACGACTGATGCTATAGCCCAACATTTTCAAGAGTTCTACACGAAACTCTATAACCTCCCGCCACAACATAGGCACCCTGACATGGGAAGTGAGAGACTTCAAAACATACGGGACTACTTGGAGGGATCGGGTCTACCCTCACTTGCAAAGGAGGATTCTGAGGTTTTGGACGCCCCTATAGATCAGGAGGAAATCAGATTAGCTGTTAAAGGACTTAAAACGGGTAAAAGCCCTGGGCCTGATGGATACACAGCCATTTATTATAAGACATTTATAGACACCCTAACCCCGCATCTGCACACGGCTCTAAACTCCTTGGCGAAGGGTGGGAGGGTCCCTCCTGAATTTTTATCTGCGCACATTGCAGTCATCCCAAAACCGGACAAGGACCCCACACACTGCGCGAGTTATAGACCGATCTCATTGTTGAACTTAGATGTTAAGATACTGGCGAAAATAATTGCAACGAGATTGTCCCCCTTCCTCTGTAAATTGATTGGACCGAGCCAGGCTGGCTTTATGCCAGGTAGAGAAGCTAGGGACAATGTCACCAAGGCCTTGGATTTGATTCACGCTGCCCATGTGCGAAACATCGAGGGCCTTCTCCTGTCTACCGACGCGGAGAAGGCCTTCGATAGAGTAGCCTGGGACTACATGTTTGAGTCATGTAGACACATAGGGCTGGGACCCGGTTTGATGAACTGGATAGCCGCCTTGTATCAGAATCCTTCGGCTAGACTCAAAATCAATGGTGCTTTATCGGACAGGGTGGACATAAGGAATGGCACAAGACAGGGTTGCCCCCTGTCTCCTCTGTTATTTATTGTCTCCCTTGAACCCTTTATTAGGAGAGTCTTGGCTAACAGCTCGGTGAGGGGCTTTAGGGTGGAGGGAAAGGAGTTCAAGGTGGGGGCTTATGCCGATGATCTCTTGTTTTTCATTACTGATCCGCACATATCTATACCAACACTTGTGAAGGAGTTTTCGGTCTACGGGTACATTTCTAATCTCAAGATTAATTACTCTAAGTCGGAGGCGATGAACCTTACTCTGCCAGCCCCAATATTGCAAAGTACGATGGAAAACAGCTCCTTTAAGTGGGTGACCCATGCCATTAAATATCTGGGAGTGTGGTTAACGCCCAAGATAGACTCCATTTTCGCCCGCAACTTTATACCTCTACTTAAGACCATTGATAGAGATTTACAACACTGGCACACTAAGCCTATTTCCTGGTTTGGAAGAACGGCCGCCTGTAAGATGAATATCCTGCCCAGGGTACTATACCTGATTCGAGCTTTGCCCATTAGGATCCCACAAAGTTTTTTTAGATCTCTCCAGGCCATATTGTTGAGATTTATATGGGCTCATAAAACGCCTCGTATTAAATTCTCTTTACTAATGAAACCCAAGAGTTTGGGTGGGCTGGGAATACCTAATTTCCGGAATTACTACCGAGCTTCCCATATTGCGAGAATTGTGGACTGGCATTGTCATTCTGCACTGAAGGACTGGGTGACGCTAGAGAGGGACTCAGTCCCGATACCCCTGCTTTTCTCCCCGTGGATTCCGAAATCCACATACCCTCCGGCACTGACGAAACACCCTTTAATAGGGACCACCTTGGAAATTTTTCATCAGTTGTCTAAGCAAAACATGCTCTCCTCCCCTAGGGGCCCGCTTACTCCGTTACAACATAACCCTGACTTTGCTCCAGGACTGGGGAATCAAACACTAAGGCCTACCGATAAACGACTTCCACTTCTGGCAATACACTGCTTTGATAATGGGGTGATGAAGGACTTCGCAGGGTTGAAGTCGGACAATGACATCCCCTCCCTGCCCTTGTGGGCGTATTTTCAGATACGATCCTTCGTTAACAAACCACCACGTAAGGAACATTTTATTAGAGAACTTACAGAGTTGGAGTCGGTGTGTCTTAAAGGGGAACAGGTATCAAAAACTACCTCTACGGCATACGACTGGTTGCAGCACCTGGCGACGTGGACGAGAGATCGGTTTAGAGAGAGATGGTCAGCAGATTTAGAAATAGATTTCTCAAACGCTCAATGGGAGAAGGCCTGTATATTAGCCCACAAATGTTCTATCAGTACAAGATTGCAGGAAACTGCATATAAAGTACTTACCCGTTGGTATGTCACACCTGACAAGACTCATAAATGGTACCCCCAATCCAGTGATTTGTGTTGGCGTTGTCTCCAGGAAAGGGGTACTATGCTTCATGTTTGGTGGAGTTGTGCTAAAATAAGTACATTTTGGGATGAAGTTAAGGGGTTGGTGCGCCGAATCACGGAGACCATCATTACCTTAGATGCTGCATGTTGCCTTCTTAACATTTCTGATTTCTCTTTGAAGAAGCATGCGAATTCTTTATCGAGGCACCTATTAAATGCGGCTAGGTCGCTTATCCCCCTCTATTGGAAAACCACGCACACCCCTTCTCTGAAAGAATGGTTGTTAAAGGTTTCTCACATATGTGAATTGGAGGATACTAAGGCACAATCGGAGGAAACTGTAGCACGATTTCACAAAACCTGGTCTCCCTGGTTCGAGTACCGGTACTCTCAAGAATATAGGTTGCTGGTTGGGTGATCTGTTCACCGGAGGAATGCATATGGATAGCCAAAACTGATTGGTTGATGGAATCGACCTATATGCCACTTACTATAGGTTGTCAGATGAAGCTCTTATGCAATGAACAATCTCACACTATGCATACGGTTTTCTTCTTTCTACTCTCTCTCTCTACTCTTCCTTTCTTCTTTACCCTCTGCATTTCCATTTTCTCAAGAAGTACAGTTGCTGCCCGCAGCTTGGTATTATCTTTTTTCATGTGCCATTTGGCGTTGTTTTTCTGTAACCAATCTGCACATAGGTATAGATCCGGGCCAAAGGGTGATGGCAGTCTTGCATTTTATTGTTGGTACTTTACGCTAACTTTTGGTCTCCTATGTCTATGTATAACTCTTTGTGCATTATTTACCCGCCTGTACCTTCTCCTGTATTGCCTATATTTTTGAATAAAAACCTTTTCAAATGTAAAAAAAAAAAAAAAAAAAAGGATTATAACTGGTGTGATAGACCAGTGGCCCCCAAAAACGACAGATTGAAGCAAGGTGTTATATACCTTCTTCCACATACATACTGCACTTCTCTAGAGACTTTTGTCACAGGGTCATTTAAAAAATGACAGGCAGAGGAAGAGGCAGGCCTTTCCGCAGGGGTGGGAGAGGTAGGGCAGGAGCAACAGGCTTGAGCCAAAGTTGGAAATTGCAGAAGGTGCGTTCGATTATGTCAAAGGACGCACCAGACTTGTTTGAGTGGCTCACTCAGCCTTACTCTTCTGCACCCTCCTCATCCTCTCCATCTGCACCCTCTTCTTCACTCTCTGCTGTGTGCACCCCCAAAGACACTACCACCAACACCACCACCATATACCCTCCACTTGAGTCACAGGAATTATTTTCTGATCCATCACAAGACATTACCGATGCGCAGCCACTCTTGGCATTGGTTCAGGAAGAGGAGGTAGCAACAAGCCACTCAGCAGTCTGACGACAGTACCCAGATCAGCCCAAGGAGGAGGTTGGTCCCCGGTGTTGCTGCCTACTCCGAGATCTCTAATTATAGCGGTGGGGAAGGTTACGTTGATGATGATGTGTCTAGTGATGTCACGGTGGTGCCCACAAGAGAGGAAGAGGAGTTCAGAGGAAGATATGGAGAAAAAGCAGGCAGAACTTAGATTTGACAGGAGGGACAAAGCAGACTGCAAATGTATCAGAAGCGAGGCATCAACCATGTACGGTCACATCTGGTGCTCCCAGGACGCCGGCACATGGCTCCGCAGTGTGGGCTTTTTTTAACTTGTCTGCTGCTGACAATAGTGTTGCCATCTGCAGCCTTTGCAGTCAACGCATAAGTCGCGGTAAGCCCAACGACCACCTTAAGAAGGCACATGAGCTGCCATCACCGAGCCCAGTGGGAGCAACGGAACACACAAAGCCACACTCCAGGCTCTCACCGTCCAGCCTCGTCTTCTACTTCTCCTTCTCCTCTCTCCTCACAATTGTCCTCCACTCTACCTTCCAACATGCCGTCCTCATGTTTTTCTGGAAAAAGGCAGGTATCCGTGGGCCAAATGTTTGAGCGTAAAAAAATGATGACGTCGGATAACCCTCTTGCCCAATGGTTGATGGCTGGCTTGTCAGAACTGATAGCCTGACAATTACTGCCATATAAACTGGTGGACTCGGAGGCCTTTCGAAAATTTGTGGCCATTGGAACACCACAATGGAAGGTCCCAGGAAGGAAGTATTTCTCACAGAAGGGTATCCCAGAGCTATATGGCCATGTTCAGCGGCAAGTGAATGTAACTCTGGCACACAGTGTCGGTGCCAAGATACATCTGACCACAGACACGTGGTCTAGCAAACACGGGCAGGGAAGGTAGATAACTTTTACTGCCCACTGGGTGAACCTTCTGACGGGCGTCAAGCATGTAACCCGTGGCACCCGTGTAGATTTCTTTTTACAGCCACGGATTGCATGCAGGCCTGCCTCTTCTTCTCCTCCTCCTACTCCATCCTCCTCCCTCTCCTCCTCGGCTGACTCCTCCTTTTCCGCTGCTAGCGTCTCTTCCGCTGTGCCACCCAAGATCCCCAGAACCTATTCGACATGTCAGGTGAGAGGTTGCCATGTTGTGCTGCGCCTGTTGTGCCTGGAAGCCAAAAGCCACACTGGCCCGGCACTCCTTTCAGCTTTGCGTTCACAGGCAGATCAGTGGCTAGCACCGCTCAATTTAACAGTTGGTAAAATGGTGTGTGACAATGGTGCCAATCTGCTTAGCGCATTGAAACAGGGCAAAATTACGCACGTGCCATGCATGGCACACATCTTAAACTTGGTCATGCAGCGATTCGTTGTCAAATACCCTGGGGTCCAGGACATCTTGCGGCAGGCAAGGAAAATCTCGGCCCATTTCAGAAGATCTTACATGGCCATGGCTCGCCTTGCTGACATTCAGCGGCGACACAATCTGCCGGTCAGACGTCTTATTTGCGATTGCCCGAAGCGATTGAATTCAAACTTCTATATGCTTGATAGGCTGCTCCAGCAGAAACGTGCAGTTAACGTCTACCTGTACGAACTCTGCGGCAGAACAGGTTCTGGGGAGCTTGTTTTTTTTTTTTTCACCGCACCAGTGACTGCTCATGCGCGACACATGCAGATTTTGATGAGATCACCAAACTGGTCAGTCGCAGCCATGGCGCCATCAGTGACATTGTACCTTATGGCTTCTTTATGGAGCGTGCATTGCATTGTGTCATTGATCAAGCCATGGAGGAGCAGGAAGATGAGGAGGTCGCAATGCTGGATGAATTCCCAGGGGGGCTACTCTATCTGAGACAAGTCAACAACAGGAGTCTGAAGAGGAGTCAGAGGATGATGGTGCCGGGGCAGATGAGGAGGAGCAAGAAGAGCATGCTTTAAACCTTTCTGGGATCCCTGTTGTTGTGCGTGGATGGGGAGAGGAGAACGAGGAGGACGACATTATCCTGGATGATGAGCAGGAGTCAGGCCACCACACTGCTTCCAGTTTAGTGCAAATGGGGGCCTTCATGCTTCAAGTTTGAAGATGTGTTGGTGACTTTTGATATGAGGTCATTTTTTCAGCCGACCCATCGACAGGTCTCATCCGGATCCAGCATCAGGGAGCGCCTAGACCGACAGGTGTCCGACTACATCGGGTTAACGGCCGATGTGGATGCTCTGAGGAGTGATGAACCCCTGGACTACTGGGTGTGCAGGCTTGACCTCTGGCCAGAGCTTGCCCAATTTGCAATGGAACTGTTGGCTTGCCTATTGTCCAGTGTCCTGTCCGAAAGGACATTCAGCGTAGCAGGGGGGATCGTGACCGATAAGCGCACTGGCCTAGCTCACGACAGTGTTGACTACCTCACATTTATAAAAATGAATGAGGCATGGATCTTGGAGGAATTCAACACATGTGACCAGTAGACCATGTATATGCATAACTCTATAAACAATTTATTTAATCGAGCACACGGACCTTTTTTCTGCCTTTGGCTCACTTCCTTGTACAAAAGAAGCATACCCTCCTGTTAGAAGAGGTTGAGCGGTGTCATATTTTTTGTTCCCGCGGCGAGTCGCTGGTATCAGTGCTGCTGTCAGTCCTCTCTATCTCTGTGCTGGTGTCAGTGCTCTCTCTCTATCTCGGTGCTGGTGTCAGTGCTCTCTCTCTTTCTCGGTGCTGATGTGCTGTCAGTGCTCTCTAACTCAGTGCTGGTGTAAGTGCTCTCTATCACGGTGCTGGTGTGGTGTCAGTGCTCTCTATCACGGTGCTGGTGTCAGTGCTCTCTCTTTATCTCGGTGCTGGTGTCAGTGCTCTCTATCTCGGTGATGGTGTCAGTGCTCTCTATCACCGTACTGGCGTCAGTGCTCTCTGTCATGGTGCTGATGCCAGTGCTCTCTATCATGGTGCTGGTGTCAGTGCTCTCTATCATGGTGCCGGTGCCAGTGCTCTCTATCTCCGTGCTGGTGTCAGTGCTCTCTATCTCGGTGCTGGTGTGGTCTCAGTGCTCTCTATCACGGTGCTAGGGTAGTGTAAGTGCTCTCTATATCGGTGCTGGTGTCAGTGCTCTCTATCACGGTGCTGGTGTCAGTGCTCATTCTCTATTGCGGTGCTGGTGTCAGTGAGGGAGATAGCAGCGGAGAAGCCAATCAGCAGGCAATGCCAGCACCATGGCTGAGGATCAGCACTGGACTGGCACCTCTGGACCACCGCAGTGGAGCCCTGCATAGGTGGTGGTAAGGGCCGGGCAGAGGGAGGGGCTCAAGCACAGGTTGGCACACTGGGACACTGGCACAGGACTGCGCTGCCCTGACTGTGGCACTGATCATCTCCTGCACCCCCTTCATAGCCTGGACTGACCTTGCCTCTCCTCCATGGCCTTCATGCACTCCTGAATTGTCAGAATTTCACAGATAAAAAAAGAATGCTTTTCTTGTCGATCCCAGATTCACTTAATACTTTTTTTATGTCAGTGTCCATGTTGTGGGACTATGTGTGCACAGCTAGTAAGTATTTTGTGGCTGAAAATATGACCTGGAGGTTTTTAAGGTTTTTAAAGTCAATGGGGTCTGCCACAAATTTTGCGGTTCGCAAACTTTTGGCCGCGTTTGTGGTTCGCGTTCGCGAAACGTCCCGTCGGAAGTTCGTCCATCACTATTTGTCATACATACTGTATGTAAGGATTAACATTTGGTTACAACTCCTTAGTACCCCATATGTGATATATATGGAAGACATTTAGGACCTGAACATGGACATTTCTCTATTTCTATTGCATAGTGCAGGTCAGTGATAAAAAGGGGCAAATCATTGTACATTCATTTTTATTTTCTATTTTTTCACTTTTTTCTTCACATTTAGAAATGGTCTGTTGCTGAACAGCTGCATGAGGAGTTGGAATTAAGCCTCTACTAACTAAATCCAGACCCTCTAAGGCTGCGTACACACGCGGGGACTGTTCGCTCAACTTTGTCCGCTGAACAGTGTTTCGGCGGACAGTCTGCTCGTGTGTGGGCTTTCAGCGGACAGTTTCAGCGAACAGTCTGCTGAACAAAGTTTTTCGGAATTTCCGAAAAACTGTCCGCTGAAACTTGGTTTGAGCGGACAGTCCGCCCGTGTGTAGGCTTGTTCGTCAAACTAAGTTCCGCGCATGCTCAGAAAGGATTTACACGCCGAAAGTTGTATTGCAGTGTATAGGACGTCGTATTTTTCGTCCCGTCGTACGTGCCGTTCACGTCATCGCGCAAGTTTCAGCGGACTGTTCGTTCGTCGTGTGTGGCCAAGTCCGTCCATGCTAATTTTGAGCGGACTGTCCGCTGAAACTGTTTGACGAACAAAGTTGAGCGAACAGTCCCCGCGTGTGTACGCGGCCTAACTTAACCAGTCAGAAGGTGGATCACTATGATTTCTATTCAAAGAGACTGGAAAGATCCTGAAGTTCAGTGGTTCCTAGCTGATGGGCAATTACTGACATGGGTCTGTGTGAACACAGATCCACCCTAGTAATTGTCCAGTTTATTTGTGTTAATTAGAACTTCATTGATTCCTGCTGGAAAATCGGTAGGTTTGATCAGCTTTCACGCAGATGCACACCAGTGGTTGCCCAGTCCATCAGTGTTACACAGAAGTCCAACTGGTTCTTAATTGATGTGTCTTTCCTTCTTATTTTCTCACTTTCTCCCTTGCAGGTGTAGCACCCTCTAGCGTGTGCTACTAGAATAGCAGTGCAGGTCAAAGCATTTGGCTGGCTCTGAGATTAAAACCTGAGTCACTGAATCTGGGTTAGGGTTATTAGTGGTTAGGGCTGGGTGACTCATCCTGGCAGGTTACTGGTGCCTCCCCCTGGTATCTGGAATATCAGAGAATGTTCTAGAACTAGAGGGCAGAGGTTAGGAGAAGCAGCCATGACTATATATGGGACATTAGCCAAGAACCAAAAGTGGGATAGGAGGGGACTAAGAAAATCCCATAAAAAAGACTTGGGCCATGCCAGCAAGGGAGTCAGGTGGAAGATGGGGTAGTGCTGTGGAGAGGCTGTTGGTGGCACTTGAGGGACCCCTGCTGGGGAGGAGTTTTACTTTGGGCTGGAGTTCGGGATAGCTGGCCTGGAAGGATCCCACCATCGGAGACAACTGGAAGGATTCATGCCGGAATAGGCAGCGGGAGAGAGCAAACAAAGATGGGACAACACAAAGAGGAGAGACTGTTAACAATGCTCTCTAAAGACAGTGGTATGCTTAAGTCTTCATCTTTGCCCTGGGGAATCTCCATGGAAGTGTGTTCCAGTATGGAAGGACTGGGGGATTGTGTCAGTCAGGGGGACTGGGGCAAGAAGTAAAAGAGTGGGCTGGCATCTTCTGCAGCAGTAGAACTGGGCTCAGGGTCTACAGGAGGGCAGAAGGAGATGCTGTTCACTCCATATTGTGTTATTTTATCCACAATGGGACAGGATGTCCTCAGCCTGTAAAGGGCAGCTTCTGAGTTAAAGGGGTTGTAATCCTATGAATTTAAGTGAAAAAACTGCTGACAGTGACTGCCCCCCCCCCCCCCCCCCACACACGTTTTACTCACCTGAGCCCTCTTTATTCCCTTTGGCGGAGATGAGCTCTTCCTCTTTTTCCAGGGTTCTTGCCTCTTGATTGGATAGATTGATAGCAGCTAAGCCATTAGCTCCCACTGCTGTCAATCAAATCCAATGACGCGGGTGCTGGGGGGGGGGGCTGAGTCCGGCATTCTGTGTCTATGCACACAAATGCTGAACTCGGGAGTGCACCTGCAAGGTAACCCCTAGGGAGAGCGCTTTTCCCAGAGGGCTTACCGATGCGAGGAGGAGCCATGAGCACCGCTGGGGGACCCCAGGACATGGTGATTGGGGCCACCTTGTGCAAAACAAAGTGCACAGTGGAGGTAAGTATGATATGCTTGTTATTTTAAAGTAAAAAAAAAAAAAAAAACACAAAGGCTTACAATCACTTTAAGACTAAAGACTGTTAGGTCCCCTGGAGTGATCAGCAGGAGCTGTACATGTGAACCAGGTTTGTGCAGCAGGAAGGAAGAAGAGGACTTTCTGTAAATAGGATTGTCTCCTTTGTTCATAGCTCTGGACATTTTTCAAGTTGGGCATCCCATATATCCCTACTCCAGCCACATTATCAACTAATAAAACATCAGAAAACAATCCAAGGTCTGTTTTCTGTGTTGAAATCCCTGAAGGAAATGTTGCGTGTTTGGCCATGTAGCAGTGGGGAATCCTAACTCTGCAACTCCTATGTGCGTGTGTGGGGGGAGGGGGGGGGGGATGCTACAGAACATATTGTAGTTTCTTCTAGGTATTTAGGAAATGGATCAGAACTTCAGATGTACTCCACATTTTCCATCATAACATCACATTTTTGTTGTCACATGCTCTGTAATCGTCTTACTCCTCTGTTCAATTCTCCAGCATCTGATTTTTCCTTCTTTGAGCAGCCACCAGCTTCAGCCAATTACAGAAGAGGTGCAGTCCTAAAGAGCTAGTGTTTGGGTTGCACAGTGTTTGAGCAACATGTCCATGTTGACATGCTAGTTGCTGGACCCCTGTTTTCTCGTCTAGAGTTTCTGTGCTTTCAATAATTCCCGCCATATTCTAGTTTGCTCCCAATGTTCCCCAGCCTACTTCTAGTCCTGTCTTGTCAATGTGTCCCAGTCTGCTTCCAACCTTGTGCTCCCAGTGTGTACCATCCTGCTTCAAGCCTTGTGTTTCCAATGTGTCCCAGCCTTTTTCCAGCCCAATATTTTCTTAGTGCGTCCCAGCCTTCGGCCAGCCTTGTGTTCCCAGTGTGTCCCAGCTTGCTTCCAGTCTTGTTCTCCCAGTGTGTTTCAGTTTGCTTCCAGCCTAGTATCCCCAGTGTGTCCCAGTCTGCTTCCGAAGCCTTGTAATCCCATAATCTCCCTACCTGATTCCAACCTTGTATCCCCAGTGTGTCCTAGCATGCTTTCCATGTTGTGTTCCCGGTGTGTCCCTACCGGCTTCCAGACACTTCCAGGGAGTTGTGGCAATGCAGTTGCGGTCTGCTTGGGTGAGTCAGAGGACCACAGCCCGAGTATCACCTGTAGAATAATCTCTCTACCTCTAGATGTTCAGGTGAAGACCCGACCTTTTCAGGGCTCTCGCTGTTGCAAAGGAAGCAGATTCTCCAAATATCATGTGTCAGCTCTGTGACTTTGGCTCATCTGCACCGCTGCCTCAACCAGTTCTGGTCATCTACTCCGACCCTCATGGAAGATGAGTCTTAAGTCGTGATAGTAATAATACAATACAACACAATACAATAAAATTAAATTCTAATGATCCCAAAGTTGTTCTGTTAAATGCTTAAAATGCTTTAGTATACATTGTTATGTAAGTTGATATATTATAGCAGTGTTTCTCAACTCCAGTCCTCAAGGCGCCCCAACAGGTCATGTTTTCAGGCTTTCCATTATTTTGCACAGGTGATTTGATCAGTTTCACTGCCTTTAGTAATAACCACAGCCATTTCATCTGAGGGAAATCCTGAAAACATGACCTGTTGGGGCGCCTTGAGGACTGGAGTTGAGAAACACTGTATTATAGTATGTATCATTGGCGTCAGTAACTTTTGCAATTCTCCAAGAATAAATTCCTCATAGGTCACAATACATGTCAATAGTATCGTATTTCAGAAAAGCTCCATCTCTTATTGATAAAATGCTGTATAGAGCGCCATTATATCTGAATTAAATTACCTGAAAATCCTCCCCTGGTATCTACAATATGTATATTAAGGTCTGTGTTCTTCTTCAGAGCTCTCTAATGAGGAAAATACATATGCCAATATGGGTGATCTTCATTTAAAAAGCATGAAGAAAAAATCAACAGCCGAAGGTAAGTTATTATAATGAGGGGGTATCCCCGCGTCTTCATTTATAGGACACATTTCTACTAATACTAAAACTGCTATACTGGCTTTACCTATCAGAAATCACCTTTTCTAATATCTGTATTGAGGTAATAAAAACCAGCATCTCATTGGTTGCCTTGATTTAGTATACATTTTATACCTAAATACGATATACATGGCAGTGGTGCTCCATTTTTTTTTTTTTTTTTGAGGGCGGGGGGGGGGGGGTGCAAACAAACTGAACAATACTTAAAAAAATCTATTGCAACCTCACTGTGCCTATCAAATTCAGCCACTTTGCCCATCAAATGCAGCCACTGTGCCATCAATTGCAGCCACTGTGCCCAACAAAGGCAGCCACTGTGCCCATAATATGCAGCCACTTGTGCCCATCAAATGCAGCCACTTGTGCCCATCAAATGCAGCCACTTGTGCCCATCATATGCACCCATTTTTGCCCATCAAATGCAGCCACTTGTGCCCAGTAAATGCAGCCATTTATGCCCACAAAAAAACAGCCACTTATGAACGTCAGCCATTCAGCCATTTGTGCCTGTCAAATGCAGCCACTTGTGCCGGCCAAATGCAGCCACTTGTGCCCACCAAATGCAGCCACTTGTGCCCACCAAATGCAGCCACTTGGGCCCATCAAATGCAGCCACTTGTGCCCAAATGAAGCCACTTGTGCCCACCAAATTCAGCCACTTGTGCCCACCAAATGCAGCCACTTGTGCCCACCAAATGCAGCCACTTGTGCTCATCAAATGCAGCCACTGATGCCCAGTATATGCAGCCACTTGTGTCCAGTTCATGCAGTCACTGTGCCCACCAACAGCCCCATTCACTAGCAACCTCAACCACCCCGCGCGTGGCTCTGACAGACCCCCCCTTACCGCAGACAGGCAGCAGCTTCTCTCCAAGACAGTGCACCAGAGTGGCTGCGACCTCCATTCCAGCATGTGTGCCCTTCACTCCTCTTTCTAATCGCTAGGTATTCAATAGGGTGGCCTGGCACTTTGGCCAATCAGGAAACTGGTCTGATGCCCTGCCTCCTGTTTGGCAGCGAGAAAGGTTAGTGTGAAAATAGCGAAAATTAATTCACTATCATCACACAGAAGGCTTTTCTAATCTCCAAAAAAGGCTTTTCTACTCTCTGAAGAAACTGAAAATCCAGTTTCCTTCACATGACCTATTCCCCCCCCCCCCCCCGAACCCTGGATGAGAAATATTTATATATATATATATATATACACACACACACACACACACACACACACACACACACACACACACAGAACCAAGGTCCTGAGGGATACTTAGTTGAAGGGGGTGCAAAACGATGCAGGAAGCATTGCCATCCATTGCTCCTCCTTGGAAATTGGCCAACCCAATGGAAATCCCAAAGTTCCCACAATGCACACATACACCAATATCCAAGCTGCTACCAACTACAAATGGCAGGCTTGTGAGAGACCTTAATTCTGACACTCACAATTAGAGATGAGAGTTCAGGTTTTGCCCCAAACTTTAGCTCCCTTCCGTTTTAGTTAACAGGTCAACTAAATGACTTCTTCACACACCCACTGCAGTGAACCTCCTGATTCACAAGGAAGGTGTTCATTAGTAGCAGTATTACTACTGCCACTAATGAGTGACAGCTTCCCATTCAGGTCTGTGGTTGGCAGGGCACTGTGGCTGTCAGAGGTTGAGCAACCAATGGAGCATCCCTGCCCCCATTCATCTGAATGTAGATAGTTGGATTGAGGATGATAGCAGATGTCATTGACCAAATATCACCACATGGTCATATTTGGTCAGTGATGTCAGCCGGCATCCTCACCTTCAATGTTTCTATTCAGCTGAATAGTGATACATCATTGGTTTTTTGTTGGACATTGTGGGATATTATTTTTTTGGACATCAAATGAGATTATTTATTGGACTTCAGGGCACATTATTTTTGGACATCATAGGACAATATTTTTTTGGACATCAATGGAGATTATTTTTTTTGGACATCAAGGGACATTATTTTGGGACATCGTGGGACTGTTTTCAGACTTTGTAGGACACATACTTTTTGGAAATCGTTGGACATTATTTTTGGATATCTTGGGACATTATCTTTTAGACATCATGGACATTATTTTTGGACATTGAGGGATAATATTTTTGGACACTAAGGAAAATTAACTTTTATGCAGCGTAAACACGACCGGACTTTCCGGGCAGACTCAATTCGATGGTCTTCCCGACGGACTTTCGGCGGAGTTCCGACGGACTTTCTGAACGAACGGTCTTGGCCACACATTATCTGTTCGAAAGTCCCGTTCACTTTGAACGTGATGACGTAAGACAGGACTTAAAAAAAGGAAGTTCAATAGCCAGTAGCCAATAGCTTCCTTTGCGTCGTATTTGGTCCGTTGGGCCAGCATACAGATGAACGGTTTTCCCGATAGGAATTGAGTCCGTCGGACAGATTTGAAACATGTTCTAATTCTAGATCCATCTGATTTTTTAAACGAAAAATGATTGGATTAGCCCACACCTGATCAGATTGTCAGACGGACTGATTCCATCGGACTTAGTCTGCCGGAAAGTCCGGTCGTGTGTATGCGGCATTAGACATCATAGACATAATTTTTGAACATCTTGGGACATTATTTTTTGACAACATGGGACATTATTTTTTTGGACATCAAGGGACATTATTTCTGGACATTGTGGGACTGTTTGTAGACTTTTTAGGACACAGACTTTTTGGACATTGTGGGATATTATTTTTGGACATTAAGTAAAATTAACTTTTAGACATCATAGACATCATTTTTTGAACATCTTCGGACATTATTTTTTGACAACATGGAACATTATTTTTTTGGACATATTGGGACATTGTTTTTGGACATTGCAGGACATTTTTTTTGGAAATCACACATTTTTTGGACATTGTGGGGCAAAATTTTTTAAACATCCTAACACAATATTTTTTGGACATACAGTAGTAGGACATGTAGTAGCCATACAGTAGTAGAACATGTAGTAGACATATGGTAGTAGAACATGTAGTAGACATACAGTAGTAGGACATGTAGTAGACATGCAGTAGTAGGACATGTAGTAGACATACAGTATCAGGGTATGAACCAGAACCTACACTCTCATTTGGCTATATCATGATAATGAAATAACATGATGTGATATGTACATATACAGTTACTGTATAGTGGAAGATTATTATATGATAGATGTGATATAAATATAGATATATACAGTTATAGTAGAAGATTATTGATTTCTATGCAGGGAATGAGCACACAGATGATCCGGGATGAATATAAAATGTCTTTACATGAGATAAGAATTCTGGAGGATTATTATACCGGCTGATACACGCAGGATTATTCACTATCCTCTCTGTCTATAGAGATTCCAGCTGCCAAGAATACACATCACTGGGTGATATTGATCCTGGGGGTCCTCCTAATATTGGTCTTCATTACTTTGGTCATCCTCATGACTTTCCTGTTCATTTCCTGTGAGTATCTCTAATATATTGGGGTATTGGGGTTTGAATTTAGCGTCTGAACTTTGATTAAGTAAATTAATTTACCCCTTAGGCTCCATGCACACTGGAGCTCATAAACTGAAGTTTTTTGAAGTTTGGGCTTTTTTTTTTTAAAGCCCATAAACTCCACTTTATGTTATCCTATGTGTCCATGGACACATGGACGTTGTTGGACGTTTATCATCAGTGGAGTTTATGGGCTGTTTTCTGAACTCCATAAAATAGCGTTCAAGAGCAGTACTGGAAATGCCAGGTGTTAAACGAGGATTAACAATGTAAAAAGAGCGTTAAGCCTCGTTCGACGTTTCTCTGCCTCTATTCAAAAATTAATGGTTCCCTATGGGAGCCCATTGATTGGAATAGAAGTCGCACCAGAAGTCGGATCCGACTTGCGGTCTGACTTGTGTGCCGAGAATTAAGGGGAACCCCGCCAAAATGAGAAAAAGAACCCTCTTCGCCGAAAAAAATGGCGTGGGAGTCCCCACCTGGGGCATGATGGGGTGGTGACATCATAAGGGGGAGGGGTCACCAGATGACGTCACCCGGTGACCACGCCCCCATGCCTATATAAATCATTGCACACCGCGTTCCCAGCATTACAGCGGGAGAGAGCGTTGTGTCAACAACGGAAGAAGAGAAGAGCAAAGAAGGCGATGGAGAAGACCAGGCCACCGCTAGAAAAAGAGCGGGCAGAAGATAGCAGGAGCAGTATAATTATTTCAGAAAGGCACTGCATTTGAGCTCCAGTTTATGACTTTGACTAATTAGTGGCTGACATTTGTGAACACATCCAAGAATTACACAGGCACCAGAAATGTAATTACTGTGTCATCTCTGAACCGGCATCTTAGTTAGTCCAAGACATAGATGGTGACCCTGGATGATGTCTGAATGAAGATGGCTCTGTCCTTCTGAAGCTGATGAGGGCATTATCGGGGAAGTTTAATGTTATCTGTGAGAGGTCATAAATACCTGGAGGGGTTTCACTAATTAGTAGAATGGTTCACCTACTATGGAAATATATACAATATACAGTATATATGACCGGTCATCTTTATAATTCCAAAAAGATTAAATGGGATTCAATGGGGCCTTATAATGACCATTGTGAAGATCGACAATGCCCAGACCACCTCTGGGCAATCTGGGGACCATATCTTTATTTATTTTTTTAAACTGTATTTGCTGATGTGAGTTCTCCAACATTGAAGACCCTTATCTGACATTGTTTTCTATTTCCTCTTCAGATAAAAGTGTTGGTGAGGAAATGTCACAGATGAGGAATGGTGAGTGTATAATGGTCTCAATGGTCATGTCACAATGCATTTCATGGGTTCCATATATTCCACTTCCTCGGGATCTGTGAAACACTTGGAGGGGTCTCAGGGATTATCCCTTTAACATAAAAGAGGATACCCTCTTATTAGCCCTCTTCTATTGACTCACAATAGTGGGTGATCCTTAGGGAGGACAGAGGCTATATAACTGCATATCACAACCTTTCACCATCCAATAAACCATCCTGTAGCATGTGTTACCTGGGTAAGGCAAGGGCACGGCCTAAAGCAGGGATGACGAACCTTGGCACCCCAGATATTTTGGAACTACATTTCCCATGATGCCCAACTACACTGCAGAGTGCATGAGCATCATGGGAAATGTAGTTACAAAACATGGAACTACACCTTGGGTGCCAAGGTGTTTCGCTTGCGTTTATCTAGGAAGGTTACTTTGTGGTATAAGCAAGGAAGCTGAGACTTCTGCAGTGTGTACATTTGATTTTACTATACAAAGATGCTGTACATACAAAACTATTACAATCTTAGGAATACAATACAAGACTGACAGATAAATATAACAAGCAAAATGCCTAGCAAATGAACAGCCTATAGTCTATAACAGTACAAATACACTTAAAAGTTACTTATCTTCTGTTACTGTATGCTCGTAATCTCCCTTGACAACGATTCTTCTGGAGACCAGGCACCTCCTTTCATGATGAGTGGCTTCTGATCTTAAAGAATGATGATGTGTGTTCCTAGTTTATGCCTGAATCCCCTTTTTTTGTGTCAGGCTGTTTACCATAATTACCAAACAGAAAACATACCTGTTTACTGTAGCTGTGTAAACACTGGACTGTTGAAACTGTCAATTGAATACAACAATGGTGTCTACGTACCCATTGTATGCAGCAGCATTTGTTTGAGAAATCTACTCAAGCCAAAACCTGACAAAAAATCTATGAGCAACCACTATTGTCCCATGTAATGTTATGTCTGATTAAATAAAAAAAAAATCATATTTTAACAAACGCAATACACAAGATTCACCATCACTGGCATAAAGGATGAGATCTACCCTGCTACTGTCATCTAGGATCTTGAAGTGATCTCCTCCGCTCCGCCTCCCCCTTCTCCCAGACCACAGCACTAGTGATCTCCTCCGCTCCGCCTCCCCCTTCTCCCAGACCACAGCACTAGTGATCTCCTCCGCTCCGCCTCCCCCTTCTCCCAGACCACAGCACTAGTGATCTCCTCCGCTCTACCTCCCCCTTCTCCCAGACCACAGCACTAGGGATCTCCTGCGCTCCTCCTCCCCCTTCTCCCAGACCACAGCACTAGTGATCTCCTCCGCTCCGCCTCCCCCTTCTCCCAGACCACAGCACTAGTGATCTCCTCCGCTCCGCCTCCCCCTTCTCCCAGACCACAGCACTAGTGATCTCCTCTGCTCCGCCCCCCCTTCTCCCAGACCACAGCACTAGTGATCTCCTCCGCTCCGTCTCCCCCTTCTCCCAGACCACAGCACTAGTGATCTCCTCCGCTCCGCCTCCCCCTTCTCCCAGACCACGGCACTAGTGATCTCCTCCGCTCCGCCTCCCCCTTCTCCCAGACCACGGCACTAGTGATCTCCTCCGCTCCGCCTCCCCCTTCTCCCAGACCACGGCACTAGTGATCTCCTCCGCTCCGCCTCCCCCTTCTCCCAGACCACAGCACTAGTGATCTCCTCCGCTCCGCCTTCCCCTTCTCCAAGACCACAGCACTAGTGATTGCAGAGGGGGGGGACAGAGATAATGGAGACCCTGCAGGAGCCTGGGGGGGAAGACAGAAAGGAGCTTCAGATTCCCAATACACACACACCAGCACAGTGTGTGTATTTATTGAGACCAAATGATACTGCTGCTGTGACTGTCTCCACAGTGGTATGTATTGTAATGAAGCTCCCCCTGCCAGAATGGTCTGTCCGGGTTTCAGGCAGTCTGAAAACTGGGCAGATGATTCAGAACCTGGACTGTCCGGGTGAATCCCGTAAAGGTGGCAACCCTACCTATACATTGTGGATTCTGTAAATAGGCCGGGTGTGGCTCTCATGCGCTGTACTTTAAACATTTTTGTGAATACATTTGTATTATTTTATTAGCGCTTAACTGTATATTATCAGGCACCTATGAAGTTTTGTGTAATGTTCTGTGGGTGTATTGGGGTGTAGATCAGCAGTAATCTGAGATGAATCGCCATTGTTATCATTACAGGTTCTCTTTCCAGCGATGTTCAGAGCATTCAAGCATCTGTGAGGAACCTGGAGAAAGCCCAAACAGCAACCAGTAAGATTATCTTATTCCAACCACTGGAACACTTACCCATCAAACCACCTTTCACCACAGTGTGCAAACAGGATGTAGATATCACAAAGCCTCTCTCTGTCTGTTTGTAGAACGATGTATCCAGATATCAAAACACATTAGGTGAATTTTAATAACAAAAAAACTGACATTACAGGTCCATGTAATGTTATTATTATTATTATACAGGTTTTATATAGCGCCAACAATTTGCTCAGCACTTTACAACATGAGGGCAGACATTACAGTTACATTACAATTTGGTACAAGAGGAATCAGAGGGCCCTGCTCGTTAGAGCTTACAATCTAAAAAGGAAGGGGCAATTGATACAAAAGGTAATAGCCGTGGGGGATGAGCTGATGGAGGAAGTAAATCAGTGTTAGTTAGAAGTAGGATAGGCTTCTTTAAAGAGAAGGGTTTTCAGGGATCGTCTAAAGATGGATAGATTAGGGGACAGTCAGACAGATTGGGGTAGGGAGTTCCAAAGGATGGGAGAAGCTCTGGAGAAATCCTGGAGGTGAGCATGGGAGGAGGTGACAAGGGAGCTAGAGAGCAGGAGGTCTTGGGATGACCAAAGAGGGCGGTTTGGTTGGTATTTTGGGACTAGGTTAGTGATTTAACTAGGGCCAGAGTTATGGATGGCTTTGTAAATTATTGTTAGTACTTTGAATTTTATTCGTTGGGTGAGTGGAAGCCAGTGCAGGGATTGGCAGAGAGGGGTGGAGGACACTGAATGGCAGGTAAGGTGGATGAGTCTGGCAGCGGCATTCATTATGGACTGAAGGGAGGATAGTCTATGTAAAGGTAATCCAACAAGGAGGGAGTTGCAGTAGTCGAGGCGAGAGATGACCAGGGAGTGAATTAGAAGCCCTGTGGTGTCATTAGTTAAAAAGGGGCGTATTCTGGAAATGTTGCGGAGGCGGCATGATTTGGACAGGGCTTGTATGTGGGCCTGAAAGGACAGTTTGGACTCTAAGGTTACCCCTAGCACCCTGGCATGTGGGGAGGGGATGGACTGATAGATGTGCCATTGATCTTGACAGAGAAATCAGGCAAAGGGGCACGTGGGGGAGAAAATATTAAGAGCTTGGTTTTAGATAGATTAAGTTTGAGGAAGTGGTGTGACATCCAGGCTGATATGTCTGTTAGTAGATCAGTGATGTGTGAGGAGATTGATGGGGTGAGCTGAGGGGCAGAGAGATAGATTTGGGTGTCATCAGCATATAAATGGTAGTGAAAGCCATGGGAGGCTATCAGCTGACCCAGGGAGGACGTGTAGATCGAGAATAGTAGAGGTCCAAGGACAGAACCTTGAGGGACCCCAACGGAAAGGGGAGTTGAAGAAGAGGAAGTGGAGTTGTAAGTGACACTGAAGGTGCGATGAGATAGGTAAGATTAAAACCAACGGAGAGTGCAGCGATGGAGACCAAGCAAACTGAGTTTTTTGAGGAGGAGTGGGTGGTCAACTGTATCAAAGGCAGCAGAAAGGTCCAAGAGTAAGAGTATGGAATAATGACCGTTGGTTTTGGCTGTTAGTAAGTCGTTTGAGAGTTTTAGGAGGGCAGTTTCTGTGGAGTGCTGTGGGCGAAATCCAGACTGAAGAGGATCGAGAAGGTTATTTTCAATGAGGTGGTTGCTCAGTCGGTTGTAGACTAAACGTTCAAGGAGTTTGGAGGCAAAAGGGAGTAAAGAGATGGGTCCTAAGTTGTTAAGATTGGTGGGGTCCGAGGCCTTTCTTGGTATGGGAGTGATCAGTGCATGTTTTAGAGGGTTGGGGAAGATGCCAGTAGAGAGTGAGAGGTTGAAGATATGAGTTAAGGAGTGTAGGATTGAGTCAGATGATGACCGTAGTATTTGAGAAGGAACAGGGTACAAGGGGCAGGAGGTTAGGTGGGCATTAGAAAAAAGTTTAGTGACTTCCTCTATAGTAGCTGGGTCAAAAGAGGAAAGTATTGATTGTGCAGGAGGACATGGAGTGTAAGGTGAGGGAGATGTCTGTAGAGCGGAAATCTCGAGACGAATCATCTCAATCTTATTTTTGAAGTGATAAGCAATCTTCTGGGCAGTGAGTAAGTTAGTGGGGGAGGGGGGGGGGTAATGGAGGACGAAGTAGAGTGGTAAAGGTAGAAAAGAGTTGACGGGGACTGCGTGAGAGGGTGTTAATGAGAGTGATAAAGTAGGTCTGTTTGGCAGCGTGCAGGCAGTAATGGTATTTTTGGAGGGCAGATTTATATTGGCTGAAGTCTTGCTGTGACTTAGTTTTACGCCACAGACGCTCAAAAGCATGGCTACGTTTTTTTGAGGCTTCTGGTATTGTCTGTCTGCCAGGGTTGTAGTGGTCGGGGCCTGATTCTGTGCGTAGTGAGGGGGGCGAAGGTATCCAGGGTGGATGACAGTGAACTGTTGTAGACAGAAGTAGCCAAGTTGGGGCAGGACAAGGATGAGATTTTGTCATAGAGACAATCTGTAGCAGAGAAAAGAAGAGAAGGGTTAAGATGGTGAAGGTTTCTACGGGGTAATAGTTTGGTAGTTGGAAGGCAAGGAGGAGGCAGACAAAGAGAGATTGAAACTAATAAGGTGGTGATCAGATAGAGGCAAAGGAATATTGGAGAGGGTGTGCGGAGTGCATAGGTAGGAGAAGATGAGGTCAAGGCAGTTGCCAAAAGAGTGAGTGGAATCGCTTGTCCATTGTTTTAGATCAAAAGAGGAGGTTAGGCTCAGCAGCTTATGCCGCGTACACACGATCAAACAATCGGGTGGAAAAGTCCGGCAAACTGAAGTCCGCCAAACAATCCCCCCGTGTGTAGCCTCCGGCATACTTTTTTGACCCGAAAGTACGGCGGACTTAGAAAGTAGCTTTACACTCCAATCTTCCCACCGGACTCGCATTTCGGCGGACAATCTGGCCGTGTGTGTGCCAGTCCGCCGTACTTTTGAAATGAACGGACTTTTCCCGCCTGGAGAAAAGTCCGCTCATTTCGAGCGGGTCTCCAGGTAGGCGGGGCCCGCGAAGGATACGTCGCTGGCCCCGCCGCCTGGTATGGACTTAAAGGGGAACCCCAACGCCGAAAAAAAATGGCGTGGGGGTCCCCCCAAAGTCCACAACAGACCCTTGTCCAAGCACTCTACCCGGCCGGCCAGGAAAGGAGGGGCGAGCGAGCACCCCCGCCTCCTGAGCCGTACCCGGCCGCGTGCCCTCAACATGGGGGGTGCCTTGGGGAAGGGGGGGCCGCGCGGCCCCCCCACCCCAAAGCACCTTGTCCCCATGTTGATGAGGACAAGGGCCTCTTCCCGACAACCCTGGCTGTTGGTTGTCGGGGTCTGCGGGCGGGGGGCTTATTGGAATCCGGAAGCCCCTTTAATAAGGAGGCCCCCGGATACCGGCCCCCCACCCTATGTGAATGAGTATGGGGTACAATGTACCCCTACCCATTCACCTGTAAAATAAAGTACAAAAAAAAACACAACACACAAGATAAAATAATTTATTGCACAGCTCCGGGGGTCTTCCGTCTTCGGGGGTCTTCTCGCCGGATTCCTCCACTTTCTTCTTGTAGCTCTTTTACTAGCGGAGGAGCCCAGCATTCTTCTTCGTCACCGCGGCCTCTTCTTCCGACTTCGGGGGTCTTGTCCCCTTCTTCAGTTCTTCTGCCGAGCCACCGCGCCTTCTTATAGCTCTTTTACAGGCGGTGGCCCGGTCTTCTGTCGCCGCCGCCGCCGCCTTCCGTTCTTCTGTTCTTCTCTTCTTCTTCAGATGTTGCCTCGCCGAGTCCTCCGCTCACAATGACGGGGAACGGGCACGCGGCGACTTATATAGGGACAAGGGGCGGGGTCTTCGGTTGATGTCACATGGGTTGATGTCACATGGTGACCCCGCCCCTTACGGTGTCACAGTTTTGGAGGATGCTGGGACTGTCGCCATGTGACATCAACCCATGTGACACAAACCCATGTGACATCAACCGAAGACCCCGCCCCTTGTCCCTATATAAGTCGCCACGTGCCCGGTCCCCGTCATTGTGAGCGGAGGACTCGGCGAGGCAACATCTGAAGAAGAAGAAGAAGAGAAGAACAGAAGAACGGAAGGCGGCGGCGGCGGCGACAGAAGACCGGGCCACCGCCTGTAAAAGAGCTAGAAGAAGGCGCGGTGGCCCGGGAGAAGAACCGAAGAGGGGGACAAGACCCCCCGAAGTCGGAAGAAGAGGCCGGCGGCGAGGAAGAAAGCCGGGCTCCTCCGCTAGCAAAAGAGCTAGAAGAAGATAGCGGAGGAGTCCGGTGAGAAGACCCCCCCGAAGACAGAAGACCCCCGGAGCTGTGCAATAAATTATTTTATGTGTTGTGTTTTTTTGGTACTTTTATTTTACAGGTGAATGGGTAGGGGTACATTGTACCCCATACTCATTCACATAGGGTGGGGGCCGGTATCTGGGCCCCCCTTATTAAAGGGGGCTCCCAGATTCCGATAACCCCCCCGCCTGCAAACCCCGACAACCAATGGCCAGGGTTGTTGGGAAGAGGCCCTTGTCCTCATCAACATGGGGACAAGGTGCTTTGGGGTGGGAGGGCCGCTCACTCGTCCCCCCCTTTCATGGGAGGCCGGGTAGCGTGCTCGGACAAGGGTCTGATGTGGACCTGGGGGGACCCACACGCCGAATTTTTTCGGCGTTGGGGTTCCCCTTTAAGTCCATACCAGGCGGCGGGGCCAGAGACATATCCTTCGCGGGCACCGCCTACCTGGAGACGCGCTCGAAATGAGCGGACTTTCCTCCGCGTGTGTGGGTGAGTCCGTTCATTTCAAAAGTAGGGCGGATAGTACGGCGGACTTAGTACGCCGTATTAGTCCGCTGAAAAAGTGCCGTGTGTGGGCAAGTAGCCCGTTCATAAAGTCCGACGGACAATCTGGCGGGAAGTCCGCCAGACTAAGTACGTCGGACAGACGGCTACGTGTGTACGTGGCTTTAGAAGTAGCAGGAGTGTTAAGATTATCAGGGATGTTGAAGTCACCAAGAATGAATGATGGAATTTCAGAGGAGAGAAAGTAGGGTAGCCAGGCGGAGAAGTCGTCAAGGAAGTTTGATACCGGTCCAGGGGCCTGATAGATCACAGCAATTCTCAATGAAACCGGAGAAAATAAGCAAATACAGTGAGCTTCAAATGAAGAGAGGGACAGAGAGGGGGGTGGATGAAGAAGCTGAAAAGTGCTTTGAGGAGATAGGAGGATTCCAACACCACCTCCTTTCCGTCCACTAGGCCTGGGAGAGTGAGTCCACAGGAGGCCACCATAGGAGAGAGACGCAGGAGAAGGAAGGTCAGATTCTTGGATCCAGGTCTCAGTAATTGCAAGTAGGTTCAGGGAGTTAGTGATAAATAGGTCATCATGGACAGTGGGGAGTTTGTTACAAACAGAGCGGGCATTCCAAAGGGCACAGGAGAAGGGGAGGCGGGTTCTAGGCTTAAGAGGAATAGAAATGAGATTGTGTGGATTGCGGCTGCTAGCAGAGCATGAGTTGTGCTGGGTATGTTGGCCGAAGGTAAATGATTGTGGTCCAGGATTTGGGGAAATATCTCCAGAAGTTAGGAGAAGAAGAAGGGTGAGAGAGGTGATATGGGAGTGTGACTTATGTGGGGGGCATGTCCCCGTGGCCTGTGGGCTTTATTGGTATATGGATTTAGAGTTAGCAGGAGCTGATGAGTGCAGTAATAAGGTGAAGACAGGAGTGAGGGTGATATATATAAGCTGTGGGGGGGGAGAAGGTGGGTGAAGGAGTGAGAATTTAAGCAGAGAGGATGCAACTGTGAGAAGGAAAAATAGAGAGTGCATGATACAGAGTGGTGAGATTGAGAGGAAGCATGAATGAGAGAAGAAAAAGTTTGGAGAATCAGGTCACCGGTAGTCTGTTTAATGTTCTGCAGAAGTCTGTTGTGTATTTTCGCTTTGTGCAATCGCTGAAGTGCTGAGCAGAAGTGCAATACTTAATCCAATATGAATACTTTATCCAAGATAAATGGCAAATGCAACCCCTGCCTGGGCATCCCCTAAGTAAGGCCTGGATTTATACTGAATTTGGATTGGGTGGGGGTATTGCCAATTAATTAGTCAGGATTGCATAGGAGGAACACATGGCTAACAGAATGAACTCACACCAAGGCTCACTACAAGACACAGCAAGAGAGCAGAAAAGGTCAGTGCCATAAAGATAAGAACAGCTCCTAAATTTTAGGTATAGTGAGACAATAAGAAAGTTAAATAAACATCATTCTGATATGGACAGAGGTAAAAATTTTTACAGCAGCATAGATCACCAAAAGCACATACACAGAACTAGCAGGATGATCTTAGTTGCAATTAAAGGTGGAAGTTGTGAGCTGACACATACCTGTGGGAGGATAGAAAGAGTTATGTTAGATAGTGCTGAGCAGAAGTGCAATACTTAATCCAATATGAATACTTTATCCAAGATAAATGGCCAATGCAACCCCTGCCTGCCTGTTATGTCTGATTAAATTTAAAAAATCATATTTTAACAAACGCAACACACAAGGTTCACCATCACTGGCATAAGGGATGAGATCCACCCTGCTACTATCATCTAGGATCTTGAAGTCATCTAATGTGCCTACAACAAAGGAGGTATCTATTCTAGGGCGGGAAATTCAACGTTATACTGTGAAACAAGTGATTTTTTATTGCCTCTACATTGTGGATTCTGACTGTAAATAGGCCGGGTGTGGCTCTCATGCGCTGTACTTTAAACATTTTTGTGAATACTTTTGTATCATTTTATCATTACAGGTTCTCTTTCCAGAGATGTTCAGAGCATTCAAGCATCTGTAAGGAACCTGGAGAAAGTCCAGACAGCAACCAGTAAGATTATCTTATTCCAATCACTGGAACACTTACCCATCAAACCACCTTTCACCACAGTGTGCAAACAGGATGTAGATATCACAAAGCCTCTCTCTGTCTGTTTGTAGAACGATGTATCCAGATATCAATCAAATTAGGTGAATTATAATAACAAAAATACTGACATTACAGGTCCATGACATGATGAGTCCTCTCCTGTCCACTGCAATGGGTGGTTTGTGAGTCCTGACATCATGGCTCTGTGACATTACAGTTCCTCTTCTGTTATCAGCATGGGTAGGTCCTGACCTCATGGGTCCTCTTCTGTCCTCAGCAGTGGGTTGATTCTGACCTCAGGGATCCACTTCTGTCCTCAGCAGTGGCTGGGTCCTAACATCATGGGTCTGTGACATGATAGGGTCCTCTTCTGTCCTCAGCAAAGGGTGGATCCTGATGTGATGGGTCTGTGACACGATGGGTCCTTTTCTGCCCTCAACAGTAGCTGGGACCTGGCTTGTGGGTTCTCTTATGTCATCAGCAGTGAGTGGGCCCTGACTTCATGGGTCCTCTTTTTGATGGGTCCTCTTCTGTCCTCAGCAGTGGATGGGTCTCGACCTCATGGGTTCTCTTCTATCTTCAGCATTGGGTGGGTCCTGACCTCATTGGTCCTCTTTTGTCCTCAGCAATGTGATGGAAGGGTCCTTATATGATTGGCCTGCAACATGATTGGGCCTCTTCTGTCAATACCTGTGGGGGAGTCCTGACTTCATGGGTTCTCTTCTGTTCTCAAAAGTGGGTGGTTTCTGACCTCATGGGTTATCTATTATCCTCAGCAATAGGTGGGTCCTGATGTCAGACCCATGACATGATGGATTCTCTTCTATCCTCGGCAGTGGGTGGGTCCTGACATCATGGTTCCTATTCTGTACTGAGCAGTGGGTGGGTTCATTACATGGTGGTCCTTAGCAGTGGCTGAGCCCTGACCTCATGGGTTCTCTTTTGTCCTTAGCAGTAAGTGAGTCCTAACCTTAATGGATTCTCTTCTGTCCTCAGCAGAGAGTAAGTTCTGATCTTATGGTTCCTCTTTTATCCTCAGCAGAGTGTGGGTTCTAATCTTATGGTTCCTTTTCATTCCTCAGCAGTGGGTAGGTCCAGACCTCTTGGTTCCTCTTCTGTCCTCAGCAAAGAGTGGGTTCTAACCTCATGGTTTCTCTTCTGTCCTCAGCTGAGGGTAGGTTCTGAACTCATGGTTCCTCTTCAGTCCCCAGCAGTGGGTGGGTACTGACCACATGGTTCCTCTTCTGTCATCAGCACATCTTGAATGCTGCAGAGAGCAGACCTTATAATGACAAGGTGTTGCTCTCAGCAGCATGCTCCTATGAACCCATGGATGACATACCCATGGGGGCTAGGTCTTTGACACCCTAAGTTCACAGGAAGTGGGTTAAGCGACACTGGACATCATTCAATCTGGAAAACTGTCAAACTATAATTACTGCAAGGGACATATCCAGAGATGCTTTATTTTATTTTATTTTGGTATTAGACTAGAATTGGGCTTGAAAGCAGACCTTTTATCAAATAGCTTTTCTACTGCCTGGTCCACCATGTTCCATGGTGATCATAAATGGTAACAGTCCTGAAACATTGTAGAAACCGCTTCTCCAGAATCCCAGTATGGTCACATGACTAAATGCCTAGGATCAAAGTTCAGACTGGTGGATTTTTCTGTTTAGCAGAAACCATGTGAACCCAAAAGAGATGGGCACGTTAGTGGGTGTGTCTTAAACGAATATATGTAGAGTAATGCCACGTACTCACGATCAGACTATCTGGCGGACTTGGTTCGGCGGACCAGCGTCTGCTGGACAATCCGCCCGTGTGTGGGCTCTGGCTGACTTTTTTTTCCCTGCGAGTCCGCCGGACAATCCGGCTGTCTGTGTGCTAGTCTGCCATACTTTTGAAATGAACAGACTTTCCCGCACACGGGGAAAAGTCCGTTAATTTTGAACGTGGCTCCAGGTAGCCGGGACTAGCGAAGGAGGTCAATGTCAGAGATTGACACGTCACTGGCCCCGTCACCTGGTATGGACTTAAAGGGGAAGCCCTACGCTGAAAAAATGACGTGGGTGTCCCCCCAAGGTCCATATCAGACCCTTATCCAAGCACGCAGCCCGGCCGGTCAGGAAAGGGTGTTGGAACGAGTAAGTACCCCCCTCCTGAGTGTACCAGGCCGTGTGCCCTCAACATGGGGGGTGCTTTGGGTAAGGGGGGCTCTGCGGCCCCCCACTCCAAAGCACCTTGTCCCCATGTTGATGAGGACAAGAGCCTCTTCCCGACAACCCTGGCCGTTGGTTGTCGGGGTCTGCAGGCGAGGGGCTTATTGTAATCCAGGAGCCCCCTTTAATAAGGGGCCCCCCGATACCGGCCCCCCACCCTATGTGAATGAGTATGGGGTACAATGTACCCCTACCCATTCACCTGGTGAAAAAAATGTAAAAAAAAAAAAAACACCACACAAGGTTTCAAAATCATTTATTGCACAGCTCCGGGGGACTTCTTCCGTCTTGGGGGGTCTTCTTGCTGGACTCCTCCGCTATCTTCTGCTCTTTTACTAGCGGAGGAGCCCGGCTTTCTTCTTCGTCGCCCCCCGGGGGTCTTCTTCCGACTTTGGGGGTCTTGCCCCTCTCTTCGGTTCTTCTTGCTGGGCCTCCACTTTCTGCCTTTAGCTCTTTTACTAGCGGTGGCACGGTCTTCTGTCGCCACCGCCTCTTCTTCCGACTTCGGAGGTCTTGTCCCCCTCTTTGGTTCTTCTTGCCGGGCCTCCGCTCCTTCTTCCAACTCTTTTACTAGCGGTGGCCCGGTCTTCTGTCGCCACTGTCGCCGCCGCCGCCGCCTTCTCTTCTTTTTTGAGATGTTGACTCAACGCTCTCTCTGGCCACAATGACAGGGGCGCGTTGCGCGGTGACTTATATAGGGACAATGGGCAGGGTCACCGGGTGATGTCCTCGCCCATTATGATGTCACAGTTCCAGCATCCTCTGGGACATCATAATGGGCCGGGACATCACCCGGTGACACCGCCCATTGATGACATTGACCTCCTTCGCTAGTCCCGGCTACCTGGAGCCGCGTTCAAAATGAACAGACTTTCCTCTGTGTGCGGGAAAGTCCGTTCATTTCAAAAGTAAGGCGGACTCCCGCCATAGTCCGGTTGTGTGTGTGCAGGTCAGCTCATTCAGAAAGTTTGGTGGACTTTGTGGCGGTTTGTCAGCTAGACTAAGTCTGCCAGATAGTCTGATCGTGTGTAGGCGGCATAAGAGAAGTATATAATGATAAACCTGATTATACTAATTGATGTTGGTTTTCCTCTCTTTCTCACATTCCAACGTGAAGTATAATTTAACAGATGAAGTCACTGGTAATTATGTACTGCTCAATGTAATGTATATTAGAATGGATAGATAGATGCAATTTATTATTATTAGGATTATTATTATTATTATTATAATACAGAATTTATATAGCCACCAGCAATAGAAAAATCACAAGCCTTGATATTATCAGTAAGGATGAATAGAAATGAAGATTGTAGGAATGTGAGGGACCGCTAACCCCGAGCTGCGGGCCAGATAAAATCTTGTAGTGATCTGTAGTTTGGAGACCTCTGCTATAAAAGGAGGCCAGCTCTCTCCTGACACTCTCTTCTGTGTATTTCAGCTTCCTTTTCCAGCGACATTCAGAGGATTTGGGGATTTTTGGGGAAAGTGGCAGAAGAGCTCCAGAAAATGAAAAGTAAGTTTATCTTAAATTATTTCCTCCAAAAATTCTCCAAGGGTCCACAATACATCTACTGATGGCCGCATCTTTGCAAGTCCAGATAAAGATAAAAACCTCAATAATTGATATTATAGTTATAATTGTACGTTTTACATCACAAAAAGGATCAGAAAAAATTCCAAAAATATTTCACCTCAAAATGATATGTGGAGCCCTGTATCAGGGGGGTTGTGTGGGATGATCCTCACTGTGACAGACCTAGCCGGGACAGAGGCTCTTGGAGGGGACTGAATGTGAGCCTCTTGCTGACCGATTATGGGCCCTGGCATTTGGTGGAACGGTGCTCTTTGTGAGCTGTATGCCTGGGGACCATTGAGGTGGTGCTACTTTGGATTCAAGTCCATGTCCCCCCAAAATACAGACTCTGGGAACCCTGTATATGCCACATTATAGTGATGGCTTCATAACGTTGAGGCTCATAGAAGGTGCTGATGTCATCAACTCAGGACACCTGTCTGTCTGCTGTCTGCTAGAATGTGTTTATTGTAAATAAGTCTAGTATGGGATCTAAGAGTCATTAGATCCCCATTGTTGTTTGTGTTAATTAACTCTGCTATTGTGTAAGGAGTCTGTGTTGATTTGTGAAATGTTGATTGTGTTTTCTGAGCTACAAGACTGCAAATCTGGCCTATAGTTCACGTCTGAGTCATCTAGGCTGTCTAAAGGGATACGTTAATTAGCTCATGTTAATTAGGTTTCTGGTCACAGGTGTATGTTCAGAGTAATATGAGCAGGAGGTATGCATCTCCTCTTTTACTGTATAAAGAGCCTGTATTCCTTCCAATAAAGATTCATTTTCTGTTTGAACCTCAATACAGAGCCTTGTCCCGTATTTGGGGGAGAATTATTCGTATGGGTTCCTTGTTGTTCAGCTGATGGAAGTGTCTGGTAGCTGCTTTGGTGTTCGGGAAGGAAATGTCCTAAACGGCTTTAACCCCTTTCATACTTGGGGTGTCGTTACACTCACCTTGCAACAATTCCATCCCAATGCTGTAACTCCAGTGTAAAGGGAAGCTGAGCCTCCTCTAAGTGGGAGTTCCAGTTACTTTCCTGGGTTCTTAAAGAGACCCTGTTATCAATTAAAAAAATGCAGGTAAAAACACATGTAGCACTCCCCCCCGATGGAGCTGCTGGTTTGATTGGGCTTACCGTTACCTTCCCGACCCAGTGTGCGTCTAGGGGTTTCCCATGGTAGTTGGCCCAAAGAACTGTATAAACTGACACTGAATCCACATTCTTGGCTTATTTATTTGAAAAGTAGACCGTCTCTCGATGAAGGATAGAGGGTTTACGTAGAAAATTCAGGTACTCTTGGAACTGCAAAAGATAGGAAGTCTCTCACTATAGAAATCCAGAGAATTACCATTCACAACTGGATTCTCACAGCTACCGGATAGACCTCCTCTCACTTAAGAAAGCAAAGTCTCTGCCACAGACTTGAATGTAGAACACTCGAACAAAGTCTCTGCCACAGACTTGGATGTAGAACACTTGAACAAAGTCTCTGCCACAGACTTGAATGTAGAACACTCGAACAAAGTCTCTGCCACAGACTTGGATGTAGAACACTCGAACAAAGTCTCTGCCACAGACTTGAATGTAGAACACTCGAACAAAGTCTCTGCCACAGACTTGAATGTAGAACACTCGAACAAAGTCTCTGCCACAGACTTGGATGTAGAACACTCGAACAAAGTCTCTGCCACAGACTTGGATGTAGAACACTCGAACAAAGTCTCTGCCACAGACTTGGATGTAGAACACTCGAACAAAGTCTCTGCCACAGACTTGGATGTAGAACACTCGAACAAAATCTTTGCTACAGACTTGAATGTAGAACACTCGAACAAAGTCTCTGCCACAGACTTGGATGTAGAACACTCGAACAAAGTCTCTGCCACAGACTTGAATGTAGAACACTCGAACAAAGTCTTTGCCACAGACTTGAATGTAGAACACTCGAACAAAGTCTCTGCCACAGACTTGAATGTAGAACACTCGAACAAAGTCTCTGCCACAGACTTGGATGTAGAACACTCGAACAAAGTCTTTGCCACAGACTTGAATGTAGAACACTCGAGCAAAGTCTCTGCCACAGACTTGGATGTAGAACACTTGAGCAAAGTCTCTGCCACAGACTTGGATGAAGAACACTCGAACAAAGTCTTTGCCACAGACTTGGATGAAGGACACTCGAGCAAAGTCTCTGCCACAGACTTGAATGTAGAACACTCGAACAAAGTCTCTGCCACAGACTTGAATGTAGAACACTCGAACAAAGTCTCTGCCACAGACTTGGATGTAGAACACTCGAACAAAGTCTTTGCCACAGACTTGAATGTAGAACACTCGAGCAAAGTCTCTGCCACAGACTTGGATGTAGAACACTTGAGCAAAGTCTCTGCCACAGACTTGGATGAAGAACACTTGAACAAAGTCTCTGCCACAGACTTGGATGAAGAACACTCGAACAAAGTCTTTGCCACAGACTTGGATGAAGGACACTCGAGCAAAGTCTCTGCCACAGACTTGAATGTAGAACACTCGAACAAAGTCTCTGCCACAGACTTGAATGTAGAACACTCGAACAAAGTCTCTGCCACAGACTTGGATGTAGAACACTCGAGCAAAGTCTCTGCCACAGACTTGAATGTAGAACACTCAAACAAAGTCTCTGCCACAGACTTGGATGTAGAACACTTGAACAAAGTCTCTGCCACAGACTTGGATGTAGAACACTTGAACAAAGCCTCTGCCACAGACTTGAATGTAACTGAGGGACGTAGTTAAATTTAGAGAGCTATCATACGGTACCAGTATCTCGCAGCCCGTCCGGCGATACCGCATGAGTGCAGATCCATTAGTGTCCTTCAACCGAGCCTCCAGGCTCCCCCTGAGAAGCCAGCCTTATGCATGGCCTTCTCCCGAAGAGTCCTCCCTGGGTGCTTCTCCAGCCGCTGGGCCTCTCCACAGATGAAACGGCACCGGACCACCTTTGAATCCTCCTCTCAGTTACTTTGCCTCGGGCTAGCCAGCCCCGAGACTCGAAGATTGGATGGATCCACACCTCAGGCCATGAGGGCCACGGGGGCTGGTCAGGAGGACCAGGACCAAACAGACAGAAAGATCTTCTGGACCGGAACCCAGAAGCACGTGATCTCAGTACCTTAAGTACCCTCTCTCAGAATGCACAGCAGGACGACACTCCCCCTGAGCTGCTTCCGAGAAAGAGTAGCACTCAATACGCCTAGCCAAACTGCGTTCTCACACTTGCCATCGGTGACAGCGACACCTGTGGCCAAGCAGAACCCAGTGCAATCCAGCTAGACTGGTACTGAAACCATAATTTGGCATAATTAACCCTAAAGTCCAACTGTGACTTTAGGAACATTAAATAGAAAAAAAAAAAACACATAGCACGTGCAATTCAGGAGCCGGCGCTACACACACAAAACAAAAGCATTTTAAATATTTTGTTGCAGTGTTTTTCTTTTTCACAAACATTTTTTATTTACTTGAAATGTGCCTTTGAACTTACTAGAAAAAAATGACTAGCCAATTCACTAGCACAGCCCCCTGACTTCTTGCATGGTACAGGCAGAGATAGAGGAACGAGGTTGACTTGTTTCACACGATTTACATGCTTTACCAAAACCAAAATCACGTTAAACGTCTCAGCCTCGTTCCTCTACCCATCCAGTGGTATTATGATGCTTTAATAAACTGATTGAACCGATGTATTTGTGTGGGTGTGCAGCCTATCCGATTATTTTGGTCTACATGGTGTGCAGTCATGTTGGAACAGGAAGGGGCCATCCCCAAACTGTTCCCACAAAGTTGGAAGCATGAAATTGTCTAAAATGTCTTTGTATGCTGATGCCTTCAGAGTTCCCATCACTGGAACTAAGGGGGGCCAAGCCCAACCCCTGAAAAACAACCCCCCCACCATAATCCCCCCTCCACCAAATGATTTGGACCAGTGCACAAAACAAGGTCCATCTAGACATGGATGAGCGAGTTTGGGGTGGAGGAACTTGACTGGCCGGCAATCATTTTGTGGAGGGGGGATTATGGTGCGGGGGTTTTTTTTTCAGGGGGTTGGGCTTGGTCCCCCTTAGTTCCAGTGAAGGGAACTCTTAAGGCATCAGCATACCAAGACATTTTGGACAATTTCATGCTCCCAACTTTGTGGGAACAGTTTGAGGATGGCCCCTTCCTGTTCCAACATGACTGCCCACCAGTGCACAAATCAAGGTCTATAAAGACATTGATGAGAGAGTTTGGGGTGGAGAAACTTGACTGACCTGCACAGAGTCCTGACTTCCACCCGACAGAACACCTTTGGGATGAATTAGAGCGCAGCCAGGCCTTCTCATCCAACATCAGTGCCTGACCTCACAAATGCTCTTCTGGAAGAATGGTCAAACATTCCCATAGACACCCTCCTAAACCTTGTGGACGGCCTTCCCAGAAGAGTTGAAGATGTTATAGCTGCAAAGGATGGACCAACCCAATATTGAACCCAGGATGCCAGTAAAGTTCATATGCGTGTAAAAGCAGGTGTCCCAAAACTTTTGACGATTTAGTGAATTTTCAAATTGTATTGTGGAGATGTGATACTCCAAACATTCCTGATGAGGGAGATTTAATTTCTCAGAAACGTATCGGGTGAAAAAAGTCACATCGATTCATTTGTAACATCTAGGACAGTGATGGCAATCCTATGGCATGCGTGCCACTGCTGGCACACAGAGCCATCTCTATGGGGAGGGCGCGGGCGCAAGCAGTGGCGAGGTGCAGGAAACTGTCTGCACGAGTGAGTGGGCGGCCCCGCAGCCTCCACATGGAAGACTACAGGCCTGACAGCATGTGAGGAAGAGAAGAGCTTCACTTACTTGGGGACCAAAGAGGGGCGCAGCATCCCGGGAGCCTTCCGGAGCCGGGACTACTCAAACCTCCTCTTCAATAGTGAGGCCTGGAGAACAGGCTGACTGTGGGCCTGGAAGACGAGGACAGGTGGGAGGCGCAGGCTGTGAGGGAGCCGCTGGATGGAATAGAGCAGAGAGATCTCCTGGATCAAGGACAGAGACGGGTCCCGGGCACAATTATACACTGACAACCTGCAGACAAAGACTGGGGCAGGGAGGCAGAGCAGGGACTGCAGAATAGGACAGAGATAGAGGTCTATCGCTCCTCTCAGCCCCCCTGTCACGTACCTGGTTAGAGAGCCCCAACGTGCAGGGAGTGGCGCCTCGTAAACCTCCGGCTCTCGAGCCCCTGGTGATGGAGACAGGGGTTCAGGAGCCCGGAGGACACAAGTGCCTAGCCGGATAGCAGATAGCGGATACAGCTGGAACAGATGGTAACTGGAACGGCAGGTGCACCCGGCGCTGGATGTCGGTCAAGGACTGCTGGACGGCTGGCACAAGTGGACCGGCAAGGTGGCAGAGACAGCGGGTGCCGGACTTCGGGCAGACAGGCGTAGTCAATCAGGCTGGGTCGGTAACTATCTGGCAGCGGAGGTACAGAAGCGGGAGGCAGAGGCGTGGTCAGTCAGGCTGGGTCGGCAACTATCTGGCAGCGGAGGTACAAAGGCGGAAGGCAGAGGCGTAGTCAATCAGGCAAAAGGTCAAGGGCAGGCGGAATACAGGCAGAGTCCAGGAACAGGTCGGGTATAATATCAGGAACACAATCACAAACAAACAGCAGAAGTCTCAGGAACGCTGTAGACCGAACAGCGCCGAGGAGCAGGAGCTGTGGCCTTAAATAGTCTATTGGGCACCAGGATTGGTCGTAAGGCCCGTTTGCGTACCCCCGCAGGTGGCCGTGGTTACGCTCGTGACCCCGCGCACGTCCGTACGGTGCGAACGCCCGCTTGTGTCGACGCGCACCTGCGAACGTCTGTTGGAACCTGCGTGCACCCGCGCGTGTTTGTTCGCGTCAACCCGCGTCCGAGGGCGTCGGAGATCCCGTCGTACAGGAACCCTGCAGGTAAGTCTCTTCTGTACGATCGGGGTAGCGGAACGACCGTGACATTGCCCCCCCCCAAAGGGCAACCTCCGGATGCCCAACTGCGTCATCCTATCAGGATGGGACCTCTTAAAGGCTTGGACTAGTTTTGCAGCATGCAGGTTGGACTCTGGTTCCCACGAGTTCTCCTCAGGGCCGTAGCCCTTCCACTTAACCAAGAACTGGATCTGGTTCCGTCTCTTCCTGCAGTCCAGGATGGACTCGACCTCGTACTCCAGTTCCCCATCAATTGTCACGGGCTCAGGAGGATTGGTATTCCGGTCAACAAAGGGATCAGGAACCGCAGGCTTCAGTAGCGAGACATGAAAGACCGGGTGTATCCTAAATGACTCCGGGAGTTTCAGCTCAACGGCCACGTCATTTAGTTTCCTTACGATGGGAAATGGACCCACAAACCTCGGGCCCAGCTTCTTGGATGGGCAGGCTAGCTTCAAATTTAGTGTAGACAACCAGACCTGGTCCCCGACCTGGAGGTCAAGTTCCCCTCTTCTCCTCTTGTCAAAGGCCTCTTTATAGCATTTCTGGGTCTTCGCCAGGGTCTCTTGAAGAAGCTTGTTATTGTTCAAAAAAAAATTAAGGTCCTCCAGGACTGCAGGTACAGAACATTCGGGGAGACTACCGGACAAAAAGGACGGATGGAAACCAAAATTTGCAAAAAATGGTGACTGTTTAGTGGCAGAATGAGTAGAATTATTATAAGCAAACTCTGCAAGCGGTAAAAGTGATGCCCAATCATCCTGAGAGAAAGAGGAGAAACAACGCAGATATTGCTCTAACGTCTGGTTGGTTCGCTCGGTCTGGCCATTGGTTTGAGGGTGATAGGCCGAGGAGAGACGAAGCTCAATCTTCAGAGCTTCACAGAGAGCTTTCCAGAACCTGGACGTAAATTGTACTCCTCTGTCAGAGGTAATGTCAGCAGGAACACCGTGGAGCCTTACTACTTCCTTAATAAAGGCCCTGGCCGTTTCTGTGGCCGACGGGGTCCCCCTCATCGGTATGAAGTGGGCCATCTTGGTAAACCTGTCTACCACTACCAGGATAGAGGAGAAGCCTTCAGAGAGGGGCAGATCCACTATAAAGTCCATAGATATCATCTTCCATGGTCTGTCCGGGATGGGTAAAGGTCTCAACAAGCCCCAAGCCCCTAATTTGCTACCTTTATTCCTGATGCAGGTGGTGCATGCCTCCACATATTCCCTGCAATGCTTCCTCATCTGGGGCCACCAGAACGTGCGCTGGAGCAAGTCCGTGGTCTTGAACACCCCAAAATGACCGGCCAATGGGTGGTCGTGACAGGAACTGAGGACCGCCGTACGTATCTCTTGGGGGACGAAGATTCGGTCCAGATGCCAGAGAAGTCCGTCCTTGGAGGTTAAGGAGATGTCCGGTGGGATGGCTGGATCGCTGGAAGCCTGTTTAATTTGGGATAGGAGGCCTTCCTGGAGCAGAAGGAAGTTTCCTGGAGGCAGGATGGTGTCGGGGGTAGGAGGTTCCACAGCTTCGTTGTACATCCGGGAAAGAGCATCAGGCTTCACATTCTTTGACCCGGGCCGGTACGTGATGTGGAACACAAATCTGGAAAAGAAAAGTGCCCACCGGGCCTGCCGAGGTTTCAGTCGCTTGGCTGCTTTCAAATACTCGAGATTTTTATGGTCGGTATAGACCAGGATTGGATGAGAGGCGCCTTCAAGGAGATAGCGCCATTCCTCCAATGCTGCCTTGATCGCTAGGAGCTCCCGGTCACCGACATCATAGTTGCGCTCGGCTTCTGAGAGTTTGCGGGAGAAGAAAGCCACCGGGTACAGAAGTGACTTAGGTCCCTGTCTCTGGGAAAGTACTGCCCCGACGGCCACTTCCGAAGCATCCACCTCCAGGATATAAGGCAGCGAAGCGTCGGGGTGTTTGAGAATTGAGGCAGAGATAAACAGGTTCTTCAGAGTTTCGAAGGCCTCCTGAGCCCTAGGGGTCAACTGAAATTTCTGGTTCTGTTTGGTCAGCTCAGTGATGGGGGAAATAATGGAAGAAAATCCCCTGATGAATTTCCTGTAAAAGTTTGCGAATCCCACGAAGCGTTGGACCCCTTTCTTGTCCGAGGGAGCGGGCCAGTCTACGATGGCTGAAATCTTCTGTGGGTCCATTTCTATGCCGTTTACGGAGATGATCAAGCCCAGGAATTGGATACTTTGCTGTTCAAAAACGCACTTCTCCGGTTTGGCGTAAAGGCCATGGAGGCGGAGACGGGCTAGGACACTCCTCACATGCTCCCGGTGTTCAGCTAAAGAGGAAGAGAAGATTAAGATGTCATCGAGATATATAACAACAAACAAATCAAGGTACTCTCTAAAGACATCGTTAACAAAGTGTTGAAATGTAGCGGGAGCGTTACAAAGTCCAAAGGGCATAACTCGGTACTCATAATGTCCGAAGCGGGTACGGAAGGCGGTCTTCCATTCGTCGCCTTTGCGAATGCGAATGAGGTTGTAAGCGCCCCGTAAGTCCAACTTGGAGAACACCTTGGCCGACCCCAGTCTCTGAAATAATTCGGGCACTAACGGTAGAGGATAACGGTTCTTAATTGTAACTTTGTTGAGTGCTCGGTAGTCCACACAGGGCCGTAAGGAATGGTCTTTCTTCTGAACAAAGAAAATCCCTGCGCCTGCTGGGGAAGTGGATGGTCGTATGAAACCCTTCTTCAGGTTGTCGTCCAGGTAGGTTTTCAAAGCACCCAGCTCGGTTTCAGATAAGGGGAAGATCCTCCCGAACGGGATCTCTGCTCCAGGGAGTAGGTCAATAGGGCAATCGTATTGCCTGTGGGGAGGTAAAGTCTCTGCGCCCTTTTTACTGAATACATCTAGAAACTGGTGGTAAGCTTCGGGCACAACCTGTCGGAGCTCGGTGTCTGTCTCCATGCAGAGCAGAGAAGAAGAGGCAGGGTCCGTGTTGGTGGCTGGGAAGCAGTTTTGATGACAATACGCAGACGGGAACTCTACTTCTCCAGTGAACCAGTTAATCAGAGGGTTGTGGGCCTTCAACCAGGGCATGCCCAGGATCACGGGAAACAGGGGGGATTTGATGATGTCCAGACTCAGGAATTCCTGATGAGTTCCGGCTATGGTGACAAAAAGCGGGGACGTCTCCTGGGTAACGGGTCCGGATTTAAGGGAGGAGCCGTCGGCCAGAAAGATTGAAAGTCCCTTTACCCTAGGCCGAAGAGGGATGTTGTTCCTCAGGGCAAAAGACAGGTCCATGAAGCCGCTGCAAGCTCCAGAGTCTATGATGGCGTCAACGCTGAGAGTCTCTCCGGAAAACTGTAGGAGAAGAGGTACAACCAGGTGAGAGGTGGTGTTGGTGCTGGGCAGAATGGCAGGAGAAGCAGAGGGTGCAAGAAGGCACTTACGTGACTTGGCGGGGCAGGTGCGAACGTAATGTCCAGATTCCCCACAATAAAGGCAAAGGTTGCCAGTTCTCCGGCGTTGGCGCTCCTCGGGCGTCAAGGAAGGGCGAAGTAGACCCAGTTGCATAGGCTCCGAAGGATCCAGAGCAGGTGGAGCAGGAAGGACCGGAGGGTTGGGACTTGGAACCCGCGGCATCATCCAGACTGGGCGAGAAGTGGAAGTTGAGCGCTCTAAACGACGCTCCCTCAAACGCCTGTCAATCTGAATCGAGAGATCGATGAGGGCTTCGAGGGTTTCAGGGGTTCCCACGCGAGCCAATTCATCCTTCAATGCCTCCGAAAGTCCCATGCGGAACTGGTAGCGAAGGGCTGAGTTATTCCACTCTGTGTCGGCACTCCAACGCCTGAACTCAGACACATAGTCCTCTACTGGCCTGCGACCCTGTTGGAGTACATGCAAAGCTGCTTCTGCAGTGGCGGCAAGTTGCGGGTCCTCGTACAGTCGGGACATGGCTAGGAAGAAATCGTTCAAAGAGTCCAAAGAGGGGTCCTTTCGTTCGAGGAGACGATGTGCCCAGGCCTGAGGTTCGTCGGTTAATAGAGAAATGACGAACCCCACTTTTGTTGCCTCGAGAGAAAAAGTCCGGGGTTGGAGGGCGAAAAAGAGCTCGCAGGAGTTCCGGAAGGCCCTGAACTTATTCCGGTTACCGGAGAAGCGGTCTGGTGTAGGTACCCTTGGTTCTGGCGGCAACATGACCACTGACGGTGGGCCTGGAGACCCAGAGGCAGCCGGGGCTGCGGCAGATAGGGCCTGGACCCGTTCCTCCAAACGTCCGTAGCCTTCTTGTAGGCTCTTCACGGCCTGGGTGAGGCCGGCTAGATGATGGCAGAGTTCATCCATGGGAGACGCTCCCTGCGAGGGCTCAGACATCCTGGCTGTTCGGTACTGTCACGTACCTGGTTAGAGAGCCCCAACGTACAGGGAGCGGCGCCTCGTAAACCTCCGGCTCTCGAGCCCC